>NW_027182214.1:37490356-38690356 GCF_029961685.1 Aristolochia californica
TATATCCATAGCTGAAATCTGGTCTCTAACAAGTGAGTTGAACGAGAATTTTAGCAAAGTCTTTGTTTCTAGGGGCTGGAAGTGTGTTGACTTCTTTGTCTTTGTCTTTGTCCATGCTTTTTTATTCAATATGTTTGGAAAAAGTCACAAAGAAGGAACTTTGTTTGATGGATACACTTACTCCAAGGTAGGGGTAATGGTGGAAATTTCTCTCTTCTTTTTTTCTTTTTAGGTAGCAATGATTTTTGGAGAAGGGAGAGAGTTTTTAGGGTGGCTGGGGTCTATGGTGATAAGAAGGTCTAGAGTCATGGGTTTGGTTGAAAGTACCTCGGAGAGAAGTTATGGAGGCTGGAAGAGAGTATTAGGAGGTGGGAAGAGAAAATAGGGATGTAGTGCTAAGTTGTGGAGCCTAATCAATGCCTTAAGTTGAGTCGTAATATGGATCAACCTTCACGGTAAGGTCGTTGTGGGGGTTTGAAGAGGGCCAAGGAGCCCCCAAAAGGTCCTCGATATATTGAGTTTTGTTTCATTAAGCGTAGTTTGGGGATTTCACTCTTATATTGCGGTTGCCCTAGTTTTCTCTTTATAATTGTGGGCACCGTTATTATGGTTATATCATCATCTATTGCTTCCTGAGAGAGGTTAGAGAAAAACACATGTAAGTGTGTCCAATTTCTCTTGTAAATTATTTCTTCTTCATAGATGATTACTATAACTGTAGAAGACAGGACATAGTTTCACCTTGAGGCGAACCTGTATAAATCTTGTTCTATTTGTTACGGTCCCGGGTCATGGATCGAGTAACACAGCGTGGGATTTGTGAATCCAACACTCAGAATTTACTCACTTCACGTCAAGGGTCTGTGTATGAGTATTTCTCCTTAACCAGTGCTTGGCCGGGAGGAAAGATCTACTTTTGAGGGTCCTACCGAGTTGTTGTGCTAGGTAGAAGACCCCACAGCAATGCTGACCTTGCTAGAGCAAGGTGCTCTCTTTTCTTGGTCACGGCAAAGAGGGTTTGGCTCTCTTTGTTGCTGCTCTAGCTAAGAATGCAATCCTTCTTTCTTAAATAACTTGAAACACGAGTTTGGGATAGATTAATACCTCTTCTTTGATGCTATGATCAGCTCCCACATTGCACCAGGATTTGCTCAAGATTTGAGGATAAAAATCCTCACTTTGCTGCTTGGTAAGGGAGGAATTGGGCCTCGCTTGCTGTTGCTGCCAAGAGGGAGGATAGACCTCCTCTTTGGGCTTGGAAAAGGGGCAGGAAGCTCCTTTTCTTAGTAGGGATGATGGTGGATGAATTTGGGTGAAGATGGATGGCAATGGAGGGTGAAGGATAGGTTGGATTTTTGGAGTAAACCCTAAACTCGAGATCAAGAGGTGATCTTAACCTATTTAGACTAGGTTATTCTAAAATCTCAAAGCTTACCTATTTCATTCATACCTATCTCTTAAATAGGGAGTTTTAGGGTTAGGGTTACAATAATTCCCCATAATGCCCTTACATATAAAGTAATTAGAAATAACTCCTACTTAAAACAATATAAGAAATAAATCCTACTTAAAACAATATAAGAAATAAATCCTACTCAAAGAAATATAAGAATTAAATCCTATTGAGTGAGTTGTTGTTGTCTTCTTCGTTGTGTTACTCGATGTGCTATTGAGTCCACAACAGTATTTTTGTGTTTACTTTTTTCTTCCTTTGCGATTATTATTATTGCTCTCTTTAGTTTGGAATTAGGGGGTCCAATTCCTAACATGGAGGAGTTGGTTTCTTCTTAGATGTTGGGATATGAAATTTTGTGGATGGAAGTGGACCTAATGGGACTCTTAAATAAGGTAAAATACATAGGTAATGGTGAATATATAATTTTTAGGGCTTTTGGGGTTAATGGGAGAAGGAGAGGGAGAGCTAGGTCATTTAGGGTCAAAGAAGAAAGAAAATGTTTCAGCAGAACTGACCTTTACTACTTCTAATGCAGGTATCTTTTAAAATTTAGCTCCAAATATAAAAATACTTGTTTCTATAGAATTCAGATTGAATGAAATTTAGTTTGGTATATATTTTGATATGTAAATCTTTTGCCTTGAATCATTTCTGGATGATTGATCTGCTTCATTCTCTAGCAGTACCCTTATTGACTCTGATTAGGATATCTCTTTAAAGAGAGATTGGATTTAGTAGAACTTAATTCATCTAAAAATAAACCTGGATATCTTTCATTCAAGTATACATTTGTTGTATTAAATATGCATATTCTAAAGAAGATATTCAGATATTTTCTAGCTCTATAGTTTTTTTGAACTGATCTTCTCTTTGGTTAACGATTGAGAAGGAGAAGGTCCCAAAAGGATTGCTTTGATTCCACTTGTTAGGAAGTTGTAGAACTGATGGAACACGGAAAGCTTTGCCCTTAAACCTATCCCTAAAAGGCTGGCCTAACCTAGAGCCCATACCCTAGGTTGGGCCAAATTGGACAGTGAAATATTGTAGGTCATTTGAACTGATAAAATGATAAATGGAGGTAATAATGAAAATAGGATACAAGGATAACTTCTTCAGTTCTGAAAGACATACAAAGTAGAAATCCAAGCATGTTTCCTTCATCAATAACCACATAACCATCATTTTTATAAACAGATAAGCAAATAAACTAACCTGAGCTATCAGCCACACATCTACCAGTCCTTGATCAAGTGCTGTAGCAATATGTAAAGCTTCTTTTGTAGCTTGAGTTTGTGTAACAAATTAACCTAGACCAAGCCTTTGCTTTCTATTTCCATAAGTAAAATGAACAATATAAATGAGGTAATACATTTTTTTTATTTAGTTTTAATGGTAAGGTCTATTTTAAACAAGGACAACGAATTTAGTAAATTATCCTTAAGAATAATTAAGGATGAGCTTATCAATGTTCCAAAATTTGAATGTAAAAAAAATAGTGTTCCGTGATGTATAATCTCCAACTATCTCAATTTCAAGTGTATGATTACATTATACATCTTTGGGCATAGCAATCATACAAACAAACATATATAACCTATAAAGTCCTTTGCACTTTGAATTTTGGTGTTTAGAATCTCTTTGTCAGATAGGATAATTTTTAAGTTCAGCTGCCATTGTTCATATATTGAACGGAGCTAATAAACACCATAATGGAATTCTCACATTGATAACCTAAATTTGTTTAGGGGTGAATGACTTGAAAGATGGATCCATTATATAAATTTATAATGATTATTTTTAAATTTTAATTGTTTAAGTGATTATGTTATTAAAGAATAGTCTTGTACGTATTTTTAAACAATAGTTCAACATGGACCAGTGAGTACATGGAAAAAAAATTGAATTTCTATAGTAATTTTGGAATAGAAACTTTAGGGTTTTGGTTTTAAAGACCATTTGAGGTTTTCCTTTTCAGGAAAATGCAGCTTATCTTAAATTGCAGGTGGTAGTATTTTGGAGGCTTGGCTGTCTTCCTCCATAGCAATGTTATCAGATAGAAAAAAGAATCCCATTTGTTTGATGAATCAAAGTCATTTGTTTGATGAATCAAAGTCGGGCAAGGTGTTTCAAGGTTCCGACTGACCCAACCCTCCTTGTTTTGACTCATTTCCATAGTGGAAACTAATGCCTCCATTGTTGAAAGTTTGAAAGCATCGGAAGAGGGAAACCCTCTTGACTTCTAAGTGTTGTAATCCATTAATATTTTATCTGTTTATGCGTTTTCAGTTGTAATCCTCTTAGGGTTATATTATCGTGGTGTTTTTTCCAAAAGGTAACAAGTCAATCTTTCCACTTTCTGTTATGGTCCCTAGCCATGGATCTAGTAACTCGGTGAGGTAATTGTGAATCCAGCACTGTATTAGGGTTCTTGGTCACAGTAATGAAGGAAAGAACTCCCTTTCTTTACCTGTTCTTGTTATGATAGAAAAGGAGTTTCCTTTTCTTAGTCTTCTACGTAAATAAAATACTTCTCTTGTTTTTCTTGGCCAGGAAGGGTTAAACCCTTTTTACTACTCACGTCTAAGATGGTAGGGAACCTCTTAAAAGGGTTGTTGCTGCCCATGTAGGAGAGATTAGGACTTCCCAACCCTTACTCGGTTAGAGGCAAAAGTTGCCTCTTTTAAGCAACCTTTTTTAGTGTGCTGCTCGATTAGGTAATCAAGCCTTCTCTTTTCTTGCTCGGATTGAAGGGAAATTCTTCCCTCTTGCTGCTGTAAAAGTGGAAGAGGCTAAAGCCCCTCCTTGAACTCGAAAAACAGTATTCAAGACCCCTCCCTTTATCTTGGATAATCCCAATGTAAAGCAGAATTCAAAGAGAGAAGAAATAAAACTCAAATCAAGAGAACCATATATGTACTCGTCAATGAGACCTCCCAACCCTAGAGCTCATCAAGGAGAACTCCAAACCTTGTTTAACCTTATTCAATACTTGCCTTTTCTCTATTTCTCAATCCTTAAAATAGGGTTTGACGTCATAAGTGTTTTAGGGCTAAATATGATAATTATACCCCTGGGTCCTTGCTCATTACATAATTAATGGAAAATTACATTGAAAGCAATGTAAAATATGACATTTAAAAGTAATAAACTCAGTGAGTCATTGCCTCATCCTTTGGGTGAATCGGTGTGATTTTTTCCCTCAACATCTGCCCCCCACTCCCGTCACATCTTCTTTTTGGTGTCCTTCCACTGTACAAGAATCTCCCATTGGTTATCAATCTGACTGTCCTGCATTACTGTAGCTGGAGTAATAACAACCTGTCCATTGTCCACTAGAGGAAGAGACGGAATTGCCGATGAAGGTGGACCCTTAAAGGGTTTAAGTAATGAAACATGGAACACATCATACAGTTTAGCTGTTGTGGGAAGTTGTAATTGATAAGCTACTGGCCAGATACATCAAATAATAGCGAAAGGCCCAAAGTATTTTGGGGAGAGTTTATGGCGTTGTTGTCCAGCTAGTGAGTGCTGAAGGTATGGATGGAGTCATAACCAAACATTGTCACCTTCCTTGTAATCGATATCCCGGTGGCCCTAGTAGTAGAAGTCCTTCATATGAACCTGTGCTTTGAGGAAACAGTCCAAAATATTCCGTAGCACCTGGTCCCGTTCCATAAGTGCGTGATCGATAGAGTCCATGCGGGTGGAGCCCCGAGTATACAATAGAAGCCGAGGCAGATCTCTACCATATAGAACACTGAAGGGAGTAGAATTGTAAAGCTATGTGGAAGGAAGTGTTGTAACAATATTCCGTCCAAGGGAGCCATTGCACCCAGGTTTTAGCACGATCGCCCACAAAACATCAGAGATACATTTCCATAGTGCGGTTAACTACTTCTGTTTGTCCGTCTATTTGAGGATGATATGATGATGAGAACTTCAACTTGGTGCCGCATAGACGAAAAAATTCACACCAAAAAGTGCTGGTAAAAACCGCATACCAATCACTGACAATCAATTTTGGAATACCATGTAAATGAACAATATGCTCAAGAAATATATGTGCCACTTTGGATGTTGTATATGGGTGAGCCATGGGTATGAAGTGAGCATATTTGGAGAATCGATCCACCACCACAAATAATATCAACTTGGTGGAAGATAGTGGAAGACCTACGACAAAGTCCATAGAAATATCGGCCCACACCTGTGTAGGAAGTTCCAAAGGTTGCATAAGACCCGTTGGACTTAAGTGTTCGGCCTTGTTACGTTGACAAACCTGACAAGATGTTACATATTCTACAATAGAGATCTTCTTACCCTGCCAAAAGAAATCCGCTCGAATGCTATGCAAGATTTTTTGGATGCCTTCATGAGTACTATCATGGTATGCTGAAATGATGGCTGATACCAAATCTGAATTGTGTAGGATATATAAGAGTGAGCGATAATAAATAAGAGAGTCCTTAATGGTCCATCTAGAGTCCATAGCCCCCTCTGTGATTTTCTTGAGCATATCGAGAAGAATCGGATTGCTGACATTTTCCTTCTTCACCAAGTCTAAAAGGATAAAATGAGGCTGGAAGATAGTATATAGAAGTGACGGGGTCTCCAAACATTGGGGCAAGGCTTCAGCCATATTGTTAATCTATCAGCCCGATATTCCACCATAAAGTCGAATCCTAGCAATTTACTTTTCCAATGTTGTTGGGGAGAAGTCGTGAGGTGCTGGTCCAGCAAATATTTGAGGTTGTAATGATCGATCCGAATAAGAAATGCATGACCCCATAAATAAGGGTGCCAATGTTGTATAGCCTTGGCCAACCCGATTAACTCCAGCTCATATGTTGGCAATTCGTGATGTCGTACTACCAACTGGCAGATGAAATATGCAATAGGGTGACGTGTTGTTGTAGAATGGGCCCAATGCCCCACCTGAGGCGTCACACCCGACCTCAAATAACTCCTCAAAATTGGAAAGTTGCAGAACTGGTGCGGATGCAAGAGCTGATTTGAGATCGAAAAAAAATTGAGTGGCCTTCTTATTTCAAATAAAAGAATTGTTCTTGAGGAGCTTTGTCAATGGTGCAACAATCGGTCCATAGTTTCTGATAAATTTCCTGTAATAACCTGCCAATCCCAAAAACCCTCGCAAAGCCAAGGTATTCATAGGTCGCGGCCAATCTGCAATAGCCTTAGTTTTCTTGGAATCCACTGTGACTCCATCATGTGAAATAATATGGCCGAGATAGGCCACATGTGATGTTGCAAATGAGTATTTTGATTTCTCTATATATAATTGATGGGAACGTAACAATTCAAATACCAAACATAAATGCTCTAAATGTTGATGTCTAGACTGGCTGTAAATGAGTATGTCATCAAAGAAAACCAATACAAATTTACAAAGATAGTTGTGAAATACCTCATTCATTAATGCCTGGAATGTGGATGGGTTGTTGGATGACCCAAATGGCATGATCACGAATTCAAAGTGGCCATGATGAGTGCAAAAAGCCATTTTTTTCGATGTCATCTGGGTACATACAAACGTGATGATATCCCGAGCGTAGGTCCAATTTGGTGAATATATGAGAACCATGCAATTCATCTAAAAGTTCCTCCACCACCGGAATAGGGAACTTATCTTTCACAGTTTGGTAATTCAATTTCCAATAATCAACACAGAAATGCCATGTAACATCCGATTTTTTTACGAGGAGGACTGGTGATGAGAATGGGGAACAACTGCTGCGAATAAGGCCTTGTTGTAGCATTGTTTGGAACAAGTCCGATAATTCATCTAGAAGATTATCTATATTGTTGTCTGTATTGTCCTATGAATGCATCGTAAGAATATGATGGGGCTTATCCACATGACTACCGTGTAATAATACTTGTTGTTCGCCCATTGCAAAACTCATAGTTAAAGCAGTAAAATCTTCCAAGGCCTATCGTCCAGAAAAAGTTGGGCCAGTTCTTGGGGAAAGAAAAATAGACAAGAGTTTGAAAAGATCTCTAGTGGGAATTCAACCACTGTAGAACGATGCTGGAATGAGGCAGTTTTCAGACGAGTTCGTGTGTTCTTGAGTGAGTGAACTCAGAGGTTTGGCTTACGATATGGAGGACGTTGTTGATGAGATGAACACTGAGCTTCTTAGATTGTAGCTTGAAGAGAAGAACAAAAGCCTCGAAGACAAATTATTCTCTCGATTATCAGATAGCTTCTAAGACAAATGAAATCTCAAAGATTGGGAAGAAAAGTTATAAAAAAAAAGCATTTGGCTCTTCTTGTTTGTTTAAGGAGATAGGAGGGAGTCATTTGACCCAAAACAGGTCCGAATTTCAAGAACTACCGGCTCTTCCTATCAATACTATGGAACAAATAGTTGAGAGTCATATGATTCAAAATTGTTTCTATATTCAAGAAAATTTAATGAGACTCAAGAGGCAGCCCTGGCCTCACCAAAAATAGAGAAGCCCTTTCACCTTCTCTAATCCCAAATAAAGATGTCAATGCTTCCTGTTGAGCGATGAATCGTGGATCGTGCATACTAACGAGGAGAAGATCCTTGATGAATTGAATTCGATGATTAACCTTCTTAAATCTCTTTCTCTACCAATAGTCGATAGTAGGGTTGTTGAAGACCGAAATATATCCATCTGTTATTGGCTAAAAAAAAATTACAGCAGGAAAGCAAGACATTTGATACGATACATTGTATCAACTCCCTTAAAATCCAACAATTACCTAATAATACCGATACTATCAACACATACTTCATTAGAAACATTTGCTGAAGTATTATCCAAAGTTTTTACCTTAAAATAGGAACTTCAGACAACAACAATAAACCTCAATGCATCTTCTCAATAGTTGAACTGATATTTGGAGAAATCTCATGGTGGAGACATGAAGAAAGCTTCATCAGTTTTGGTCTGGACCTCAAGTGATGTTGAAAAGATGCCAAAACTCCTCATACTTAAGGCAAAGAGGGGGGGATCCATTTATGCTTCTTGGGTACCAATTGGAGTCATTACTTGCAATGGAAACATTGAACCAACTTGTTAGCTGGGTGGCTTTCCACATTTGAGTTTCTACCTTCCCAAAGAAGAGTCATTCCTTGGTTGTACCACTTATTGCCAATTAATACTATCCAGAAATTCGTAAAATGAGGGTTCTTAGCTGTTTCTTTTTCAACTATGGAAAAACCTTTTCAAAATAGGATATGTGTCTACCTACTTATAGCCACTTTCATTTCTCCCCTACTCTCACAAATGCCTTCGGAGGGTTGGAAATGGAATGATTTGTAACCCATCAACAATTATTTGAACAATAAAAATCCAAATGAAAGATAATCAGTCATCCCCGAACTCTCTTAAGGAACATCTATGTCCTATTAGGTCGAGATTGGATTACAGTTGCATTGATCATTACTAAAAGTTAAGCGGAATTGTAAATAGGAAAAATATTAGGAGAGGAAGTTGATCTTTCTCTGGTCATGTTTGCCTCATTTCTCGTAGAGAGGGCGAAGTTGTTCTTTCTTTTTAATATAAATGTTTATTTTTAAATATTTTAAAATTTTTTATATTCGGCTGCTCCACAAGGTTTCTAATAGAAAATTTATAGAATCAGTTCATTCTACATAAACATGATTATCTTATCAAAACAATTTAATAAACTATCTTCATAGAAAATTTGCATGAATGTTTCAATAGTCAAAGAGAATACCTAATGTCATTATGAAATATCCAATTAATAAAATAGAACAACTTAATTTTTTAATTAAAACCAAAAGACGTTAAGGAGGCCCTTAAGAATTTTTATTAGATTGACGCATTGTAAGAGAAACTAAACTAGTTCACTAGGAGCAAGGTAAGATAAAAATGGTTGTTAAAAATAAAACTAGATAAAACTGGCAAGGTAGTCTGGAATTATAAGGGTAAATTAGTAGCTCAAGGATCTTCTCAAGAAGAAGGTATTGATTATGATAAAACATTTGACCGTGTGGATAAATTGGAAGTCATCAGAATTTTGTTTGCTTTTGCATGCTTCAAGGATTTCAAACTATATCAATTGGTTGTGAAGTCAACATTTCTAAAGAGTCTAATAGAAGAAAAAATGTATGTTGTACAACCCCCAGACTTTGAAGATGACACAAAACCAAACCACATGTTTAAACTTTAGTAGGCTTTGTATGGCTTGAAGCAAACACCGAGAGCATGAAAGGCTTAGTCAATTTCTAATTGATGATGAACATTCTAGAGGAAAGGTTGAAACCACGTTGTTTAATAAGAAATGAGGATCTCACATGCTAGTTATCCAAATTTATGTTAATAATATTGTGTTTGGTTCCACAAATGAATAAGTTTGTAAATTATTCTCGGAATGCAAAGTGACTTTGAAATGAGCATGATGAGAGCATTGAATTTATTTCTTGGACTGCAAATAAAACAAGAAAAAAAATTACATTCATTTGTTGTTTATGCATTTGGATGTGCCTCTTGACGTCTGCATAGGCATACAAAGGAGATTAACATTAAAGTCAAAATATAAATTTAATAAAATTATGGGATATTTCTCAAAATCATAACAAATAATCTTTTTGCATAAAGGGAGATATTGCATGTGACTTTTAAAATCCGATATTTATGAAAAAAATGTAGCATGTAATAGAATACATCCATCAGTTTTAGGCTAAAAAGTTATTAAATCAGAAAAGCAAGCCTTTAAATATGATATATTGTATCAACTCCCCTAAAATCCAACCATTACCTAAAAATACCGATACTATATAAACATAGTTCATTAGACACATTTGCTGAAAGAGGGTCCAAAGGTCCTACCTTAGATAGGAACTTCCAAGTCAAAAGAAAGGAAGAAGAGTGGCATTGGAGCCACTTCCAACAACAACAATAATCCTCAACTTCTGAATTGATTTTTGGAGACATAATACTGGCTTGGAGAAGCTAAAATATTTGGTCATTATTAAAAAGGAACACATCAAGGCAAATGGTTGTTTTTATAACTAGTAATCTAATAAATTATACACCCTTATGTCTAAAAGACCGTTGTCTAGATGATGAACAAATTTAAGCTCTTCACTTGAGCTGCCATAGATTTGATCATTGATTTTCCAGCAACTCCTAGCATCCAACAACATCCAAATGGCCCATTTTCCCTTCAATGACGAAGTGAAGGCACTTGGGAATCTACACCCAACGCTAAGGTGAACCATCAATTCAACAACTCTAATTTCTTACAAAAATGAATTACATTAAAAAACACAACTGAGGTGGTTATACAAAAAACTTACTACCAAGCAATGAATATGAAGAATCTGAGCCTAATATGATCATATAGTAATCACTCAGGAATCAAGAAACTAAGTACTCAAATCATATTTCAAAATCTAGGCATTAAATACGTAGCTCTCACTGAAAAGCTTTGCAAAATGACTTTCTTTTAACAACAATGGAGGCACTTGGGAACTTTGGAATTTGTTTAGGCTGTGATATCACAAAGTTTGGGGTGGGGCGAGATTGGTTTATATAACATAATTCCCAATATGAAAACACTACATGTTATGAATGGGTAAGGTTATTTTTGGTATTTATTAAAAATGAGTAAAAATTAGGAAGAATTAGGAAAAGTAATCAATAAATGCTATTTTTTCTATTGGTAGGTTACATACAAGATTTTGGAGACCTACAACTTTCGTATCTCAGTCTAACATTCAAAAGATTTGAATATGTGCATCATTGTTGACTCCTTTTCGCTCTTCTTGTTTCTATACCAGATAGGAGACAATGCCTTTTTTAATTTCAAAATATACTATTAGGTGAAGTTGAATCTTTTTGTTGTCTTTCACTCAGATGGGATCAACTCCTCATCTTTCACTCAGATAGGATCAACTCCTCCCATGAAGTCGACTCTTCCTATAAGCTCTTCAATACAAGGTTCAAATTCTTCTTTTTTTATTTTAGAAGTTTTTGTAACTAGGGTTTGACTCCTTTTTCCTTTATGCTTGCTTGATGGGTTGATTCCCACTAAGAGATCCAGTAAAAACAAAAACTTATTTTAACTGGGTTCGACTCCTTTCTCTCTTCCTTAATTCTAGAAGGCTCAACTCCTTTGTAAAGAGTTGACTCATTTTTCAAAAATGGCTAAAGTTCCCTTCTTCTTTTTTTCAAAAATTACATTAATGGGTTAAAGTTAAATATTTAGGTTTTTGTTATCATAAAATTTTGGGTACTTGGAGCAATCTTGAATTTTAGTTTCAACAAATGGGTATGTAATAAAATCAAATAAATGCACCTATATAAAAGTGCCATAATTTTATTCTTATAAGGAAATTTTCTTATTTTTACAAGCCTAAGTTAGAATTTACTAATTGTAATTAACAATAGGGATTTGCAATAAATTTTGGTCATATTACATGGGTATGTTGGAATTATTTTAAAATTTATGGTATGCATACAATATAAATGAGGTAACATGCATTTGTTTTATGTAGTTTTATTGGGAAGGTCTATTCTAAACATTAACAACAAAGTTAGTAAATTATCTATAAGAGTACTTGATGAGCTTATCAATGTTCCATAATTTGGATATAAAAACAAAAAATAGTATCCCGTGATATATAACATCCAACATGTCTCAATTTCAAGCATGCGATTACATTATATAACATCCAACATCTTTGGGCATAAAATCTCTCTATAAGATAAAATATTTTTTAAGCTCAGCTGCCATTGTTTACATATGGAGTGATGCTTAAAACATTACAATGGAATTCTCTCAAAGATTTACCTAATTTTTTTAGGAAATCTGAAATTGCAGGCGGCAGTATATTGGAGGCTTCAACTGGCCTCCTCCGTAGAAATGTTATCAGATAGAAAAAAGACGCCCAGCTGCTTGATGAGTCAAAGCCAGCAGGCAGTTTGAAACCTCCTTGTTTTGATCCATTTCCGAAGTGGAAACTACGCTCCCATTGTTGAAAAATTGAAAGCAATGGGAGTAGGAAACCCTCTTGACTTCAGAGTGTTGATTATCGTCCGGAGCGAGTTGCATCTTCACAGTCACTCGGCGCGTTTATGCTTCTCAGTTGTCGTCATCCTCTTACGGTTATATCATCGTGGTGTTTTTATTTTCTCCGACAGGAAACAATTCAGAGGAATTCAATCTCCCCACTTTTTCCTTCGCCTGTTTCGGAGGCTGAATGACAGGCAAATTAGCATCTAATGCAGCAGTTACGATAACTGACGCTGCTCTAAATGGTGTTTTCCAAGGCTTGGGTCAGGCCCTCACCCCTGTCATCCAGAAAAATCTGGGCCATTCCACCGTTGATGAGCAAAGCTGAAAAGAGGCAGTTTACAGACGAGCCCGTGCGTTCCTGGCTGAGCTTCTTCGATTTCAGCTGGAGAAGTACAAAACCCACGAAGACCAGCTACACTCCTTATTCTCTTCTCTCAGACTACATAAAGTCTTTTCAGCAGTAGAAAAATTATTCTCTCGTCTTCCCCACATTGCCGTCCTCCCCTCCGGCGACGCCACCCGTGCACCCACCATTTATCGCGCTTTTTTTGCGATTGATTCATCGCACAGTGGCACCATCCAACCAAAAAGATGGTGCCCTGGCCCAGGAGCTCAAATCTTTCAAGCTCTTTTACGACTTCATCCTTTCACTTTTCACATAATACAAACGAAGTGCCCATTTCTTTTTGCTGTGGCACCCTTTTCAGATGGTTTGGTTTCTGGAGGAAATGCTCTTTTGCTCTCTCAGGAAACAGATCATGGAAAATGATTGTTTTTATAAATAATAATCTGATAAATTGTACACCTTTATGTCTGAACAAGCATTGTACGGATGATAAACAAATTTAAGCTCTTAGCTTGTACTGCCATAGATTTGATCATTGATTTTCCAGCAACTTGTTGCATTCAGCAACATCCAAATGCCTCATCTCCCCTTCAATGACCGAGTCCCCCCTCATCTTCAGCATGTGCCGCTTGAGGTCTGCATAGGCATAGAAAGGAGATCAACATTAAATTTGAAATAAAAATTAATAAATTATGGATTATTTCTCCAAATCATAATAGATAATCTTTTTTATCAGATTAAGCAGTTTATGCATAAACTGAGATACCGTGACTGACTTTTAAAATCCGATATTTACGAACAAATATATAGCATGTAACAGAATATATCTATCGGTTTCACGCTAAAAATTTATTAAAGGAAAAAAGCAAGACATTAAATATGATATATTGTATCTACTCCCTAAAAATCCAACCATTACCTAAAAATACTGATATTATCTACACAGTTCATTAGACACATTTGCTGAAGGAGGCTCTAAAGCTCTTATTTTAGATAGGGACTTCCAGGTCTAAAAAGAGGAAGATGAGTGGCATTAGAGCCACTTCCAACAACAACAATAAGCCTCATTGCATCTACTCTAAAACGAGGGCTCTTAATTGTTTCTCTTTCGACCGTGGAAAAAACCTTTTCAAAACCGGATCTTTTCCAACCTTCATATAGGCATCTTGTATTCCTCCCCTACTCTCCCAAAATTACTTATTAAACATTAAAATTAGCATATATCAAAGTAATTGGGGTTAGAGGGGTTAGCCAAGTAGCCATCAAAACCCAATTGACTAACTTGGTTTGGACTGGGTGGGGGGAATCCATTTATGCTTTGTGGGTATCAATTAAAATTATTACCTACCATGGAAACGTTGTGCCAGCTTGTTAGCTGGGTGGCTTTCCACATTTGACTTCCTATCTTCCAAAAGAAGAGTCATTATTTGGTTGTACCACTTATTGCCAATTAGTCATAAAAGCATAAAATGAGGGCTCTTAATTGTTTGTCTTTCAACTTTGGAAAAGACCTTTTCAAAATGAGATATTTTCCAACCTTCATATAGGCATCTTTTATTCCTCCCCTACTCTCCAAAAATTACATATTAAACATTAAAAGTAGCATATATCAAAGTAATTGGGGTTAGAGGGGTCAGCCAAGTAGCCATCAAAACCCAATTGACTAACTTGGTTTGGACTGGGTTTTGAGTTTTCATGGTTTCTAAGTTGATGGATGCACAAATCCATTTGAGCATGATTCAACTGGTTGAGTAAGTTCAAATTTAATAACGCTAATGCATTGCACTAAAAGTGAAGGAAAACACACCAATTTGATCATTTAGTAGGATCATCCGTAAGAAGAAGATTACAAAAAGCTTAGCATTTATTCACTCATGTTTGAAATGAGTAGTTTAATATCAAGAAAGAGAAAAGAAAAAATTTAAGAAAAAAAACTAAAAGAATGAAGAATTTAATGTACCTTAACCTTGTCCATAAACAGCTTGAAAGAAATTAATTTCCTTTGGTGCACCCATGCCAAACCATTGGGTGAAATGATCCCTTGCCCGTTCATGACCCTCGTGTTTTTTTTATGATACGAGGGCCTTCCAAGTTCAAGGGACTTGAAAATGGTTCATCACCTTCACCAATTTCTATGGGGTCACATACAATACGGGCAAAACTTCATGTATACCATCCTCATAAAATTAGATAAACCAAGCATTTGATGAACAAGAGTGGTAAGCTTAATCCACAACTCGATTTACCTCAGCCTTGAACTATTATATCTGATCAATGTAGTTTTTCACTTGTTCTCAAACATATTTTTAACAAAATATTTATTAAAGACCAGAAAATAAATCTATTTGTCATGTTTAAATGCATCGTTCCTATTATTTATATATTAACAATTCTCAAGTAAATTTTTGCATTTTTTATATTGTCGAAAATGTTTCAACACAAGTCAAGATTGTATGATCCCATAAACGATACATTACCAATATATATATAGATGTCATGATATTTGCATTGCTGTAGTTTAAATAGTTCTCAATACACCATGAAAGAGATAAATAAATAAAAGAGATCATTAGAAGTGATAGAGGCAGTGAATTGATAGAAGTATTTGAGAAATTTTGTGATGAGAAGACATACAACCATGCATAGGCATAGAAAAGAGATCCACATTAAAATCGAAATAAAAATTTAATAAAATTATGGATTATTTCTCAAAATCCTAACAAATAATCTTTATTCTTAGATTAAGTTGTTTATGCATAAAGCGAGATACTGAATATGACTTTTAAAATCTAATATTTGTGAACAAATATATAGCATGTAACAGAATATATCCATCAGTTTCAGGCTAAAAATTTATTGAAGCAAAAACGCAAGACATTAAATTTGATATATTTTATCAATTCCCCTAAAATCCAACCTTTACCTAAAAATACTGATACAATCTACACATACATCATTGGACACATTTGTTGAAGGAGGATCCAAAGCTCTTACCTTAGATATGAAGATGAGCAACTTCCAACAACAATAAGCCTCAACACATCTTCTCAACTGCTGAACTGATATTTGGAGACATCTCATGGTGGAGACATGGAGAAAGCTTCGGCTTTTGCCTGGACCTTGAGAGATGATGAAGAGATGCCAAACCTCACCGTATTTAAGGCAAAGAGGGGGGAATCCATTTACACTTAGTGGGTACCAATTGGAGTCATTACCTACCATAAAAATGTTGTGCCAGGTTGTTAGCTGGGTGTCTTTCCATATTTGACATCCTATCTTCCCAAAGAAGAATGATTCTTTGGTTGTACCACTTATTGCCAATTAATACTTGCTAGAAAAGTGTAAAATGGGGGCTCTTAGCTGTTTCACTTTTAACAATAGAAAGACCTTTTCAAAATGGGATATTTGTCCACCTGCTTACATGCATCTTCTATTCCTTCCCTACTCTCCTGAATCCCTTGGGAGGGTTGGAAATGGATTGATATTCTAACCCATCTACAATTATTCGAACAATCAATTATTGAGGTTTCTTAGTGTCATATAGGCATCTTTTAAATTTTTTCAAAATCAATGGTGGTTTCCCCCTATTCTTCTTCCATGATTCTTTCATTTTGATGCTCTTCTCTTGAGTGATTGATTTGTCTTTGATTCTCTTCCTTTGCTGAAGTGATTTTGTTATGCACGCAATAACATTATTATTTGAGTGTTTTCTTTAATTTACTTTATTTATTTCAGTTTTAGGCCACAAGGGTATTTTTGGAATATTTTATTTATAGGGGTATTTTTGTAATATTTTATCTTAAACCCTAACCGGGTGAACCCTATTTAAGGGGTAAGAGTAATGAGAAACAAAAATATTGAAGTATTAAGAATTAGGTTAAATCTAGCATAAAGAGGTGAGATCGGAGGTTAGGGTTTTCCTAAAAAACCCACGTATTCTTTCATCCTCCATTGATCTTTGTCTTTCCCATGTCTTCCTACTACCCCTACGGTAATGCATGGAAGACCCGTAACCCGTGGCAGATTGCAGATCCTCCCAAAGAATCCTTGTGTCAGATCCGGGACAGTAACAGATTTGCGAGGATAATTGTCCTTGACTTATTTGGATTGATTGAGTATGATTTTAAGGAGAATCTTGAATGGCTAAGGAAGTTTGTATTGGGTTCCTCATATGAGTGATTGTTGGAGAATTCCTCACGTTGAGGTATCTTAGTGTCATGGGGGGAGGGGTTAGTGCAGTTCGAAAGTAGATCACCGAGGGAAAGAGAAGGTGAAAGCGAATTCTAAGGTGAAAGACTTTCCCTAGAGAATGAACAATTTTATGTTTGTGTGGCCAATAGAAAGTACACTAGAATGTAGATTTTTGTGTTAGTTAACATTATGACAAGTTCAAATGGAATTTGTTAATAAAAGAGCTTAATGATAAAAAAAAAAACTAAAGAAAGAGAGCATTCATGCTATTATAGGTCATTATATATTATAAATACTTTTTATTATTTGACATAAATTTGGTAATGGCTACTACGGTTATAAAATAATTTTTTAATTTGATAAGATAAATTCAAGTCATAAAGGTAATTTTGAATTCAATTCACATTTATGTTATATAATTAAATTATTCAATTAATAGAAATTAAATAAGAAATTATTTTAATTGTCATAAATTTATAATCAATCAGATTACTAATTTTGAAATTTATAAAAAAAGAAAAAAGAAGAATGAAGGAGGATGAATGAGCAATGTAAAAACCTACGAAGGCAACCAACAATGAAAAGTGAAATTCTATCATGAGAGGTGGAGTTTACATTCCATTGTTTTTTTAAGAAACTGGTTGATTCACTCTCTGGGTGAAGTGAATTCCACCATGACTTTCCAGGTTGACTAACACTGTAAAGCCACTTTCTCCAGAGAAACCATATCTTTCATTGCTTTCCCTATATACTAACAAGCTCCTATGTGTGTTTACAAATTTGTACAAATCAATGTGTTGTTCCTTCCATTCTTCTTCCATGATTCTTGGATCTTGATCCTCTTCTCCTCAGTGATTGATTTGTCTTTTGATAGAGTGATCTTGTTATGGTCCCTAGCCATGGATCAAGTAACTCGGCGTGGAAATTGTGAATCCAGCACTGTATTAGGGTTGTTGGGCTCGGTAATGAAGAAAAGAACATCCTTTCCTTACCTGTTCTCGGTAAGATTGAAAAGGAGTTTCCTTTTCTTAATCTTCTTGGTTAAGAGAAGACTTCTCTTGCTATTCTCGGCTAGGAAGGGTTAAACCCTTTTTGCTGCTCACGTCTAAGAGGGCAGGAACCCTCTAGGAATGTCGTTGTTGTTCATGTAGGAGGGCTAGGCCTTCCTAACCTTGCCTTGCTCGGTTATAGGCTAAATCAACCTTCTTTGGATGTGCCGCTCAGTTAGGCAGTCAGGAATCTATCTTTCTTGCTTGGAAGTGAAAAGATAAAACCCCTCTTGCTGTTGTGAACATGGAAGAGGCTAAACCCCCTTCTTGAACTCGAAAAATAGTACGAAAGTCCACCCCCCCCCCCCCCCCCCCCCCTCCCCTCTCTTATGGAGAAAGAGCTTGTCCTCAAGCTCGTAAGATGGGTAAACCTGTTGGAAGTTGGCTAGTTGCTCCCATGTCGCATCTTCTTTTTCGATGTCCTTCCACTTTACAAGAATCTCCCATTGGTCATTACTCTGAAGGGCCCGCAATATCGTAGTTGGAGTAAGAATAACCTATCCATTGTCCATCGGAGGAAGAGACGGAATTGTTGACCGTGGTGGACCCTTAAAGGGTTTAAGTAATGAAACATGGAACACATCATGAAGCTTAGCCATTGCAGGCAGTTTCAAATGATAGGCTACTGGCCCGATGCGCCGAATAATAGCGAAAGGCCCAAAGTATTTTGGGCAAAGTTTATGATGGTGTTGGCCCGCTATTGAGTGTTGATGGTACGGATGGAGTCGTAACCAAACATAGTCACCTTCCTTGTAATCGATATCCCGGTGTCCCTTGTTGTAGAAGTCCTTCATATGAACCTGTGGTTTGAGACGATGATCCGAAATATTCTGTAACCCCTAGTCCCGTTCCATAAGTGCTTGATCAATAGAGTCCATGCGGGTGGAGCCCAGAGTATATGATAGAAGCCGAGGTGGATCTCTACCATAGAGAATGTTGAAGGGAGTAGATTGTAAAGCTTTGTGGAATGAGGTGTTGTAACAATATTCTGCCCACGGTAGCCATTGCACTCAGGTTTTAGGATGATCGTCCCACGGTATCCATTGCACCCAGGTTTTAGGATGATCGTCCCACAGTAGCCAGTGCACCCAGATATTAGGATGATCGCCCACAAGACATCGGAGATACATTTCCATAGTGTGGTTGACCACCTCTTTTTGTTCGTTTGTTTAAGCCATAAAGTGCTGGTAAAAAACTGCATCCCGATCACTAACAATCGATTCTGGAATACCATGTAAATGAACAATATGCTCGAGAAATATCTATGCCACTCTAGATGTTGTATATGGGTAAGCCATGGGTATGAAGTGAGCATATTTGGAGAACCGATCCACCACCACAAATAATATCGACTTGCCGGAAGATAATGAAAGACCTTTGATGAAGTCCATAAAAATATCGGCCCACACCTGTGTAGGAAGTGCCAAAGGTTGCAGGACACCTGATGGACTTAAGTGTTTGTCCTTGTTACTTACACACCTAACAGGATGTTACATATGCTGCAATGGAGGTATTCGTACCTTGCCAATAGAAATCCACTCGAATGCTATGCAAGGTTTTCTAGATGCCTTCATGAGTGCTATCACGGTATGCTGAGATGATGACTGAAACCAACTCTATAGTGTGTAGGATATATAAGCGCGAGCGATAATGAATAAGAGATTCCTGAATGGTCCATCTAGAGTCCATGACCCCCTCTATGATTTTCTTGTGCATATCGAGAAGAACTGGATTGCTGGCATTTTCCTCCTTTACCAAGTCTAAAAGAACAAAACAAGGCTGGCTGATAGCATATAGAAGTGGTGAGGTCTCCAAACATCGGGATAAGGAATCGACCACCTTGTTTAATCTTTCTATGTGGTATTCCACCATAAAGTCGAGTCCCAGCAATTTACTTATCCAGTGTTGTTGAGGAGAAGTCGAGCCCCCACCTGATGCATCACACTCGACCTCAATTAACTCTTCAAAATTGGGAAGTTGCAGAACTGGTGCGGATGCAAGAGCTAATTTGAGATCTAAAAAGGACTGGGTGGCCTGCTCATTCAAAATAAAGGAATTTTTCTTGAGGAGATTTGTCAATGGTTCAGCAATCGGTTCATAGTTTCTGATAAATTTCCTATAATAACCAACCAATCCCAAAAACCCTCTCAAAGATGAGGTATTCATAGGTTGCGGTCAATCTGCAATAGCCTGAATTTCTCAGAATCCATTGTGACTTCATCATGTGAAATAATATGGCTGAGATAGGCCACATGTGTTGTCGCAAATGATCATTTCAATTTCTTTATATATAATTGATGGGTATGCAACAGTTCAAATACCAATCATAAATGCTCCAAATGTTGATGTCTAGACTGGCTGTAAATGAATATGTCTTCAAAGAAAACAAGTAAAAATTTGCGAAGATAGTTGCAGAATACCTCATTCATTATTGCCTAGAATGTGGATGGGGCATTGGATAACCCAAATGGCATGACCACAAATTCAATGTGGCCATGATGAGTGCGAAAAAGCCATTTTCTCAATGTTGTCTGGGTGCATACGAACCTAATGATATCCATAGTGTAGGTCCAATTTGGTGAATATATGAGAACCATGCAATTCATCTTAAAACTCCTCCACCACCGGAATAAGGAACTTATCTTTCTCATTTTGCTTATTCAATTCCCAATAATCAACACAGAAACGCCATGTACTATCATGTTTTTTTACGAGGAGGACTGGTTATGAGAATGGACAACGGCTGCTGCGAATAAGGCCTTGTTGTAGTGTTGCTTGGCACTGTCGCTCAATTTCGTGTTTTTGGAGATGTGGATACCGGTAAGGTCGAATGACCACCACTTTCGATCCTTGTTTAAAACATATCCAATGGTCATAGTACCTCAAGGGAGGCAGGCCCAAGGAATCTTGGAACAAGTTCGAGAATTCATCTGGAAAAGTATCTATATTGCTGTCCGGATTGTCCTATGCGTGAATCGTATGAATATGATGGGGCTTGTCAACGTGACTGCCCTGTAATAATACTTGTTGTTCGCCCATTGCAAAACTCATAGTTAAAGCAGTAAAATCCCATAAAATAGGGTCGAGTGTTTGCAGCCATTTAATACCCAAAACCATATCGAACCCAGCTAGAGGTATGACAAAAAATTCAGAATGAAAGAAAGTCATACCGATTGAGAACTTAACTTTTTTTCTGATGTCGTAGCTAGGAACGTTTTCTCCATTACCAACCAACACAATTGCTATTGAGTGTGGAAGTATCTGTAGTTGAAGGTTCTGAGCAGTGGTCCAACTAAGAAAATTATGGGTACTTCCTGAATCCACAAGGCTTACAAGGTCTGTGTCCATCACTCGAGAGCGGACTTGCATCGTTTTGGCAGATTTTTGTCCTGTAATGGCATGCAAAGATATTTCTAGGGGATCCTCCTCAATAGCATCATCAATCTGTAGGAGTTCTGTGATTTCATCAACCTCTAACTAGAACAAACTTTTACACTGATGTCATGCCCTATATGTTTCATCACAATTGTAACATAAGTTCTTTGCCCTGCACTTAGCCATGTCTCCACTAGTTAATTTTTGAATAAACTGGGCGGGTGGGTTTCAAGGTCATGTATCTACTGCAGGAGTAATACAGGGATAATTTTGGACTGGTTGCCCTATTGGAGAAGCTAACTGTGGGCTAGTGTTGCGCCTCCATTGCCAGCTAGTGGAAGTGTCCCGGTTCCCTTGCCAAGCTGGTCTCCTGTTTTGAACTTTTTGTCGAAGTTTCAGTGTGCGAGCTAGATTCATTGCTAGAGCTAAGTCAGAAAGTGCATGTATCTCCAGCTATAATCTTAATGACTCATTAAGGCCCACTTTAAATAAATTGACCTGTTGATCTACACGAACCATCCAGCTAGTTCTTGCCAATTTTTATTGGAACTATTTTTGTTAGAGTTCCATTGGACCAGTTTGTCGTAACAACACCAAATTTGCCAAGGGGTTGCTATGGGCTGGTGGACCAAATCATTGCGCATAAATCTTTAAACTCTTCCCAATCCAGCACTAATCTATCCAACTCAACTTGATGAAACCAAAATTGTGCTTCCCCAAGCAAGTGGAGAGCGGCCAGACCTCACTAGCTGCTGTTCTTTAATGGATAAATTTTTTTCCGCACCTATGTAACCAAATCAAGGGGTCTTCTGACCCATTAAAAGTAGCAAAATGATGTTTTGTATACCTTTGTACGATGCCTCCTCCTTGGTTAAAGTTTCTTGTCTAGCCAGGAAAACCATTGTACCCAGCAAACTAGTCTCCCCCCCTATTGTGTGAGTTGTCCTCTCCTCTTTGTTCCATAATTGAGTTCCTTCCAGTCGTCATATTTCCCATCATCCTAGAAAGTCTCTCAATCTGAATATTCATATCTGGAATTTGTACCAACTGCTCCATGATTAATGAAATTTTTTTGTCAGTCTCTGTCTGTTCTCGGAGCACCACTTCCCTTAACTCATTAATGTTGTTCTCCACTGTGTTACCCTACTCTGATACCAAGTTGTTATGGTCCCTAGCCATGGATTGAGTAACTTGGCATGGGAATTGTGAATCCAGCACTGTATTAGGGTTGTTGGTCTTGGTAATGAAGAAAAGAACCTCCTTTCCTTACCTGTTCTTAGTAAGATTGAAAATGAGTTTTCTTTTATTAATCTTCTTGGTTAAGAGAAGACTTTTCTTGTTGTTCTTGACCACGAAGGGTTAAACCCTTTTTTCTGCTCACGTCTAAGAGGGTAGGAACCCTCTAGGAATGTTTCTATTGTTCACGTAGGAGGGCTAATCCTTCCTATCCCTGCCTTGCTCGGTTATAGGCTAAAGCAACCTTCTTTAGATGTACTGCTCAGTTAGGCAGTCAAGAATCTACCTTTCTTGCTCGGAAGGGAAGAGATCAAACCCTCTTGTTGCTGTGAACGTGGAAGAGGCTAAAGCCCCTTCTTGAACTCGGAAAAGAGTACTCAAGTCCCTCTCCCTTAGTTTGGATAATATCAATGCAAACCAGAATTCAAAGAGATAGAATAAAACTCAAATCAAGAGAAACATACCTGGACCTCATCAAGGAGACCTCCCAACCCTAGAGCTCGTCAAGGAGAACTCCAAACCCTGTTTAACCTAATTCAATACTTGCCTTTTCTCTATTTCTCTGCCCTCTAAATAGGGCTTGATGTCATAAGTGTTTTAGGGCTAAAACTAACAATTCTGCCCTTGCGTCCTTGCTCAGTACATAATTAATGAAAAAATATACTTAAACCAATATAAAATATGAAATTTAAAAGTAATAAACTCAGTGAATCATTGCCGCCTCCTTTGGGTGACTCGGTGTGCTATTGAGCCCTCAACAGATCTGTGAGGATAATTGTCCTTGAATGATTTGGATTGATTGAGTAGGATTTGTAGGAGAATCTTGTATAGCTAATGAAGTTTGTGGTGGGTCCCTCATGTGAGTGATTGTAGGAGAAATTTTTCTAGAGGATCCTTGAGGTGGCTGGGATTCATACATGCATCGGGACGTCCCCCTTTGCATAACTTGCATGAGGGCGGTGGATGTCTCCTTTGAATTGCTTTGCATGGGGGTGGATGTCTCTTCTTGTTGATTTCCCTTGGGCATGACTTCTATGCTAAAGCTTCTTTATGTAGCTTGAGGTTGTGTTAAAAATTAACCTAGACCAAGCTTTTGCTTTCTATTTTCAGAAGCATAATGAACAATGTAAATGAGGTAATATGTTTTTGTTTTACATTGTTTTAATGGGAAGATTTATTCTCAACATGAACAGCGAAGTAAATAAATTATCCATAAGAGAACTCAAGTATGATCTTATAAATGTTCCATAATTTGGATATAAAAGAAAAATAATGTTCCGTGTTGTAAAACATCCAATGTGTATCAATTTCAAGGGTACAATTATGTTATACATCTTTAGGCATAAAATATCTTAGTAAGTTTGTTGCGGACTCAATAGCTAACCGAGTCATACAACAGAGGCGCACTGAGTTACAGAGTTAATAGTTTCTTTCCACGTTGTTTTAAATTCGTTTTTCATTCATTATTTAAGTTAAATTGCCATAAGGGCAAAATTATAATTTTTAACCCTAAAACTAGCGGGGACGTCAAGCCTGGGGGCAAAGGAATGAGAACGGGGCAAGCATTGAATTAGGTAAACAGGCTTAGAGTTCTCCTTGACGAGCTCTAGGGTTTGGAGGTCTCCCTTGATGATCTCTAGGTCCAGGTTCCCTTAGAATCTGAATAGTTTTTCTCTCTTTGTTGATTACTGTTTCTCCATTGATCTATACCGCGAAAGGGAAGGAGAGTTTCTGTCCCTTTTCCGAGTTCAAGGAGAGGCTTCAGCCGCCCTTTCATCACAAGCAGCAAGAGAAGGATTCTCCCTCTCTTTCCGATCAAGAATTGAGGCCTTCCCACCATCCTACCATGAGCAACCATAAAGCAGGTTTCTTTTCCAGCGTTGAGATCAACAAGAAGCCAGGTAAGGAGTTTCTAACCGTAGGCCCAAGGGCTGTCCAAGTTAGGGGCTGCAACCCTAACACGAGCAGCAGCAAGGAGGGATCAAACCCTCTTTTCCATTAAGAAAAAAGGGAACCCTTTCCCTTTACAATCTGAGTTACAGTAGCATAGGGTCTCCTGGCCCTACCGAGTGTAGTCCACAACACCAAGCAGTGTACTAGTCTCACAAAAGAGATTGCTTTCATCTTGACCGAGACCAGACCAAGAAAGGGTTCTCATTACCTGACCTTACTAAGAACAGCCACTCACTTACAGTGCTGGATTCTCTAGTCCCACGTTGTGTTACACGATCCATTACTAGGGACCGTAACAACTTGGTATCAGAGCAGGGTAACATGGGTGATACATTTAGCAAGGAAGAACTGGAAGGCTGGATGAAAAAGATGGAGGAGAGACATGAGGAAATACAAGTCAGTGTTCGAGAAACACAAGCAAGTATTCAGCATCTACCTAGCATGTATGCTGGTTCCATGGCAGAGAGACATTATAGTCTAGACGCAAGGGAGGAGAAAGTGGTTGGGCGCACTGCTGTCCAGACACAGCAGAGAGGAGCTACAATACCAAGGTACACAAAAATAGATTTTCCTACCTTTACTGAGGTAGTTGACCCCTTAATTTGGTTGCATAGATGTGAGAATTTTTTTAAAATCAAGGGACTGCTGAGTTTGATAAGTGGCACTTGCCTCCTTCCAAATCTTAGACGAGGCATAGCTATGGTTTCACCAAGTGGAACCAGAGAGAGTGGTGTTGGATTGGGTTGAATTTAAAGAACTATGCACACTTCGATTTTTCCCTCCCGCCCAGAGAAACCTCTTGGGAGATTTAGTACTATTGAGACAAATCGGATTTGTTGAACACTATCCAAAACAGTTCCAAGAAAAATTGGCTCGTGCAAGCCGGTTGGTATGAGTCGACCAGCAGGTCCACTTATTTACAACAGGCCTCAATGAATCTCTGAGGAAAGAGGTGGAACTTCATTTCCCTTCAGATTTGGCTCAGGAAATGAATTTACCTTAGGCAATGGAACAACGACAACGGCTTCAGCAACGTAAGCCTGTTTGGCAAGGGGAAAGGAACACTTCCTCCACTTGGCAAGGACGTTGAAATTCTTCTTCTCAGGTGACACCTCTAGCATTACCTTCTTCCAGACACAATCCGATTACTACTCTGGCAGCCAACACGTGCTCTAGTAATCCTCCACATCAGTATATAAGAAAATAAACAAGTGCGGAGAAGGCGGAACAGAGATCCAAGAATTTGTGCTACAACTGTGATAAACAGTACTGGGCAAGTCACCAATGTAAAAGGTTGTTTTGGATCGAAGTCGAGGAAATAGAGGAGACAGAAGATACTGATGATATAATTGAGGAGGAACCACCTGTAATCTCTTTACATGCTATTACAGGGCAAAAATCTGCCAAAACTATGCAGGTCAGAGCTCACGTACTCGACCAAGAACTTGTGGGACTAGTGGATTTGGGAAGTAGCCACAATTTTATTAGCTTAACAGCTGCTCAGCATCTTAAGTTACAGATCCTTCCACATCCTACAACCACGGTTTTTTTGGCCAATGGGGAGAAAGTCCCAAGCTACGGGATCAGAAAAGCGATAAATTTTTCCGTTGGTACAACTTTATTTCATGCAGAATTTTTTGTCATACCTCTGGCCTGCTTTGATATGGTGTTAGGCATTAAATGGTTGCAAACTTTGGGACCCATTCTGTGGGACTTCTCTGCTTTAACGATGAGTTTTGTCTTGCGCGGTAGCCAAGTGCTCTTATAGGGCAGTCAGGTGAACAAACCCCATCACCTTCATACCATGCACACACTAGACCATACGAACAACACTATTGAAAATCTTATCGATGAATTCTCCGACCTCTTCTATGAGCCTTCTAGATTGCCTCCCTTGAGACACTGTGATCATAGGATCTATTTAAAACTAGATTTTGATGTGTTGGTAGTTCGACCGTACTGGTATCCACACCTACAGAAAGATGAAATAGAGCGACAGTGCCAGGCTATGTTACAATAGGGCCTTATTCGCAGCAGCCGGTCCCCATTCTCTTCACCCGTATTGCTCGTGAAGAAACATGATGACACATGGAGATTTTGTATTGATTATTGGGAGTTGAATGCTCAGACAGTGAAGGATAAGTTTCTTATACCGGTAGTGGAGGAGCTCTTGGATGAATTACATGGGTCGTGGGTCTTTACTAAACTGGACTTACGCTCTGGATATCATGACGTTCGTATGCACCCCTCTGACATTGAGAAGACAACCTTCTGCACACATCACGGTCATTTTGAATTTGTGGTCATGTCGTTCGGTTTATCAAATGCACTGTCCACTTTTCAAGCACTGATGAATGAGGTATTTAGCCACTATCTTCGGAACTTCGTACTTTTTTTTATAATATACTCATATATAGGAAGTTCAGAGAAGAGCATTTAGAGCATTTATAGATTGTTTTTGAATTATTACGAGCACATCAGCTCTATTTGAAGAAATCCAAATGCTCTTTTGCGACTTCACATGTTGCTTATCTCAGCCATATTATATCACATGAGGGAGTCACGGTTGACCTTTAGAAGATTTGGTTAATTCATGATTGGACATAGCCTCAGTCTTGCTCAGATTTATGGGGATTTTTGGGTCTCGTCGGATACTATCGCAATATGGTACGTTGGCAGCACCTTTGACCAGTCTCCTCAAGAAGAATTTTTTTCACTGGAATGAGGAGGCCACACAGTCCTTTGAGGCCCTCAAAATAACTCTCACCTCCACCCCTATTTTCTATCTTCCCAATTTTGAAGACTTATATGTGGTTGAGTGCGACGCTTCTGGTGGGGGCATTGGGGCCAATATTACAGCAGCAGTCACATCCCATTGCCTATTTCAGCCGACAATTGGCAGTTCATCATCACAAATTGGCAGCGTATGAACGGAAATTAATAGGGTTGGCCAAGGCGGTTGATGTAAAATTTAGTTACATCGGCTTTTATACCTCGCAAGCGTACGAATCGTTCATGTAATTTAGTGGGAAGCGAGGGTCATATCCACAGGGAGGACTGAATTTTGTGTATTCTTCAGTCAACTAGCCTAACCAAATATGATGAATTAATATGAACTAAACACTAATTATATCCTAAATTATCAAGCAATCATCTGGTTAACTACTTGCACAACAGGAACCGTCAACTCTGGATTTTACGGTGATTCGTGCCTCTCTCGAGCACCACGTAACCACGGGTCCAATTTCTCAATCCTTGTGTCTAGCCCCTCTCAGGCGCATTGAGTGAAAGACAGAAATCGGATTAAAATACCAAAATCCAACCTAAATTATAATCCTACCCTAACTAGCTAATTTAATCAAATATCCGGAAAAAAAATATTCAATAAACATTAATTATCAAATCACATTTAATAAACATTCAAAACCTAAGTTCAAACTATATAAAAAATTAAATTCCAAAATGATGAATTACTCCCCTTCTCCTTCCCCTCGCTCGGGCAACAACTCGTTCTCACGGGTGCTGTAATTTCCCGAAATTGATGGCTTCGGGTCGCAAGAGTGAGTGGCCGGAGGTAGAGATGATGCCGGCGACGAAAGTTAGAAGCCGACGAACGGAGGTGACGTCTGACGAAGAATGAAACAGAGCTGAAGTTCTCTAACCGACTCTCTCGAGTCTCGGTTGGAGTCGGAATAGCTTCGGGAAAGGTCGGAAATAGGTAATCGACGCTGGAGGATGGTCGAAATGCGGAATTGGCACCGAAGAAGCCCTCTCGGATCACCTCCCGGCCTGGCGAGCAGAAAAATGCACTGTCGAACTCACCACGACGGAGACTCTCTCGAGCTCTCCTCGGGTCTGTTCTCGGTTGTCGGACGGCGGTGGATGATGTGGCGCGGCGAACAATGGTGGCAAACTCCTCTCGGGTCTTCCCCTGTTTCGGTCCACCGTCCTCTGTTTCGATCGACGCTCTGGTTTTATCTCGACGCTCTCCTTTTCCCGTTGATGCTCCTCTTTTTCCTTTAATACGATTTTCTTTGTTTTAAAACGATTTGCCCTAAAAATCGCCTCCATTTCACTAAGGGCATTTTGGTAAATATCTCCTTCTCCACCAAAATTCTCCTGAAATTCCATAATTGAATCCATAAAAAGAATTTCAGGAAGAAATAAACCTTAAAAAACAATGAAATATAATTCAGGAGAGAAAAATATGCAATATAGATAGTGATTAATGCCAAATTCAATAAATACACGTTTCATTTGAAAATCGATAAATAACCACCTATAACACAATTATAAAGGTTATTCTATTATAATTAACCTAGTTCTCATGTCAAAATATGGCATCTATCACACCCCCAAACCTAAATCTTTGCTAGTCCCTAGCAAAACAACAATCGAACCAAAATTAAGCGTAGGAAAAAAAATGCCACTTTCGTAGGGAGCACGATTGCATTTAGCGTATGCAAGCCGTTAAACCCCTACTTTGCAGTAGTGGATGAGTTATGTCTCGTGAGGGTTTGCATGGAATTTACCCACAAAATTCATCTAAATCAATAATATAAAAAGAAAACTGAAGAAAATTTACTCCTCATTAGGATATGACTAACACTTAGTATCGTAAAATATCTGAAAATCATATGAGATCCTGCGCAATTTGAAAACCTGTGTAAAATATAGCATATTATCAATCCAAATACACTCATTGTTACTCCACCTGAACCAATGTGACCCATAAGCAATTACTTCAATAGAACAAAGAGGCAACAAATAACAATAAAATCCTGGTCACATCACAATTAAGAGAAAATAGTAGAGTAAGCCTGTTGTCTGACAATCTCACAAAAGAAATATACCAATTTCAATCTTGACCTGCAACTTCTTTCAAATTACAATTCATCATCAAAGTTAAGGAAACTCATTCCTTTCAGATTTAAAACCATTTTATGCTATTACCAGCGCACTTTTGCTACTACCAGCGTAATTTTTGTTGTAAGCCTTGGCCCACATGCATGAATGATTATCTCTCTTTCCTTGCTGGCTCCAAGCTTAGGAACAACAATTAATCTTCTTACGTGAATGACCAGAAAACTTCCCCAATTGTTGCTCGTCAAGATGGTTAGACCCCTTGATGGTGGCTGACATTGATAAAGAGGGAGAACCCTCTCTTTGGGCTTGGAAAAGGGGCAGGAAGCTCCTTTTCTTAGTATGGATGATGAGGAATGAATTTAGGTGAAGATGGATGGCAATGGAGGGTGAAGGATAGGTTGGATTTTTGTAGTAAACCCTAAACTCGAGATCAAGAGGTGATCTCAACCTGTTTTAGTCCTCATTAGCATATGACTAACACTTAGTATCGTAAAATATTTGAAAATCATACGAGATCCTGCGCAATTTGAAAACCTGTGTAAAATATAGCATATTATCAATCCAAATACACTCATTGTTACTCCACCTGAACCAATGTGACCCATAAACAATTACTTTAACAGAACAAAGAGGCAACAAATAACAATAAAATCCTGGTCACATCACAATTAAGAGAAAATAATAGAGTAAGCCTGTTGTCTGACAATCTCGCAAAAGAAATATACCAATTTCAATCTTGACCTGCAACTTCTTTCAAATTACAATTCATCATCAAAGTTAAGGAAACTCATTGCTTCCAGATTTAAAACCATTTTACACTATTACCAACGCACTTTTGCTATTACCTGCGTAATTTTTGTTTCACTGAATACTTTTGGTATTACCATCATTTTGTATTCGTCTTCCCTACACATGCACTTATTTTTAAGTAACCGACTGTTCCGGTGCACGTCCCTGAGTTTGCCTAGGCTGTTTCTGAAGTTATCTGTCTTTTGCAAGCAAGAGCATTTCCATTTGCATTCATACATTACAACAAGGAATTTCATTGAGGTATAAAAAGGAATGAGTTCAAACAGGCATACAAGACTATTCAGACTAACATAGATCAACACTAGATTTACATGTTCTCTTTTGCAACTAAGTTCCAAGTCTAATGCAATAGTAAGTTATCCCACTGAATTCTCATGAATCACAACAAATGATATCAGATTTCTAATAGGCATATTCTACACAGTTTTTTTTTGAAAAATTTTGAAACACATTTGAGCAACTTATTTTAACTCTACTAACGTTAACCACATACTAAGAGGCGTAATTTGAAAACCACGAACAGAAATCAAAAGAAAATTATTGCTAAGACATAAAAGAGTCGTTTTCGCTCCCCACCCCCCCCCCCCCCCCCCCCCCCCCCCCCCAAACCTAAACCTGACATTGTCCTCAATGGGGAAAAGTTAAAACACCAGAACGACTACAAAAAGGAATAATAACTTAGCTAGTTAGACTCCAGCAAGGTGAGGGTTAAGCTCCCTCAGGGCTCTTAAATCGATAGGTGGGACCATATGTGTTTGATCATCAACAATAATACTGAAAAGTCAATAAAGACCCCCAGGAATGATACATAGTCTCCCTCGAAGAAGGTTTACTCATATCAGCCGTACCCGTAGGTAATCATCCGTAGATGAAACCGCTATCCCACATCACACTTTGAAGAAATCTCCGTGTGACTGGCCACTGAAGGCAGCAGGAATCATGCGCTGAACACAAGCCCTTAAGTTACTCACCATAAGGTTTTCATTCAATACTTCAAGATCGAACTGGTCAATCCTAGAACGGTTTTTTGAGTACAGACCTCTCAAACTAAGGACCAAAAGTCTGATCATCGACTAACGGAACCATTTATGCTCTCAACCGGCAAGAGAGTACCCCGAGTCCATGATGGGGGACCTCCAATCAATCAAGACCAGAGTACACCAAAGGTTATCCCAAATAAGAATGAATAAACCAAAAATAAAAACTGTAATGTACAAAGGATAGAAACGTGGGGATTGCCCACAATGTGCTAAGTTTATAGTTGTAAGCAAGACTCTGACGCATTCAAGATGAAATGACAGGTTCCTCCAAGAAAATCACCATCACCTCCTCCGGTGTGGGGACATTCTCAAGATACAGTTTGAGCCTCTGACCGTTAACTTTGAAGACCGACCTGTCTCCATGATTGCGGATCTCAACAGCGCCATGAGGAAACACCTGTGTAACTTCAAATGGACCAGACCACCTGGATGTTAGCTTCCCTGGAAACAAATGCAATCGTGAGTTATAAAGTAAAACATTCTGCCCAACAGTAAAAGACTTGCGAAAAATAGATTTATCATGTAAAAGCTTTGTTCGCTCCTTATACGGTTTGGCATTCTCATAAGCATCATGACGTATCTCCTCCAACTCACCCGCTTGAGTCAAATCAAAATTCAAAGCCTTAATGGCCCAATAAGCTCTATGCTCAAGCTCAACAAGTAGATGACATGCTTTGCCGAACACTAGGTGAAATGGAGACATCCCAATAGAAGTCTTATAAGCGGTTCGATAGGCCCATACGGCATCGTCCAATCGAGTGGACCAATCTTTCCTATCAAAGCTAACCGACTTCTCCAAAATCCGTTTGATCTCCCTATTAGAGATTTCCACTTGACCACAAGTTTGTGGGTGGTACGGAGTGGACACCCGATGAGTGATGGAATATTTCTTCAATGAGGTCTCAAATGCTCTGTTAAAAAAATGAGATCCCCCATCACTGATGATCGCTCTCGGGGTACCAAACCGATTAAAGATATTTTCTTTTAAAAACTTTACCACCACTTTGTGATCATTTGTCTTACATGCAATAGCTTCAATCCATTTAGAGACATATTCAACAGCAACAAGGATGTATTGATAGCCGAACGTGATAGGAAAAGGACCCATGAAGTCAATACCCCACACATCAAACAATTCAACAATAAGAATGGGGTTAAGAGGCATCATGTTCTTCCTAGACAAACAACCAGTTCGTTGGCATTTATCACACACCTGACAAAACTCATGGGCATCTCTAAATAATGAAGGCCAATAGAAACCACATTGCAAGACTTTAGCCGCGGTCTTTCTAGCACCAAAATGTCCACCACATGCGTGGGAATGACAAAATTCAAGAATGTTGGCAAAGTCTTGCTCATGTACACAACGCCTAATGACTTGGTCAGAACATACCTTGAACAAATAAGGGTCATCCCAAAAAAAATGTTTGACTTGGGAAAAGAATTTCAACCGATCTTGTTTACTCCAATAATCAGGAATCTTATGAGTTACAAGATAGTTGACTATGTCAGCAAACCAAGGCAACTGGGATACTTGGAGAAGTTATTCATCAGGGAATGAATCATTTAAAGGAAGGAATCCTTCCTGAGGTGCTACACAGATCCTAGATAGATGATCAGCAGCAACATTCTGACAACCCTTCTTATCTCGAATCTCAAGGTCAAATTCTTACAATTGCAAGATCCATCTAATCAAGCGAGGTTTAGTGTCCTTGATGGATAATAAGTACTTCAAAGCAGAATGATCAGTGAACACTATAACCTTTGACCCTAACAGATATGATCTGAATTTGTTCAAGGCAAACACAATAGCTAGTAACTCCTTCTCAGTGGTAGTGTAATTCAATTGAGCATCATGAAGAGTGCGGCTAGCATACTGAATGACACAGGGAATTTTATCCGTCTTTTGCCCCAAAACAGCCCCTAATGCATAATCAAAGGCATCACACATCAACTCAAAAGGGAAAGACCAAATAGGGGGTTGGACAATGGGTGCAGTGGACAAACATTTCTTCAGTGTCTCAAAAGCATGAATACAGGCATCATCAAAGGCCAAAGCAACATCTAGAGCAAGCAAATTCATCAAAAGACGAGAAATTTTGCTAAAGTCCTTAATGAAACGCCTATAGAACCCAGAGTGGCCAAGGAAAGAACGCACCCCCTTCACAAAAGTAGGTGGTGGCAGATTGGCAATTAGGTCAACCTTGGCTTTGTCCACTTCTACACCCCGCTCAGACACTACATGTCCTAAAAAAATTCCTTCTTTTACCATGAAGTGGCAATTCTCCCAATTCAAGACTAAATTGGACTTAATGCAACGGGACAATACGAGTGAAAGATTGTGTAGACATGTATCAAAACTAGAGCCAAACACAGAAAAGTCATCCATAAAGACCTCTAAAAAGTCACCAATCATGTCAGAAAAGATACTCATCATGCACCGTTGGAAAGTGGCGGGCGCATTGCATAAACCAAAAGGCATGCGTCTGTAAGCATAGGTGCCAAACGGACACATGAATATGGTATTTTCTTGGTCTTCTGGAGCAATGGGAATTTGATTGTAGCCGGAGTATCCATCTAAGAAGCAATAAAAATTGTGGCCGGCCAATCGCTCTAGTACCTGATCAATCAAAGGTAGTGGGAAGTGATCCTTCCTAGTGGCGGAATTAAGTTTTGTATAGTCAATGCAGACACACCACTTGGTGGTAGTTCTTGTGGGAATCAATTCACCACTCTCATTTTTCATTATCGTTATCTGCCCTTTCTTAGGGACAACTTGAATTGGACTCACCCAGGTGCTATCAGAAATAGGGTAAATGATTCCTGTCACAAGCAACCTGATGACTTCTTCTCTCACAACCTCTAGCATATGGGGATTTAACCTACTTTGCATCTCACATGAGGCTTTAGTCCCCTCCTCCAAATGAATACGATGCATGCATATGGAGGGGATAATCCCTTTTATGACATCAAGAGTCCACCCCAATGCCTCTCTGTGTGCTTGTAAAACTTCAGTCAATTGTTCCTCCTGCTCAGTACTCAAATCAGAGGAAATAATGACTGGTAATGAGTTCATGGGCCCCAAAAACGCATATTTCAACGTGGGAAGAAGTGGCTTAAGATCTAGCTTGGAAGTTTCAAGAGGTTTGTCCAAGTCAAGATGAAGATCCTGTGGATGATCAGTTGTGATAACCTCATAAGCTTCCTCCAATAGAGGTACAGAACTGAGTAAAGAATCAACCTCTCGGAAATATGTTTCCTCATCAAAATAGTCCATGTCTAATGATGTTATGCAAGACTCAAAAGATTTAAGAGTGGATTCGTCATCAAGCATAACAGTCTCTATCTAAAATGCAGGACTAAGATCATCAGACTCAAGTGGGTGGTGCCCGGCATTAAATACATTCAATGAGACCTTAAAATTTCCAAAAGATAACTCCAACTCACCACTTTTACAATGAATGATAGCATTAGATGTGGCTAAGAAGGGACGTCCTAGGATGACAGGAATTTGGTTGGTCGCATTGACTACTGGTTCTGTATCAAGAACAATGAAATCAATCAGGAACAGAAATTTGTCCACTTTTATCAAAACATCTTCAACTATTCCTTGTGGTATATTGACAGAACGGTCAGCTAGTTGAAGTGTGATGGGAGTAGGCTTCAATTCCCCCAAACCTAATTGCTGGTACACAAAGAAAGGAAGAAAATTCACACTTTCCCCTAAGTCAAGAAGAGCTCTCTAGATGGTATGTTCACCGATGACACATGAAATTGTGGGACATCCAGGATCTTTAACTTTAGGAGGAGTGTTGTGCTTCAGAATTGAGCTTACATTCTCAATAAGAAAGACTTGTTTGTTAACATGTTGTTTTTTCTTCTGTGTACAAAGGTCTTTCAAAAATGGGGCATAGGCAGGGACTTGCCTAATAGCATCAAGAAGTGGAATGTTAATGTGAACCTCACTAAACAGTTCCAACATTTCATGCATGCTATCTCCTTTCTTAGGTGGGCCCGATAACCTCTACGGATAAGGAGCTAGTGGGACTTGGTTAGGGATCTGCTTGGCTGTTGGTGGAGAACTTGGAGGTTCTTCACCCAATGATGTGTCCCCATTGTCATCCTTTGACTCCTTAGACTTAGTGGTCCCTACCCCATTGTTCAACTCACGACCACTCCTAAGGGTGGTTATGGCTTTGGCTTGCTCATGGTGGGGTTTGGAACTCAACCCACTCTCATGTGTGCTTTTGGGGTTAGGAATGGTTTGACTCGAGAGTCTATTTTGTGTTTGTTCACTCATGTGGCTGGCCAACTGACTCACTTGCATTTCAAGTTTAGCAATGGAGGACTGTGTATTCAGCATGAATAGTTGAAGTGTATCCTCAAGTGAAGGTTTTTGTGGAATCAATGGTTTTTGAGTGAAGTGTGGGCGCAGAGCTTGGGGTTGAGTAAACCCTAGAGGACCCCAACCTGTGGGCCCTTGGACCATGAGAAATTTGGGTGCCTAGCCCAACCCGGATTATATGTTTCTGAAAAAGGATCGTTCCGGTTTGGTCTATGAAAATTCTAGACTGCATTCAAGTCCTCAATGAGCTCCGGGTAGGATGAACTAGATGGACACATTTGTGTGGGATGAGATAAACTAGAGCATATGGCACAGACAGTAGATGGGTTAGGAGCAGGTGAACTCTTGGACACCATAAGGGCATCAATTTTTCTAGTCAACCCCTCAATCTTGGTCATGAGCATGGGTATTTCACTAACCTCGTAGAGACCCCCTTTTTGGCTTCGTGGGATCTCCTATCAACATTAAATGATGAACCCCATTGCTGAGATTGATCACTCAACGTTTCAAAGAAGTCCCACGCCTCACTAGCACTCTTACCCATCAAACTCCCACCACTCGTTGCATCTACCATGGATCTAACCTGGGGTGTAAGACCTTGATAAAAGTATTGCACTAAATGCCATTTCTCAAACCCATGATGCGGACACCTACGGATCAAATCCTTCCATTTCTCCCAAGCCTCATAAAAGTGTTCACCCTCGTGCTGCATAAAGTTGGAGATTTCTCTCATGAGGGTTGTAGTTCTCTGAATGGGAAAGTACTTGGATAAAAATTTTGTGACTAATGTGTCCAATGAAGTAATGCTGCTCACCTCCAAGGAATTAAGCCAAGACTTGGCCTTATCCTTAAGTGAAAATGGAAAAAGTCTTAACCGGACAGAGTCATCTAAGAAATTCTGGAATTTAAAAATTGCACAAATATCTAAGAATTCCTTGATGTGGTAATATGGGTCCTCCTTCTCCAACCCATAGAATGTAGGGAGGAGTTGGATCACACCCGGTTTCAACTCATAACTGGCGGAAGTAGTGGGTGGCAATATAATGCAAGAAGGTGAGATGAAGTGGGATGGGATAGAATAATCCCTCAGGGCTCTACGGTCACCTGCTGCAGGTAACTGTAATGGTTCACCCTGATTGGCCATGGTAGCTCCTAACTTGACTTCGGGTGTTTTCCTACAAATTTGTTCTACCTCTTCAACAAAGGAAGCTAATGGTCCACCTAGGGAGCAGCGCCCATGCATAAAAACACAAAAAGAAACAAAACGAACTATCAAATTAAGCTAACAAACTCACTATTGAAAATACGAACTAACTAGAATAAATAAAAATAATTCCATACAAAATCACCAAGCTAAAAAAAAAAAAATAATAATAATAATAATAATAATAATAATAATAAAATAAAAATAAATCTAACCTAAGACCATGGAGAACAACGAAATACACTTAATACGTGCCTCCCCGGCAACGACGCCAAAAACTTGATGTAAAATTTAGTTACATCGGCTTTTATACCTCGAAAGCGTACGAATCATTTATGTAATTTAGCGGGAAGCGAGGGTCATATCCACAGGGAGGACTGAATTTTGTGTATTCTTCAGTTAACTAGCCTAACCAAATATGATGAATTAATCTGAACTAAACACTAATTATATCCTAAATTATCAAGCAATCATCTGATTAACTACTTGCACAACAGGAAATGTCAACTCTGGATTTTACGGTGATTCGTGCCTCTCTCAAGCGCCACGTAACCACGGATCCGATTTCTCAATCCTTGCGTCTAGCCCCTCTCGGGTGCATAGAGTGAAAGACAGAAATCGGATTAAAATACCAAAATCCAACCTAAATTATAATCCTACCCTAACTAGCTAATTTAATCAAATATCCGGAAAAAAAATATTCAATAAACATTAATTATCAAATCAAATTTAATAAACATTCAAAACCTAAGTTCAAACTATATAAAAAATTAAATTCCAAAATGACGAATTACTCCCCTTCTCCTTCATCTCGCTCGGGCAGCAACTCGTTCTCACGGGTACTGCAATTTCCCAAAATTGATGGCTTCGAGTAGCAAGAGCGAGTGGCCGGAGGTAGAGACGACGCCGGCGACGAAGGTTAGAAGCCGACGAACGGAGGTAACGTCCGGCGAAGAACGAAACAGAGCTGAAGTTCTCTAACCGGCTCTCTTGAGTCTCGGTCGGAGTCGGAATAGCTCCGGGAATGGTCGGAAATAGGTAATCGACGCCGGAGGATGGTCGGAATGCGAAATTGGCACCGGAGAAGCCCTCTCGGATCACCTCCCGGCCTGGCAAGCAGAAACTGGCACTGTTGAACTCACCGCGATGGACAGTCTCTCAAGCTCTCCTCGGGTCTGTTCTCGGTTGCCGGACGGCGGTGGACGGCGGTGAACGATGGTGGCGCAGCGAACGACAGTGGCAAACTCCTCTCGGGTCTTCCCCTGTTTCGGTCCACCGTCCTTTGTTTCGATCGACGCTTTGGTTTTATCTTGACGCTCTCCTTTTCCCGTCGACGCTCCTCTTTTTCCTTTAATACCATTTTCTTTGTTTAAAAACGATTTGCCCTAAAAATCACCTCCATTTAACTAAGGGCATTTTGGTAAATATCTCCTTCTCCACCAAAATTCTCCTGAAATTCAATAATTGAATCCATAAAAAGCATTTCAGGAATAAATAAACCTTAAAAAAATAAAATATAATTCAGGAGAGAAAAATATAGTGATTAATGCCAAATTCAATAAATACACGTTTCATTTTAAAACCGATAAATAACCACCTATAACACAATTATAAAGGTTATTCTATTATAATTAACCTAGTTCTCATGTCAGAATATGGCATCTATCAGTGGTCTAACACTGGCGGCCTTACTTATGGGTCCATGTATTTTTTATCCGTACCGATCACTACAGCTTTAAATTCTTACTTGAACAACGTCTCACGACTTCGCCACAGCGGCATTGGATCAGTAAGTTGAAGGGATTTGACTTTTCGGCGGAGTACCATTTTGGGAGATTAAAAAAGTCAGCGGATGCCTTGTCACGACATTTTGAAACTCAACAGCTCGTATATACGATCAGCCAGCCTCGTTTCCTCATCCTTGACTTGGTGAGAGAAGCCCATGCCACTCTTCCGATCCTACAGGAGCTACACAAAAAAATTACAGAGGGGACAATGGAGTCGAAGTGGTCCATCCAGGATTCACTTATTTGCTAAAAACATGGCATCTATCTTCCCCACACTTCAAAGTTGATTCTAGCCATCATCTCTGCCTACCATGATAGCACACATGAAGGTATTCAGAAAACTTTGCAACATATTCACGCAGACTTTTATAGGCAAGCCATGAGACCTCCATTGCGACATATGTCTCATCATGTCAAGTATGTTAATGCAACAAATCCAACCACTTAAGTCCAGCAAGTCTTCTACAACCTCTCGCCCTCCCTACACAGGTATTGGCCGATATTTCAATGGATTTTGTTGAGGGCCTTCCACAGTCATCCGAAAAATCAGTACTATTTGTGGGGGTCAATCGGTTCTCCAAGTATGGCCATTTTATTCCTCTGGCTCATCCTTTTACAACATCATGGGTAGCACATACTTTCCTTGAGCATATTATTCACTTACATGGCATTCCAGAATCTATTGTAAGTGATAGGGATGTCGTATTCACCAGCACTTTCTGAGTGGCACAAAATTGAAATTTTCCTCCGCATATCATCCACAAGTAGATAGCCAAACCGAGGTGGTTAACCACACCATCGAGATGTATCTATGGTGCCTGGTGGGCAATTTTCCGAAGCAATGGGTTCAATTGCTACCATGGGCCGAATACTGTTACAAAACTTCATTCCACTCCACCTTGCAATCCACTTCTTTCAAAGTCTTCTATGGCCAGGATCTCGCTTGCCTTCTCTCTTATATTCTAGGGTCCACTGTTAGGGACACCATAACAGGACGAGTCATCTAGAGACGACGCGGGTGAGTTGGTGACTCAATGGAACGAAAAGCTCAATAGGATCAGATGTCTATTTTAATTCATAAGACATGAGCATATGTATGTGTAATTTATTTCCTAAGTTGTTAGCGTGTAGGCCAATGAATGGCAGGACTATAAAAAAGACTCTTGGCCATTAGCGTGAATGGCTTTAAGGGGGTTCACGAAATGAAAAAGGCAAGAATGATGTTACCCTAGCAGGATCGGTGTTCTCCTCCAAGGAATGCAAGGTTCCAGACTCCCTTCGACGAGTTGGGTTATCTCCTTCACCTTGATTTTCTGTTCAACCCTCTACTCTCATCTTCTCTTGTTATTAACTCAGAAATTCAAAATCATAGGTAGACCAGGGAGACAACGGCGCCTTAGTGCTGACTCTGCGCTGGACAAAGATCTCTCCTTCCGTCGGATTACTCGGTCTATTGTCAGAGACCATAACACGTTGGTATCAGAGCAGGTAACTATGGGGGGAGACTTCAAGCCAGGAGGAGTTGTTGGCAAGGTTCATGGAATAGGTTAACGACAAGCAAGAAGAAACAGAGGGTCATTTAGCAACATTGATGGACAGTCAAATCTCTCACTTGGTATCTCAACAAGTGGAAGAAATCACAAATTGAGTTTACGAAAGACAATCAGGCCGAACACCCACTCAGAGAGAGGGAGACAGAGCACATTCAAATGGATAGGGTGCACCTACTATTGGACGCACAGAGCACACTGGATATGAGGGACATTTTAGTATGGCACGGTTCCAAGGTATACCAAACTTGATTTTCCCTTTTTCAATGGGGCAAACGACCCCTTAATTTGGTTATACGGTTGTAAAAAAAATTTTTACAACCAACACACGGCTGACATAGACAAAGTTGGGTTGGCCGCATTCCACATGCTCAATGAAGCGCAACTATGGGGACACCAACTTGAATTGGAACATCCGGGCATAGTGTGGGCAAAATTTAAGGAATTGTGCACTATATGGTTAGGACCGCCGGCCCACAACAATCCATTGAGCGATTTAGTCCTCTTATGCCAAACCGGTAGTGTCGCCCAGTACCAAAAGCAATTCCAAGAGAAATTAGCCCGAGCTAGCAAGGTGGTGCGGGTTGACTAGCATGTCAGTCTGTTCACGGTTGGCCTCACTGAGTCCCTTCGTCTAGAAGTGGAACTTTTTGGACCTATAGATTTGTCCCACGTAATGAATTTGGTGAGAGCATTGGAGGCCAAAAAGAAATTCCAATTCCGGAGACCAGTATGGCCAGTGGAAAAGAGTAGCTCATAAGTAGGGGTGGCTTCGAACCGAGCCGGCTCACGAGCGGCTCGTGTTCGGCTTGGTTCCGGCTCGGTTCGACTCGTTATATATCAAGCTCAAGCCGAACTCGAACTCAGAAATGGGCTTGTTTAGGTTAACGAGCCGAGCTCGAGTAGAGCCAGGTTCGGCTCATCGGCTCGTGAGCCGACTCTTAAATTTAACGTGTGGCGGGATGGGGCAAATTTTTGGGAGTCTCGCACTCTCTCTCCCAAATTTTTTTTTTCGTTCTCTCACCTGACCTCCCTCTCTTCGTCTCCTCCTTCCCTTCTCTCTTCTTCCTCCGAAATTCCCTCTCTCGGCCTCCATCTCCCTTCTCCCTCTCGCCACCGGTGCCCTTCTACCGCCGCCACACCTTATCCTTCCCCCCCGTTCATGGCCTTCTCTGCCTCTCACCATCATCGCCGTCGACTCCTGTAGCGTCGCCCTCGCCTCATTGTACCCGTACTAGAGCGACTGCTCTGGACCCTCTCTCGTCGTCGTCACCCCCCTACCATCGCCTGCTGTCGCCGTCAAATCAGCCGGCCACCGCTCTCGCCGGAACGGCACAGAACCCCCGGATGCCTAAAGTTTGGATACCTAAGTTGGGGGGGGGGGGGGGGGGGGGGGGGGGGGGGGGATTATTTTCCCCTCTAGACGCTTCGTCCTGCACAACGTGTGAAATTGCACGTACAGTTCACACATGCGAGTTTCGCACGTGTGATTTTTATATAAAAAAAAGCTTGCAAATCCTATTCTCAGCCTGTTTTTCCTCTGGACAATGCAATAATACGTAAAAATATAGTGTGTTAAAGTTAGCATTTGATCAAATTTTCCTGTTTATTTTTTTATTTTTTTAATTAATCATGTACACAGTTAATTGGCTCACGTAATTATTGTATTAATGTATAATAAACTGCAACCATTAAATAATATAATATCTAATTTAATTAATTAATATATTAATTTATTTTAATTATACATTAAATTACTTATTTGTGTTGTAATCATGTTTGTTTACCTAATTTGGGTTTAAATATTATGTTTTAATTAAGTATACTATTATAATTTACTCATTTTCTTGTTTTTTATATTTTTCTTATTTTGGGGCACTAACACTAGAAACTGTTTTCCAATGTATATGAACTCGTCCACACTAACACCAAGTTTGAAATTGAATTTCATGTATAGGAATTAAATGAATTTTGAAGTAGGAGATGAAGATGAACTTCAAATTTTAAGTTTGTTGACTAACCCCCCTTATAATTCTCATATCCACAGTAGCTTCGAAGTCATTATTTAGTGCTGGTGGTAGAGTAATAGACTCGTATTGTTCTTCCTTGGTACCAAATACATTTCAAACTTTGATTTGTGGCAGTGATTGGGTTCGGACTCTTCACGGTATAAAGAAAAATCAAAAGGTGAATTTCTTTAATTAATTATTTATTACGATATTTTTTAGTATTTTTTTAGTTTTATTTATTAAATTTTTGTTTTATGATTACAGCCTGAGAAGAAGAGTGCAGAGATAATGCTACCAACTACATGATTTTTCATGTTTTTCTCATCATGGTAAATTTAATATTTTTAACGACATTAAGTAACTAGTAGTGGAAGAGTATTTTTTTATCTTACAATAACTAATTTTATTTTTTTATTTTTTTCATAGGTTGAGATTTTGCTCAAGCAAGGACGTATATTATTTTCTAGCATGAAGAGAAATAACTATAGTTTGTAAATTTATAATGGATTTATAGTTTTTATTTGGGTGATTGTAAATTGATAGTGATATTTCATTTAATTTTGTTGTGTTTGATTATTGTATGGAATTTATTTATAATATTATGCAATGTATGGAGTGTTTAGACTATTTTATAGAGTGTATAAACAATTTCTTGGAGTGTTTATGGAATGTATAAACAATTTTATGAAGTATTTATGCATGCATTATATATGTTGATTATGCCCAATTTTAAATAGAGGTCATGTCGAATTTTATACAGGTATTATATATATAGATTACGCTTAATTTTAAGTAGAGGTTATGCCCAATCTTATACGTGTATTATATATATATAGGTTATGCCCAATTTTATGTAGAGGTCATGCCCAATTTTATGTAAAATGTCAGCATAATTTTATATATATTTTATTTAATATATATTTTTTGAAAAATTTTAAATATATGTTGAGGCTCGAGTTCGGCTCGAACTCGGTGGGCTCGAGCTTGATAACAATTTTAGGCTCAAGATGAGGTTCGGCTCAAAGCTCGGCTCTAAATATTTAAATCAAACTCGGTTCGAACATATGCAGGTTCGAGCTCGGCTCGGCTTGATGCCACCCCTACTCACAAGGGCCTAGCCCAGCACAGCCATGGAGAACTAATGCTGCTTCCCAACGCAACCAGGGTGCTGCTGCCCTTATGTCTACAACCCCTAAATCTGCTCCATCCACTCCAACCTTCATCCGCAACTTAAACCGATCTGAAATGGAAGCACGTAGGGTGAAGGGGTTATGTTATAACTGTGATGACCAGTATACATTCGGCCACCAGTGCAAGAAATTATTCTGGTTAGAACTAGACAATGAGGAAGAAGAAAACTCAGAATTGGAACAGCCAGAGGTCGAAGAGCCTGCTATTTCCTTGCACGCCCTCACTGACCTTCAGTCTACCACCACAATACGAGTCTCTACCTTAGTCAATGATCAACCCCTCCTCAGTTTGGTAGCAGCACTCATAATTTTTTGAGTTTCACTGCAACCAAGTATTTATAGCTCCCAATTCAACCACGGCCAGTAGCTTCAGTTTTTGTTGCAAATGGGGAAAAGGTGTCTAGTTATGGGGTCAGCAAGGCAGTAGTGTTTGTGATTGACAATCATCACTTCTCCGCAGAATTTTTTAACATCCCACTGGCAGGTTTCAATATGGTTTTGGGAGTTAAGTGGCTCCAAACTTTGGGGCCCATTTTGAGGGACTTTGCAGCCTTGACGACAATAAGATGACATTGCAGGGCCATAAATGTGAAGGGCCAGTCCATTTACATGTGCTGCAGCAGCATACACCAGTGGACAGCAAGTTAGACAGCTTGCTTGAGTACTTCTAAGACCTTTTTCAGGAATCGGTTTCTCTACCACCACTGCGCCATTGTGACCTTAGGATCAATTTGAAGGTTGGATACGTAGTGGTGGTTGTGCGCCCATACCGGTACCCCCACATACAGAAGGATGAAATTGAGCGTCAGCACCAACTCATGCTCCAACAAGGCCTCATCCGATCGAGTAAGTCCCCATTCTCAAGCCCAGTTCTATTGGTGAAGAAGCATGACCATACTTGGCAGTTTTGCGTGGACTACTGAGAGTTAAATGCCAAGACCATTAAAGACAAATTTCCTATCCCCGTCGTGGATGAGCTACTCGATGAATTGAATGGAGCCATATTTTTCACCAAATTAGACTTACGTTCGGGCTATCACCAAGTCAGAATGTACCATCCGGATATCGAGAAGACCGACTTCCGTACCCACCATGGGCACTTTGAGTTCATTGTCATGTCGTGCGGTCTCTCCAACGCCCCTTCTACCTTTCAAGCACTCATGAACGAGGTATTTCATGACTATCTCAGAAAATTTGTTTTAGTATTCTTTGATGATATTCTGATCTACAGCAAGTCATGGACTCGCCACCTGCGCGACTTACAATTGGTGTTCCAACTTCTACAGACACATCATTTATATTTAAAACGTTCCAAGTGCTTGTTTGGTACCCAGCAGGTGGCCTATCTTGGTCACGTTATTATACCGGAAAAGATTGAAGTCATTGTGAATTGGCCGTCGCCGACACATGTTTCAGCATTGAGAGGATTTTTGGGCTTAGCCGGATATTATAGAAAAATCATCAACAACTATGCACCACTTGTTGCCCCTCTCTCCAATCTTCTCCACCATAATGCCTTCCACTGGAATGACAACACTGAAAATTCATTTCAAACTCTCAACCAAGCCTTAGCATCAGCCCCGGTACTTCAGCTACCAAATTTTGACGAGGTCTTTGTGGGCAAATGTGATGCCTCCGGAGGTGGGATTGGAGCGGTGCTTCAAAAAAATCAGCACCCTATTTCTTATTTCAGCCGTCAGCTCGCACTATACCATCATAAGCTTCTAGCATACGAACGGGAACTCATTGGACTCACCAAGGCTGTTTGCCATTGGAGGCCGTATTTATGGGGCCCCTTCTTTATTATCCGTACGGATCACTACAGTTTCAAGTTTTTGTTGGATCAACGCATCTCCACTTCTCCTTAATAGCATTGGTTGAGTAAGTTAATGGGCTTTGATTTTCAAGTGAACATAAAGCGAGTACTCTGAATAAAGTCGTTGATGCCCTCTCCCAACGCACAGAAGACCAACTGCAGCTGGCTGCTATCAGTCACCCCACTCTGCTTTTGCTCGATTCCATCCGGGAGGCCAACCAACACAACCCAGAATTACAATCGTTGTCCCAAAATATTGCTGCAGGCACCAAATCAGCACAATGGGTGGTTCAAGACTACCTTATTCTCTATAAACATCTTATATACCTGCCTTCCACTTCTCCATTGATCGCTGTTGCTGTCTCATTTTATCATGACAACACACATGAGGGACTGCATAAAACACTTCAGCGCATCTGGGATGATTTTTATTGGTCGGGGATGAAATCCACAATTGCACAATATGTGGCTCAATGTCTGGTGTGTCAATGGAACAAAGCTGATCATTTTCATCTAGCCGGCGTCTTGCAACCACTCAATCTTCACACTCAGGTATGGGCAGACCTTTCCATGGATTTTATTGAAGGGCTTCTGAAAGCTTCAGGCAAATCAGTTCTATTGGTGGTGGTAGACCGTTTTTCTAAATATGCACATTTTATACCTATGAAGCATCCGTATACAGCAGCCACCGTCGTCCAAGTTTTCTTTGCCAATATTGTTCGCCTCCACAGTATTCCAGAACCCATCATCAGTGACCGAGATGTGGTATTTACAAGTATCTTTTGGAAGGACATTTTCAAGTTATCTGGTATTAAACTCAAGTTTTCCTCAGCATATCACCCTCAAACTGATGGCCAAACTGAGGTAGTCAACCGCACAATTGAGATATACTTGCGGTGTTTTGTGGGGGACAGTCCCAAAAAGTGGGTAGAGTGCCTTCCTTGGGTGGAGTATTGCTATAACACTTCATTCCACACGGCTTTACAGGCAATACCGTTCAAAATACTATATGGAAGGGATCCTCCTCGCTTGTTGTCCTATGCACGTGGTACCACCAGAGTGGAGGTCATGGACCTAGCTCTTCTCACTTGAGACCAATTGCTGGAAGCTACTACCCAACACCTCCAGACTGCTCAAGCCCGCATGAAACACTATTATGATTAGGGACACCGTGATGTTCAGTACAATCCGGATGACTTTGTATGGCTCCGCCTCCACCCTTATGTTCCTTGTTGATGCTCCGGTTCGGCCATGGGGAATTGTAGAAATGGTGGAATTGTAGGGAGACATGGAGAACGAAGATCAAGCCAAAAGAAAGCTTGAAAACCCTACAGCTCGTTGAGGAGAACTCTAAGCCTGTTTACCTAGATTTAACCTAATTCTCAATGCTTGTCTTTCTCATTACTCTTACCCCTTAAATAGGATTCACCCTGTTAGGGTTTGATATAAAATATTACAAAAATACCCCTATAAATAGAATATTCCCAAAAATACCCATATGGCCTAAACTAAAATAAAATAAAGTAAATTAAAGAAAATAATAAAATAATAATGTTATTTTGTTCATAACATTACACCCCCTGGAAGAACGAACTTGTCCTCAAGCTCGAAAGTAAGGTCTGTGGCAGCATCTTATTCTACAGCCAGATCTCTATTCGTCTGAATGAAGTAAAAAATATCTTCCGCTGATCTATTTCCCATGTACTGTGATATTTTGCCACTAGAGGACAAGAAGTACAAAGTAGGGTAGCCCTTCACACCAAAGGTACCAGTTGGGATATCATTTGCAGTGGCATCAATTTCGGCATTAACAACATCCTTGTCAATTTGAAAGGAGACAATCACTTCATCCAGTATAGGTAGTAGTTTTTGGTAATGCCCACACCATGGTGCATAAAACTCCAACAAAACATTTTGCCCAGAGTTTAGAACCATCTCTTGGAGGATAGCAGCAACAACAACCTGGACTGATGCACTATTAAATTCTGGAATAGGCGCTGATTTGCTGAATGGCTCAAGTTTACCTTCCCTGTATGCTGTCAACCAAGAAGCAATGTGGTCAAGCACCAACTTTGCTTTGAGGAATTTCTGGCCCTCTTCTTGTTGTATGATCATGAGAGGGACCTGGGACTCCTTAAGGCCAAAATACTGGAAGGCACCTTGGGCTGCTGCAACATCACCTAATAGAAAGCCTATGCCATCACCTTCAGCTAAAGCTGTGAAGTTTTCATAGTCCGCACCTGTGAAGTCAGGGAAAATCCCAACAATAGTTATCATTACCTCATCGGTTATGTCACCAGCATGTTCTGCAGATTTAATTTCAGTGGTTGCAGGGCCCACTTGTTTCTTGAGATATGCTATAATCCCATCAGAATTCCTGGGACCTTTGGAATCATCAATAGTCTTCCCTCCATTGCGCAGAATCTTAAGTGTGGGAAAACCCTTCACATCATACAGACGTGCAAGCTCTTTGTTTTTCTCTTCATTGGCATCAACCTTAGCGAGAGCAACTGGAGGGTCATGGCTGCTCAATACATATGCAGCTTTCTCATACTCAGGAGCAAGATTCTTACAATGTCCCCCATTGGTAAAGTTGCACGGCCTACCCATTTCACCGCCTGTAATGTGCTTGTAAACTCCAGTTTTATAGTGTGAGAAGTCCTCATATACAAGAAAAGTGACCTCCACAGGACCATTGACATAACCCTCAGCCATGAGGTCTGCAGGAGCTGAACTGATTATGTAGGCCTCAACACTGTAGTGCTTAGACTCTTGCCAGAGCATGTTCTTCACAGTACACTTCTTTGCACACTTAGGGGTGGAATACACGGGTTCACAACCCAGATGTGCACAACCAATGTCATCAAAATAAGGGTCACTCTCTTCGGTAACAACTCCATTCTGAACAAAGTACTGCCATGCACGATAAGGATAGCCCCCATCACAACCATATCCACACCTAAAACCACAGCATGCTAACTCATCGTTTACTGATAGGGAAATGCTCAAAGTAAGATGGACGCAGCATCGATCTGATAGCAACTCTATGGCACCAAATGCCCAACAAGAGCCATAGTGTCCCTAAGCATCAATCATATACTCAAATTTTGTAGCAAAATCTGACCAGAATCTGAATATCATGGCAGCAAACCGTCCCTCCAATTCCATCTCCCTTGCTGAATTCATCTTCTGATGGTTCCCAGGGAGTGAATGGTTATTCTAGAGCAAGACAATTCCTTCCCTAGCAGCCCGAGCAGCAAGCACGATATGATCTATGGGGCAAACATCCTCTTTCCCAACTGAATCGTAACCGTCAGGGCTTCCATCAAAGAAACCAAGCCTCATTAGAACAACATAGAGATTTCTCAAGGGCTTGTCCACTTCTGTGTCCCGGACTCTGCCATTCTGGACAGCAGGGAAGGCGTAGTTGGTGTAATAAACTCCACAATCCAGATCCAAACCAGCTTCGAAGGTTTGCGCTACTACATCTTCTTGTTCATCATTCAGCCAGTTGTGACCATGGTGCATTACTTCAAGTGAATCACAGTCGGCAACAATGTATCCATGAAGAGCCCATTTTCCTCTAATGGTTGCAGATAAGAGCCTGTTATCTACACAAGAGGGAACACCATTGATGTGATTATAAGAAAACATAACACTGCTAACATCTCCCATCTCCGTTGTTGAGTTCTTCAGAGCCTTCCCAAAATCCCCCTCCTTGTCATCAATGTTTTGTTCATGAAGGCCCTCAATGGTAAGAGCAGGAGAAAATTCATCCAAGAAATTAAACACAAGGTTGCTAATTGAACGATGGACAAGAACACTACTGCTGGTATCGGCAGGAGAAGAAGAAAATGACATCAGGAAAAATGTTGCCATCGTTCCCGGCATCCTCAGAAAATTTCCCTCTCGGAATTCATACACACCAGCCGTAAGTTTTCCAAGACGATGCTGGATGTGTTTCTCTGCTTCCCGGAATAGAAACTCACAAGGCAAAAAATTCAAAATTGAAGTGCGTGGCCGAACAACATACAGGGGATCCAGAAAATGAAACCCCACATCTGTAATTTGAATATTCACATTCGCACAGGTACTGTGCTCATCCACAGAAAAACAAAGCCCCCCAAAAAAAAGTTTTATGGGACACGCAGAAGTTCACGGCAACAGAAAAATAAAACAGCCTCCATTCAATTTTTATTTTCTTTCCCGGAATCCCCAAAACAAATTTCTCTTGCATTGCAAAGACTTCATCACACAGCTGCACGAATTTGTTCATCTTATAGCAAAATTGAATGCAAAAATGAGGTTGTCGAAACTTACCCCACGCAATTTGGAAATTGGGTTCCCTCTGTTCTGCCGAGAGGTGGTGGCCAGAAGTCCAATCCCACCGAAGTTGTTTCCGTCGGTGCCGACGGAGTCTCCTCTGTGTTCGGTGGTGAAGGGCAGCCCTTTGGGGCTTCGCCATTTGGGAGTTTTCCCTGTCGACGGTGAAGAACAGACATTCTGCCCGCCCTGATAATGGATTTTGGGAGGTCGAACCCAAATCAGCCTTGACCAACGAGATTGAGGGCGCATACCCCTCCGATTTTGGATTTCCGGGGTCCTTCTCGGAGATTCTTGAGGTCCCCGAAGTCGGATTTGGGGTCCCACCAGTATCTTCCCCCACCAACGATGTTTGGGCAGAAAACCTGTCGAATGCCCCAAATCTTGTTCTCCGCTGTGCGGCTTTGGATCTCCCTATGGGGAAATTTTGAAAGTTTCTGAGGCATGGCCTTTCTGCTCGTCTAAAATAGCGTTTGCCTGTTGTGCAAGGATGTTGGCCGGTAAAGAAACAAAATCTTTGAAATTTTTGGCCATTGGCCGTTCTGCCCGTCCGAGATAGTTTCTGCTATATCTTGTGCGCATATTTCATGGTCAGATATTTGAGGTCATGTGACCTTTTTTGCGGGAGCCAGTTTTTTCCTCGCAAGAAAATTTTTCACGTAGGCTGCACGCCATTCCTGTATTTTTTTCTCTTCAATGCCAATCCACCGTATTTCTCTGATTTCTCTGTACATCGCCATCCATTCTTCTGGGGAATAACTCATTGTTGCTATCAATTTACTCGTTGCATGGTCAAAGTGTTATGCACGCAATAACATTATTATTTTAGTTATGTTTTTAATTTAATTTATTTATTTCAGTTTTAGGCCACATGGGTAATTTTGGAATATTTTATTTATAGGGGTATTTTTGTAATATTTTATCTTAAACCCTAACAGGGTGAACCCTATTTATGGGGTATGAGTAATGAGAAAGACAAGTATTGAAGCATTGAGAATTAGGTTAAATCTAGCATAAACAGGTTTGAGATCACCTTCTTAATCTCGAGGTTAGGGTTTTCCTCAAAAACCCACGTATTTTCTCATCCTCCATTGATCTTCGTCTTCCCCATATCTTCCTACTATCCCTACAGTAATACATGGCAGACTCGTAACCCATGGCAAATCCAAAATCCTCCCAATAAATCCTTGTGTCAGATCCAGGACCGTAACAACTGGTATATGTTATGCACTCAATAACATTATTATTTTAGTTTTTTCTTTAATTTACTTTATTTATTTCAGTTTTAGGCCATAGGGGTATTTTTGGAATATTTTATTTATAGGGATATTTTTGTAATATTTTATCTTAAACTCTAACAGGGTGAACCCTATTTAAGGGATATGAGTAATGAGAAAGACAAGCATTGAAGCATTGAGAATTAAGTTAAATCTAGCGTAAATAGGCTTGAGATCACCTTCTTGATCTCGAGGTTCGGGTTTTCCCCAAAAACCCACGTATTCTCTCATCTTCCATTGATCTTAGTCTTCCCCATGTCATCCTACTATCCCTACAGTAATGCATGGCAGACCCGTAACCCGTGGCAGATTCAAGATCCTCCCAACGAATCCTTGTGTTAGATTCGGGACTGTAACAACTGGTATCAGAGCAGGAACACGATAAGCCAAGAAGATGAAATTTTTACGGTCCCGGATCTAACACGTGGATTCTTTGGGAGGATCTGGGGTCTGCCACGGATTACGAGTCTTCCAAGCATTACCGTAGGGGTAGTAGGAAGACATGGGGAAGACGAAAACGAAGATCAAGCCTAAGAGAAGCTTGAAAACCCTAGAGCTCGTTGAGGAGAACTCTAAGCCTCTTTACTCTAGATTTAACATAATTCTTAATACTTCAATGCTTGCTTTTCTCATTACTCTTACCCCTTAAATAGGGTTCACCCTGTTAGGGTTTAATAAAATATTACAAAAATATCCCTATGAATAAATAATTCAAAAAATACACCTATGACCTAAAACTGAAATAAAATAAAGTAAATTAAATAAAACAACTAAAATAATAATGTTATGCATGCAATAACATTATTATTTTAGTTGTTTTATTTAATTTACTTTATTTTATTTCAGTTTTAGGTCATAGGTGTATTTTTTGAATTATTTATTAATAGGGATATTTTTGGAATATTTTATTCATAGGGATATTTTTGTAATATTTTATTAAACCCTAACAGGGTGAACCCTATTTAAGGGGAAAGAGTAATGAGAAAAGAAAGCATTGAAGTATTAAGAATTAGGCTAAATCTAGAGTAAAGAGGCTTAGAGTTCTCCTCAATGAGCTCTAGGGTTTTCAAGCTTCCCTTAGGCTTGATCTTCATTTTCGTCTTCCCCATGTCTTCCTACTACCCCTACGGTAATGCTTGGAAAACTCGTAATCCGTGGCAGACCCAAATCCTCCCAAAGAATCCACGTGTCAGATCCTGGACCGTAATAGAAATAGTGGCGATGCACAGACAAATCAGAGAAATGGTTGCAGTATGCATTGGAGTGGAACGAATACAGAAATGGTGTGCAGCCTGGGAGAAGTATTTTTTATCAACGGAGCAACGAGACGCAGTCGCTCTAGAAGAAGCTCTCTCGAATAGACAGAACAACCAATGGCCAGCAAAATAAAAAATTTCATCTTCGTTACCGGCCGAAGTCCCTGTAGAAGAGGCAAGAGCTGTTTCAGACGAGCAAAAAGGCGTTCATTTCGGCCTCAATATTTCCAAAATCGTACCTCCAAATTCGCATTCGATTTCGGCCTCAACATTTCCCCAATCACCCGGCGAGACCTCTGTTTTTGGGATCTCTGAAGGGTATTTGTTAGGTTCTTTCTGAACCATGGATAGAGTCACCCTTCTTTCATCTCTTCCCTCCATATTGAATCTTGACGCTGGAAGAGGATTCTTCTTTCTTGAACGTGGAATGATGGAAATAGGAATGGAATGATTAAGCTTTGAAGGAAGCTCAACTTGGACGTCAGAGGGAAAATCCGACCTAGACCTCTGAGGGAGAATCTGACCTGTTTAATTCTAATTTTTTCAATACGTACTTTCCTTCACCTTGGCGTCCCCATAAATAGGGTTGAGGACGGAAATACAAATTAGACCCATGGGTCAATTGGTTCATGCCATATTATATCTAAACCAAACCAAAATCAAACTAAACCAAACCAAACCAAATGAAATTACATTAAAAGTAAATTGACATAATTTAATTCCTATGCCAGTGGATAACTTGTAATGCTATGGAGTCCATAACATCACCCCCTCTTGGAGAAATAGTTTGTCCTCAAGCTCGAAGTAGGGGTAGAGGGTTTGGAATACAGCTAATGGTTCCCATGTTGTGTAACTGGGATCAGCATCAGCCCATTGCAATAGAATCTCACAATCACCCTGAATGCGGTGAGCCTGTAACACCTGTGTTGGAGTAGAAAGGACACGTCCCTCATGTAGTAGGGGCAGAGGTGTGTGCAGCAAGGGAGTGTCACCTTGGAAGGCCTTCAGTTGGGAGACGTGAAACACATTGTGAATCCAGGCCTCTGGCGGAAGCTGCAAGCGGTAGGCAACTATACCAATACGGTTCATTACCTGAAAGGGACCATAATACTTCGGAGAGAGCTTTTGGCATTTGGAGGTTGTCAGTGACAGCTATCTGTAGTATTGGAGATGCAGCCATACATAATCTCTTGGAGAAAAGAAGACTTCCCAGTGCTTCTTGTCATAATAAAACTTCATAGTATTCTGGGCCTCCTGGAGATGAGTGTGCACCTCAGTGAGCAAGGTGTCTCTTTCTGCTAATGCGTGGTCCAAAGTGGTGACTTTGGAGGCACCTAGCACCTGGTTCATATGATAAAAGGCTGGGCGGGTCTCTACCATATACTACCTTGAATGGGGTAGTTCCGAGTGCGCTGTGGTAGGAGGTGTTGTAACAGAATTCAGCCCAGGCGAGACACTTAACCCACTGTTTAGGTGAGTCCCCCACGAAACAACGAAGATACATCACAATTATCCGATTGAAGACCTCTGTCTGATCATCAGTCTATGGATGGTAGGCAGAAGAGAATGCTAACGTTGTGCCCTTGAATAGTTCTGTCCAGAATGTACTGGTAAAGATGGCATCTCTGTCACTGCTAATGGAAGTAGGCATCCCATGTAAGTGGACAATATTATCCATAAAGAGTTGAGCTACGTGAGCTGCAGTGTAAGGATGTGCCAGAGGTATGAAATGGTCATACTTTGAGAAACGATCAACCACTACAATGATAATGGATTTACCGGACGATGAGGGAAGGCCATCTATGAAGTCCATGGAAATATCTTATCAGACTTGTGACTGCAGCTAAGTGGTTGGAGCAACCCAGTTGGACTTAATGATTCAGCTTTATTCCGTTGAAAAATCTGACAAGCCACCACATAATCGGCTATACTGCGCTTCATACCCCTCCAATAAAATTCCCGACTTATCCGAAAATATGTTTTTTTGTCGGCCCTCATGTGTACTGTCATGGAAGGAGGCAAAAATGTTATGAATAAGTGGTGACGTGTGGTGTAGAAAGATCCAATTTTTGAACAGGACCAGACTATCCTGAACCGTCCAATGTTTTTCTGATCTCCTCTACTGGATCTCATGATATAAAGTAATAATTTTCGGGTACTGTTGTGTCTCTTCCGGAATAGAATCCAACAAGAGAGCTCTGAGCTGACTGATGGCATGTAATTGCGGCTCTGGAATGTCCCGGCGAGATAAAGCATCAGCCCCCACATTCAAACTCTCAATTTTATACTCCACTGTAAAGTCAAGCCCCATAAGTTTACTTAACCAATGCTGCTGCAGTGAGGTAGTGAGGCTCTGCTCAAGTAGCTACTTGAGGCTGCAATGATCTGTACGAATAAAAAATTGGCGCTCCCAGAGATAAGGCAGCCAATGCTGTATTGCTTTAGCTAAACCGATCAGTTCCCTCTCATAAGCTGATAACTTGTGGTGGTGTTGGCCAAGTTGACGACTAAAATAACAAAACCAGTGCGGATGATAAGGCCTCTTTCAACTGCTGAAAGGAATGAGCAGCTGTCTTAGACCAGGTAAAGGCATTTTTCTTGAGTAGGTTGTTGAGCGGTGCTGCAATCTGGCCATAGCTGCGAATAAATTTCCTGTAATACCTAGCTAGGCCCAAAAATCCCCTTAATGTTGTAATGGAGGTGGGAGGAGGCCAATCTGTGATGGCCTGTATCTTACTCTGGTCTACCTTCACCTCAACTGCTGAAATAACATGGCCCAAGTATGCCACTTTTGAGGTACCCATAGAACATTTGGACTGATTTAAAACCAAATGATTTGAACGGATAAGAGTAAATACCTGGTGAAGGTGCTGAAGATGTTCTTCCCAACTGTTGCTATATACTAAAATATCATAAAAAAATACCAAAACGTATTTCCTCATGAGAGAGGAAAATACCTCATTCATGAGGGCCTGGAATGTGGAAGGCTCATTTGAGAGACCAAATGGCATCACGAGGAACTCGAAATGCCCATGGTGGGTGTGGAATGCAGTTTTCTCCACATCTGATGGATGAACGCGGATTTGATGATAGCCAGACTTCAAATCTAGCTTGGTAAATATAGTAGAACCATGTAACTCATCTAGTAACTCGTCCACCACTAGTATGGGAAATTTGTCTTTAAAGGTGTGTGCATTGAGTTGCTTTTAATCCACACAAAACCTCCATGACTTATCATGCTTGTAGACCAGTAATACTGGGGAGGAAAAAGGAGACCTACTTGGCTGAATAATACCCTGGGAGAGCATCTTTTGGCACTGCCTTTAAATCTCATCCTTCTGTAAGTGGGGGTAACGATAAGGACGCACCACTACAAGTTCAGTGCCCGTTTTCAAATGGATGCGGTGATCACAGTGCCTAATAGGCGGTAGAGCAGTAGATTCCTGAAAGATATCCTCCAAGTTTGTAAGTAATTGAGATAAGTTATCATTGTCGATGCTATGGACCTGAACAACCTGAAGGACGCAGAGCACTGGTGCCTGGGAGCCATGCAATGTAATATGACGGTGGTCCTCTATGAAGGTCATGGTCAGAGCCTGAAAATCCCATAAAATAGGCCCCAATAGTTGTAGTCATTTAATTCCCAGTACCAAATCAAATCCGGATAGTGGGATCACCAGGAAATCTGCAATAAATGTGTGTCCCTCAATATCAAAGTGTGTAGCTGGAGAGATGCCCACACTGGTAATTTTAGCCCCATTGGCTACTGAGACAGAAAGGGATGTCTGTTGCTGGATGACTAACCCAAGTTGTTTAGCCGCTGGTTGACTGATGAAATTATGTGTACTGCCAGAGTCAACTAAAGCAAGTAAGTGTAGATGATGTAATTGGGCTTTAACTTGCATGGTATTAGAACTGCACAAACCAGACATGGCACGAAGTGATATCTCTGGACCCTCTTGGTTTGTCTCTACAATCTCCTCCTCTGGTAGTATGTCCTCACAATCCTCCCACAGACATATATTGAATAATCTTTTGCATAGGTGACCCTGGACATACTGTTCATCATAGTTAAAACAAAGGCCCTTGGCCTTTCTCTGATCCATTTCTTGTCTTTTCATTTTTTTGAAGTAAGGAGCTGGTGGAGTAGAGTTAGAACTGTCTGGGCGCGGTGCTGGCGCAGTGGCATTGTGCCTTCCTGGCCAAGCTGGTTTTCTGGCCAGTGAATCCTTCAGAACACGCTGCTTATGCTCAATTGAGCTGGCTAAATTCATAGCGTGTTCCAAATCTGTAGGACCATGTAATTCAACTTCCAGCCGCAGAGCTTCTGTCAAACCAACAGAAAAGATGTGAACATACTGGGTGTGACTGACAAACTCACTAGCGCGGGCCAAACGTTCTTGGAAGGTCTTTTGATACGCCTCTAGTGATCCAGTCTGCTTATAATTGATTAATTCGTCCAATGGATTGCTACTAGTTGGAGGACCAAACCTCATCATGCATGATTGTCTAAAGGTTGCCCAATCCTGAACCAATTAGTCATTTCGGAATTGGTGGTACCATAGGAGCACTTCATCGAGCATGTGGTAGGCGGCCAAATAAACCTTTTCATCCGCACGCGTTTTTTGATGATAAAAGAATTGATCACACTTGGTTAACCAAATCAAGGGGTCCTTAGACCCATCATATGTAGGAAAATCGAGCTTTAAATACATGGGAACCGTATTTGGTCCATGAGCTGTAGGCCCCAGATGGGGATTGTTATGGTGCATTGGTGGTAGTGGAGGAGGTGGTGGGTGGTAATGATGGTGGTCGGCCGGTGGAGACTAGGCTGCTGGCGGCGGTGCTCGTATACCACTGTCATCTTGTCGCATGAGGAGGGCTTGGATGGCGGCATCCATGGATTTGATGGCCTCACGTAGGTCAGATGTGGTCTGACGCACTTTTTCCAGGGATTGACCTTGAACGTCTGTCCTCTGGCGATTATCTTCAATTAATTGCCTCAAATCCTCACGGGAAGAGGAGTCCCCAAGGGTGGACCTGTCTAATACCAAGATATTAGGTTCTTCCCGAGCCATGGATCGAGTCACCCTTCTTTCTTCTCTTCCCTCCATATTGAATCTTGACGTAGGAAGAGGATTCCTGTTTCTTGAATGTGGAATGATGGAAATAGGAATGGAATGATTGAGCTTTGAAGGAAGCTCAACTTGGACCCCAGAGGGAGAATCCGACCTAGACCTCTGAGGGAGAATCTGACCTGTTTAATTCTAATTTTCTCAATACTTACTTTCCTTCAACTTGATGTCCCCATAAATAGGCTTGAGGAAGGAAATACAAATTAGACCCATGGGTCAATTGGTTCATGCCATATTACATCTAAACCAAACCAAACCAAACTAAACCAAACCAAACCAAATGGAATTACATTAAAAGTAAATTGACATAATTTAATTCATATGCATGTGGATAACTCGTGATGCTATGGAGTCCGTAACAGTATTATGTCCCCTCCTCAAGCAATCATCATCTCATTGTTGCGGTAGATAAAATCGTCGTGGGAGACGCTCTCTCGGACAAACAGAAGATGCAAGATCTCGAAGAGTTCTCTGTATCTCCTGTGGCGGTGACATCCGACGGTGGGGATTCAGAAATTAAAAAAATGGAAGGGTATTCAGCACACCCTTCATCAGAAAATCAGGAATGAGAAAATCTCCCCGCACTCTCGCAATCAGACGGAAAATCGGAGGGGAAGTTGAGATTCCGTTGGCGCCGTAGGTGAAATTTGCGAAAGGGGTCTTTGTTCTGAGGGGGTTGAGAAAAAGAGATTCACCCATTTTCGAGAGCCCTCTGTCTCGGAAATTCTCCCAGCAACGCAGCCCCAACGGGCTGCTCTTCGCCACCGGAGAAACAGGAGATTTCGTCAGTGACATTTTCGTAGAAGACCCGTCGGCGAAATTCCAGTAGAAGACCTGTCGGCGATATTTCAGCAGAAGACTCATCAGTAACATTCCAGTAGAAGACCCGTTGGTGACATTTTGGCAGAAGACCAGTCGGCGATGCTTCCGCAATGACCATCGCCCTGCCTGTTCGGGATCTGCTGCAGGAGGAAGAAGGGGTCCGATTAAATTTTCCTAACTTAGAAAAATTTAATTGGTGCAGTCTGCTAAGTCTCGTGTGGGACCAAGCGGATTGCACCGAGTCAACTCCGACCAACTCAGTCTGAGCTAACTTAAAAAAAAAAAAAACCCTAGAGGGCATGCTCCAGTTTTTGGGCGTTTAGCGGGCGAACATAACGATTGCGGATGCTATTCGGGCACAGGTGGAGACGTCGGCATACAAACACTACTTTCGAGCTTGAGGATAAGCTCGTCTTCTAGGGGGTGTAATGTTATGCATGCAATAACATTATTATTTTAGTTTTTTTCTTTAATTTACTTTATTTATTTCAGTTTTAGTCCACATGGGTATTTTTGGAATATTTTATTTATAGGGGTAGGGTGAACCCTACAAGCATTGAAGCATTGAGAATTAGGTTAAATTGAGCGTAAATAGGCTTGAGATCACCTTCTTGCTCTTGAGGTTAGGGTTTTCCTAAAAAACCCACGTATTCTCTCATCTTCCATTGATCTTCATCTTCCCCATGTCTTCCTACTATCCCTACAGTAATGCATGGCAGACTCGTAACCCGTGGCAGATCCAAGATCCTCCCATCAAATCCTTGTGTTAGATCCGGGACCGTAACACAAAGACCATAACATCCACCCGTGTGGACGCCATTGATCAGGCACTCATGGATCGCAACCAGGTGTTACAGAATATTGCAGAACGACTACGGCGTGCTCAGGTTTGAATGAAAGATGTCTATGATAAGGGACACCACGAAGTCTATTACGAGGTAGAGGACTATGTTTGGTTACTCTTACAACCATATCATCAGCAGTTCCTTGAGGGACCACAATGCCATAAGCTCTCCCCCAAGTATTTTGGGCCTATCTCCATTATTCAGCGCATGGGGCCAGTAGCTTATCAACTCCAACTGCCAGCCACAACCAAGCTACATGATGTTGTTTCATGTCTCCCTCCTGAAACCATATACACGGTCACCGCTTACCTCCTCTCCGTTCCTTCTGCCAGTGGACAATGGACACGTTATTCTTATACCAGCCACGGTGTTACGCGCACGTTTGGTTAATGATCGGTGGGAGATTCTAGTCCAGTGGAGAGCTACAAAACCTGAAGCAGCTTCATGGGAGCAGTTGGACATCTTCAAATAGGTCTACCCAGTGTATGAGCTTGAGGACAAGCTCTTTCTCCAAGGGGAGGCAGATGTTGAGGTCTCAATAGCTAACCGAGTCATACAATGGAGGTGCACTGAGTTAGTGAGTTAATATTTTCTTTCCATGTTGTTTTAAATTCGTTTTTCATTCATTATTTAAGTTAAATTGTCATAAGGGCAGAATTGTAATTTTTAACCCTAAATGTAGGGGGGACATCATGCCTAGAGTCAAAGGAATGAGAATAGGGCAAGCATTGAATTAGGTAAATTGGCTTAGAGTTCTCCTTGACGAGCTCTAGGGTTTGGAGGTCTCCCTTGATGATCTCTAGGTCCAGGTTCCCTTAGAATCTGAATAGATTTTCTCTCATCGTTGATTACTGTTTCTCCATTGATCTATATCGAGGAAGGGAAGGAGAGTTTTTGTCTCTTTTCTGAGTTCAAGGAGAGGCTTCAGCCTCCTTTTCATCGTAAGCAGCAAGAGAAGGATTCTCCCTCTCTTTCCAAGCAAGAATTGAGGCCTTCCCAGCATCCTACCACGAGCAACCATAAAGCAGGTTTCTTTTCCAGCGTTGAGATCAACAAGAAGCCAGGTAAGGAGTTCCTAACCGTAGGCCCAAGGGCTGTCCAAGTTAGTGGCTGCAAGCCTAATACGAGCAGCAGCAAGGAGGTATCAAACCCTCTTTTCCATGAAGAAGACAGGGAACCCTTTCCTTTTACAATCCAAGTTACAGCAGCATAGGGTCTCCTGGCCCTACCGAGTGTAGTCCACAACACCGAACAGCGTACTAGTCTCACAAAAGAGGTTGCTTTCCTCTTGACCGAGACCAGACCAAGAAAGGGTTATCATTACCTGACCTTACCGAGAACAGCCACTCACTTACAGTGTTGTATTCTTAAGTTCCACGCCATGTTACTCGATTCATGACTAGGGCCGTAACAAAGATACGATAAATTTTAAGCTCAGCTGCCATTGTTTACAAATTGAGCAGAGCTAATAAATACCATAAAAGAATTTTCCCATAGATAACCAAAATTTGTTAATGAGTGAATGTCTTGATAGATGGGTTCATTATATAAATTTATAATGTTTATTTTTAAAATTTAATTGTTTAAGTGATTATCTTATTAAAGAATAGTCCTATACGTATTTTAAAACAATAATTCAACATGGATTCGTGAGTATATGGGAAAGATTTTCAAATGTCTGTAGCAATTTTGGAATAGGACCATTAGGGTTAAGAGTCCCAGCTGTTTAATGAATCAAAGTCAGCAGGCTGCTTCGAGGTGCCGACCGACCCAACTCTCCTTGTTTTGATTAATTTCCGTTTTGGAAACTAACTCCCCCAGTGTTGAAAAATTGAAAGCATCGGAAGGACGATGGGTGTTGACTACCATTCGAAGCCTCGTGAGTTGTGTTTTCACAGCACTAGACGTGTTTATGCGTTCTTAGTTGTCATCCTTTTACGGGTATATCATCGTGGTGTTTTTTATCTGACAAAGAATTCATCAGAGGCTGAATGGCAGAAAAATTAGCATTTGATGCAGCAGTTACGATACCTGACGCTGCTCAAAATGGTGTTTTTAACCGCTGCTGAGCGATGCTGAAATGAGGCAGTTTGCAGAGGTTTGGCTTACGATATGAAGGGCGTTGTTGATGAAATGAACACTGAGCTTCTTCGATTACAGCTGGAAGAGAAGAGAAAAACCCTTGAAGACCAGCTACACACCTTATTCCCTCAATTATCAGATATTTTCTAAGACAAATGAGACTTGGAAAAATAATGGAGAGATATTTTCAGCAAGTGCAAGGGATTTACCGAGAACCAAAAAGTTAAATCATGGATTTACTAAGAACCAAGGATGTCGTTCTCCCTACTCTTGACCTGAGCTACTTGTGCTTGGCTAAGAACCATGGGTATTATTTCCGAGAGGTTTTTCACTTTAGAAGGTTGTATTGGTACAATTATGGATAGCGGAAGGCTAAGATCAAGGAACTTCCAAAATATATCGGTAATTTAAAGCATTTATGGCATCTTAATATAACATTCATAATTTGCAAACGCTACATTTAGATTATTGTTCCCATTTGCTCTTCATTTGCGTTACCATAGATTTGATCATAGATTTTCCAGCAACTCGTTGCATTCAGCAACATCCAAATGCCCCATTTCCCCTTCAATGACGGAGTCTCCCCTTATTGTTAGCAAGAGTTGTAAATCTTCTCCCGATAATCAGAGGATTTTTATCGTTCGAGAGAAATCAGAGGAACATTTCCTCTGATTTATTCTCCGAGAAATTACAGGAGAGAATCCTGTAATCTTTTGATTCTATTTTATTGTATAAATATGTAATCGAAGAGTGTATCAAAGTATTGAAAAACAAAGAGTTTTTCTAGGCAAAATTTGTCATGGTATCAGAGCAGGTTAGCTCTTTCGGTGATGACGTAGGTGGTCTCCGATCGCGTGATGGAGGGAGGACTTTGTCCTCAGTTGCGGACCCATCTCCCGAATCGGAAACAGTGGGAAGTCATCCTCTTCGAAAACAACAGAGGACAGAGTGATGGTCACGAAAGCCACTGACTCTGGTCAAACCTCTGACATGAAGAATGGCTTTCTAAAGACGACGATAGCCTTTCTGTCCTGTGAGGTTCAGAGGAACTCTTGCGTAGGTGAATCCGATCCAGTGCAACCTTTCCATCCCATGCAGTTCAGGGGATCTCTTGCATAGGGAAACTCCCACTCGGTGTTGCTCAGAGGCCGTCGTCGGGGACGACGATGACCTTCCAATTAAATCCACTTCTTAACTTAGGCGAATTTAATCGGGAGGAATGACAAGGATAGGACCAGACCAAGCTGGTCCAGACTGGATTGAACTAGACCGGACAACCAGATTTGAAGATGAATCAACCGAGTGGCCTGGACCGAACCAAACCAACTCTCCCGAGACCAAATTTGGACCATACTCGACTCGGACCGGACCAAATCAGACCAGACTTGACCCGGATCAGATTCAAATCGGACTCAATTCAGACCAGACTTAGACCAAGATTCGACTTAGACCAGATTCGGACCTGACTCGAGTCAGACTAGACTCGGACCTATACCAAGTTGTAGAGATGTGTATCTCAGGCAAAGACAAGTTGGGGTATTTGAATGGTGATCCTCCTAAGGACACAAGTAATGTTTTTCTCGGATCAACTGGAGAGACTAATTGTTGCTCATGGATACTTGATTCTAGAGCAACAGGCCATATGACATTTGATGCCAATGATTTTTATCAGACCTCTCCTTCCCGACGAACTAGCATTGTCAATACTAATGGAGTTATTCCTTTAGTAATAGGAGCAGGAAGGGTGATGTTGTCACCATCCCCACCACTATCAAATACATTACTTGTGCCAACTCTTTCTCACAAGTTATTATCCGTAAGCCAAGTTACCAAATAACTGAATTGTGTTGTGCTAATATATCCTGTATTTTGTCTTATTCAGGATATTCTCACCAAGGAGATCATTGGGTGTGGTACTAAGAGAGGGGGGCTCTATTACATGGAAGATTTCATTATGGGTCGAGCATATCGCATTCGCCAATCGAGTGATCTCAAAGTAGAACAAATTCAGTTGTGGCATCGACGGTTAGGTCATCCTTCAATTGATTATCTAAAACATGTGATTCTGTTAAGTACCTAGCCAATACTACCCAAAAGACCGGCCTGTTAGGAGCGGAAGACATAGGTACTTAACCCATGACCCTAACAGATTCCTGATTTATTTTTGGATTTTTGAAGTCTAGACTTTAACTGTGAAACTTGCATTCTAGCTAAAAGTCATCGAGTCCATTATCTTTTTAAGTTTGAATAAGAGTGAGGTCTCTTTTGCTTTGATTCACTCTGATGTGTGGGGTCCTTCAGCTATATATACTTTGTCTGGTTTTCGTTGGTTTGTGATATTTGTTGATGATTGTACTCAAATGACTTGGGATTATTTTTTGAAACATAAGGATGAGGTCTTCCATATTTTTCAATCTTTTCATAAAATGATTTAAACTCAGTTCTCCGCTAGGATTCAAATTCTTCGGTCTGATAATGGTGGAGAATATGTAAATCAAAAATTCCGTGATTATTTCCACCATCATGGACTGATTCATGTAGCCTCATGCTCCCAAACTCCTCAACAAAACAGTATTGCAGAGCATAAAAATCGCCATATCCTTGAAACAGCTTGAGCTCTCTTACTTGGAACTCATGTGCCTAAACACCATTGGACTGATGTTGTTGCTACAATAGTCTATCTTATTAACCACATGCCCTCCAAAGTGTTTGAGTTCAAGACTGTTTCATTGCCTATAGTGTTGATGCTTCCACCTCGAACTTTTGGTTGCGTTGTGTTTGTTAATCTAAAAAAAAACAACACACGAAACTTGATCCTTGTGCTATTCGATGTCTTTTTTTGGGATATGCGGTACATAAAAAAGGGTACCGATGCTACGATCCAACTACTTAGCGCATATATGTGACTATGGATGTCACGTTCTTGGAATCCGATCCTTTCTACTCTCTTGCTGCATCCAATTCTTCTCTTCAAGGAGAAACATGAAAAGAAGAGCTGATTGGTTGACGTTTGAGTAGTTCAAGGACACCAATACAAAGGCATCTTTGGAAGCTGAAGTAGCTGAACCTCATCCAGAGCTGACATCTCCAGAAATTGAATTCGTAATACCCCTCCTCTCCTCAGTATCTAGTAACCCATCTCCTGAGAATATTGGTGAGGTAAGTACTCCTACCATTTCTTTAAATTGTAATGATGCAGGTACTCATGTCAGTGGCTATGAATTATAGGTTAAACATAATTGAGGCAAACCACTGAACAGATATTCTCCTAAAGTGAAGGAACATGGATAAAAATATCCGATTGCCAATTATGTATCTACAGGAGCATTTTCTCAACCCCTCAAGAACTTTGTAAGTTATTGGAACATGGGCTCAAGCCCACGAGCTCAAGACAAGAAGCCCACACGTCAAAGGAGTGGCATATGTGTAAAATATGGTACTTTCGATAAAGATGGCATAGAAGTGTAAATATGTTTTCCTTTTATGTCTTTCATTTTATCAAGTTGTAGCCCTAAGGGCAAGGTAGGGCATTGAAACACTCTCCTCTCTTTCAACAAATTCATCCAGCCCTCATTTTTCTTTTTGACGCAACCCTCTTCTCCCTTAATCAAAACTCTCTCCTTCCACGTTCTTCTTCTTCTCTCCTTCTCTCTTCTTCTTCTTCTTCTTTTTTCTTGTTGATCTAAAGTTTCTTTCATGAGGTCCTAAATTCTACGTGTTATCAGAGCAAGGAGTTTAGGATCTCTCTCCATGGAGTTATTATGAAATCTGTTCAAGAAGTTGTAAAAGGAGTTCAGTCATGAAGAGATAAGTTCATGCTCTTCTTATTTACATTTTTTTTTGTTTCCTTTTCTTATTTACATATTCCTTTTACTGTTTTTTCTTTTCTTCTCGCATTTTGAGTCACATCAAGTCAAGATAAATCTTTATATGTTGTAAAGATATATTTCTATGACTAAATTGATGTTATAATCTTGACTCCTTGTAAATCAATTACAAGAGTGATCAAGATCATTTCTTGTTTGCATCTTATTAAGATTGATGGGTGAAATTCAATTACCTTTATGTAATTTGGATCCATCTCATTTGAGGTAGAATTCCAGCATATGTTGCTGTATCTTCTCCTACTTAAGGTTGCTCATGGGTTTGTGTTATGTTGTTGGATGCCCATTATATGTTTGATGAAATTCCAACAATTATTTACACTTTGTAGTTCCGTTTCTTTTAACTTCAACAATTGGATTTTTTTTTTACGTCGAAGTCTCCCATGAGCTGAAGATAAATCTCTTCCAAGTGTCTTGGTTTGCCGTTAAATCTTCTCTAAATTTTTGTCTATTGCTCGTTTGTGTTGTAGTTTGGATTAAGGCCTAATCGGTTGCATCTACTTTCTTCTCTTCATTCTTATGAATACAAGAGAAGTTGAGTGATGGCTGGATGTTATTATCACTTTCTAAAGGCACAAATTTTTTGATAATTTGGTGCTTGCCCTCGTGAAAGAAATTGACTCTTGTTCTCTTTTGTTAGTGACTGATTTGGTCTACTGGTTCTTCAAATTACATTGAGTAATTGTTCTTTGAAGGTCTTTTCTTTTGACCTCCATATTTTACTTGCCTCATCATGGAGATTGGATACAATAGTAATAAGAGTGATATACTCCTTGTTACTACAATTCCACTTAGAGGTCTCTCCAATTAGATGAGCTGGTCACAATCGGTTCGGAGGGTTCTTATTACTCGTGACCTCTTGAGCCACGTTATTAACTTTCCTCCTCCGATTGATGAAGAAGATGCATCCTACACAAGTGGATTAAGGATGATAACATGGTGATAAGTTGGCTCATTAATAGCATGGAAGAGCAGTTGGCCAACAATGTGGTCCACTTGGAAATCGCCAAGAACATATGGGACACTTGTGCCAAACCTTTACTCAAGTACTGCTTCATTACAAAAAATATATGATGTCTTACAAAACATGTTGCATATGAAACATGGAGATAATATGGCACGGTTTCGAGGTCTTCTTCAAGAATGGAAACTAGCTCAGCCATATTCCACTGATATTGCCATTCAAGAACAACAAAGAGAAGCTTTGGCAGTAGCCATTTTCTTTTCGAATATTAAATCATACCTTGAGGTGGCCAAAACTCAGCTTCTAAGTTCTTTTGTTCTTCCATTCTTCGATGATATTAGTGCTACATTACTTCGAATACCAGATCCATCCCCTCCTTCTCCTATTGATGCTCCATCGGCGATGTTTTGTGGCCGTCAGAACCACCTTGTGGCATCATACTGGAAACTTCATGGCAAGCTTGATTGGGCCACAGCTAACCCAGTCTCGGTTAACGTTGAGAAAAATGAAGATAACGCTGAATCATCATCCAAAAATGTGACTCTTACTGCTGGTGACTATGCTGCATTTCAGAAAATGAAGTCCTTCATGGAATCATCTATTCCCTCATCATCTACTACTGCCACTACTATTGCCTCAGGTATACTTTCTTTCACTTCTTTCTCTTCCTCTTGGATCATCGACTCCGGGACCTCTGAACATCTATCAGGTAACAAACACTTGTTGCAGTCCTTATCTCCTTGTTATCCTCATAAATTCGTTACTATTTCTGATGGTACCCAAACCAAGGTCCTTGGGAAATGTTCCTCCTCTCTTACTTCATCTATTTCCCTTCAAGATGTTTTGTTTATTCCTCAATTTCCTTTAAATTTTCTCTTGGTTAGTCAATTGACCAAACAATTAAATTGCTCCATCACCTTCTCACCATCTTCTTGTGTCTTTTTGGATCTCACTACGAAGCGGGTGATTGGTGGTGGCCAAGAAAAAGGGGGTTTGTACTACTTCACTCTTCCACCATTAGCTGCATTATCGTCCACTACATCTGAGGCCCAACTTTGGCACAACCTACTAGGTCATCCGCCTACCCCTTCACTTTGTTCTTTGGTTCCATCTTTCAAAGGACTTTCTAATTTCAGTTGTGAGGTTTGTCAATTAAGTAAACATGTCAGGAGTACATATTCTCCTTTTCTTACAACTACAAGTACTGCTCCCTTTGAGCTTATACATTTTGATGTACGGGGCCCTTTATGTGTCTCAAATAAATATTTTGTCATTTTTGTTGATGATTTTACTCAAGTGACTTGGTTATATCTATTTAAAGAGTGTTCTGAAATTCTTCCTTTGTTTAAAAATTTTCATGCTATGGTCTTGACACAATTTGGGAAGAAAATTCAAACCCTTAGATCTGATAATGCTAAGGAATACATGTCTCATTACTTCAAATCATTTTGCGAGAGTAATGGGCTTATTCATCAAACATCATGTGCCTATACACCTCAACAAAATGGTGTTGCTAAAAGGAAGAATCGTCATCTTCTTGAAGTTGCTCGGGGCCTCCGCTACTCCTTGAAGGTACCCTATTTCTATTGGCCTCATGCTATACTTACAACATGCTTTCTCATTAATAGGTTACCTTCATCAGTCCTTCATAATAAAACTCCATACTTTGTGTTATTTAATAGTGCAGATCCTTTTTCTCTTCCTTTGAAAGTGTTTGGATGTACGTGTTTTGTTCATGTTACATCCCCACATAAAAATAAACTTGAGCCTCGGTCTATGAGGTGCATTTTTTTGGGGTACTCTAACACCCAGAAAGGTTATGTCTATTACAATCCTACCCTTCGGAGGATGTTTATCTCTAGGGATGTGACTTTCTTTGAGGACACCCCCTTCTACTCCTCCCATGATGCTCCTTCAGGATGGACTTGTCCTTCTACTACTCCTTGTCTGCTTGTGCCGTTCAATCTTGAAGTGGATCCATCCCCTGATGCACCGGCCTTACCTTCACCTGTGGAGTTGTCGGATCTTCCCAAGGTAAGTCCTTCTCCTCCTATGTATTGGCTTGAATTTGATACTCGGCCTATTGCTTTAAGAAAAGAACGTTGCTCCTGTACTACTTCGCATCCTATCTAAAATTTTATGTCTCACCATCGTTTGTCTTATGAGTGTTTTCAGTTTCTTGCGACCCTTTCTTTTACTTCCGTTCCGCAGTCGTATCAGGAGGCCTTGAAACATCCAGGTGGCTATGGATGAAGAAATGTAAGCCTTATACGAAACCAAACCTGGCACTTAACATCACTCCCGAAAGTTAAAAGATTGGTTGGTTGTCGATGGATTTTTTCGGTGAAACAGAATTCGGATGGATCAGTTGCTCTTCTTAAAGCTGGACTGGTTGCTAAGGGCTATACGCAGTGCTATGGGATAGATTATGAGGAGACCTTCTCTCCTGTTGCAAAATTGAATTCGGTACGCATCATCTTATCTATTGCTGCTAACTCCTCATGGCCCGTCTATCAGTTGGATGTTAAAAATATTTTTTTAAATGGTGATATTAGAGAGAAAATTTATATGGTTCAACCACCTGGTAATGTGGTTGAGGGGGAGTCAGTATGCCAATTAAAAAAATCTTTATATGGGCTTAAGCAGTCCCCTCGGGCTTGGTTTGATAAATTTAGTCAAACACTCTTACGGTTTGGTTTTCATCGGTGCTCAGTTGATCATTCAGTATATTATAAAGATATGGTCAAAGGGAAAATATTATTGGCCGTATACATGGATGATATTATCTTAACTGGTGATGATGCTTTGATCATACAAGAGGTGAAGTAGATGATATGTCAGGGGTTCAAGACTAAAGACCTTGTTATGCTTAAATATTTTTTGGGTATAGAAGTTCTTTAATCCAAACATGGGATAATATTGTCTCAAAGGAAATATGTCTTGGATCTCCTTGAAAAAACAGGAATGAAGGGTTGTAGACTAGTTGACACACCTATGGATACAAATGTAAAATTATGTGCCACAAATGAAGAAGATATCGATATTGGCAAATATCAAAGACTCGTGGGAAAACTGATTTATTCCACGGTAACCGGGCCAGACATATCATATGTTGTAAGTGTGGTGAGTCAATTCATGCACAAACTACAAATTACCCACTGACAGGCTTTAGAGAAAATATTACATTATCTAAAAAGAGCTCTAGGAAGAGGATTGCTTTATAAAAAACATGGGCACTTCAACATAGAAGGCTTCTCAGATGTAGATTGGGCTGGATCTCCTGATGATAGAAAATCTACATCGGGATATTGTACTCTAGTTGGGGGAAACTTGGTTACATGGAAAAGTAAGAAGCAAAATGTGGTTGCAAGATCTAGCGCCAAAGCAGAATACAAAGCTATGGCCCATACCGTTAGTGAACTTTTATACCAAACTAGGTTTTTATAAAAAGGGGTCCATGAATCTGCATTGTGATAATCAAGCAGCCATTCATATCACTTCAAATCCAGTGTTTCATGAAAGAACTAAACATATTGAGGTAGATTGTCATTTTATATGGGAGAAGTTTCAAGCAGGAATAATCTCTCTCAAACATGTGTCATCTCAAGAGCAAGTAGCTGATATTCTCACTAAACCCGTTACGTCTAAAATCCTATCGTTTATATGTGGCAAGCTGGGTATTTATGATGTCTTTTCTCCTCCAGCTTGAGGGGGAGTGTTGGAAGATGGGCTCAAGCTGTTATGGACTCCATAGCATCAAGAGTGGCTAACCGGAGAAGAGAAGTGATGGAGTAAACTTGTATTTCAGTACCTTAGGGGTTTAATTGTAATTTGAAGTTCCATAAGGGTCTAATTATAATTATAGAACCTTTGATGTTTCCCTGATCTATTTAGGGCGTCAAGTGATTGAATAGAAGCAAGCATTAATCAATTAGTCTAAATGAGATCAGGTACTCTCTCTAAAGAGGCCTAAGGTTGGAGCTCCTTCAAAGGCTCACGTCCCTTCATCATTGGGCGTTCCAAGAACCCCAAGTCCTTCCCTTCTTCGTGCTTCAATCTGGAAGCTGGAGGAGATCGCCGGGTGACTTGATCCATGGCTAGAGAGCTTAACATCATGGTATCAGACAGGACCACCCTTGGTGATTCCTCTTCCCTTGCAGAAATTCAAAATTTTGTGGAAGAGAACCATGCTGATCTACAATCTCAAATCAATGGCCTGGAGGGCAAATTCCAGATGTTGCTGTCCTGCATTGAGGAGGGCTTTACCCAGCTTTCCGTCCAGATGGCATCCTCCTCATGCCCAACCGATCATCTCAACCCTCATCCAACGCCTCCACCTCCTCCCTTGTGCCAAACACCTCCACCTTGTGGGGGCCTCAATCTAGCACCCCCTACCGTGCCAAGGTACACAAAGTTTGATTTTCCAACGTATGATGGGTCCTCCAACCCTTTAATGTGGTTACATAGGTGTGATCATTTCTTTTCCAATCAAGGAACTCTGCCTGAAGGCAAGGTTCAATTACCTGCCTTCCACATGCTCGATGAAGTGCTTATGTGGTTTCATCAATTCAAAAACGAGTTTGCGGTATATGATTGGGAATTTTTCAAAGAAAATTGCATGCTACAGTTTGGTCCTCCGCTTCGCGGCAACCCAGTTGGGGATTTGGTCAATCTAAAACAGCTTGGAACTATAGACAATATCAAAAATTGTTCCAAGAAAAACTTGCTCGTGCAAGTCATTTGGTGCGGCCTGAACTTTATGTTAATTTGTTCACGACTGGCCTGGTAGAACCCCTTCGCCTAGAAGTGGAATTGGAAGCCCCCACCTTCTTAGCCCACGCCATGAATTTGGCAAGAGCATTGGACACCAAACAACGCCTCTTCCAAGAGTCATTAACCAGACGTCCCCCTTGGCCACCTCGCCCATAGCCCCATGGTCCTTATTCCACTAACCCAAGGCCTCAACCCAACAACCCCTCTCCACCACCACCACCAGCCTTTACACCCCCACCGGGATTTATCAAACGTCTCACAAAAGTAGAAATTGATCAGAGAAGGGCTCAGGGCCTATGTTTCAATTGTGATGAAAAATTCATCAAGGGCCATCAATGCAAAAGACTCTTTTGGGTAGAAATAGAAGACCCCTCAGAGGATGACTTTCAGGAGGATATGGACCAAACCGAGGAGGAAACACTAGAAATCTCCCTCCATGCCATGACCGGCCTGCATAGCACAAATACCATGCAGGTCCATGTCACCATGAACCATCATATTCTGCTAGCACTCGTGGACTCAGGCAGCACACATAATTTTATAAGCAGCCAGGCAGCACAACAGTTGGGGTTATCACTACAGCAGAAATCAGGAATATCAGTCTCAGTGGCTAACGGTGACAATGTCACCACTGTGGGTTTTGGTTCAACAGTGCCTTTTACTATTGAGGGTCACTCCTTTGTAGCAGATTTTTTGGTCATACCACTGGCTGGGTTTGACCTCGTATTGGGCATTAAATGGCTATAGCGATTGGGTCCGATCTTATGGGATTTCCAATCCCTTACCATGAGTTTTAAACAGGACACCCATCCGATCACCCTCCAGGGCAATAGTGCCCAGCGGCCATGCAGCCTCCAAACACTTTCTGTGAGTCCTTCAAAAGGGATAACTTAGCTTCATTATTGGCAGAATATGTTGATTTATTTCAGGAACCTGCAGACCTTCCGCCTATACGAGCTTGTGATCACAGAATTCGTTTGAAGATGGGCATCGAACTAGTGGTAGTGTGTCCCTACCGCTATCCCCATGTGCAAAAAGATGAGATAGAAAGACAATGTCAACAAATGCTTCAACAAGGTATTATTCAGCCTAGTCATTCTCCTTTTTCATCCCCGGTATTGTTGGTAAAAAAATCAGATAAATCTTGGCGCTTTTGTGTGGATTACCGTGAACTCAATGCTCGCACCATCAAAGATAAATTTCCAATTCCGGTGGTCGATGAATTATTGGATGAGCTACACGGCTCTCAATTATTTACCAAGTTGGACTTGAAATCTGGCTACCATCAGATTCGGGTTTATTTCGGAGGATGTCGAAAAAACTACCTTCCGCACCCACCATGGTTACTACGAGTTCTTGGTGATGCCATTTGGGCTATCCAATGCCCCGTCCACCTTTCAAGCGCTTATGAACCAGGTATTTCGCCCTTTCTTACAGAAGCATGTCTTAGTTTTTTTTTACGATATACTGGTCTATAGCAAAACTTGGGAAGCACATTTGCACCAATTGAGACAGGTTTTCACAATTCTCCGAGCACACCATTTATTTCTCAATCGTGCCAAATGTGACTTTGCCACATCCGAAGTTGCTTATTTGGGGCATGTGATCTCTGCCTTTGGGGTGAAACCAGACTTCAGCAAGATACAATCGTTTATGGATTGGCCCACACCTCACTCTGTTATAGCTTTGAAAGGGTTCCTTGGTCTCGCAGGGTATTATAGAAAATTTATCAAAGAATATGGTCACCTGGCAGCACCATTGCACAATTTACTGAAGAAGCATGCCTTTCAGTTGTCTCAGTTGGTAGACTCCTCTTTTAACAACTTAAAACATGCATTAGCGTCAGCACCAGTTCTCCAATTGCCCAACTTTGCCAAAAATTTCATCATAGAATGTTATGCATCCGGGGGAGGAATAGGTGCAGTCTTGCAGCAACAGGGACACCCCATTGCCTATTTCAGCTGCCATCTCGCTCCTCACCATCACAAGTTAGCCACTTATGAAAGGGAACTCATCGGGTTGGCTAAAGCCGTGCAGCATTGGAGGCCGTATCTGTGGGGCAGAACTTTTGTGATCCGAACAGACCACTGTAGCCTCAAATACTTATTGGAGCAGCGCCTTACTACATCCCCACAACAACATTGGCTCAGCAAATTAATGGGATTCAATTTTCAGGTGGAATACAAACCGGATTATCTCAACCGGGCAGCAGACGCTTTGTCCCGTAGAGAACTTGGGGATTCACACTTGCATGCACTGAGCCACCCCAGGTCCCCTTTGCTGGACACAATCCATCAGGATACTAGCCATTATCCAGATCTCCTTGCATTACAAGCTCAAATCGAAAACCATTCCAAGGACAAGAACTGGACACTACAGGACGGTCTCATTCTGTATAAAGGATGCATATATCTTCAATCATTCGTCGGTACTCCTTCCTGCCATTATTGCCTCCTTTCATGATAGTACACATGAGGGCCAGTAGAAGACATACTTCCGCTTCAGTCGGGAGTTTTATTGGAGAGGTATGAAGCGGGTCATTGCTGAGTATGTTGCAGCGTGCCAGGTCTGTCAGAGGAATAAGTCTGAATCCTTACAACCCGCCGGCTTGCTCCAGCCACTTCAACTTCCTTCACAGGTATGGGTAGATCTCTCAATGGATTTTATCGATGGTCTTCCTCCTTCTGCAGGGACATCTGTTATTCTTGTTGTGGTAGACCGGTTCTCAAAATATGCCCACTTTATGGCCCTCAGCCATCCGTATACAGCCACACAAGTCGCTCAGCTCTTCATGGATAATATTGTACGTCTCCATGGCCTTCCGGAGACCATCACAAGCGACCGTGATGCTATCTTCACCAGTAAATTCTAGGGGGAACTATTTAAGCTCTGTGGTTCCAAGTTAGCTTTTTCTTCAGCATACCACCCTCAAATAGACGGCCAAACAGAGGTGGTTAACCGCACATTGGCGATGTATTTGCGGTGCTTTGTGGGGGACACACCCCGCCAGTGGGTTCGTTGGTTAGCATGAGCGGAGTATTGTTATAATACCTCATAGCACACCGCACTGGGTACTACCCCTTTTCGAGTTGTTTATAGACGTGAACCTCCGTGCCTACTTTCTTATGAACCGGGGTCTTCTTGGGTAGCGGCATTGGACCAAGCATTAGCCGACAGAGATGCAATGCTTGCTCAAGTCCGCTTTCAGTTACAACGTTCACAAGCCACAATGAAGCATACTTATGACAAAGGACATCGTCCCCTTTCCTTTGCACCTGGAGAATTTATTTTGCTCAAACTTCAGCCATACCGCCAACTATCTCTTGCAGCCATCAAACGCCATAAGCTCTCTCCAAAATTTTATGGGCCATTCCAGGTCCTGCACCGTATTGGCACTGTGGCGTATCGTTTGAAACTACCACCAGATGCCAAGCTCCATGACATCTTCTGTTATGGACTCATTAGGGGTTTATTTGCAATTTCTATTCATCATTAGGGGTTTATTTGCAATTTCTATTCATTAGGGGTTTAATTGTAATTTGTTGAACATTAGGGGTTTATTTGTAATTTGTAGAACTTATGGCCTTTGGCATGTTTTCACTAATTCCCTATATAAGGGCATATGATGAATGAGAAGGGAAGCATTAATCCAATTAGTTGTTAGCATAGCAAGGTAGGATTCTCCCTTCTAGCAGAGATCCAGGGCGAGCTTCCCTTCACAAGCTCACTCCATCTTCTTCGTCTCCGCTGCCCCTCGCCATGTACCCTTACAGGTACAAATGGTCCCCCGTGACCTACGAGCTTCCATCTTCTTCCTTCCCGTATCCCTTCCAACCAACGCTGAAAGTGGCAGATCCGAAATTGGGCATAACAACTTGGTATCAGAGCAGTCCACCCTCGGCGACTCTTCTTTTCCAGAGGACATACGTCAAGTGCTTTCGGATCTTCAACAAAGATCTACTCTTCAAAGTGCTGAAATTACTAACATCCATAATACATTGCACACTCTGGAATCCTCTCTCCAAACCGTCATCCGCCAGCTTGCTGCAATTCAATCGCCAACACCACCTTTGCAATCGGGAGGACCCTTCGCACAGCCTTCATCGGCAAACACGATAGGGGGTTTTCCGTCGAACCCTTCTCCCGCACAGCAGCCATCAGAAATCAGGCAGCTACCTATCACGGAAAAGCCTTCCGCACGTCCGGTATCCGATGGCGGGGCAACCTCAAATCCGACGACATACTCTGCTCTAGCAGACCCACAACACCTATTCGTCGTCCAACAGAAAATTTCGCAAAATCTGCCAATCCTTCATGATGTTCGTTGTCGGCCACAAGCCAAGCTAGAAATTCGCAAGGGGAATGGCCATACTAGACAAGCTCTATTGACGGCTTATACAAATCGACAACCACCAAAACCCAGAGATTTCAATTTCGCAGTCGAAATCGTCACCCTAGTGGAAGCTGAAATCATGGTTGCACGGCACACATTCAGGTATTCACATCCCGTTCCACACTTTCTACCAGTGGAGCGTGCCACCGAATTAACCACTCAACGTGAGGTTAGTGCCTGGCCGGCAACGCCACCGCGATTCATTCCTCTTTCAGAAATAACGGTCATCTTACAATGCCAGCAGCAGCGGGCGTTAGCTCGGTGCCCCGTCAAATTTTTTTTTGATGAATTTGGACTTGGTTCTATTTCCTTGGGAAATTGGTCTCATCTATATGTGATGAGGCAGTGCAAAAAAGGTGTCGCTGGCGATGTTTTGATGAACAACTCGCTCATAGATATGTATGGCCCCGGTGGGTTCGTCAGGTTTGCGTGGCATTTGTTTGATGAAATGCCAGAGCAGAACGTAACTTCCTGGAACTCCATGATTTTTGGGTTCGCAATGCATGGATATGTCCCAGAGGCATTAAACACCTTCTCTCAAATGTGCATAACAGGACAGGTAAAGCCTTACTCGATCTCATTCGTTGGTGTTCTAACTGCATGTCGCCTCAGAGGTTTGGTTGGTGTGGGTCGTAGGTACTTTGATTTAACGGTATCAGAATACAAAATTGTACCCCAAATTGAGCACTACGGATGTGTTGTTAATCTTCTTGTGTGTGCTGGCTCAGTGGAAGAAGCCATAGATGTTGTGTCTGCTATGCCCATTAGACCAGATGTGGTGATTTGGAGAAGCTTTCTTAGTGCTTATTGCAAGAGAAAGGCTGGAGTTGAGATCAGCAAATTACTGGCTCAACAAATTCTAGAGTTGGATGGTGGATTTTCTCGTGGAATCTATGTGATTCTGTCCAGGGTCTATGCCTCAGCAAACCAATGGAATGATGTTGGAATACTTAGGAGATTACTGTTTGAGAAGGGGGTATTGAAGGAACCCGGTTGTCGTTCAATTGTGATGGCTGGTATTGTTCATGAGTTTCTTGCTGGGGATTCTTCTCCTCCAAGAACAAAAGAGCTATTTGACATGTTAAGTCTTTACCCTTCGGATAGTGTCCCCAATCCAGAGATTGACTTACTTGAGCCTGCTGTGACTGGTACCCTCAATGTACTTACGACATCAACTGAGGCAAACATGACACAGGTTATTGTTATTTCTTCTGCCTTTGCTGTTGCTATGACACCAACTTGGCCACAGGATACAATCATGGATGAGACTTGCTGGTCAGCCAAAGTATACTGCAGATCAACTGGGAACTGGCAATACCTTGCAACACCAGCACCAGAAAGTGACGCTTTGGAGTATGGACCGCAGAATAGACTTGACGTTGTGTCTGTCTGCCCAACTCTTATTCTGGGGCTGTGTTGCACCCAACCATGAATGGAAGCAGTCTTGTTTTATTCAAGATACAGACAGGAGTACACAAAAAAAAAAAAAAAAAAAAAAAATCCGGAGAATAGTTGTTGGCCGAGACCGATTTGCTAAGGCTGATTGGGAACATTACAACAAGCTAACAAAGGAGATTAGGGAGCAAGTTCAGAGTGTTGGAGATCATTTTCTTCTTACTAACTCAAAGCGTGTGGAGAAAGTAATCAAAGACAAGGCGTGCAATGCTCTTCTGTTGAAGGTCATTAGTGTTGACGCCCTCCACCAAGTCCTCAGAAAAGCCCAGATAAATTTGCCAGCTGACCAGCTTGACCGTTTATGTAGTTCAGGGTTCATTGTCTGGAGTGAATTTTGGCAGGTATTATTGGAGGTAGAGAGAAGCTTGGGAGGTTTACAGGATTTTGCAAATTCGACGGGGAGGAAGCAGACATGCCCCTCCTCAACCTATTGTGTTTGCTCTACCGGTACTATGATCACAGCAGCTGCCAGCTCTTGCTCCAGATTCTATGGTGGTAATTGTCTCCATGGTTCCATGCCGCTCCTCAACTGCCAAAATGCAATGATGTTGCTGTTCGGGAAGGGACACTCCAATACCCTACCTCCAAGGGAGGTGATTGTGTTATGATCGGCTACAGACGAAAAAAAAAAAAAAAAAAAATAATAATAATAATAATTTGCTCCTCTGCTAGGTTGCTCTATTTTTGTACGAACAGGCAATTCTACATTGAGCTTGAGGACAAGCTCGTTATCCAGGAGGGGAGTAATGTTATGGACTCATTAGGGGTTTATTTACAATTTCTATTCATCATTAGGGGTTTATTTGCAATTTCTATTCATTAGGGGTTTAATTGTAATTTGTTGAACATTAGGGGTTTATTTGTAATTTGTAGAACTTATGGCCTTTGGCATGTTTTCACTAATTCCCTATATAAGGGCATAAGATGAATGAGAAGGGAAGCATTAATCCAATTAGTTGTTAGCATAGCAAGGTAGGATTCTCCCTTCTAGCAGAGATCCAGGGCGAGCTTCCCTTCACAAGCTCACTCCATCTTCTTCGTCTCCGCTGCCCCTCGCCATGTACCCTTATAGGTACAAATGGTCCCCCGTGACCTACGAGCTTCCATCTTCTTCCTTCCCGTATCCCTTCCAACCAACGCTGAAGAATCCGCATGGTGGCAGATCCGAAATTGGGCATAACATCTTCCACGTCTCCCTTCTCAAGCCGTTCAAGGGAGACTCACCACTACTGCATACCCCTCTGCCTCCACTCAAAGATGGCAGGTCCATGCCCATGCCCGCACAGATCCTTCAAGCAAGGCGAGTTAACAACGCTTGGGAAGTGCTCGTTTGGTGGACTGACGAGGAATTGATAGAAGCCGCTTGGGAGACACTCGAGTCCTTCCAGACTCTATTCCCCACTTTCGAGCTTGAGGACAAACTCTTTCTTCAGGAGGGGGGTGATGTTATGGACTCCATAGCATCAAGAGTGGCTAATCGGAAAAGAGAAGAGATGGAGTAAACTTGTATTTCAGTACCTTAGGGGTTTAATTGTAATTTGAAGTTCCCTAAGGGTCTAATTGTAATTATAGAACCTTTGATGTTTCCCTGACCTATTTAGGGCGTCAAGTGATTTAATAGAAGCAAGCATTAATCAAATAGTCTAAATGAGATCAGGTACTCTCTCTAAAGAGGCCTAAGATTGGAGCTCCTTCAAAGGCTCATGTCCCTTCATCATTGGGCATTCCAAGAACCCCAAGTCCTTCGCTTCTTCATCCTTCAATCTAGAAGCTAGAGGAGATCGCTGGGTTACTCAATCCATGGCTAGAGAGCCTAACACAAGCCCACGAGCTCAAGACAAGAAGCCCACACGTCAAAGAAGTGGCATATGTGTAAAATATGGTACTTTCCATAAAGATGGCATAGAAGTGTAAATATGTGTTCCTTTTATGTCTTTTGTTCTATCAAGTTGTAGCCCTAAGGGCATTGCAAAACTATAAATAAAGGCATTAGCTAAGAGGTAGGGAATTGAAGCACTTTCCTTTCTTTCCACAAATTCGTCCGACCCTCCTTTTTCTTTTTGACGCAACCCTCTTCTCCCTTAATCCAAACTCTCTCCTTCCATGTTCTTCTTTTTCTCTCCTTCTCTCTTTTTCTTCTTCTTCTTTCTTGTTGATCTAAAGTTCCTTTCATGAGATCCTAAATTCCACATAAGTGAAGTCTCCTCGTACCATATTCCTACAAGTATTGATGAAGCCTTGACATACCCTAGGTGGGTTCAAGCTATGAAGGAAGAAATTGAGGCATTAATGAAAAATGAGACATGGAGTTTGGTTCCGTTACCTAAAGGTAAAAAAATAGTTGAATGAGTATTTTCCATCAAATACAAATCTGATGGATCAGTTGAACGGTACAAGGCAAGGCTAGTAGCAAAAAAATACACACAGACTTATGACATAGATTATGAACAAACACATTCTCACCAGTGGCTAAATTAAGTACTGTGAGAGTGTTATTATCTCTTGCAGCTAACTTTGATTGGCGATTACACATGCTTGATGTTAAAAATGCTTTTCTCCATGGAGACCTTAAAGAAGAAATCTACATGGATGTTCCTCCGGGATATATGGAAGGTACCAGAGGTTAGTTGGGAAACTTATGTATCTCTCCCATACATGACCTGACATTGCCAATGCAGTAAGTGTAGTAATCCAATTCATGCATTGCCCAAGTTTAAATCATATGAATGTTGTAAATCAAATTCTTCGCTACCTAAAGTCCTCCCCTAGAAAATGACTTATGTTCTCAAGAAATAACCACCTAAGGGTTGAAGGTTATACAAATGTTGATTGGGCTAGGAATATTTCAGATAGAAGATCCACCTCAAGCTGTTTTATGTTTGTCGGAGGAAAAGTAGTTACACAGAGAAGTAGAAGCAAAAGGTGGTAGCATTATCAAGTACTGAAACTGAGTTTCGTGGGATGGCATCTTTGTGAGCTTCTCTGATTTCAGAGACAGTTAACCGAAATAGGCTTTGCCCCAATCCATGAAATAAATTTATTTTGCGATAACAAAGAGGCTATTGCTATTTCGCATAATATAGTTCATCATGATTGGAGTAAACATTGGGAAGTAGATCGACACTTCATTAAGCAAAACCTTGAGGCCAAGATAATTCAAATTCCATTTGTTAAGTCCAGTTGGCAGACATACTTACAAAAGTGATATGTAGCAAGAGCTTCTACAACTCACTTGGCAAGTTGGGCATCAGAGATCTATATGCACCAACTTGAGGGGGAATGTGTTGTGGACTCAATAGCACACCGAGTCACATAACGAAGAAGACAACAACAACGCACTCAATAGGATTTAATTCTTATATTTCTTTGAGTAGGATTTATTTCTTATATTGTTTTAAGTAGGAGTTATTTCTAATTACTTTATATGTATGGGCATTATGGGGAATTATTGTAACCCTAACCCTAAAACTCCTTGACGTGACCTATTTAAGGGAAAGGTATGAATTAAATAGGTAAGCTCTGAGATTTTAGAATAACCTAATCTAAACAGGTTGAGATCTCCTCTTGATCTCGAGTTTACCGTTTACTCAAAAAATCCAACCTATCCTTCACCCTCCATTGTCATCCATTCTCACCCAAATTCATCCCCCATCATCCATACTAAGAAGAGGAGCTTCCTGCCCCTTTTCTGAGCCCAAAGAGAGGATCTTCTCTCATCACCAGTGTCAACAACAAGTTGGGATCAATTTCCATCTTGACGAGCAGCAAAAGAGGAAGAATTCCGGTTCTTTCACGTGAAGGGTTAGAGCAATTTGGTATCAGAGCAAGGTAACATGGGGGATAATATCAGCAATGAAGAAATCCAAATCAGGATACAAAAGTTAGAAGACAGCCTTGAAATAGTACAACCAGTGTTGGGAAAGGTTTGTGGTTTGGAAGAAGAGATGAGTCGAGTCATCAGCTTGCTACAGGAGTTGAGGACAGAGAGACATCAGAGTCCAGAGGTGAGAGAGGTTGCTCAACCATATCAAAGAAGAGGGGAGCAGTTGCCTGGGCACACTGTTGTCCAAGGACCTCAGCATGGAAGCACAGTCCCAAGGTACATCAAGTTAGAGTTTCGCTCTTTCAATGGTTATGTGGATCCCTTAATATGGTTGCATAGATGTGAAATTTTTTTTTTGAACCAAGGGACTACTGGATGGGATAAGGTGCAACTAGCCTCTTTCCATATGACAGATAAAGCCATGTTATGGGTGACTCAAGTAGAGAAAGAGAGACCGGGAATGACTTGGGGAGAATTTAAAAATCTATGCACAGTTAGATTTGGGCCTCCCACCAACAGCAACCCCCTGGGAGAGTTAGTCCCATTGAGACAAACGGGTTCGGTGGAACAATATAAAAAACTATTCCAGGAAAATTTGGCTCGTGCTGGTGAGAGAGTATTGGTTGACCAGTAGGTCTCATTATTCACAGCAGGTCTCAATGAGTATTTACGGCTAGAGGTAGAACTCCTTATGCCCACGGTTCTAGCTCATGCCATGAATATGGCCCGAGCAATGGAACAATGACAATAGCTGCAACAACGTAAGCCGGGTTGGTCGAGTGAGAGGAACACTTCCTCGACGTGGAAAGGGCACCACTATAATTCTTCTCAGGGAGCATCTACAGCAGCACCATCCAGACCATCCAGACACACTCCGACTACGACTCGGGTAGCCGATCCCCGCCCTGGTAATTCCCTACTAAGCTTTATAAAAAAAATTGACGAGTGCGGAGATGGCAGAAAGGCGGTCCAAAAATCTATGTTATAACTATGATGAGCAATATCGGGTTGGACACCAATGTAAACGATTGTTTTGGCTCGAGGTGGAGGATTCAGAGGATCCAGAGGAGCCAGAGGATATTATTGAGGAGGAACCACTAGAGATATCCTTGCATGATATTACTGGGCAGAAATTGCCTACTACAATGCAAGTCTGAGCTCATGTCATCGACCGAGAACTGGTGGGACTAGTCGACTCGGTGAGTACACACAATTTTTTGAGTTTGACAGTCATACAACATCTCCAACTTTAGATACACACTCATCCGACAGTCACCATCTCAGTGGCCAATGGCGAGAAGGTCTCTAGCTATAGGATTAGTAAGGCGGTAACATTTTCCATTGGATTTAATTCATTTAATGCGGAATTTTTTGTTATTCCCCTGGCGGGATTTGATATGGTATTGGCATTTATTGGGGCCCATTCTGTGGGACTTTTCAGCTTTAACCATGAGCTTTGATTTGGCCGGAAGTCGGGTGCTCTTACAGGGTTGTCAGGTGGATAGGACCCACCGCATGCACAGTTTGCTGACACTGGATCAGCCTGATAGTACTAGTGATGGTTTGGTTGAGAAGTTCTCTAACCTCTTCTAGGAGCCTTCGGGGTTGCCTCCCATGAGGCACTGTGACCATAGGATCTGTCTGAAACCAGGTTCTAAGGTAGTGGTCGTGCGACCATACCGTTACCCACACCTTTAGAAGGACGAGATAGAGCGTCAGTGCCATGAGATGTTGAAACAAGGTCTTATTTGTCCCAGCCGCTCCCCGTTCTCTTCACCCATCTTACTTGTGAAGAAACATGATGGGACATGGAGGTTCTGCGTGGATTATCGAGAGTTGAATGTGCAGACAGTAAAAGACAAGTTCTCGATTTCGGTAGTGGATGAGCTTCTTGATGAGTTACATGGGTCGTGGTTATTCACTAAACTCGACCTCCGTTTGGGATACCATCAGGTCCGTATGCACCCCTCTGATATCGAGAAGACGACGTTCCGCATGCACCATGTCCACTTAGAGTTCGTCATCATGTCGTTCGGGTTATCCAATGCACCCTCCATTTTTCAAGCTTTGATGAACGAGCTATTTAGCCCCTATCTTCAAAAATTTGTTCTTGTATTTTTTGATAATATTTTGATATATAGCAAGTTGGTAGAAGAGCACTTGGCACACTTGAGGATTGTTTTTGACTTGTTAAGAGCACATCAGCTCTATTTGAAATATTCCAAATGTTCTTTTGCGGCTTCACATGTCGGGTATCTGGGACACATTATCTCATAGGAGGGGGTTACGGTGGATCCCGAGAAGATCCAAGCTATTCACGATTGGCCGCAGCCACAGTCGTGTTCTGCATTACGGGGTTTTTCGGGTCTTGCGGGCTACTACCGCAAATTTATTTAGAACTATGGGCCAGTGGCAGCACCATTGACGAGTCTACTCAAGAAAAATTCCTTTATTTGGAATGAGGGGGCCACCACGTTTGTGGCACTCAAAGCTGCCCTAGCATCCTTGCCAGTATTACAACTTCCCAACTTTGATTAATTGTTCGTGGTAGAGTGCGACGCTTCGGGTGTGGGCACTGGGGCCGTTTTACAGCAGTTGGGTCATCCTATTGCATATTTTAGCAGGCAATTGGCAATCCGTCATCACAAGCTGGCAGCCTATGAGCACGAATTGATTAGGTTGGCCAAAGCTGTCCAACATTGGTGGCCTTATCTCTGGGGCCGGGTTTTTCTCATACGCACGGATCACTACAATCTTAAATTCCTACTAGAATAGTGTTTGACGATGTCGCCACAATAGCACTGGATCAGTAAGTTGTTGGGGTTTGACTTCTTGGTGGAGTATCATGCGGGGAGATTAAATAAGGCTGCAGATGCCTTGTCACGATGTTTTGAAAATCAGCAGTCGGTCTATTCTATCAGCCAGCCGAGATTTCTCATTCTGGACTTGGTGCGAGACGCACATGCCACTAACCCTGCACTGCAGGAACTGCATCAGAAGATCTCAGAAGGGACAATGAATTCGAAGCGGTCCATCCAGAATTCATTTATTAATTACAAGCAGTGGATTTTCCTTCCACATGAGTCCGAGTTGATTCCAGCTATTCTCTCGGCCTACCATGATAGTACACATGAGGGGATCCAGAAGACCTTGCACAGAATTCGAGCTGATTTTTACTGGCAAGCCATGAAACCCTCTATTGCAACTTATGTAGACGACTATCAGGTATGCCAGTGTAACAAAACCGAGCACTTGAGTCCAGCCGGTCTTCTCAACCTCTGGCCCTTCCTACGCAGATTTGGGCCGACATTTCAATGGATTTTGTGGAAGGCCTACCACTGTCCGCCGGCAAATCCGTACTTTTCGTAGTGGTTGATAGATTCTCCAAGTATGGACATTTTGTACCGATGGCTCATTCGTATATAGCAACATGGGTTGCTTAGACTTTCTTGGAGTAGATAGTCCGCTTACATGGCATTCCAAAATCCATTGTGAGTGATAGAGATGCAGTTTTCACGAGCACCTTTTGGCGGGAACTGTTTCACTTGAGTGGGACGAAATTGAAGTTCTCCTCCACCTATCATCCACAGACAGGCGTGCAGACTGAGGTGGTGAACCGTACCATTGAGATGTATCTACGCTGCTTGGTGGGGGATCATCCACGGCAATGGGTTCAATGACTTCCGTGGGTCGAATACTGTTACAACACTTCGTTCCACTCTGCCTTGCAATCCACTCCTTTCCGGGTTATATATGGCTGAGATCCACCTCGCCTTCTCTCGTACAACCCAGAGTCTACCTACGTGGACGCAATTGATTAGGCACTCATAGACTGGGATCTGCTGCTACATAATATCACAGAATGGCTACGATGAGCCGAAGCTCAGATGAAGGATGTATACGATAGAGGCCACCGTGAGGTCTCTTTTGAGGCTGGGGAGTACGTTTGGCGTCATAAGCTCTCACCCAGATTTTTTGGGTTGTTTCCCATTCTTCTACTCGTGGGACCAGTCGCCTATCAACTCAAATTACCGGACACAGCCAGAATTCACGATGTGTTTCATGTCTCTCTTTTGAAGCCGCATTCTAGAGCACAACCTACATCCACTCCATTCCTACCACCGATTGATAATGGCGAGGTTATTCTTAACCCAGCTACGATGTTACGTGATGTAGAATTTAGTTACATCGGCTTTAATACCTCGCAAGCGTACGAATCATTCATGTAATTTAGCAGTAAGCGAGGGTCATATCCACAGGGAGGATTGAATTTTGTGTATTCTTCAGTCAACTAGCCTAACCAAATATGATGAATTAATATGAAATAAACACTAATTATATCTTAAATTATCAAGTAATAATTTAATTAACTACTTGCACAACAGGAAACGTCAACTCTGGATTTTACCGTGATTCGTGCCTCTCTCGAGCGCCACGTAACCACGAATCCGGATTTCTCAATCCTTGCGTCTAGCCCCTCTCGGGCGCCTAGAGTTAAAGACAGAAATCGGATTAAAATACCAAAATCTAACCTCAATTATAATCTTACCCTAATTAACTAATTTAATCAAATATCAAGAAAACAAATCTTAAATAAACCTTAATTATCAAATCAAATTCAATTAACATTCAAAACCTAAGTTCAAACCATATAAAAAAATCAAATTCAATAATGACGAATTACTCCCCTTCTTCCTCCTCTCGCTCGGGCAGCAACTCGTTCTCACGGGTGCTGCGATTTCTGGAAATTGGTGGCGTCGGGTAGCAATAGTGAGTGGCCGGAGGTAGAGACGACGCCGACGACGACGGTTAGAAGCCGACGGACGGAGGTAATGTCCGGCGAAGAGCGAAACAGAGCCGATGTTCTCTAACCGGCTCTCTCGAGTCTCGGTTGGAGTCGGAATGGCTCCGGGACTGGTCGGAATATGTAAACGACGCCGGAGGATGGTCAGAAAGAAGAAGTGGCGCCGGAGAAGCCCTCTCGGATCCCCTCCCGGCCTGGCGAGCAAAGAATGGCAGCGTCGAATTCGCCGCGACGGAGACTCTCTCGAGCTCTCCTCGGGTCTGTTCTCGGTTGCCTGATGGTGGTGGACGACGGTGGCCGACGATGGCGAAAGGTCTTGGCCGGCGAACAGCGGTGGGGAACTCCTCTCGGGTCCTCCCCTGTTTCCGGTCAAAGTCCTCCCTTTTGGTCTCTACTCCTCTTCTCTTTACGCTCCCTCCTCTCGCTCGGGCAGCTCCTTCCCCTTTAAATATGATTTTTCTTATTTTAAAACGATTTGCCCTAGAAATTACCTCCATTTCACTAAGGGCATTTTGGTAAATATCTTCTTCTCCACCCAAATTCTCCTGAAATTCCATAATTGAATCTATAAAAAGCATTTCAGGAAGAAATAAGACTAAAAAATAATGAAATATAATTCAGGAGAAAGAAATATGCAATATCGACAGTGATTAATGCCAAATTCAATAAATGTTCATTTCATTTGAAAACCGATAAGTAACCACCTATAACACAATTATAAAGGTTATTCTATTATAATTAACCTAGTTCTCATGTCAGAATATGGCATCTATCACACCCCCAAACCTAAATCTTTGCTAGTCCCTAGCAAAACAACAATCGAACCAAAATTAAGCCTAGGAAAACAAAATGCCACTTTCGTAGGGAGCACGATTGCATTTAGTGCATGCAACAAGCCGTTAAACCCCTACTTTGTAGTAGTGGACGAGTTATGTCTCGTGAGGGTTTGCATGGAATTTACCCACAAATTCATCTAAATCAATAATATAAAAAGGAAAACTAAAGAAAATTTACTCCTCATTAGCATATGACTAACACTTAGTATCGTAAAATATCTGAAATTCATATGAGATCTTGCGAAATATTAAAACCTGTGTAAAAGATAGCCTATTATCAATCCAAATACACTCATTGTTACTCCACCTGAACCAATGTGACCCATAAGCTATTACTTCAACAGAACAAAGAGGCAGCAAATAACAATAAAATCCTGGTCACATCACAATTAAGAGAAAATAGTAAAGTAAGCCTGTTGTCTTACAATCTCACCAAAGAAATATACCAATTTCAATCTTGACTTGTAACTTCTTTCAAATTACAATTCATCATCAAAGTTAAGGAAACTCATTGCTTCCAGATTTAAAACCATTTTTCGCTATTACCAGCGCACTTTTGCTATTACCAGCGTAATTTTTGTTTTGTTTTTGTTTTCTTCACTGAATACTTTTGGTATTACCACCATTTTGTATTCGTCTTCACTGCACATGCACTTATTTTTAAGTAACCCACTGTTCCGGTGCATGTCCCTGGGTTTGCCCAGGCTGTTTCTGAAGTTATCTGTCTTTTGCAAGCAAGAGCATTTCCATTTGCATTTATACATTACAACAAGGAATTTTACTGAGGTATGAGTTCAAACAGGCATACAAGACTATTCGGACTAACATAGATCAACACTAGATTTACATGTTCTCTTTTGTAACTAAGTTCCAAGTCTAATGCAATAGGAAGCTATCCCACTGAATTCTCATGAATCACAACAAATGATATCGGATTTCTAATAGGCATATTCTACACAAATTTACGAAAATTTTTGAAAAACATTTGAGCAACTTATTTTAACTCTACTAATGTTAACCACATACTAAGAGGAGTAATTTGAAAACCACGAACAAAAATCGAACGAAAATTATTGCTAAGACATAAAAGAGTCGTTCCCCCCCCCAAACCTAAACCTGACATTGTCCTCAATGGGGAAAAGTTAAAACACTATAACGACTACAGAAAAAAAAGAATAATAAAGACCCCCAGGAATGATACATAGTCTCCCTCGAAGAAGGTTTACTCGTATCAGCCGTACCCGTAGGTAATCATCTGTAGATGAAACCGCTATCCCACATCACACTTTGAAGAAATCTCCGTGTGACTGGCCACTGAAGGCAGCAGGAATCACGCGCTGAACACAAGTCCTTAAGTTACTCACCATAAGGTTTTCATTCAATACTTCAAGATCGAAGTGGTCAATCCCAGAACGGTTGTTTGAGTACAGACCTCTCAAACTAGGGACCAAAAGTCTGGTCATCGACTATCGGAACCATTTATGCTCTCAGCTGGTAAGAGTGTATGAATAAACCAAAAAAATAAAATAAAAATAAAAATAAAAATAAAACTGTAATGTACAAAGGGATAGAAACGTGGGGATTGCCCACAATGTGCTAAGTTTATAGTCGTAAGCAAGACTCTGACGCATTCAAGATGAAATGACAGGTTCCTCCAAGAAAATCACCATCACCTCCTCTGGTGTGGGGACATTCTCAAGATACGGTTTGAGCCTCTGACCGTTAACTTTGAAGATCGACCCGTCTCCGTGATTGCGGATCTCAATAGCGCCATGAGGAAACACCTGTGTAACTTCAAATGGACCGGACCACCTGGATCTTAGCTTCCCTGGAAACAAATGCAATCGTGAGTTATAAAGTAAAACATTCTGCCCAACAGTAAAAGACTTGTGAAAAATAGATTTATCATGTAAAAGCTTTGTTCGCTCCTTATACAGTTTGGCATTCTCATAAGCATCATGACGTATCTCTTCCAACTCATTCAATTGCAACTTTCTCTCCTCACCCGCTTGAGTTAAATCAAAATTTAAAGCCTTAATGGCCCAATAAGCTCTATGCTCAAGCTCAACAGGTAGATGACATGCTTTGCCGAATACTAGGCGAAATGGAGACATCCCAATAGGAGTCTTATAAGCAGTTTGATAGGCCCATAAGGCATCGTCCAATCGAGTGGACCAATCTTTCCTATCAAAGCGAACCGTCTTCTCCAAATTCCGTTTGATCTCTCTATTAGAGATTTCCACTTGACCACAAGTTTGCGGGTGGTACGGAGTGGACACCCGATGAGTGATGGAATATTTCTTCAATAAGGTCTCAAATGCTCTGTTACAAAAATGAGAACCCCCATCACTGATGATCGCTCTCGGGGTACCAAACCGATTAGAGATATTTTCTTTTAAAAACTTTACCACCACTTTGTGATCATTTGTCTTACATGATATAGCTTCAATCCATTTAGAGACATATTCAACAGCAACAAGAATGTATTGATAGCCGAACGAGACAGGAAAAGGACCCATGAAGTCAATACCCCACACATCAAACAATTCAACAATAAGAATGGGGTTAAGAGGCATCATGTTCTTCCTAGACAAACAACCAGTTCGTTGGCATTTATCACACACCTGACAAAACTCATGGGCATCTCTAAATAATGAAGGCCAATAGAACCCACATTGCAAGACTTTAGCCGCGGTCTTTCTAGCACCAAAATGTCCACCACATGCGTGGGAATGACAAAATTCAAGAATATTGGCAAAGTTTTGCTCATGTACACAACGCCTAATGACTTGGTCAGAACACACCTTGAACAAATAAGGGTCATCCCAAAAAAAATGTTTGACTTGGGAAAAGAATTTCAATCTATCTTGTTTACTCCAATAATCAGGAATCTTATGAGTTACAAGATAGTTGACTATGTCAGCAAACCAAGGCAACTGGGATACTTGGAGAAGTTGTTCATCAGGGAAGGAATCATTTAAAGGAAGGAATCCTTCCTGAGGTACTACACATATCCTAGATAGATGATCAGCAACAACATTCTCACAACCCTTCTTATCTCGAATCTCAAGGTCAAATTCTTGCAATTGCAAGATCCATCTAATCAAGCGAGGTTTAGTGTCCTTGATGGATAATAAATACTTCAAAGCAGAATGATCAGTGAACACTATAACCTTTGACCCTAACAGATATGATCTGAATTTGTTCAAGGCAAACACAACAGCTAGCAACTCCTTCTCAGTGGTAGTGTAATTCAATTGAGCATCATGAAGAGTTCGACTAGCATATTGAATGACACAGGGCATTTTATCCGTCTTTTGCCCCAAAACAGCCCCCAATGCATAGTCAGAGGCATCACACATCAACTCAAAAGGCAAAGACCAAATAGGGGGTTGGACAATGGGTGCAGTGGACAAACATTTCTTCAGTGTCTCAAAAGCATGAATACAGGCATCATCAAAGGCAAAAGCAACATCTTGAGCAAGTAAATTCGTCAAAGGACGAGAAATTTTGCTAAAGTCTTTAATGAAATGCCTATAGAACCCAGCATGGCCAAGGAAAGAACGCACTCCCTTCACAGAAGTAGGTGGTGGCAGATTGGTAATTAGGTCAACCTTGGCTTTGTCCACTTCGACACCCCTCTAAGACACTACATGTCCTAACACAATTCCTTCTTTCACCATGAAGTGGCATTTCTCCCAATTCAAGACTAAATTGGACTTAATGCAACGGGACAATACGAGTGAAAGATTGTACAGACATGTATCAAAACTAGAGCCAAACACAGAAAAGTCATCCATAAAGACCTCTAAAAATTCACCAATCATGTCAGAAAAAATACTCATCATGCACCGTTGGAAAGTGGCGGGTGCATTGCATAAACCAAAAGGCATGCGTCTGTAAGCATAGGTGCCAAACGGACACGTGAATGTGGTCTTTTCCTGGTCTTCTGGAGCAATGGGAATTTGATTGTAGCCGGAGTATCCATCTAAGAAGCAATAAAAATTGTGGCCGGCCAATCGCTCTAGTACCTGATCAATGAAAGGTAGTGGGAAGTGATCCTTCCTAGTGACGGAATTAAGTTTTCTATAGTCAATGCAGACACGCCACTTGGTAGTAGTTCTTGTGGGAATCAATTCACCACTCTCATTTTTCATTATTGTTATCCCCCCTTTCTTAGGGACAACTTGAATTGGACTCACCCAAGTGCTATCGGAAATAGGGTAAATGATTCCTATCACAAGCAACCTAATGACTTCTTCTCTCACAACCTCCAGCATATGGGGATTTAACCTACGTTGCATCTCACGTGAGGCTTTAGTCCCCTCCTCCAAATGAATACGATGCATGCATATGGAGGGGCTAATCCCTTTTAAGGCATCAAGAGTCCACCCCAATGCCTCTCTGTGTGCTTGTAAAACTTCAGTCAATTGTTCCTCCTGCTCAATACTCAAATCAGAGGAAATAATGACTGGTAATGAGTTCATGGGTCCCAAGAACGCATACTTCAACGTGGGAGGAAGTGGCTTGAGATCTAGCTTGGAAGTTTCGAGAGGTTTTTCTAAGTCAAGAGGAAGATCCTGTGGATGATCAGTTGTGATAACCTCATAAGCTTCCTCCAACAGAGGTACAGAATTGAGTAAAGAATTAACCTCTCGGAAATATGTTTCCTCATCAAAATAGTCCATGTCTAAAGATGTTATGCAAGACTCAAAAGATTCAAGAGTGGATTCGTTATCAAGCATAACAGTTTCTATATTAAATGCAGGACTCAGATCATCAGACTCAAGTGGGTGGTGCCCGGCATTAAATACATTCAATGAGACCTTAAAATTTCCAAAAGACAACTCCAACTCACCACTTTTACAATGAATGATAGCATTAGATGTGGCTAAGAAGGGACGTCCTAGGATGACAGGAATTTGGTTGGTCACATTGAATACTGGTTCTGTATCAAGAACAATGAAATCAACCGGGAACAAAAATTTGTCCACTTTTATCAAAACATCTTCAACTATTCCTCGTGGTATCTTGACAGAACGGTCAGCTAGTTGAAGTGTGATGGGGGTAGGCTTCAATTCCCCCAAACCTAATTGCTGGTACACAAAGAAAGGAAGCAAATTCACACTTGCTCCTAAGTCAAGAAGAGCTCTCTGGATGGTATGTTCACCAATGACACATGAAATTGTGGGACATCCAGGATCTTTAACTTTAGGAGGAGTGTTGTGCTTTAGAATTGAGCTTACATTCTCAGTAAGAAAGACCTTTTTGTTAACATGTTGTTTTCTCTTCTGTGTACAAAGGTCTTTCAAAAATCGGGCATAGGCAGGGACTTACCTAATAGCATCAAGAAGTGGAATGTTAATGTGAACCTTACTAAACAGTTCCAACGTTTCATGCATGCTATCTCCTTTCCTAGGTGGGCCCGATAACCTCTGCGGATAAGGAGCTAGTGGGACTTGGTTAGGGATCTGCTTGGTTGTTGGTGGACAACTTGGAGGTTCGTCACTCAATGATGTGTCCCCATTGTCATCCTTTGACTCCTTAGACTTAGTGGTCCCTACCCCATTGTTCAACTCACGACCACTCCTAAGGGTGGTTATGGCTTTTGCTTGCTCATGGTGGGGTTTGGAACTCAACTCACTCTCATGTGTGATTTTGGGGTTAGGAATGGTTTGACTCGGGAGTCTATTTTGTGCTTGTTCACTCATGTGGCTGGCCAACTGACTCACTTGCATTTCAAGTTTGGCAATGGAGGACTGTGTATTCTGCATGAATAATTGAAGTGTATCCTCAAGTGAAGGTTTTTGTGGAATCAATGGTTGTTGGGTGAAGTGTGGGCGCGGAGCTTGGGGTTGAGTAAACCATGGAGGGCCCCCAACTTGTGGGCCCTTGGACCATGAGAAATTTGGGTGCCTAGCCCAACCCGGATTATATGTTTCTGAAAAAGGATCGTTCCGGTTTGGTCTATGAAAATTCTGGACTGCATTCAAGTCCTCAATGAGCTCTGGGTAGGATGAACTAGATGGACACATTTGTGTGGGATGAGATGAACCAGAGCATATGGCACAGACAGTAGATGGGTTAGGAGCAGGTGAACTCTTGGACACCATAAGGGCATCAATTTTTCTAGTCAACCCCTCAATCTTGGCCATGAGCATAGGTGTTTCACTAACCTCGTAGAGACCCCCTCTTTTGGTTTCGTGGGATCTCCTATCAACATTAAATGACGAACCCCATTGCTGAGATTGATCACTCAACGTTTCAAAGAAGTCCCACACCTCACTAGCACTCTTACCCATCAAACTCCCACCACTCGTTGCATCTACCATGGATCTAACCTGGGGTGTAAGACCTTGATAAAAGTATTGCACTAAATGCCATTTCTCAAACCCATGATGCGGACACCTACGGATCAAATCCTTCCATTTCTCCCAAGCCTCATAAAAGTGTTCACCCTCCTACTGCATAAAGTTGGAGATTTCTCTCCTGAGGGCTGTAGTTCTCTGAATGGGAAAGTACTTGGACAAAAATTTTGTGACTAATGTGTCCCATGAAGTAATGCTGCCCACCTCTAAGGAATTAAGCCAAGACTTGGCCTTATCCTTAAGTGAAAATGGAAAAAGTCTTAACCGGATAGAGTCATCTGAGAAATTCTGGAATTTAAAAGTTGCACAAATATCTAAGAATTCCTTGATGTGGTAATAGGGGTCCTCCTTCTCCAACCCATAGAATGTAGGGAGGAGTTGGATCACACCTGGTTTCAACTCATAACTGGCGGCAGTAGTGGGTGGCAATATAATGCAAGAAGGTGATGTGAAGTGGGATGGGATAGAATAATCCCTCAGGGCTCTACGGTCACCTGCTGCAGGTAACTGTAATGGTTCGCCATGATTGGCCATGGTAGCTCCTAACTTGACTTCGGGTGTTTTCCTACAAATATGTTCTACCTCTTCAACAAAGGGAGCTAATGGTCCGCCTGGGGAGCGGCGCCCATGCATAAAAACACAAAAAGAAACAAAATGAACTATCAAATTAAGCTAACAACCTCACTACTAAGAATATGAACTAACTAGAAGAAATAAAAATAATTCCATAAAAAATACCAAACTAAAATTATGAAAGAAGAAAAAAAAAAAAAAATAAAAAAAAAAATAAAATAAATAAAATAAAATCTAACCTAAGACTATGGAGAACAAAGAAATACGCTTAATACGTGCCTCCCCGGCAACGGCGCCAAAAACTTGATGTAGAATTTAGTTACATCGGCTTTAATACCTCGCAAGCGTACGAATCGTTCATGTAATTTAGCAGTAAGCGAGGGTCATATCCACAGGGAGGATTGAATTTTGTGTATTCTTCAGTCAACTAGCCTAACCAAATATGATGAATTAATATGAAATAAACACTAATTATATCTTAAATTATCAAGTAATAATTTAATTAACTACTTTCACAACAGGAAACGTCAACTCTGGATTTTACCGTGATTCGTGCCTCTCTCGAGCGCCACGTAACCACGAATCCGGATTTCTCAATCCTTGCGTCTAGCCCCTCTCGGGCGCCTAGAGTTAAAGACAGAAATCGGATTAAAATACCAAAATCTAACCTCAATTATAATCTTACCCTAATTAACTAATTTAATCAAATATCAAGAAAACAAATCTTAAATAAACCTTAATTATCAAATCAGATTCAATTAACATTCAAAACCTAAGTTCAAACCATATAAAAAAATCAAATTCAATAATGACGAATTACTCCCCTTCTTCCTCCTCTCGCTCGGGCAGCAACTCGTTCTCACGGGTGCTGCGATTTCCGGAAATTGGTGGCGTCGGGTAGCAATAGTGAGTGGCCGGAGGTAGAGACGACACCGGCGACGACGGTTAGAAGCCGACGGACGGAGGTAACGTCCGGCGAAGAGCGAAACAGAGCTGACGTTCTCTAACCGGCTCTCTCGAGTCTCGGTTGGAGTCGGAATGGCTCCGGGACTGGTCGGAATATGCAAACGACGCCGGAGGATGGTCAGAAAGAAGAAGTGGCGCCGGAGAAGCCCTCTCGGATCCCCTCCCGGCCTGGCGAGCAAAGAATGGCAGCGTCGAACTCGTCGCGACGGAGACTCTCTCGAGCTCTCCTCGGGTCTGTTCTCGGTTGCCTGATGGTGGTGGACGACGGTGGCCGACGGTGGCGAAAGGTCTTGGCCGGCGAACAGCGGTGGGGAACTCCTCTCGGGTCCTCCCTTGTTTCCGGTCAAAGTCCTCCCTTTTGGTCTCTACTCCTCTTCTCTTTACGCTCCCTCCTCTCGCTCGGGCAGCTCCTTCCCCTTTAAATATGATTTTTCTTATTTTAAAACGATTTGCCCTAGAAATTACCTCCATTTCACTAAGGGCATTTTGGTAAATATCTTCTTCTCTACCCAAATTCTCCTGAAATTCCATAATTGAATCTATAAAAAGCATTTCAGGAAGAAATAAGACTAAAAAATAATGAAATATAATTCAGGAGAAAGAAATATGCAATATCGACAGTGATTAATGCCAAATTCAATAAATGCTCATTTCATTTGAAAACCGATAAGTAACCACCTATAACACAATTATAAAGGTTATTCTATTATAATTAACCTAGTTCTCATGTCAGAATATGACATCTATCATTACGCGCCCGGCTGACCAATGACCATTGGGAGATTCTCGTTCAGTGGATGGACACTGACCCCAACGCTGCAACATGGGAACGTGTGGACATCTTCAAACAAGTCTACGTAGCTTTTGAGCTTGAGGACAAACTCTTTCTCCATGGGGAGGCAGATGTTGTGGACTCAATAGCACACCGAGTCACACAATGAAGAAGACAACAACAACTGACTCAATAGGATTTAATTCTTATATTTCTTTGAGTAGGTTTTATTTCTTATATTGTTTTAAGTAGGTGTTATTTCTAATTACTTTATATGTAAGGACATTATGGGGAATTATTATAACCCTAACCCTAAAACTCCTTGACGTGACCTATTTCAGGGAAAGGTATGAATGAAATAGGTAAGCTTTGAGATTTTAGAATAACCTAGTCTAAACAGGTTGAGATCACCTCTTGATCTCGAATTTAGGGTTTACTCAAAAAATCCAACCTATCCTTCACCCTCCATTGCCATCCATCTTCACCCAAATTCATACCTCATCATCCATACTAAGAAGAGGAGCTTCCTGCCCTTTTTCCGAGCCCAAAGAGAGGATCTTCTCTCATCACCAGCATCAACAACAAGTTGGGATCAATTTCCATCTTGACGAGCAGCAAAAGAGGAAGAATTCTGGTTCTTTCACGTGAAGGGTTAGAACAACTCTTCTTGCAGGGAATTCATCACGGAAACAGAGCAAGGACAGCCATCAACGTGAGCCAAGGCTGCCCCTCCAAGCTAGGCCTTCAAATCCTAGAACGAGCTGCATCAAATCAAGGTTGAAACCCTGATTAACGTGAGCAAGAACAGGTATTCCTCCATTCTTTCTCCACCTGAATTACTTCCATTCTAGCTATTACTTTAGCACTAGAATGAGACCATAAAAAGGGAGACTGATCACAGGTGGAAGAGTACCCAAAGAAGGGATCTTTGACCCTCCTTACCGAGTCCAGCAACTCAGTACCAATGCTGGATTCACAACTCCCATGCCGTGTTACTCGATCCATGACCCGGGACCATAACAGAATGTTAGCAAGAGTTGTAAATATTCTCTTAATAAATCAAAGGATTCTAATTTATCATCCGAGAGAAATCAGAGGAAGATTTCCTCTTATTTATTCTCTGAGATATTATAGGAGAGAATCCTATAATCTATTGATTCTATTTTGTTGTATAAATATGTAATCGAAGAGTGTATCAAAGTATTGAAATACAAAGAGTTTTTCTCAGTGAAATTTTTCACTTATCTCCTACATGTGCCTCTAGAGGTCTGCATAGGCATAGAAAGGAGATCAACATTAAAATCAAAATAAAAATTTAATAAAATTATGGATTATTTCTGCAGAGGTTTGACTTTTGATATGAACGTTGATGATGAGATCAACACTGAACTTCTTCGATCGCAGCTGGAGGAGAAGAGCAAAACCCATGAAGTCCAGCTACACATCTTATTCCTTTCGCTCAGAATAGATAAGAGTCTATGCAGTAGAAGAAAAATCATTCTCTCAATTATCAGATAGTTTCTGAGACAAATGAATCCTGGGTAGAAAAGGCTGGGCCAGTTCTAAGGGATAGACAAATAGCTCAGGAGGTAGAAAACATATCTAGAGGGAATTCAACCGCCATTGACCGATGCTAAAATGAGGCAGTTTACTGATGAGTCCATGCGTTCCTGGGTGATCGATCCCAAAGGTTTGGCTGACTCTATGGAGGACGTTGTTGATTAGATCAACACTGAGTTTCTTCAATTGCAACTGGAGGAGAAGAACAAAAGCCTCGAAGACCAGCTACACACCTTATTCCCATCTCTTAGACTAGATAAAGTCTTTTTAGCAACAAAAAATTTATTCTCTCAATTATCACAACTGAAGTCTTGGAGATTGGCAAGAAAAAGTTTAAGAAAGGGTATTTGGCTCATCATTTGAAGTGACATAGGCTTGATCATTGGTTGTACCACAATATGTTGCATTCAACAACATCCAAAAACTACCTTTCTCCTTCAATAATGGAGTCCCACCCTTATGTCCAATATTTTCCACATGAGCTTTGCATACGAATAGCAAGGAGATCAATATTAAAATACTGAAACAATCTACTTATAGTTCTAGACACATTTGCAAAAGGAGGGCCCAAAGCTCTTACCTTACAAAGGATCTCCAGATCTATAGAAAGGAAAATGGGTGGCATTGGAGCCACTCCTAGCAACAACAATAAGCCTCAACGCATCTTCTCAAGTGCTGAATTGATATTTGGAGACATCTCATGGTGGAGACATAGAGTAAGCTTCAGCTTTGGCCCTGGACATTGAGTAATGTTGAAGAGATGCCAAACCTCCTCATATGTAAGGCAAAGAGGGAATCCATTTATGTTTCATGGATACCATTGGAGTTATTACCTGCCATGGAAACGTTGTGCTAGCTTGTTAGCTGGGTGGCTTTCCACATTGGACATCCTATCTTCCCAAAGAAGAGCCATTCCTTGGTTGTACCACTTATTGCCAATTAATACTTGCCAGAAAAACATAAAATGAGGGCTCTTGTTTCTCTTTCAACTATAGAAAGACCTTTTCAAAACGGGATATTTACCAACCTGCTTATATGCATCTTTTATTCCTCTCCTAATCTCACAAATGCCTTCAGAGGGTAGGAAATGGATTGATATTCTAACCCATCAACAATTATTTGAACAATCAAAATCCAAATAAAAGATAATAGGCCATCCTTGAACTCTCTTAATGGGCATCTGTCTTATTAGGTCAGGATTGGATTACGAGAGCATTGATCATTACTAAAAGTTAAGTGGAATCATAAATAGGAAAAATATTATGAGAGGAAATCGATCGGTCTCTGGTCGTGTACGCCACATTTCTCGAAGAGGGGGGGGGGGGGGGGGAGTTGTTCTTTATTTTTAACATTAATTTTTATTTTAAAATTATTTTTAAAATGTATATATTAGGCTACTCCACGAGGTTCCTATTGGAAAATCCATCAAATCAGATTTGTCCTACATAAACCTAATTATCTTATCAAAACAATTTAAAAAAACTATCTTCATAAAAAATATGCATGAATGTTTCAATATTCAAAGAGAATGCCTAATGTCATTATGAATTATCTAATTAATAAATAATACACTTAGGGATTGTCCAAAGGGCTCTTATGGAAGAGAGGGATGAAATACTTCCACCTTAGTGACCTGATGAGGGGGGTGCGGGTAGCATGTTGCAAATTCTCTCTGTAAAATTTGAGAAATGAAAGCCCTTTTTCCCCTTTTGTTCATATAGCCTTCCGATTGCAAAGGAATTCAATGAGCTAGAAGACAAAGAGCAGTTCAAACCATAAACTTCTTGTTATGTGCCTTAGGACCCCAAAAGAGTTCAATAGGGTCTTCACATGTAAGACCGCTAAGGACATATGGAAACAATTAGAGGTCACACATGAAGGACCCACTAGAGTAATCAATTCTATAAGATTACAATTATAACCCTAGAACTTGAACCTAATTACATCAATGCCATCTCTATGAGATGACTATTTATTTACCATCCTACCATCATTGTATGGGCTTGTGGGCCTTCTCCTTGATCTATGGGCCTTGAGCCCGTCTTTTACATCTCTTAGATGTATGGGCCTTCCTTGGTCTTATGAGCTTGAGCCCATCTTCTATCACACTTGGACTTGTGGGTCTTCCTTGGCCGTGTGGGCTTGGGCCCATCTTCAAACACTCCCCCTCAAGCTAGGGGTGAGAGAACATCACGGACTTTCAATTTGCTACAAAATGATGTATAAAATGGCAGTCCTCCACATCTTCCAACACTCCCCCTCACGCTAGTGCTCTCTTCCATGAGGCCCAGTAGGCCAATTCAGGGGGGTGGGTGGGGTATAACATAGATGTAAAAATAAGCTCATCCATCAAGGAGTCCCAATCCAGGCATCGACTCTCACTAGTACATATTTTTGATGGGGTATCAAGTTCCTCCGTCACGGTGTCCCAACCGTTGATATTTTTAAGTTCCTCCATCATGGTGTCCCAACTGTTGATATTTTTTACGGGGTATAATAAATGATGGTATGAGAAAGGATAGTGTGGCCACCTCTTCTTCAATAATAATGTCTCATCCAAAGAGACATAATAATTGCTACTGAATATAACACGACCATTTTTCAACACATATAACACGAACCAAAATAATAAACCTTGTAATAGGACCCATGAAATAATCCAATGCAAGTATATGAACCAAATAATATGTTGACCAAAGAATAAGTTGTCAATACTTCAAAATAAGAATCCAGCCAGAGAAAAAATATTGAGTCAAATAGTAGACTAGTATAGCCAAGTCGTGGCAGAAATATGTATAAAGCTTAGGACCCGGACCCGTATAACCGATGTAGAAAAGAAGTGGACCACGTCAGGTTGACCTAGACCCGAGTTGACCTGGACGGGGTTGACCTAGATCGATTTGGTCCAAGTTAACTCGGCATAACAAGAGCGTGTAAGCAGAACCGTCACTGGGTGAACTTGGGCTGGTCCGGGTCCGAGTTGGGCTAGCACTCAATTAAACCAATTTATTAAGTTAGGAAACATTAAATTTTGCATAGCAAAGAAAACGTTTCCTTCTTCCCCACGGCGCCGAAGGACTCGGGACAGCAAAAGTCTTTCCACAGCAACCAAGCTCCAAAAATGGCAACTCACGGCTGGTGATTGCCAAGCAGATTGTTAAGATTACAACAAATCAGATACCAGTAACGATTGCTAGGCAAACTTTATTGCCAGATTAATCTCACGGGATCAAATCCACTTATATAGCAAAGATTATTTCCAAATGAGAATCGTTGGTTGGTCGCCTTTCCGAATAAGAATGCAACTTCTATAACAGAGTGAAGCATGATATTTTGATTCTTCCGGAGATAAGATTTGTTGGATCCTGAGAGCTGGTCAATTATGGAAGTACAACCCAGTCAAACTCCAGTAGAGGAGACAAACGACGAGTAAATAACACCATAGTAGTTTTTGAAGAAAGCCACCAAAGAAAACTCTATGACTTCCGAAAAAAAACAGCAGCAATGAAGGAATTTTTTTTATAGTAGTAGAATCAGTACGCTGGTTCACTGGGTATCGAATACGATCAATATGGAAGGCTTTCAGGAATTCTTCCAGAAATAAAACACTCAACACAGCAACGGAGCTTCTATAACCACCAGAATGGCTTCACAATATACGCCAAACACCCCATAGCCACATGCAGAGACTTTCGACGATGGTGGGTCGACAGTCAGGGAGACTAAGATCCGGGCAAGCTTCTGTTACCTGCCCCTTCGTCGTTGTCCCTGTCCGAGAAGGTCTCTGGCAGAGAAGAAAAAAAGGGTAGCAGGGGATTATTTTGTCAAGTTCCACTCCCGCTACAGAAATCCGTTGGCGGGATTCTTCTCGAATGGAAAGCAGACCACATCAAAAGATTTAGAGAAATGACATGAGAATTGATTCCCAATCTCTGTTTTTGTTGGGCACTGTTGTTTGTCTCTTGGAGACAGAGTAAAACTAGCAGTAAAAATAAAAATAAAAATAAAAAAAGAAAATGTAACTTTGAAAAACAAATCATCAGAAAAGAAAAAATACCATAGCTACAAGTCTTGAAAATCAATGCTATGATACCAGATTGATTTTTCAAGACTCCATGAATTTAGGTCATAGAAAAAAATAAGAGAGACATCATTGGGAGAAAACTGGAGGAGAAGAGGTTATGGACTTGATCCAAACCCTCCCCCATAAGGTATATTTATAGTTATCAAAACTATCAATATTATAAGTATACCCTTCACCCTAATAAGAGTGAAGAACACACAAGAAACGTCAACTAATTACATCAGTGCCACCTTAATTACATCATATATTCCAACATGGTAGAACCTCCCTTGTAACACTTTCCTTCAAGTTGGAAGTGAGAAGACATCGTAAATGCCCAAATTACTGCAGATGGTGGACAAAATTTTATGAGTGACTGGTTTGGTGAAAATGTTTGCAACTTGACTCTGTGAAGATATTTTTTTAAGAGATAATATGCTTGTTTGAAAATTTTCTCGTATGAAGTGGTTGTCTATTTATATGTGTTTTGTTCTCTCATGGAAGACTGGATTTTATGTGATATGTATAGCGGCTTGATTATCAAAATATAGATCCATAGGATCTTCTTTATACAAACCTAGTTCAGTGAGAAGAGATCTGATCCATAGAAGTTCACTAACTGTGTGTGTCATGTCTCTATATTCTGCTTCTGCATTAGACCATGCAACTATATTCTATTTCTTGCTTCTCCATGTAACCAAGTTCCCTCCAATCATAGTACAATATCCTGAAGTGGATTTTTTGTCATCTAGGGATCTGGCCCAGTCTACATCTGAGAATCCTTCTATGTTGAAGTGACCATAGTTCTTGTAGAGAAGCCCTCTTCCTGGAGCTCCTTTCAAATATCACAATATCCTTTTTAAAGCTTGCGAGTGGCTGATTTGTGGTTTTTAAATGTATTGACTCACCACACTTACTGCATATGATATATCTGGCTTGTTACACAAAGATAAATAAGTCTTCCCACAAGCCTTTGATATTTTCCAATATCCACATCTTCTCCAATACTTGCTCATAATTTTGTATTTGAGACCATCGGGGTGTCTATAGGTCTACACCCCAAGTTTACTGTTTGTTCCGGTAGATCAAGAACATACTTCCATTGAGATAGAACAATCCCATATATGGACTATAGTACTTCAATTCCCATAAAATATTTAAGTAGTCCAATATCTTTTGTCTTGAATTCTACACATATCTTTTCTTTGGTTTCCTAGATGCCTTCGGGATCACTGCCGATTAAAATAATATCATCAACATACACTGCTAGGATCACCTTGCCCTTGGGTGTCTTTAACAAATACGGAGTGATCTACTGTTATGAACCCAATAACAGGACGAGTCATGCAACCATCGTGGCTGAGTCAATTACTCTAGCTGAGTCAGTTACTTAGTCATTTATTTTACTTTTCAAGTTAAATGCCATGGAAGGGCAAAATTGTAATTTTTTCTTGAACCTTGAACCCTATTTAGAGGGGGGAATGAAATGAAAAGAGGGAAGTCTGAATTTAGGTTAAAACAGAGGGTTTGAGTTCTCCTAAACGAGCTCGAGGGTTTTCAAACTTCCTTTTAGCTTGATTTTCTATATTCTTTTCTTCTTCCTTACGAATCGCCGTGTTAGATCCAGGGACCGTAAAAAATTGGTACCAGAGCTGAAACAATGAGTGATTCATAGATCATAGCTGAAATATGCGCAGTACTACACGAAGAAATTTCAGCAATGCTACACCAGTCGGTGATTAAATGGAAGATAGATTGTTGACTTTAATTTTATCTGCTCAGCAGAGATACTCAGAGGCTGAAGTTGTTATTGATGCAGCTTTAGATGAAACTACCAAGTGGGACCAGGGTCCACTGCTAAGAATGAAGGAAAAGTTGAAAATTGCTCAGTCTTTGCCTATGGATGCAATCGAAACATATCGCTTCCTTCTTGCACTGGTTCAAGCTCAAAAAAAAAAAAAAAAAAAAATCATTTGGTTCATTCCAGATCATAGCTAAGGGCTGGGATGATAATGTTGGTGAGTTTGAAGTCTGGCAAAGACTTGCGAGCCTGTACTTGGGTCTATCACATTGGAAAGATGATGAAGTATGCTTAGAGAAAGCTAGAGCATTGAAGCAATATTCTGCTGCTACACTACATATTGAAGGTCTTATGCATGTAGCACACGGGCAACCCAGAAGTGCTTTAGTGGCTTATTCCATTGGACGTGCTTTAGATGTGGACAGCGTGGCTTGCGAAGTTGCACTTGGAGCTATGGCTGGTCAGCTTTCATCAGTTGGATATGGGATGTGTGATAATCCAGAGCTCTATGAAGACAAGGGAATTTCGGGAATGTGTTGGAGGGAGCTGAATGCCATTGATAATGGGATCAACAAAATTGTAACTCTTCTGTTTGAGAAAAGGCCAAAAAGAAAGGGGGAGTACGAGATGTCTGTGTTCAGAAGCCAGAAGCCCAGGAGAAGTGAGATCAATTTCTTGGCGACCTTTTTTAAGGTCACCACAGTCATTATCAAAATGGAATATGTATCATATAGTCCATCTGTTAATGAGAAGATACACTCTCAGTCTCATCTTTTCTCAAGACTGTCTCCTAACCTGCATGCTAGAAATGTGGGCCTCCCAACTTCTCTGGTGCTCAATACTGAATGGAGGCCTTCAAACCTCCGTGATTCATGAAGCTAATGGGACACTTGGCATGCCTTTTGTCTCACCTTCATCTCCACTATTTGTCCAAGCACCTTCTAAAAAAGGTGCCAAGGCTTTCCTTATTGATTTTCTTATGGGAAATGTTTTTGGTGTTGTCTCAAAAACAGCAGTTGCACCAATTGAGCAGGTGAAGCTCTTGCTCCAGAATCAGGATGAAATGATCAAAGCTGGCAGACTCTCTGAACCCTAAAAGGGCAATAGTGATTAATTTGCAAGAACAGTCAAGGATGAGGGTTTTATATCTTTGTGGAGGGGAAATACTGCAAATGAAGTGGTAGGATGTGATTGGGAAAACTTAATGTCTGATGTTGCTGATCTTTTGATATTCAATGCATCTTCTACACTCGAACTTGTAGGGTGCAATATCAAAAACGGGTGGAACATGAAACTGTGAATTTTTTCTGCTCCTGGTCTGGATTTGAAACTTCAAAGGTGAGTACCCTACTTAGTCCTGTCAATGAGCTGACAAATATATTGAAGCATGATAGAAATGAATATAAATGGGCCTTTATTTTCGGTTGTGCTCCATTATTTGTCTCATTAACTTCTTGCATGGTAAGTGATGGGGCTTGATTGTTTCTGCCACAAATTGGCTCCAATAATGTTGTAATTGCTATTTTTGGCAATGAACCAACCAGTGTAAGAGCTTATGCACCTAGCTCAAAGGTGGATATGGATTACATGACTGATAGGTTCGAATGACATGAAATCTGGCATGAGAATGATAATAGCAGAGAAGATAATCTTGACCAGGCAAGGAAACACGCAGTTAGTATTTATGCTGAGATTCATGGCCATGGAATGTCAGGTGACGCTGATCACATTACTCAGCCACATACTGAGGGGGAGGGAGGCCATTTTGGCTATGACTAATGCACTACACCAGTCAGGGTTTCATCCGAATCCAGTGGATTATGTTCATGCTCATGACACATCCACTACATTAGGTGATTGTTACGGTCCCGGATCTAACACAAAGATTCATTGTTGACGTTCCGGTTCGGCCATGGGGAATTGTAGAAAGACATGGTGGAATTGTAGGAAGACATGGAGAACGAAGATCAAGCTTACCTTAGAGCTCCTTGAGGAGAACTCTAAGCTTGTTTACACTAGATTTAACCTAATTCTCAATGCTTGTTTTTCTCATTACTCTTGCCCCTTAAATAGGGTTCACCCTATTAGGGTTTAATTTAAAATATTACAAAAATACCCATGCAAATAAAATATTCCAAAAATACCTCTATAAATAAAATATTCCAAAAATACCCATGTGGCCTAAACTGAAATAAAATAAAATAAATTAAAGAAAAACAATAAAATAATAATGTTATTGTGTTCAAAAATTACACCACCCCTGGAAAAACGAGCTTGTCCGCAAGCTCGAAGGTAGGTTTATGTTTCTCTGCTAGACCTCCTCATCCCCAGTTGTATGCACAAGCTGCACCACTCTCTGCTTGTAAGACTGACATTGTGTTATGGACTCTATAGCATCATGAGTTACCAACAGGCATAGGAATTAACGAATGTCTTTTTCAATTTCCATGTAATTGTTTTTGGTTTGGTTTTGTCTTTGGTTTGGGTTGCGTTAGCATTTATTGGTTTGAACCCTTGACCCAAGGGGTCTTTAGTGTTTTGGATGTTCTCAACCCTATTTAAGGGGACAACTAGGGTAATGAGAGATATAAATTGAGTCTACTTTAGCTAGAGTAAATTAGATAAACAGGTCAAGAGCTCCTTCAAGCTCTCTCCCGTTTTTCCCCAATTCATTTCCGAAATTCTCTTTTCCGAAATTCAATCTCCATCATTTCCTTATCCCATCTCAACGTCAAGCAAGGTAATGGACGAAAGAGAAGAGAGGAGGGTGACAAGATCCATGGCTTGTGAGGATCCTAACAATGTGGTATCAGACAGGTCCACCCTCGGTGATTCTTCTTCTCCAGAGGACATACGTCAAGTACTTTCAGAACTTCAACAATGATCCACTCTTCAAGGTACTGAAATTTCTCACATCAATAATACATTACATACGCTGGAATCATCTCTCCAAACAGTCATCCGGCAACTTGCTGCACTTCAAGCACCAATGCCACCACCAACCACCAATTTTTAACAACAACCAGTGCATCAACAACAATTCACGCCACCACCAAATCCACCCCTACGCCAACCACTGGTTCCCATGGCTACTCATGCACAAGGACCATCCACGGTTCCAAGGTACTTTAAACTTAACTTTCCTACATATGATGGCTCTAAATATCCCTTACAGTGGTTCACGAAATGTGAACAATTCTTCATCAACAAATGGTGGAAATGGACAAGGTTACTTTGGCCGCCTACCACTTGCTCGATGAAGCGCTCATGTGGTTCCATCACTACCAAAATGTCCATTCCACTCAGGATTGGCTGCACTTTAAACATGCTTGCCAGTTGAGGTTTGGACCTCCAGCTAGCAGCAACCCAGTGGGGAAATTGATCAACTATAAATAGACAGGCACCTTAGAAGTTTACCAAAAAACGTTCCAAGAAAGGTTGGCCCGAGCTAGTGAATTTGTTCCTCTTCACCAACATGTTCAGATTTTTAATGCTAGATTGACAGAGGCGGTTAGAATGGAAGTGGAATTACTTTGTCCGACAGATTTGGACTCAGCAATGAATTATGCCAGAGCTGTGGAACACAAACAGAGAGTTCTAAAAGAGTCTTTACACCGAAAACCTTTTTGGAAAAATAGAACATAGGGTACTGTATTTGGTCCATGTTTGGGGTCCTCTTCCCCTAACCGAGCAGATCAGTCTACCAGTGTGCCTCCACACACTATGCCACGCAAATTTTTGACTAAACAGGAAATGGAAGCTAGAAAGGCCAAAGGCCTATGTTTTAATTGTGATGAACCATTCCTTCCAGGACATACCTGTAAACGCTTATTCAGTATTGAACTGTTGGAAGAAGATTCAGAAGAGCTTCCTGAAAATAAATTTGTTGAAGAGGTACAGCAAGAACCAGAGCTCTCCCTCCATGCCATGCATGGCCTCCGTAGTTCTAACACCATGCAGGTAAAGGCCAGGTTACATCATCTCATGCTACTTGCTTTAGTTGATTCGGGCAGCACACATAATTTTATCAGTGAACCAGCCGCGCAACAATTGGGATTGGAAATTCAACAGCAAAGGGGACTCTCGATTTCAGTGGCCAATGGGGCTAAAATTGCAAGTGTGGGTTTATGTGCAAACACATCTTTCACCATTGAGGGACATTCCTTTCAAGCAGATTTACTAGTCATTCCCTTGGCTGGATTTGATTTGGTCCTTGGGATCAAATGACTTTAGTTATTAGGACCTATATTATGGGACTTTCAGGCTCGGACTATGACCTTTACAGCACCACAAGGTCAGATTACATTACAAGGTATTGTGGCACAGGTCCCTAACGCACTTCACACTTTATAGCTTCAGCACAATGGTGACGGTCAGTTAGCTCCTTTACTTACAACATTTGCGGATTTATTTAATGACCCTACGGGTCTACCACCAGTGTGTCACTGCGATCACTGCATTCGTTTAAAGTTGGGAACTGATCCAGTAGTGGTGCGGCCTTATCATTACCCACATATACAGAAAGATGAAATAGAACGACAGTGCATGCATATGCTCGCTCAAGGCATGATCCAGCCCAGTTGATCTCCTTTTTCCTCATCAGTGTCACTAGTACGTAAAAAGGATAATCATGGAGGTTTTGTGTCGATAATAGGCAACTCAACTTGCAGAAAATTAAAGACAAGTTCCCCATTCTAGTTGTGGATGAGTTGCTGGATGAGTTACATGGTGCTACAATTTTTACCAAATTAGATTTGAAATCGGGCTATCATCAAATAAGAGTTCACCCGGCAGATGTGGAGAAGACTACATTCCGTACACATCATGGTCATTTCGAGTTCCTCGTCATGCCCTTCGGTCTCTCCAATGCACCCTCCACCTTTCAGGCCTTCATGAATGAGGTATTTTCATCACTTCTGCGCAACTATGTGTTAGTCTTTTTTGATGATATTCTGGTCTACAACAAAAATTGGGAAGAACATCTCCACCACCTCCATCAGGTATTTACCATTCTACGCTCTCATCATTTGGTTTTGAATAAATCAAAATGCTCTATGGGTACATCTGAGGTGGCATATTTGGGCCACATCATATCAGTTGTGGGCGTGAAAGTTGACCAGAGCAAGATACAAGCAGTAACAGATTGGCCGATTCCCTCCTCCATCACAGCATTAAGGGGATTTTTGGACCTAGTAGGATATTACAGAAAATTTATCCAATCTTATGGCCAGATAGCAGCACAACTCAACAATCTTCTCAAAAAACATGCCTTCCACTGGTCTTCGTCAGCGGAACAGGCCTTTCACCTGTTAAAGGAGGCCTTAGCCTTAGCGCCAATCCTACAATTACCAGATTTTGAGGGAGACTTTGTGGTGGAATGTGATGCATCCGGGGGAGGTATAGGGGCAGTGTTACCACAATTGGGACACCCCATTGCTTATCTCAGCCGTCAGTTGGGACAACACCACCATAAGTTAGCTGCATATGAGAGGGAATTGATTGGGTTAGCCAAGGCTGTCCAACATTGGCGACCTGATCTCTGGGGACGACTATTTCTCATTCGTATAGATCATTGCAGCCTCAAGTATCTTCTTGAACAGCGCCTCACCACATCCCCACAACAACATTGGTTAACTAAATTCATGGGCTTCAATTTTACGGTTCACTATAAGCAAGGTAGTTTGAATTTGGGGGATGATGCTTTATCACGTCGGGATCATTCAGCCACACAAGTTTATGCTATCAGTCACCCACATTCACTGGTATTAGATTCTATTCGTGAGGAAGTACATCAATATCCGGATCTCATGTCATTATATCAGGATATTCAACAGGGGACAGCAGCTCCTCATTGGACGATTCAGGATCGTCTCATACTGTACAAAAACAAGATCTTTATGCATCATACGTCCCCACTTCTTCACACCATCCTGTCCTCTATCCATGATAGCACACATGAGGGTCGATAGAAAACATATTTCCGAATCAGTCGGGACTTTTACTGGAAGGGCATGAAGAGCACAATTGCTGATTATGTAGCTGCTTGTCAGATTTGTCAACGAAACAAGGCCGAATCTTTAAGTCCGGCAGGCCTATTGCAACCTCTGCAACTACCGTCTCAAATCTGGTCTGACATTTCCATGGACTTCATTGCTGGCCTTCCCGTTTCATCAGGTAAATATGTGATATTCGTCGTCGTTGATCGGTTTTCAAAATATGGTCACTTCATTGCTTTGGCGCATCCATATACTGTTGCTCAGGTCGCTCAATTATTTATGGACAACATTGTCCGATTACACGGAATTCCCTCATCCATTATCAATGATAGGGATGCCATTTTTACTAGTATGTTTTGGAAGGAATTATTCAAATTACAGGGCACCCAATTGGCATTTTCGTCTGCATATCACCCACAAATAGAAGGACAAACAGAGGTTGTCAATCGCACGATTGAAATGTATCTTCGTTGTTTTGAGGGGGACGCACCTAGACGGTGGGTGAAATGGCTTTCTTGGGCAGAATTTTGCTAGAACACATCTTACCACACAACACTGGGAACTACACCTTTCAGGGTCGTTTATGGCAGAGATCCACCTCGTCTGTTACCATATGAACCAGGGGCATCCAAAGTCATCACTTTGGACCAAGCGTTAGTTGAAAGAGACGCTATGCTCATTGAGGTACGTACTCATCTACAGGAGGCCCAACACTCTATGAAACGCTATTATGATAAGAAGCACCGGGAGGTATCTTATTTCCCTGGAGACTATGTGTGGTTAAAGCTTCAGCACTACCGCCAGCTGTCTATGACTGCATCCAAGCGCCATAAGGTATCTCCAAAATATTATGGTCCATTTCAGGTGTTGGACAAAATTGGGCCCGTGGCATACCGCTTGCAGCTACCACAGGAATCAAAGATCCAGAATGTATTTCACGTCTCCCAATTGAAGCCCTTCCAGGGTGACTCGCCCCTACTGCACACTCCACTACCACCACTACATGAGGGCAGAGTCCTCTCTATTCCAGTTCAGGTGGTAAATGCACGCCACATTCAAGGTGATTGGGAAATTCTTGTCCAGTGGGCAGATGCCGACCCCAGCGACACCACATGGGAGCCGTTATCAGCATTTCGACTCTTATATCCTTCCTTTGAGCTTGAGGACAAGCTCTTTCTCCAGGAGGGGGGTGATGTTATGGACTCTATAGCATCACGAGTTACCAACAGGCGTAGGAATTAATGAATGTGTTTTTCAATTTCCATGTAATTGTTTTTGGTTTGGTTTTGTCTTTGGTTTGGGTTGGTTTAGCATTTATTGGTTTGAACCCTTGACCCAAGGGGTCTTTAGTGTTTTGGACGTCCTCAACCCAATTTAAGGGGACGGCTAGGGTAATGAGAGATATGAATTGAGTCTACTTTAGCTAGAGTAAATTAGATAAACAGGTCAAGAGCTTCTTCAAGCTCTCTCACTTTTTCCCCAATTCGTTTCCGAAATTCTCTTTTCCGAAATTCAATCTCCATCATTTCCTTATTCCATCTCAACGTCAAGCAAGGTAATGGACGGAAGAGAAGAGAGGAGGGTGACAAGATCCATGGCTCGTGAGGATCCTAACACATTGTGCAACAAGGTCAATAATAACTTCATGTTTTAGACCCTCTCTGTTCCCAGGATCTAAAGCATTTAGCATCTCCGCTTGTACATCCATAATACCCCGAGCATTTTGAATTTCTGCTAGGCTCAAGGTTGGAAGATCAGAATCAGCTGTTTATTACCGATCATTACGTATATTTGGTGGATAAGAAGAAAGAGGTTGCGACTTTGGAGGTGTATATATGGGTGCTGCCCTATCGGGTCTCCGAGGAAATATTGCTCGAGCACGCAACAACTCCTGATATGAAGCATAATCTTGTGAATATCTTGCCCTTAAACCACCAAAAGCCTCTTGCCATGTATCTACTAGGACCAATAATTTCTCCTTGACATGAAAATCAGGCTTCTGTTTCACAATCCTCACCATCTCGTGCAGAACATATTTCTTCGCAACATGCATATGAACTATGTCTCCACCCAAAAGAATTTGTGGAGGGTGATGGCCTTGACCATCCCCTGCAAGAAGAACAGGAAAACCTACTGTTGAGCCAGCATTTCTGACAGCACCACTGTTAAAGTGCATCATGACAATTATATCAGCGTATCCTTCGACCTTGTTGTTGTGGACTCAATAGCACACCGAGTCACACAACGAAGAAGACAACAACAACTCACTCAATAGGATTTAATTCTTATATTTCTTTGAGTAGGATTTATTTCTAATATTGTTTTAAGTAGGATTTATTTCTTATATTGTTTTAAGTAGGAGTTATTTCTAATTAATTTTTATGTAAGGGCATTATGGGGAATTATTGTAACCCTAACCCTAAAACTCCCTATTTAAGAGATAGGTATGAATGAAATAGGTAAGCTTTGAGATTTTAGAATAACCTAGTCTAAATAGGTTGGGATCACCTCTTGATCCCGAGTTTAGGGTTTACTCCAAAACTCCAACCTATCATTCACCCTCCATTGCCATCCATCTTCACCCAAATTCATCCACGATCATCGCTACTAAGAAAAGGAGCTTCCTGCCCCTTTTCCGAGCCCCAAGAGGAGGTTTATCCTCCTCCTTGGTAGCAGCAGCAAGGGAGGCTCAATTCCTCCCTTACCAAGCAGCAAAGTGAGGATTTTTATCCTCAAATCTTGAGCAATTCCTGGTGCAACATGGGAGCTGATCATAGCATCAAAGAAGAGGTATTAATCTATCCCAAACTCGTGTTTCAAGTTATTTAAGAAAGAAGGATTGCATTCTTAGCTAGAGCAGCAACAAAGAGGGCCAAACCCTCTTTGCCGTGACCAAGAAAAGAGAGCACCTTGCTCTAGCAAGGTCAGCATTGTTGTGGGGTCTTCTACCTAGCACAACAACTCGGTAGGACCCTGAAAAGAGGATCTTTCCTCCTGGCCAAGCATTGGTTAAGGAGAAATACTCATACACAGACCCTTGACGTAAAGTGAGTAAATTCTGAGTGCTGGATTCACAAATCCCACGCCGTGTTACTCGATCCATGACCCGGGACCGTAACACTTGTGTATGGTAGCTTCAAATGGTTCTCCTTCTGGTGCTTCACCATATGCAACATCATCGTTGCATTCTAACTCAACAAAAAGATTGCCAAATGCAATTTCAGGTTTCATTGCAGGTTTGACATCTTCAACAAAACTAGACTTTATTTGTGCAGACTCAACTGAGGCACTACTACTAGCAGCAACATGCAGCACTGATTCCTCTTTCTCCACATACCCAATCGTACGCTGAGCTCGAATAGCATAATCAATGAACAAGCATGCATTCCTATCAACATATACAGCACTCCTGCATACTTCTGCATTCTCAAAGGTCACAAATCCAAAACATTTGGATTTCCCATCCCCTTCTCCCATTAGTACAGCGCATATAATGTTTCCACACCTACCAAATAGTTTCTTCAAATCCGAAACAGCCACACTGCTGCTGTATTCATTCACCACAATAGAAGTCATCCCATTCTATTCTTCAATCCTAGCAATTGTGCTTTGCTGGTCTGGGGCATTGTTCTATATTTTTAAAGCCATTTCAAGCAACTTGAGTGCCTGTTCAGGCTCATTCATAGACTCATAGATGGCAGAAACATCAGGTAGACCACTTCCAATCTCCTCACTAGGGATCCCAGGGGCAGGCTTACTGTAAATGCAGAGAGCATTCTCACAGTAAGATATTGACTCCCTTATTTGACCAGTCACATTATATAAAGCTGCTAAACGAACAAAGATTGAAGCCACAGTCGGATGGTTGCCTCCTTTGGTGGACTTGAAAGCAGTAAGGGCTTTCCGATAAGCAAAATCAGCCTCAACGTATCAGCCAAAGCTAGATAGGTGTCCCCAATGCTACAGTCCACTGAAGCCACCTCTGCGTCCTTGCCATTGGAGACCAAGGCCATGCTGGCAAGAAGAAGATGCTCAAGAGCAACCTCATGATCTCCTTTTGTATCACAGAGTAGACCCATTAGCCTCCTATCTACAACCCCGTCAAGAGAAGTAGGTGTCCCATTATCTTTATGGATATCAAGATATGTCTGGAACAAATTCTGGGCCTCGTCAAACCGAAGTGCTTGGACATGGGCCTCAGCTACATAATGGCAAGTCTCCCCCACCCTTGGATCCTTTTCACCCAATACTTGCTTCTGGATTTCTAGGCCCATCTTGTAACACTGTATGGAATTTTCAAGTTGGCCGACCATTGCATTAGTATCACCCAATGGCATATGGCCAATAATTTGGCAAGAGCATGCTCCTGACCTTCATGCAATTTGGGAAGTTCAATTGAGAACTCAAGAGAGGGGATAGCTTGACTGTACTGTCCCAAGCTGCCGTATATTGCTGCTCCCACTTGCAAACACATCACTAGCTCTAAGCTTGGTTTTCCATCAGCACATTTAGCATCAACATCAGCATGGCTCCATGGAGTGGCATATTTCTACAGTGTATCTGCATCCAAGTGCATAATATAAGACCTCAATTTATTTGACTTTGCCTCCATGGAGTCCAATTGACTTTGTTCAAAATCATCTTCTTTCATGCTCTCTGGAAGAGTTGTCATGGTGTTGTCAAGTTGAAACCTCGGATTGATCCTTTGAAGAAAATAACAATACATTATGGATGCTGCATATAGCTTTCCTAGCTTCAGCTTACTGATCTGAACAATGGCGTTGAGGGAGAGATGGTTCTGGATCATTTCAAAGGCTTCTGCAGAATGAATTGACTCAAGTTTCGGTTCGTGGTTTGATCATGATTCTATAGTCGCAATAGGATCAGATGGAAGGGAGATTGAGGGTATCATAGATATATTTTTGTCTATGATCTGTTGTACAATCAAGCAATAGAAAATCTCCCCCAAAACAACTTCAATTTGAACCCCACATCCGAAATTTTGAAGACTCACAGCCGAATAGATACTGTGCTCATCCACAGAACAACAAATCCCCCCCAAAAACATTTTTTGGGACACGCTTAGGTTCACGACAATAGAAAAATAAAAAATCCTCCATTCAATTTTTATTTTCTTTCCCGGAATCCCAAAAAAAAATTTCTCTTGCATTGTAGAGACTTCATCACTTAGCTGCACGAATTTCTTCATCTTACCGCAAAATTGAATGCAAAGTTGAGGGTGTCGAAACTTACCCCACCCAATTTGGAAATTGGGTTCCCTTTGTTCTACTGAGAGGTGGATAGTGAGTGGGAGGTGGTGGCCAGAAATCCAATCCCACCGGAGTTGTTTCCAATGGCATCGATGGAGCCTCCTCAGTGTTCGGTGGCGAAGGGCAGCCCTTTGGGGCTTTGCCATTTCAGAGTTTTCTCTGTTGATGGTGATGAACCGACCTTCTGCCCACCGTGATAATGGATTTTGGGAGGTCGAACCCAAATTAGCATTGACCGACGAGATTGTGGCTGCATGCCCCTCCGATTTCAGATTTCCAAGGTCCTTCTTGGAGATTTTTGAGGCCCTCATAGTCAAATTTGGGGTTGCAGCAATATCTTCCCCCACCGACAATGTTTGGGCAGAAAACCCTGTCGAATGCCCCAAATCTTGGTCCCTACTGTGCGGCTTAGGATCTCCCTACGGAGAAATTTTGAAAGTTTCCGAGACATGGCCTTTCTGCTCATCTAAAACAGCATTTGCCTCTTCTGCAGGGACATCAGCCGGTAAAGAAGACAAAATCTTTGAATTTTCTTGCCATTGGCCTTTCTGCCCATCTGAGATAGCTTCTGCTACCTCTTGTGCGCATATTTCATGGTCGGATATTTGAGGTCGTGTGACTTTTCTGTGGGAGCCAATTGCTTCCTTGCAAGAAAATTTGTCACATAGGCTGCACACCATTCCAGTATTTTTTTTCTTTTCAATGCTAATCCACCGCATTTCTTTGATTTCTCTATGCATCACCATCCATTTTTCTAGGGATATTTCTTTGTGCATCGCCATCCATTCTTCTGGGGAATAACCCATTGTGTTCCCGCTCTGATACTAGTTGTTACAGTCCCGGATCTAACACAAAGAGTTATTGTTGACGTTCTGGTTCGGCCATGGGGAATTGTAGAAAGATAAGGTGGAATTGTAGGGAGACATGGAGAACGAAGATCAAGCCAAAAGGAAGCTTGAAAACCCTAGAGCTTGTTGAGGAGAACTCTAAGCCTGTTTACACTAGATTTAACCTAATTCTCAATGGTTATTTTTCTCATTACTCTTACCCCTTAAATAGGGTTCACCCTGTTAGGATTTAATATAAAATATTACAAAAATACCCCTATAAATAAAATATTCCAAAAATACCCCTATAAATAAAATATTCCAAAAATACCCATGTGGCCTAAACTGAAATAAAATAAAGTAAATTAAAAAAATAAAATAATAATAATGTTATTGTGTTCATAACAGTGATGTTGTTGAAGCCAATGCAAGTTCAGGGGTTTTGGCATTGTCTAAAAAAAGGGGTGATGCTGGTCATCTCCTTGGGTCAGTTGGGACAGTTGAAGCAATCTTTGATATCATGGCATTACACTATGGAATGGCTCAACCAACCATTCATCGTTACCATGCAAATCTGTTATGGACTCCATAGCATCACGAGTTATCCATAGGCATAGGAATTAAATTATGTCAATTTACTTTTCATGTAATTTCAATTCGGTTTGGTTTACTTTATTTGGTTTGGTTTACTTTGGGTTGGTTCAGTGTAATGTGGCGTGAACCACTTAACCTATGGGTCATCTTTGTATTTTCGTCCTCAACCCTATTTAGGGGAACGTGAAGGAAAAGAGAGGCAAGTATTGAGAAAATTATATTTTACAGGTCAAATTCTCCCTTAGAGGTCTAGGTCGGATTTCTCCCTTTGAGGTCTAGGGTTGAACTTCCTCCAAAGCTCCTTCGTTCTAATTGAGTTCCACCATTACTCATTCAAGAAACAAGAATTCTCTTTCAACGTCAAGATCATCCATGGAGGGAAGAGAGGAAAGAAGGTTGACTCGATCCATGGCAAGGGAAGAACCTATCATCTTGGTATCAGACAGGTCCACCCTTGGGGATTCCACTTCCCCTGACGATTTGAGACAGTTAGTGGAAGATACTAGGCAGAGGACAGATAACCAAGCTCATGCCCTAGAAGAGGTGCGTCAAACAACCTCTGATTTGCATGAGGCAATAAAATCAATGGATGCTGCCATCCAAGCTCTCCTCCGGCGACAAGAGGACCATGACACACGAGCCCAACCTCCAGCTGCCTACTCTCCACCGACCGACCACCATCCATTCCACCCACCACCTCTCCCACAACCACCAATGCGTCAACACCATCCCCATCTGGGGCCTGCCGTTCAAGGACCAAACACTGTGCCCAGGTATTTAAAACTTGACTTTCCTACGTATGATGGGTCTAAGGACCCTTTGATTTGGTTAGCCAAGTGTGATAAGTTCTTTTATCATCAAAAAACGCCTGCGGATGAGAAAGTGTATTTGGCCGCCTACCACATGCTCGATGAAGCGCTTCTATGGTACCACCAATTCCGAAATGACCAAGTGGTTCAGGATTGGGCAACTTTTAGACAGTCTTGCATGATGAGATTTGGTCCTCCAGCTAGTAGCAATCCATTGGGAGAATTAATCAATTACAAACAAACTGGAACACTAGAGGTGTACCAACAGACCTTCTAGGAAAGGTTAGCCCGAGCAAAGCAGTTTGTTAGCCACACATAGTATGTTCATATTTTTACTGCTGGTTTGACAGAAGCTCTGCGTTTAGAAGTTGAATTACATGCTCCTACAGATTTAGACCACGCTATGAATTTAGCCCGGGAAATTGAGCACAAGCAGCGTGTTCTAAAGGAGTCACTGGTCAGAAAACCAGCTTGGCGAGGGAGGCACAATGCCTCAGTGCCAAACCCTTTCCCTGGCGCACCAAGATTTAGAGACAGTGCAGCCCCACGCCCAGACATCTCTAATTCGGCTCCACCTGCTCCTTACTTCAAAAAACTGACTAGATAGGAAATGGACCAGAGAGAGGCCAAGGGCCTCTATTTTAACTGTGATGAATAGTATGTCATTGGACACCACTGCAAACGATTATTCAGTATATGTCTGTGGGAGGATGGAGAAGAAATACCACCAGGGAGAAAATAGTGGAAACTGACCAAGAAGGTCCAGAGATTTCCCTTCATGCTATGACTGGTCTACGCAGTGTAAGCACAATGCAGGTTAAAGCCCAAGTACATCATTTACAGTTACTGGCTTCAATTGACTCGGGTAGTACACATAATTTCATCAGTCAGCAAGCGGCAGAACAACTTGGGTTAGTAGTACAGCAACAGACTGGTCTTTCTGTATTAGTAGCCAATGGGGCTAAAATTACTAGTGTAGGCATATCACCAGCCACACACTTTGATATTGAGGGATATGCATTTGTTGCAGATTTTATGGTGATTCCACTATTAGGATTTGATTTGGTGCTAGGAATTAAATGGCTACAATTGTTGGGACCAATACTATGGGATTTCCAAGCTCTGACCATGTCTTCTATAGAGGACCAACATCAGATTATATTGCATGGCACACAAGCACCACTCACCTGCGTACTACAGGTTGCCCAAGTTCAGTCCACAAACACATGTAAATTATCTCACTTACTTACAAAATTTGAAGATATCTTTCAAGACCCTACTGCCTTTCCGCCACTTAGGCACTGTGATCACCATATCCGTTTGAAAACGGGTACCGAGATGGTAGTGGTGCGTCCATATCATTACCCTCACTTACGGATGGATGAGATTGAAAGGCAGTGCCAGCAGATGTTAGCACAGGGTATTATTCAGCCCAGCAGGTCTCCTTTTTCTTCACCGGTATTACTAGTCCGCAAGCATGATAAGTCATGGAGGTTCTGTGTGGATTACCGACAACTCAATGCCCATACGATTAAAGATAAATTTCCTATTCCAGTGGTGGATGAGTTGTTAGACGAGCTACATGGAGCTACTATTTTTACTAAACTCGGTTTGAAATCTGGCTATCATCAAATCCGAGTACATCCATCAGATGTGGAGAAAACAGCGTTCCGCACGCATCACGACCATTTTGAATTCCTCGTAATGCCATTTGGTCTGTCAAATGCGCCTTCCACCTTCTAGGCCCTCATGAATGAAGTATTTTCTTCTCTCTTGAGAAAATATGTATTGGTATTTTACGACGATATTTTGGTCTATAGCAACAACTGGGAAGAACATCTTCAGCACCTGCACCAGGTATTTTCTCTTATACATTCACATCATTTGGTTTTAAATCGGTCAAAATGTTCTATGGGCACATCAGAAGTGGCATATTTGGGCCACGTTATTTCAGCACCGGGGGTGAAGGTAGACCAGAGTAAGATACAAGCGGTCACATATTGGCCTATTCCTACATCTATTACAACCTTAAGAGGATTTTTGGGCCTAGCTAGATATTATAGAAAATTTATTCGTAGCTATGGCCAGCTTGCAGCTCCTCTCAACAATCTCCTCAAGAAAAATGCTTTTACCTGGTCAGAGGCAGCAGCTCATTCCTTTCAGCAATTGAAAGATGCCTTATCATCAGCCCCAGTTTTGCAACTCCCCGACTTTGAGGAGTCCTTTGTAGTGGAATGTGATGCTTCGGGGGGCGGTATTGGCGCAGTATTGCACCAACAGGGCCACCCGATTGCGTATTTTAGTTGTCAACTGGGCCAACACCACCACAAGTTGGCAGCTTATGAGAGGGAATTGATCGGATTGGCGAAAGCTATACAACATTGGTGCCCTTATCTATGGGGACGTTCTTTTTTGATTCGCACTGATCATTGCAGCCTCAAGTATCTTCTTGAGCAGCGTCTCACTTCTTCACCACAACAGCATTGGTTAAGTAAGCTTATGAGGTTTGACTTTTATATCGAGTATAAACCGGGAAGTTTGAATGTAGGGGCTGATGCCTTATCTTGCCGGGATGTTCTAGAGCCGCAATTAAACACCATTAGTCAGCCTAGAGCTCTCTTGTTGGATTCTATACGGGAAGAGCCACAACAGTACCCGGATATTATCTCCTTATGCCAGGATATCCAGCAAGGGACAACGGCACCACATTGGAGGGTTCATGACAATCTCGTCCTCTACAAAACAAAAATTTTCTACACCACACATCCCCTCTAATTAACAACATTTTAGCCTCCTTCCATGATAGAACACATGAGGGCCGACAGAAAACATATTTCCAGATCAGTAGGGAATTTTATTGGAGGGGCATGAAGCACAGTATAGCTGATTATGTGGCGGCTTGTCAGACTTGTCAAGGGAATAAAGCTGAAACATTAAGTCCAACGGGGTTGCTCCAACCACTTCAGCTTCCGTCACAGGTCTGGTCTGATATTTCTATGGACTTCATAGATGGACTTCCCTCTTCATCGGGGAAATCTGTTATCTTTGTAGTGGTGGATCGTTTCTCTAAATATGGGCATTTCATTCCTCTGGTGCATCCTTACATTGCAACTCAGGTCGCTCAACATTTTATGGATAACATTGTCCGCTTACATGGGATGCCTAATTCAATTACCAGTGATAGGGATGCAATCTTTACAAGTACCTTCTGGAAAGAACCCTTCAAGTTATAGGGCACAACGTTAGCCTTTTCGTCAGCCTACCATCCGCAGACTGATGGTCAGACAAAGGTCATCAACAGAACCATTGAAATGTATCTCCACTATTTCGTGGGGGACTCACCTACGAGGTGGGTTAAGTGGCTCGCCTGGGCTGAGTTTTGTTACAACACCTCCTACCACAGTGCACTCGGCACAACCCCATTCAAGGTGGTATATGGTAGAGAACCTCCCCGTCTTTTAGCCTATGAACCAGGGGCCTCTAAAGTCGCCACTTTGGACCAAGCATTAGCTGAAAGAGACACATTCATCACTGAGGTGCGCACTCATCTACAGGAGGCACAACATTCTATGAAAAAATATTATGACAAGAAGCATCGGGAAGTCTTCTTTTCTCCTGGAGATTATGTTTGGTTGCATCTCCAACACTACAGGCAACTGTCGTTGACAGCCTCCAAACGTCACAAGCTCTCTCCAAAATATTATGGTCCCTTTCAGGTGATGGACCGCATTGCAACAGTGGCCTACAGATTGTAGCTTCCGCCAGAGGCCAGAATTCACAACGTCTTTCATGTCTCACAATTAAAGGCCTTCCAAGGTGATTCACCTTTGCTTCACACCCCGCTGCCCCCACTCCATGAGGGACGTGTACTTTCTACCCCGGCACAGGTATTACAAACTCGTCGTATTCAGGGTGATTGGGAGATCTTAGTGCAATGGGCAGCTGCTGACCCCAGTGACACGACATGGGAGCCATTAGCGGCGTTTCGCACCCTCTACCCATACTTTGAGCTTGAGGACAAGCTCTTTCTCCAGGGGGGGGTGATGTTATGGACTCCATAGCATCACGAGTTATCCATAGGCATAGGAATTAAATTATGTCAATTTACTTTTCATGTAATTTCAATTCGGTTTGGTTTAATTTATTTGGTTTGGTTTACTTTGGGTTGGTTCAGTGTCATGTGGCGTGAACCACTTGACCTATGGGTGATCTTTTTATTTTTGTCCTCAACCCTATTTAGGGGGACGTGAAGGAAAAGAGAGGCAAGTATTGAGAAAATTATATTTTACAGGTCAGATTCTCCCTCAGAGGTCTAGGTCGGATTTCTCCCTTTGAGGTCCAGGGTTGAGCTTCCTCCAAAGCTCCTTCGTTCTAATTGAGTTCCACCATTACTCGTTCAAGAAACAAGAATTCTCTTCCAACGTCAAGATCATCCATGGAGGGAAGAGAGGAAAGAAGGGTGACTCGATCCATGGCAAGGGAAGAACCTATCAAAATCCTGTTTTCCATGATGGTTTCAAGCCTTTGAGTGTTTCAAGGTATAGATAATTGAGTGGGTTAGTGCTGTTGAGTCTTCTCAATCCTAGGGGGCTGGTCATGATGTTGTTGCTGCCATTCTAGAAAAGTGTGGGCAGTGCCACCTTGCCAATGGGGGGCCACCGTGAAGGGCTGTTTCACACTAGTCCAGGACTGATGGATTGCAGAAATGCTACTTGAGGAGATGTGGCGCCGTTTGGCAAGCATTCCTACCTTCGACCTTGAGGACAAGCTCATTCTCCAAGGGGGTGTAATGTTATGAACCCAACAGCAGGCTGAGTCATGCGGACGTCGTGGCTGAGTCAATTACTCAGTCATTTAGTTTATTTTTCAAGTTAAATGCCATGGAGGGGCAAAATTATAATTTTCTCTTGAACCTTGTGGACATGAACCCTATTTAGAGGGGAAATGGAATGAAAAGAGGGAAGTCTGAATTTAGGCTAAAACAGAGGGTTTGAGTTCTCCTAAATGAGCACAAGGGTTTTCAAGTTTCCCTTCGGCTTGATTTTCTATTTTCTTTTCTTCTTCCGTACGAATCGTTGTGTTAGATCCAGGGACCGAAACATCTACCGAACATCTATGAAATCCAGCCCATATGAGGGCTTGGCTAAGATTTTTGAACCACGCTCAAGGAGACTGTTTCAGACCATAAAGAGATTTCTTTAATCGACATACTGATTCCCCCTCAACCACATAACCAGGTGGTTGTTACATATAAATCTCTTCTTTAATTTCCCCATTAAGAAAAACATTCTTCACATTAGTTATAAAATACGTACCGAGTTCATTTTGGCCACTCGAGAGAAAGTTTCCTCATAATCAATACCATAACACTGTGTGTAGCCTTTACCAACAAGGCAAGCTTTAAGGCGATCATTGGACCCATCCGGATTATGTTTCATCGTAAAAACCCACTTGCAACTGATAGGTTTTTTTTCTAATGGCAGAGGAATGAGAGTCCATGTCTGATTTTCATATAGTGTCGGCATTTCTTCGTCAATTGCCACCTTCCACCCTAGACGTTTCAGAGCCTTCTGGTAGGACCCTGGGACTGATATGGAGGAAATAGATGAAAAACATTGACAACATAGAGGTGATAAACGATGGTGAGACACAAAATTTGAAATGGGGTAAGAGATGGAAGGCCTAGTGGCAGTCCTGGGTTCTTTTCTCAAGGCAATTGGATGAGTATCATATTGTGGGCCAAAAACAACTGGGGAAGATGAACTTTACTCGGTGGGATCCGCAAACTCAGTAGGTGTGGTGTCAGCTAGTGTGTCTGGGGGTTGAGTCATTTCTGTATGAAGGGGCACAACCGTTCAAGGAGAACCTAGTATTGAAGATAGGCCTGGAGGGGCACTATCAGAATAATATGAAGAGTCTTAAAAAAAGTGACATCTCTGGACACAAGTAAACATTGGGGAGTGGGATTATAGAAAACATAGCCCTTTTGTGTGTGAGAATATCCCAAAAAAAAATAAAAATACATTTGATAACTTTTGGATCGATTTTACTGTGTTGTGGGGAACTAACATGAACAAAACATTGACACTTGAAGGGAAGTGCAAAAGGGTCATCATTTCACAATAATTTCGAGTATGGGGATTTGTTACCTATAACAGAAGAAGGTAGCCTATTTATAAGAAAACATGCAGTGAGAACGGCATGAGACCAATAAAATTTTCCACCATTAAATGTTCCAAGAACAGGAGTTCTCTTCCAGCGTCAACAACCAATCTGGAGGGAAGAGAGAGAAGAAGGGTGACAAGATCCATGGCCCTGGAAGATGCCAACATCTTGGTATCAGATAGGTCCACCCTTGGGGATTCCTCTTCCCTAGAGTATTTACGTCAACTGATTGAGGAAAATCGTCAGAGGACAAAGGCTCAATATCAATCCATTGACACGGTTCATCAGACCACTACTGACCTGTGTTCGGCCACGGCAGCCATGGATGCATCAATCCAGCTCCTCTGACGATGACAGGAGGACAGTGGGCTTCGACCACCGCCATTGGGAAGCTATACACCATCGGTAGAGCACCACCCCCCACAGCTGCACCACCCACATCCCCAATTGGGACCTCACTCTACTGCCCCTAATTCGGTTCCCAGGTATGTGAAATTGAACTTTCCTACATTTGATGGGTCTAAGGGCCCCTTGATCTGGTTACACCGATGTAACTAGTTCTTTTATCATAAAAAAACATCGGCAGATGATCGGGTCCAGTTGGCCGCATTCGATATGCTCGATGAAGAGCTTCTATGGTTCCACCAATTCACAAATGAACATTTGGTTCCAGATTGGGATGTATTTAAACATTCTTGCATGATGAGGTTTGGTCCTCTAGCCAGTATCAATCCATTGGGCAAATTGGTGAATTTGAAACAGACGGGCACAATTGAAGTGTACCAAAAGACCTTCCAGGAACACTTGGCCAGAGCCAGTACCAATGTCAAGCCCTCCCAGTATGTTAACCTTTTTACTGCTGGCTTGACAGAGGCCTTGCGTCTGGAGGTTGAATTACATGAACCTAGAGATTTGGACCACACTATGAACTTGGCCAGGACCATTGATACTAAACAACGAGTTCTGAAGGAATCCCTAGTCCAAAGACTAGCTTGGCCAAGCAGGGTAACTACCAATGCACCCTCACCCTATTCAGGGCCTCCACGTATTGGACACAATGCAGCTCCACGTGTAGAGAGTTCTTCCTCCATGCCACCAGTACCATACATAAAAAAATTGAATAGACAAGAGATGGAACAGAAGAGGTCAAGTTTTATTTGTGATGAACAGAATGGCCAGGGTCACATATGCAAGAGATTATTCAGTGTGCTTCTCTGTGAGGATATTGAGGAAATACTCCCAGAAGAAGATAGTGTTGAGACAAAACATGATTCCCCAGCTATTTCACTCCATGCCATGACTGGCATGCACAGTTCCAACACAACGCAAGTTCGGGCCAAGCTGCACCATCTATAGTTACTAGCCTTAGTTGACTCTGGCAGCACGCACAACTTCATAGGTCAGCTAGTGGTAGAACAACTTGGGCTCGTAATTAAGCAAAAAATAGGTCTCTCAGTTGCAGTGGCCAATGGGGCCAAAATCGCCAGTGTGGGAATCTCTACACCCACCCCCTTTTGTATTGAGGGCTACTCCTTTATTGCCGATTTCTTGGTGATTCCACTGGCAAGATTTGATTTGGTACTCGGAGTTAAATGGCTTCGAATGTTGGGACCTATCTTGTGGGATTTTCAGGCCCTGACCATGACCTTCATAGAGTGCCAGCGTTAGATCATCTTGCATGGCACACATGCTACTATGCCCTGCACACTTAAGGCAGTTCAGGTCCAGAGCGCCGAGCACTGTAAGTAATCTCAATTACTTACAAACTTTGAAGATTTATTTCAGTATCCTACTGCTCTTTCGCGTATTCACCACTGTGATCACCGCATCAAATTGAAATTGGGGACAGAACCTGTGGTGGTTCGGCCTTTCCGTTACCCTGTTACGGTCTTGGATCTGCCATGGGTTACGGGTCTACCATGCATTACTGTAGGGATAGTAGGAAGACATGGGGAAGACGAAGATCAATGGAGGATGAGAGAATACGTGGGTTTTTTAGGAAAACCCTAACCTCAAGATCAAGAAGGTGATCTCAGGCCTATTTACGCTAGATTTAACCTAATTCTCAATGCTTGTCTTTCTCACTACTCACACCCCTTAAATAGGGTTCACCCTGTTAGGGTTTAAGATAAAATATTATAAAAATACCCTATAAATAAATATTATAAAAATACCCTTGTGGCCTAAAACTGAAATAAATAAAGTAAATTAAAGAAAACAACTAAAATAATAATGTTATTGCATGCATAACATTACACCCCCTGGAAGAACGAGCTTGTCCTCAAGCTCGGAAGTAGTGTCTGTATGCCGATGCCTCCACGTGCGCCCGCCCGAGAGAATGCCTTGCCGCCATAGGCATTTATGTCCCCTTCTAGTGCAAGAGGGAACCCTGGGCAGAGGAATGCACCAAGTGCTTCTTGAGCTGCAAATAAACTCAGTATTCCAATACCACAACCAACATCCAGAACTGTGGCATGGCTCATGAGAGAAGGACTATTCAGAATAGCTGCCCTATAAAAATCTATCCTCACCTTGTCGCTGATCAACTCTCCGCGAATTCCAAAAGAACAGTACACACCAAAATAATTCCCGTGTACATTCTAGATTGCTCTGGCAGCAACATTTGCAAAAGAAACCATCAGACTTTGTTTTGCAAATTTGACAACAATTGAGTGTTGAAGTGCAGCACTGCTCTCCTTTCCCAACAAGAACATCTCTGAGTCACAGTTCACACTTGTTACTGCTATAAGTCCACTGAAATTCCTCAAATATTTGGTTGAGCAGCACCTCAATTCTTCAGTCGCCACTGAGGCACTTCGAATAGCAGACACATGCAATATTGTAATGGCAGCCACCAGTGGACCCTTCGTCCTACTGGTCAACCCAGCCACAAAAAAACCATACATCAAGTCACACACTACGAAAATTGTCCGTGAAGGTTCTTTCATGTCTTCAAATCCACAAAGAACATTTCCACCAGCAGATTCCACACTGGCCATTAAGGTGTCAGCTGGAGGCTGAACATGGTGGTTTTTGCAGACATTGTATCCCTTAAGCAAAGCATGTCGTCTAGCTTTTGCTATGAAAACTGCATCCTCTACCCCAGACCTGTACTTATGCTCAAAATCTTCATGTTGTTGGACAAAAAATGACTCACCAACAAATCTCCCCTCCCGGAAGCTTGGTTTCAACCAGTCAGGTGAGACTATCCAAGCACCAGAACACAAGGCAGTGCAGAAATTTATAGTTCAGCTTACTTTTCCTGTGATAACATGGGTGCAAGAACTTCCATTAGAGGTAATAGAGCCCCCCAGGTCCTCAACTACCTTTGTCACCGGTGCTTGCTGCACATCATCAGAAATTTTCGTTAATATGACTACTGGATAGTCAAAGGAAGATATTTCCTCATTACCAACAACTTTAAAAGAAGTCTCTGTATTTCCCTCAGCATGAACTACCATAAAAGTAATCTGCTGTAGACTTCCAGGACTTACATTTGATATTGATTTATCCCTCACCATATCCAAAGAGTTCTGGACAAAGTTAGTATCATATTTACATTCACTTTCATCAGCAAGATCCCACCGTAAATCTTTCTCACAGTTGATATGATGGCCACCTTTAGCTTTGCTTGACTTGAATGAGGACAATGAGGATTCCCTACCTGTCCTCTCCTCACTGGGACCCCCATCTGTGCTGCAATCCCAGCAAGTGTGCTTGGCTGATCTCCTTTTGTATCACAGATCATACCCCTTATCCTCCTATCAGCAGCCTCTGCAAGAGAGACCGGTGTACAATGATCTTTATGGCTATCAAGAGTCGTCTGGCACAAATTTTGGGCCTCATCAAACTGAAGTGCGTGGACAAGGGCCACAACGACATCACGACAAGTCTCCCCCACCCTTGGATCTGTTTCTCCCAATACTTGCTGCAGGATTTCCAGGCCCAACTTATAACACTGTATGGAATTGGCAAGTTGGTCGTCCATTTGTTATGCACGCAATAACATTATTATTTTAGTTATTTTATTTAATTTATTTTATTTTATTTCAGTTTTAGGTCATAGGGGTATTTTTGGAATATTTTATTCATAGGGATATTTCTGTAATATTTTATTAAACCCTAACAGGGTGAACCCTATTTAAGGGGTAAGAGTAATGAGAAAAGGAAGCATTGAAGTATTAAGAATTAGGTTAAATCTAGCGTAAAGAGGCTTAGAGTTCTCCTCAACGAGCTCTAGGGTTACCAAGCTTCCCTTAGGCTTGATCTTCGTTTTCGTCTTCCCCATGTCTTCCTACTACCCATATGGTAATGCTTGGAAGACCCGTAACCCGTGGCAGATTGCAGATCCTCCCAAAGAATCCACCTGTCAGATCTGGGACCGTATCAACTGGTATCAAAGCGGGAACACAATGGGTTATTTTATATCCCAAGAAAGATGGATTGCTATGGGCAAGGAATTGGAGGAAATACGAGTACGGTTAGATGCTTCCATTGAGCGTTATGGAAGGGAAAAATTCGTTGTTGCAGCAAAACAGGTCATACGACCTCAATTCTCTATCTCGGACTGGTAGAACGGCCCATGGCCGAAAAAATCAAAAATTTCGTCTCGAGAGGCGGACGCAGAAAATCAACAGAAATCAGTCCTCCCTTGCTCACGGCAACAAGCCAATGGGGAAAATTTCCGTTCCGCACGGGAGGGGAAAAATTTCCCGGCCATTCCCATCGGGAAATATTTCCGAGAGTCTGTCTCGGCAAAATTCCAATCGGCGAAGCCTCCAAGGGCTGCTAGTCACCGCAGGAGCACCATGAGACTCCATCGACCACAATTCTGCCCTGTTCGGGGACATTCCAACAACAGAATCGTCGACATTCCAGTAGAAGATTGTCGGAGATATTTCCGCAGAAGACCGTCGGCGACAATTCAGCAGAAGACCCGTCGGCGACATTCCAGCAGAACTGTCGGCGATATTCCGAGAGCCCTCTGTCTCAGAAACTCTCCCATCGACGAAGCGAAGCCCCAACGGGCTGCTCTTCATCACTGGAAAATTAGGCGATTCCGTCGGTGCCGGGAGAGAGGAAGGAGACGTCCGTCGCCGGATTTCGTCAGTGCCGTGAGGAAAGGATCCACCGGCCGCAGTTCGGGAGTGCCGAAGGAAGAAGATGACTCCCGATTAAATTTTCCTAACTTAGGAAAATTTAATCTGCCCGGTCCGCTGACTCTCACGCCGGACCGGGTTTCAGAACCGAGTCAACCCAACTTAACTCGGACCGGCCCAAAAAAAAAAAAAAGTGGGCGTACAGAGGGGAATGTTATGCACGCAATAACATTATTATTTTAGTGTTTTCTTTAATTTGCTTTATTTTATTTCAGTTTTAGGTCATAGGGGTATTTTGGAATATTTTATTTATAGGGGTATTTTTGGAATATTTTATTTATAGGGGTATTTTTAGAATATTTTATTGTAAACCCTAACCGGGTGAACCCTATTTAAGGGGTAAGACTAATGAGAAATACAAGCATTAAAGTATTAAGAATTAGGTTAAATTTAGCACAAAGAGGCTTAGAGTTCTCCTCAACGAGCTCTAGGGTTTTCAAGCTTCCCTTAGGCTTGATCTTTCGTTTTCGTCTTCCCCATGTCTTCCTACTACCCCTACGGTAATGCCTGGAAGACCCGTAACCAGTGGCAGATTGCAGATCCTCCCGAAGAATCCAGGTGTCAGATCCGGGACCGTAACAACTGGTATCAGAGCGGGAACACAATGAATTATGGAACACAAGCTCGCATGGAGAAGGTATACAATTCCGCGGACAAACTTTGCAAAGAATTTGGAGAAGCACGAGCATTATATGAAATTTTCATGGAATGCTGGACAAGAGAGCCATGCGCTGCCGCAAAATTGGTCACACGACCTGAATTCGCCGAGCACGACAGCCGCACAGAAGACACAGAAGCTCTCTCGGACGAATAGAAGACTGTCTCGAGAAAGCTCTCCAAAAATCCAAAATCCGACGGCAAATACACCGGAATTTCAAAAACGGCAAAGGCTCACCATTTCCCAATGGACACCGTGCGTATCTCCACACCGAAGCTGCAGCAGGGAGGGGATTTCCTAATAGAGGAAATCCCGAAATCGTCGGCACCAGAGGATTTTGGGATGACCGAAAATCTGAAATCGGAGGTGAATAGAAAATTTCGTCGGCGCCGTAGGCAAAATTTCCGACGAAATTTCCGCTGGGCTCTATTCCGGGGGGCTGAGAAACAGAGGTTCTCTGTCTCGGCAATGCTCCCAGCGGCGAAGCCCCAACGGGCTTCTCGTCGCCACCGGCGAAGCAGGATAGTTCGTCGGCGCCATAAGAAACTTTTCCGCAAGGGATCTCGGTTCCGGGAGGCTGAGGAACGACGATTCATAAGTTTTCGAGACCCCTCTATCTCAGAAACTATCCAGGTGGTGAAGCCCCGACGGACTGCGATTCGCCACTGGAAAAACATGCTATTCCGTCGGTGCCGAGAGAGAAGAAGGAGACGGCCGTCGCCGGACTTCGTCTGTGCCGTGAGGAATGGAACTGCCGGCCGCAGAGTTCGGGAGCGGCCAAAGGAAGAAGACGACTTCCGATTAAATTTTCCTAACTTAGGAAAATTTAATCGGCCCGGTCCGCTGAGTCGCAAGCCGGACCGGGTTCCTGAACCGGGTCAACCCAGGTTAACTCGGACAGGCCCAAAAAAAAAACCAAAAAAAAAAAAAAAAAAAAAAAAAAAAAAAAGGAAGCGGGCAAACAGAGGGGGCATCATAGCTTTCGTGAATGCTACTTCAGCACCAGTGAAGACGTCGGCATACAGACACTACTTCCGAGCTTGAGGACAAGCTCGTTTTCCAAGGGGGTGTAATGTTATGCACGCAATAACATTATTATTTTAGTGTTTTCTTTAATTTACTTTATTTTATTTCAGTTTTAGGTCATAGGGGTATTTTTGGAATATTTTATTTATAGGGGTATTTTTGGAATATTTTATTTATAGGGGTATTTTTGGAATATTTTATTTATAGGGGTATTTTTAGAATATTTTAGTGTAAACCCTAACCGGGTGAACCCTATTTAAGGGGTAAGACTAATGAGAAATACAAGCATTGAAGTATTAAGAATTAGGTTAAATTTAGCATAAAGAGGCTTAGAGTTCTCCTCAACGAGCTCTAGGGTTTTCAAGCTTCCCTTAGGCTTGATCTTTCGTTTTCGTCTTCCCCATGTCTTCCTACTACCCCTACGGTAATGCCTGGAAGACCCGTAACCCGTGGCAGATTGCAGATCCTCCCAAAGAATCCACGTGTCAGATCCGGGACCGTAACACCATTGCATGAGTATCACCCAATTGCAAATGGCCAACAAATTTGGCAAGAGCATGCTCCTGACCGACATGCAAGTTGGGATTTTCAAGTGAGTGCCCAAGATAGGGGATAGCCTCACTGGACTGTCCCAAGCTGCAGTATAGTGCTGCTATCACATGCAAACACAACACCATCTGTAATCTTGATTTCCCAGCAGCATATATTTGAAAAGATTTTGCTGCCGGAAGAGCAAACTTCAGAGCCTTCTGGGGATTACACGCACAGTGACTGCGCGCATCAACAGCAAAATACAGCCCCCAAAAAAAAAATTCAGCAGTCCCCAAAAAACAATTTCTATGAATCCCGGCATCCCCAGAAAAATTCCATGTCGAAATGCATACATAGTAGTCATAATTCCCTCAATCTGGTACTGTTTCGTTGCTTCACAAAACAGAGAACGTCGAGGCAAAAAATTCAAAGCCGAAGCAGCCATGGAAACCAGAAAATTAAACCCCACATCAGCAATTCGAAGATTCACATCCACAGAAAAACAAAGCCACTCAAAAAAAAAATTCCGAGACAATTATCCCCCCAATTTGGAACTTGGGTATGCTCTGATCTGCCGAGAAGTGGAGTGCGAGTGGGAGGTGGTGGCCAGAAGTCACATCCCACCGGACATGTTTCTGATGGCGCCGATGGAGCCTCCTTCGTGTTCGGTGGTGAAGGGCTGCCCTTTGGGGCATCGCTGGTTGGGGGTTGTCCCTGTCGATGGTGAAAACCGACCTTCTGACGGCCGTGATAATGGATTTGAAGAGGTCGAACCCAAATCAGCCTTGACCGATGAGATTGTGGCCGCATACACCTCCAATTTCGGATTTCCAGGGTCCTTGGAGATTTTTGAAGCCCCCATGGTTGGATTTGGGGTCGCACCAGTATCGCTCACCACCGACGACGTTTTGGCCGAAAACCCTTCCGATTTCCCCAACTCTTCATTGTTGCTGTTCAGCTTTGGATTTCCTTGTGCGGAAATCTTAAATTTTTCTAGAGGCTGGCCTTTCTGCCCGTCCGAATTTGAGGTTGCCCCCACAGGGACTTCGGCTGGTAAACAGGACGAACATTTTGATTGTTTTGGCCCGTGGTTTGTTTCCCCGTCCAAGATTTTTGCTGCTTTCCCGTCTCTGCTTATGCTCTACTCGTCAGATTTCCATGATCCGGAAATCAATTTTGACGGGCTTGTCGCTGGAGTTTCCTACTCAGAGATTTCAGGTCGCGTGACCTTTTCTGTGGAAGCCAGAAAGACCGTCCATTGGTCGTTCTGTCTGTTTGAGATAGCTTCTTGAGCGACTGCCTCTCATTGCTCCATTGTAAAAAAATACTTCACCTAGGCTCCACGTCATTTTTGTATTCTTTCCACTCCAATGCCTGTTGCAGCCATTTCTCTGATTTGTCTGTGCATCGCCATTACTTCATCTTCTTGGCTCATCGTGTTCCCGCTTTGATACTAGTTGTTACGGTCCTGGATCTGTCACGGGTTACAGGTCTGCTATGCATTACTGTAGGGATAGTAGGAAGACATGGGCAAGACGAAGATCAATGGAGGATGAGAGAATACGTGGGTTTTTGAGGAAAACCATAGCCTCAAGATCAAGAAGGTGATCTCAAGCCTATTTACGCTAGATTTAACCTAATTCTCAATGCTTGTCTTTTTCATTACTCATACCCCTTAAATAGGGTTCACCTGTTAGGGTTTAAGATAAAATATTCCAAAAATACCTCTATAAATAAAATATTCCAAAAATACCCATGTGGCCTAAAATTGAAATAAATAAAGTAAATTAAAGAAAACAACTAAAATAATAATGTTATTACGTGCATAACACACCCCCATTTATAGAAGGATGAAATTGAAAGACAGTGCCAAAATATGCTCGCCCAGGGAATTATTCAGCCCAGCAGGTCTCCTTTCTCATCCCCAGTGTTATTGGTAAAAAACACATCACAAGTCCTGACAGGTCCACCCTTCGTTGGTGAGCCGACGACCATGGCGGCTTAACACTCAATGACGGGTCCGGGGCTAACGACACGCCCGCCAGGACTCCCCTCGGGGATTCAAACTCACGATGAGCTGACGACCACGGCGGCGCAGCGACACTGGCCCAACCGCATCAACACTGGCCCAACCACAGCCTACCAACAATTTTAATCCAACCTCTATGCCCTACCAATAATTTTAATCCAGCCTCTACGCGCCCCAGGAATCAAACTCGCCACGTGGCGCCCTCTCTGATACCAAATGTTAAGCACCTGGCCAATACTACCCAAAAGACCGGCCTGTTAGGAGCGGAAGACATATATACTTAATCCCAGGACCATAACACTTTCATGACATATAATAGACTACGGGCTACCTCAAGAATATGACGATTCTTCCTTTCTACTACACCATTTTGTTGAGGGTTGTAGGCACACGAAGTCTGATGGATAATACCATTTTTTGGAGAAAAGAAAAAGTCAAGATCTCTGGAAATATATTATTTGGCATTATCAGACCGGAGTAATTTTCTTTTCTGACCAAACTGAGTGAGTACCATAGCATGAAAAGACTTAAATATGGATGGTATTTTAGAACGTTCTTTAAAAAGAAATACCCAAGTGGTATGAATAAAGTCATCAATAAATGTAATAAAATACTTGACTTCAAAAATATTTGAGACACTCAAGGGTCCTCATACATTTGAATGAATCGATGAAAATGGGGTAACACTTTTAAGTTCTAGACGTGGTGAGTATGTAGTTCTCTGGTGTTTGCTCAGTTCACAAACTTCAAAATTTAATTCTGACCTTGCTTTAAGAATAGGAAAAAGATGATGAAGAGATTGTGCAGATGGATGTCCCAACCAGTTGTGCCATAGAATTGTCTCCGTTTCATTGGTTGAAATAGTATTTATTTGATGAACATCTAGGTAGTAGAGCCCCCCTTGTTCATGGCCTCCACCAATCACCTGTTTCACTACAAGATCCTGAAAAAACACAAGAAGTAGGTGAGAAGGTGATAGAGCAATTAAAAAAAATTGTGAACTGACTAAAATATAAAAGGTTCAAGGAAAAAGTAGGAACAAACAAAATATCTATGAGCGGAAGTGATGGTTTAACGGAAGTGGATCATTTCCCTAGAACTTTAGTTTGAGAACTGTTAGCTATGGTAACAAAATTTTGTGAAAGACAAGGAGACACTGAGTGTAGTAAATTTTTCTTACCTGTGAGATGGTCGGAGGCCCCTAAGTCAATTATCCAAAATGAAGGGGAGGCAAAGAGCATACCTGAAGTGGTGGTGGCAGCAACAGTGGAGGATGGACTTGAACCAGAACCCAATAGTGTTTAATTTTTTGGAAAAACTCATACTCATCATCATTAATGGTTTTCTTTTTTGTGGATTTAGTAGGTTGTTCCTCCTTTATGGGACATAATATGGCTCGATGAACCTTCTTATAACATATCTCTACAATGTGGTCATATCTTCTGCAAAAGGCGTATTCCTTGTCTGAATAGCACGTATCTAAAGTGTGGCCAATTTTCCCACACTTAGTGCATTCTTTCCAATCTGTTTTGTCATAACCATTCCTTCCACCTCTTCCTCGTCCTCCTCTAGAATTTCTTCCACGGCCTTGGCCATGGTCAGATAATGGTCCCCTATGCTCGGAGTACATAGCAGATGGCACTGTAGTAGTAGAGGAAGAAGTATCTGGAATAAGAAGTAATGTGGCACATACATCATCAAAAGTGGGAATAGCCGAAGTGCTATGGAGTTGACTTTTAGCAACTTCGAGATACAACTTAATGTTTGCAAGGCATATGACTGTGATTAAAGCTTCTTTTTGTTTTTCTTGGACAGAGACATCCGTGGAGGTAGGCTGAGATATTTTCCATTCTTGAAGAAGGCCTCTAAAACTAGCCAAATATTCATGGATATTTTCTCCTTGTTTAGTGTTAAGCATTCTTTTGAGCTAGAATACAACTTATGGCCTGTGTAAGTTGTTGGAGCTAGAATACAACTTAGCACATATCTCCCAAATTTTTTTAGCAGTATCAAGATGAATAACATTGTTTGAGACATGTTATTCCATGTTGTTTATAAGACAATGTTAATAACCTAGCCAATACTACCCAAAAAACCGGCCTGATATGTAGCAGAAAGCCAAGTACTTAACCGAGGACCATAACATCACAACAACCTTCATGAGCCGACGTCCACGGCGGCCCACTTGCGACGGACCACTCTAGCGGTGGCCCCACTCTAGCGACACTGGCCCGACCCACTTTTTGAGACCCTACTAGTAATTTTAATCCAGCCTCTAGGTCGCCCCCTCCGCTAGTTTGCTCACGCTGGGATTCGAGCTCGTGACGTGGGAACCCACTCTGATACCAAATGTTAAACACCTAGCCAGTACTACCCAAAAGATCAGCCTGATAGGTAGCGAAAAGTCAAGTACTTAACCCAGGACCATAACAAACAACTAATAACCAAAGTATCATTCCTCAACCACTAGTTATAAAAAATATCTTCTACATCAATATGTGGTCCACGGTTGGTGAGGTGACCAAGAAGGTCTTTTGTTATAAGAAACTGATGAACCGATGTGGACTTGCTCATGCAATTTGATACCCTTCATAAGGGTATAGTAGTAATTCTGAGTATATCATTCTTGTTACTCATGTTTTCTTCAGCCTTAATAGGCAATTTAAAAAAAAACTCCAATTAATAAAAAAAAAAAACTCCAATTAATAAAAAAAAAACCAAGAGTTCTTTAACTAACTAGGTTAATGGGGAGATTTAGCATTGACACTAAATGACCATTATTCTGATTTTTTTCTGAATAACCACTCATAATATGACTCAATATCAGTCTTCTATATTAGAGGAGTCCTTTTCCCACACACAAAAAAAAAATCCCAATAATCTCCTCATGAACTAGTCTTGGTAAAAAAAACATTCTGAAACGACAAAATTGTTTTGATAGCTTCTTCTAGGTTGGGAGGCATTCATATCCATAAGATGAAAAGGAAAACATTCACATAATCATCTTCTAAATTCGGACCAGTAACATGAAATAATAAAAATAATGAAGGAAATTATCTCACTCTTTTTTATCTTCCTTCACAAGGAGCCTTCTATGAGTGGTTTTGATCATAAATTTTTAGAGCATTCCTTTTGACGTAGGGATCTTAAATTTTATGCTCTGATACCATGTTGAATTTAGGATCCCTTTTCTGAAATCACGAGCAAGAAGAAAGATGGAGAAAAAATAAAGAGGAGAGAGAGTGCTCTCGGGTAAGGAGGAGAAGAGAGAAAACGGAAAAAGAAAAGAGAGAGGTTAAGCAAGAGAAGAGTTCTTCATGTGAAAGAGAAAACTTAAACTCCATTTCTTAATTATAATCCGTGTACACGGTCCTCTATTATAGTATAGGATGTGGTAGAGTCCATGTATAACTACACTTCATTCTCCTAATTACATTCCATCTCTAACTCTTAAAGATAAGCCTATCATGATAAGATAACTCAAAGTAAACTAGAAGTCTAACATAACTCAAATACTAAATCCTTATGAGAATGTGACCTTTAGGATAAGAGGCCAGTTTGTGGCTATCTTGTGGGTCCCACTAGGCCTTCTAACCAACTCGTGACTCTCCTTAGGAGTCCTTGATCTTCCAACCAGCTTGTGTGAGTCCCACTTATTCTTCCAACTTATGAGAAAAGATCGCCAGATTGTGGTAGTCCTACTTGATCTTAAACTCTTCCAACTCATGCCATCTCTTGTGATGATTCATCAAGTCATCCCTCGTCCTCTTGGTGGATCCCACCAGCTCATACAATTTTGGTGGAACCTCCCTTGTAACACACACACACACACACACACACACACACACACACACATATATGTATGTAGGGTAAACCAACCGAAGCAACACATAAGAGGTTGGCCCAAAGGGGTATGTGAAAGTCAAAAAATGATGATAGGAGAAAGGTAACAGAAAAATGGGTACATGAGATATTTTCCAAATATAGTTGATCAATAACGACAACTCAAAAAGTGAAGCAAAAATTCGGCTTAAATTCGGATTTTTCAATGCAACAGGATACCAACATGACCTTTGATTCTTCCAATGAGAATATATCCTTAAATATATATCAAATTGACATAAAATTTTCTCTTTATGAAACTAGAATTAAATAAACTTCATCCAAGTATAACTTCACTTCATAAAATATACTTCTTTTTAGATAAATAATCTAATAGATTTTGGTCTCTATAATCTGGCCAAACTAAGTACTCTTTCTCCTTTTTCCATCATGACCATTGACTCTTCCAAGATCAATATCTCAATATAAAAAACTCAGATATAGAATTGGTTGAATAGATAAGAAAGTAAACTTACAGATATTTTTTTTATATATAAAATTCTCCATATAAAGTCTCGTTCTTGATGGCATAAAATAGATCGAAAGTTGAAGCTTTCTCCTGTTGCTCGAACCTTTTTTGCAATCTGACCTTTGCTTCTTCAAAATATTGATTTCTCTTTGTAGAAAAGTCAGATTGCCAAAATTCGTTCTTCTTTGGAAAGTAGACACGAATATCTTCCGAAAATATATAAAATAAAATATTGAAATCTCAGTATATAGGTGAAAATGCAAAGAAAACTACAAGGACAAGGACAAAATGAGAAAAAAATAGATATGAACCTGAACTTGTCGAGATAATAGATAAGAAAAGGATCACATTACCGCTGTGGGTTTACTAACTCAACTCACAAAAATTGTTCTGATACCATGTTGAATTTATGGAAAAGATAAAAATTTCATTGACATGGTGTAATCAGAGTACATGAACCTCTATTTATAATATGTTGATTTTTAGGCCTCCCTGAATTTAGCTCATGGAGAAAAAGGGAGAGAAATACATTGGGAGAAAGCTAGAGGAAGATGGGTTATGGAATTGATGATTCCTAACCTCCCCCTGAAGCTCTATTTATAGATTTATGAAACTACTGTATTACAATAATACCCCTAAACTTAGGGTTTAGGGTTTAGGTTTTTAACTCTGGAACTTTAACTTAATTACATCAATACCATCTCTATGAGATGACCCTTTATTTACCATTCTGCTATCAATGTACTTGGGCCTGTGGGCCTTCTCCTTGATCTGTGGGTCTTGAGCCCATCTTCTATATCTTTTGGTTACATGGGTCTTCCTTGGTCTTATAGGTTTGGGCCCATCTTCTATTACACTTGGAAATGTGGGCATTCCTTCGTCGTGTGGGCTTGAGCCCTATCTTCCAACACTCGCCCTCAAGCTGGGGGTGAGAGAATGACATGAACTCCCAGCTTGCTGCAAATGATGTATAAAATCTTTGTATAAATTGGCACATCTTCCAATATGCCTTCATCTTCCAACACTCCCCCTCACGTTGGTGCTCTCGTTCATGAGGCCCAGCTGGTATAATATCAGTGAGAGTAATCATTCCTAGCCACTAAGACATTGCTCTAGACTCCACCACCGTGTCCCTCTACAAGACAACGACTCTCAAGTGGTAGAGTAATATATGGTATTAATATAGGATAATAACATAAATGTAATAATAAGTTCCTCCATCACTGACTTCCAACCACATATTTTTTATATTTTTTTACGGGGATGAAGTTCCTCCGTCATGGACTTCCAGCCACAAATATTTTTGATATTTTTTACGAAGATGAAGTTCCTCCATCATGGACTCCCAACCAAAAATAATTTTGATAATTTTGACTGGGATGAATTTCCTCCATCATGGACTCCCAACCACAAATATTTTTTTATATTTTTTAGGGGGATGAAGTTCCTCCGTCATGGACTCCCAACCAAAAATAATTTTGATATTTTTGACTGGGATAAATTTCCTCCATCATGGACTTCCAACCACAAATACTTTTGATATTTTTTACGGGGATGAAGTTCCTCCGTCATGGACTCCCAACCACAAATATTTTTTACGAGAACAAATAAATAATGGTATGAGGCTACCTCTTCTTGAATAATAATGTCTCATCAAGAGAGACACAGTAGCAACAACTGAAATGGGCTTGTGCCCATTTAACATGACCCAAAATAATCCTTGTAAAATTAACCCCTGTAATTGCTCATATCTGTTCTAAATAATATCCTAACCAAGTAATAATCTATCAATGCTTCAAAAGTAATAATCCAGCCAGAGAAAAATTACTAAGTCGCGCTAAAATATGTATAAAACTTGGGTACATATACCGAGGCAAAAAAATTAGTGACCCGGTCTGGGTTGATCCGGATCGAGTTGGTCCGAGTTGACTCGATCTGGAATAGAAGTCACTCTCGGTTGGAAAGTTGCTGGGTTAACTTGCCGGTTCGGGTTACGACAGAACTCATTCGCTGAACCGGCGCTCAAATAAAATTTCTTAACTCATGTACCTTTCATCGGGAAGCTGCCTTCTTCCTTGACCGAACAGAGTGGAAAAAAAAGAACTTTCTTCATCCAGAAACGGCAACTCGTCTTTCTCCCTACTTCCTCTTGGCCGATCAGTGCAAAAATAGAACTTCCATGGAAAACAAAAAACTTTCTTCATCCAGAAATGACAACTCGTCTTCCTCCCTGCTTCCTCCAGGCCGAATAGTGCGGAATGAGCGGAGGAGACAACTCTATGATTTCAGCAAAAATAGCAGCAATGAAGCCACCTGAAGAGATGACCATTTATTTGCCATCTTGTCATCTTGTATGTGGGCCTATGGGCCTTCTCCCTGATATGTGGGCCTTGAGCTGTCTTCTATTTCTCTTGGTTGTATGGGTCTTCCTTGGTCTTATGGGCTGGGGCCCATCTTCTAATACAGTTGGATATGTGAGCCTTCCTTGGTCGTGTGGGCTTGGACCCTGTCTTCCAACAATAGGTGACTGGCCCGACATGCCGAATAATAGAGAAAGGTCCAAAGTAGTTTGGATAAAGTTTATGATAGTGTTCGCTAGCTATTGAGTGTTGGCAGTAAGGTTGGAGTCGTAACCATACGTAGTATCCTTCCTTGTATGTGATATCCCAGTGTCCCTTGTCATAGAAGTCCATACGAACTTGTTCTTTGAGGAGGCAAGCTGAAATATTCTGTAGCACCTGGTCCCGTTCAATTAGTGCTTGATCAATAGAGTCCACTCGGGTGGAGCCCGGAGTATACTAGAGAAGCCAAGGAGGATCTCTTCCATATAGAACGCTGAAGGAAGTAGACTATAATGCGGTGTGGAAGGAAGTATTGACAACTCGTCTTCCTCCCTGCTTCCTCCCGGCCGAATAGTGCGGAATGAGCGGCAAAGACAGCTCTATGATTTCAGAAAAAATAGCAGCAATGAAACCACCTGAAGAGATGACCATTTATTTACCATATTGTCATCTTGTATGTTGGCCTATGGGCCTTCTCCTTGATATGTGGGCCTTGAGTTGTATTCTATTTCTCTTGGTTGTATGGGTCTTCCTTGGTCTTATGGGCTTTGGCCCATCTTCTAATACACTTGGATATGTGAGCCTTCCTTGGTCGTGTGGGCTTGGACCCTGTCTTCCAACAATAGGTGACTGGCCCGACGTGCCGAATAATAGAGAAAGGTCCAAAGTAGTTTGGATAAAGTTTATGACAGTGTTGGCTAGCTATTGAGTGTTGGCAGTAAGGTTGGAACCATACGTAGTATCCTTCCCTGTATGCGATATTCCAGTGTCCCTTTTCATAGAAGTCCATACGAACTTGTTCTTTGAGGAGGCAAGCTGAAATATTCTGTAGCACCTGGTCCCATTCAATTAGTGCTTGATCAATAGAGTCCACTCGGGTGGAGCCCGTAGTATACTAGAGAAGCCAAGGAGGATCTCTTCCATATAGAACGCTGAAGGAAGTAGACTATAATGCGGTGTGGAAGGAAGTGTTGTAACAATATTCAGCCCACGGTAGCCATTGAACCCAGTTTTTAGGACGATTGCCCACTAGACATCGGAGATACATTTCCACAGTGCGATTAACTACTTCTATTTGGCTGTTTGTTTGAGAATGATAGGATGAAAAGAATTTTAACTTGGTGCCGCATAGACCAAAAAGTGCTAGTAAAGACCGCATCACCGATCACTAACAATCGATTATGGAATGCCATGTAAACGAACAATATGTTCAAGAAATATTTGTGCCACTCTGGATGTTGTATATGGGTGTGCCATGGGAATAAAGTGAACATACTTGGAGAACCTATCCACCACCACAAATAATACTGAGTTTTCGGAAGATTGTGGAAGACCTTCGACGAAATCCATAGAAATATCGGCCCACATTTGTGTAGGAAGTGCAATTGGTAGCAGAAGACCTGTTGGACTTAAGTGTTCGGCCTTGTTACGATGACACACCAAATAGGATGTTACATATGCTGCAATGGAGGTCTTCATAGCCTGCCAATATGTTAGGATCCTCACGAGCCATGGATCTTGTCACCCTCCTCTCTTCTCTTCCTTCCATTGCTTGCTTGTTGTTGAGGTATATTGATGGTGTGCTGAAGAAGAATTTCAGAAAGGAATTGGGGGAAAAACGGGAGAGAGCTTGAAGGAGCTCTCAACCTATTTAGCTAAATTACTCTAGGCTAAAGTAGACTCAATTGCTACCTTTCATTAACCTAACTGTCCCCTTAAATAGGGTTGACAACTAAAGTTCAAATCCCTTGGGTCAATGGTTCAAACCAAATAAATTCTAAACCAACCCAAACCAAAATCAATTACATGGAAATTGAAAATCACATTAATTAATTCCTACGCTGCTGGTAACTCGTGATGCTATAGAGTCCATAACATCACCCCCCCCCCCCTCCTGGAGAAAGAGCTTGTCCTCAAGCTCGAAGGAAGGATAGAGAAGTCGAAATGCTAATAACGGCTCCCATGTCGTGTCATTGGGGTCTGCATTGGCCACTGGATGAGAATTTCTCAATCGCCTTGAATGTGGTGTGCTTTCAATACCTGAACTGGAGTAGAAAGGACTCTGCCCTCATGGAGTGGCGACAGAGGAGTGTGCAGTAGGGGCGAGTCACCCTGGAATGACTTCAGTTGGGATACGTGAAATACATTATGTATCTTTGCCTCGGTTGGTAGCTGCAAGAGGTAGGCCACGGGGCCAATTTGGTCCAACACCTGAAATGGACCATAATATTTTGGAGAAAGCTTATGGCGCTTGGAGGCAATTAGGGACAGCTGGCGGTAGTGTTGAAGCTTTAACCACACATAGTCTCCTGGGGAATAAGATACCGCCCGGTGCTTCTTATCATAATAGAGCTTCATAGAGTGCTGGGCCTCCTGGAGATGAGTACGTACCTCAGTGATCATAGCGTCTCTTTCAGCTAATGCTTGGTCCAAAGTGACGACTTTGGATGCCCCTGGTTCATATGGTAACAGACGAGGTGGATCTCTGCCATAAACTACCCTAAAAGGAGTAGTTTTCAATGCGGTATGGTAAGAGGTGTTATAGCAAAATTCTGCCCAAGAAAGCCACTTCACCCACCATTTAGGTGAGTCCCCCACAAAACAACGAAGATACATTTCAATCATGCGATTGACGACCTCGGTTTGTCCATCAGTTTGTGGATGATATGCAGACGAAAATGCCAATTGGGTGCCCTGTAATTTGAATAATTCCTTCCAAAAGATACTGGTAAAAATTGCATCCTTGTCACTGATAATGGATGTGGGAATTCCGTGTAATCGGACAATATGGTTCATAAATAACTGAGCGACCTGAGCAGCAGTATATGGATACGCCAAAGCAATGAAGTGACCATATTTTGAAAAACGATCAACCACAGCGAATATCACTAATTTACCGGAGGAAGTGGGAAGGCCATCAATGAAGTCCATTGAAATGTTAGACCAGATTTGAGACGGTAGTTGCAGAGGTTGTAGTAGGCCGGCAGGACTTAAAAGATTCGGCCTTGTTTCATTGACAAACTTGACAAGCAGCTACATAGTCAGCAATTGTGCTCTTCATGCCCTTCCAATAAAATTCCCGACTGATTCGAAAATATGTTTTCTGTCAACCCTCATGTGTGCCCTCATGGATAGAAGACAGGATGGTGGGAAGAAGTGGGGACGTATGATGCATAAAAATCTTGTTTTTTTAGAGTATAAAACGATCTTGAATCGTCCAATGATGAGCTGCTATCTCCTGCTGAATATCCTGATATAATGAAATGAGTTTCTGATATTGATGTGTTTCCTCATGAATAGAATCCAGAAAAAGTGAACGTGGGTTGCTGATAGCATAAACGTGTGGGTCTGGAATGTCCCGAAGTGACAAAGCATCAGCCCCCAAGTTCGAACTACCTGGCTTATATTGAACTGTAAAATCGAAGCCCATGAGTTTAGTTAACCAATGCTGCTGTGGTGATGTGGTGAGGTATTGTTCATGAAGATACTTGAGGCTGCAATGATCTTTACGAATGAGAAATGGTCATCCCCATAGATAAGGTCACCTATATTGGACAACCTTGGCTAACCCAATCAGTTCCCTCTCATATGCAGCTAATTTGTGGTGGTGTTGTCCCAACTAACGGCTGAAATAAGCAATGGGGTGTCCCAATTGTTGTAACACTGCCCCTATACCTCCCCCGAATGCACCACATTCCACCACAAAGTCTTCATCAAAATTTGGTAATTGTAGTACAGGCGTTGAGGCTAAGGCCTCCTTTAACAGCTGAAAGGCCTGACCCGCTGAAGAAGACCAGTTGAATGCATGTTTTTTGAGAAGGTTGTTGAGTGGTACTGCTATCTAGCCATAAGATTGGATAAATTTTTTGTAATATCCCGCTAGTCCCAAAAATCCCCTTAATGCTATGAGGGAGGTGGGAGGCGGCCAATCTGTTACTGCTTGTATCTTGCGCTGGTCAACTTTCACGCCCACATCTGATATGAAGTGGCCCAAATATGCCACTTCGGAGGTGCCCATGGAACATTTGGATTTATTCAAAACCAAATGATGAGAGAGTAGAATGATAAATACCTGCTGGAGGTGCTGGAGATGTTCGACCCATTTTTTCCTATAGACCAAGATGCCATCAAAAAATACAAACACATAGTTGCGCAGAAGCGAGGAAAATACCTCATTTATGAGGGCCTGAAAGGTGGAGGGTGCATTGGAGAGAACGAAGGGCATGATGAGGAACTCAAAATGACCGTGGTGCGTGTGGAATGCAGTCTTCTCCACATCTACCTGGTGAACTCTAATCTGATGATAGCCTGATTTCAAATCTAACTTGTTAAAAATCATAGCACCATGTAACTCATCTAGCAACTCGTCCACCACTGGAATGGGGAACTTGTCTTTAATTGTCTACAAATTGAGTTGCCTGTAGTCGACACAAAACCTCCATGATTTATCCTTTTTGCGTACCAGTAAAATAGGAAAGGAGAAGGGAGACCGACTAGGCTAGATCACTCCCAGAGCGAGCATATTCATGCACTGTCTTTCTATTTCATCTTTCTGTATATGTGGGTAACAAGAAGGGCACACCACTATTGGATCGGTTCCCAACTTTAAACGAATGTGGTGATCACAGTGACGCACTGGTGGTAGACCTGTAGGGTCATTAAATAAATCCGCAAATGCTGTAAGTAAAGGAGCTAACTGAAAATCACCAATGTTCTGAAGCTGTAAAGTGTGAAGTGCGTTAGGTACCTGTGCCACAATACCCTGTAATATAATCTGGCCTTGTGGTGCTGTAAATGTCATAGTCCGAGCCTGAAAGTCCCACAATATAGGCCCTAATAACTGAAGCCATTTAACCCCGAGCACCAAATCAAATTCGGCCAAAGGAATGACCAGTAAGTCTGCCTAAAATGAATGTCCCTCAATGGTAAAAGGTGTGTTTGCACATAACCCCACACTGGCAATTTTAGCTCCATTGGCCACTGAAACCGAGATACCCCTTTGCTATTGAATTTCCAATCCTAATTGTTTCGATGCGGGCTGTGTGTTGCCAGAATCAACTAAAGCAAGTAGCATGAGGTGGTGTAATTTGGCCTTTACTTGCATGGTATTAGAACTATGCAGGCCCTGCATGGCATGGAGGGAGAGTTCTAGTTCTTGCTGTTCCTCTTCAACAAATTCATTTTCAGGAAGGTCTTCTGAACCTTCTTCCCAGAGTTCAATATTGAATAAAAGTTTACAGGTATGTCTTGGAAGGAATTGTTCATCACAATTAAAACATAGGCCCTTGGCCTTTATAGCCTCCATTTCCTGTTTAGTCAAAAACTTACGTGGAAGAATGTAGGGGGGCACACTTGTAGACTGGTTTGTTCGGTTAGGGACAGAGGAACCAAAACATGGGCCAGGTGTTGTACCTTGTATTTTGTTGTTCCAAAATGGTTTTTGGCCTAAGGATTCTTTTAGAACTCCTTGTTTGTGTTCCACAGCTCTGGCATAATTCATGGCTGAGTCCAAATCTGTCGGACCAAGTAATTCCACTTCCAATCTCACCGCCTCAGTCAATCCAACATTAAAAATCTGAACATGTAGGTGAGGAGGAACAAATTCACTGGCTTGGGCCAACCTTTCTTGGAACGTTTTTTAGTTCAATTCTAAGGTGCCCGTCTATTTATAGTTAATCAATTCACCCACTGGGTTGCTACTAGTTGGAGGTCCAAACCTCATCTGGCAAGCATGTTTAAAGTGTAGCCAATCCTAAGTGGAATGGACATTTCGGTAGTGATGGAACCACATGAGCGCTTCATCAAGCAGGTGGTAGGCGGCCAGTGTAACCTTGTCCATATCCACCGTTTGTTGATGATAAAAAAATTGTTCACATTTCGGAAACCACAGTAAAGGATCTTTAGAGCCATCATATGTAGGAAAGTTGATTTTAAAGTACCTGGGAACCGTAGTTGGTCCTTGTTCGTGATTAGCCATGGGAACAGGTTGTTGGCGCACTGGTGGGGGTGGTGGTGGCATGAAGTGTGGGTGATGTACTGGTTGGGGTTGAAAGTTGGTGGCTGGTGGTGGCGTTGACAATTGAATTACAGCAAGTTGGCAGATGACTGTCTGGAGAGAAGATTCCAGCGTGTGCAATGTATTGTGGATGTTAGTAATTTCAGTACCTTGAAGAGTAGATTGTTGTTGAAGTTCTGAAAGCCCTTGACGTATATCCTATGGAGAAGAGGAGTCGCCGAGGGTGGACCTGTTTGATACCACATTGTTAAGATTCTCATGAGCCATGGATCTTGTCACCCTCCTCTCTTCTCTTCCTTCCATTGCTTGCTTGATGTTGAGGTATATTGATGGTGTGCTGAAGAAGAATTTCGGAAAGGAATTGGGGGAAAAATGGGAGAGAGCTTGAAGAAGCTCTCGACCTGTTTAGCTAAATTACTCTAGGCTAAAGTAGACTCAATTGCTGCCTTTCATTAAGCTAGTCGTCCCCTTAAATAGGGTTGAGGACGCCAACTACAATTCAGACGCCTTGGGTCAATGGTTCAAACCAAATAAATTCTAAACCAACCCAAACCAAAATCAATTACATGGAAATTTAAAATCACATTAATTAATTCCTATGCCTGCCGGTAACTCGTGATGCTATAGAGTCCATAACACAATAGAAATCCGATCGAATGTGATGCAGTGTTTTCTCTATGCCTTCATGAGTGATGTCATGGTATGCAGAGATGATGGGTGAAACTTACTCTAAAGTGTGGGGTACTTATACGCGCAATTTGTAGTAAATAAGAGAATCCTGAATGGCCCTTCTAGAGTCTAGTGCCTCCTCTGTAATTTTCTTGTGCAGATTGAGAAGAACTGGATTGCTGGCATTTTCCTCCTTTACCAAGTCTAATAGAATAAAATGAGGCTGGCTGATAGCAAAAAGAAGCGGTGGAGTCTCCAAACACCGTGACAAGGCATCGACTGCCTTGTTTAACTGCCCAACACGATATTCCACTGTAAATTCGAATCCCATCAACTTACTGATCCAGTGTTGTTGAGGAGAAGTCGTGAGGCATTGCTCTAGCAAATATTGAAGACTGTAATGATCAGTGTGAAAGAGAAATGCATGGCCCCATAAGTACAGTCTCCAATGTTGGACAACTTTGGCCAACCCCATTAACTTGCGTTCATATGGTGGCAATTTGTGATGTCGTTATACCAACTATCTGATGAAATATGTAATAAGGTGAAAGTGCTACTGTAGAACGGCCCCAATGCCCCCCATCTGATGCATCACACTTGACCTCAAATAAATCTGCAAAATTGGGAAGTTGCAGAACTAGTGCGGATGCCAGAGCTAATTTGAGTTCTGAGAAGGACTGTTTTACCTAATCATTCCAAATAAAGGAATTTTTCTTGAGGAGATTAGTCAATGGTGCTGCTAATAGTCCATAATTCTTGATAAATTTTCTGTAATATCCTAACAATCCCAAAAACCCTCTCAAAGTAGAGGTATTCATAGGTTGTGGCCAATCGGTAATGGCTTGAATTTTGTCGGAATCAACTGTGACCCCATCATGGGAAATAATATTGCTGAGATAGGCCACATGTGATGTTGCAAATGAGCATTCAGATTTCTTTAAATATAATTGATGTGCAAGTAACAGTTGAAATACCAATCTTAAATGCTCTAATTGCTGAGTTTCGGATTGGCTATAAATGAGTATGTCATCAAAGAAAACAAGTACAAATTTGCAGAGATAGTTGCAGAATACCTCGTTCATTAACACCTAAAATGTGGAGGGTGTGTTGGATAACCCAAATGGCATGAACACAAATTAAAAATGGTCGTGATTAGTACGAAAGTCAGCTTTCTCGATGTCGTCTGGATGCATAGGAACTTGATGATATCCGTAGTGCAAGTCCAATTTGGTGAATATATATGACCCATGTAATTCATCTAGAAGCTCCTCCACCGCAGGATTAGGGAACTTGTCATTCACAGTTTGTGCATTCAAATCCCGATAATCGAAACAAAATTTCCATGTACCATCGTGTTTCTTAACGAGGAGGACTGGTGACAAAAATGGTGAGCAGCTGTTGCGAAAAAGGCCTTGTTGTAACATGGCTTGGCAGTGTCTTTCGATTTCATCTTTCTGGAGGTGTAGGTACCGATAAGGTCGAACTACCACCACTTCTGAGCCCTGTTTTAAACATATCCAATGGTCACAGTGCCTCAAGGGAGGCAACCCAGAGGGCTTTTAGAACAAGTCCGAGAATTCATCTAGGAGATGTTCTATAGTGCTGTCCGAATTGTGATGTGGCTTGGAAATATGTAAATACCCCCACCAAACTGCCTTAAAGAAGTTACCAAGCCTTTATTTGTAAACCTACAATATTCAAAACATCTAAAACTTAAAATTTATTGCAAAGTCCATTTTGAGAGAAAAAGAGCCAACTACTTTGCAAAATTCCAAATTTCCCCTGCACTACATTCAATCATGCTCCAAATTTATTTTCATTCGTACTTCAAAATTGGAGACTTGGATATTCCAAAGGAGAAGGTTGTCTCTCCACCAAATACAAAGGGTCTAGGCTTTCTTTTTTTGTTATTTCTACACTTGTATTCATAGGTTGATCTAAGACCTTAATTCTATGAAGAGATTGCTAGAGCTAGAATCTAGCTAAGTCTTAGGGGAGATAGTTGTAATTGTGTATTTGAGCATACATGTGGCTTCCAAGAGAGCTGGAATATCTTTTGTATAAATTTTAGCTAATAGAGAGAATTAGTGGAATTTTCCAAGCGATGGTTCATGGGTGGTGAATACCACTAGGGGAATAACTTTATGTTAATTTTAGCATGTGCATATTTTCCAAGCTATGGTTCTTGGGTGGTGAATACCACTAGGGGAATATCTTTACAATTGCTTTAAATTTCATTTTATCACACTTTCTTGGAAATTTCAAAAACTCAAATCACACCCCTACCCCCACTCCCAACCCCCTTGAGAAGCCACCTCGGCCAACATGTTAAAGCCATAGTTATTATTTCATGTCTAATCTTATTTGGAACTAATAGTTGGACAAGGTGTGAATGTCTTTCAATCTGCATGTCTCTATAGGAGTTGCTACAAGGCGTCAAGGTAGTTGCACAAAAGAAAGTGAGAATATGAGACTAAGTGACAAGGACGACATTGATGAAGATAAAAAGAGAAGAGAAGCTTATCAGATTATTGTGGCTAGAAGGTAATATACCTTTCTTTTGGTATATAGTCTTATAATGGTAACTGTTTGGAGCCCCAGCTTGATTAAGAAAATTAATATGAACTGTTATGGTCCATAGCCATGGATCTAGTAACTCGACGAGTTGAATAAGGATCCAGCACTGTTTGAGGGTTTCTTAAAACTTTTTTTGTGAAAAGAACTCTCTTCTACTTCTCCTTTTACATTAGGATTGAAAAGGAGTTTCCTTTTCTCAATTATAGATGCAACCAGCAAGTTAAAGGAAAGTTTAACCATTCAGATATGAAACCCCTATTTTATAACTCACGTCAACAGGTATAAATCCCTAAAACCATGTATCTATTTTCTTATACGTAAAAGAGACCAGAGAAGACCTTTCCAAACACGGGAAATGTAATAAAAAATACCTATTGAAGATCTCCTCCAACCAGTGACTCAAAAGCCTCCTCCTTTGATGATAAGGCTCACACAAACCTCCTCCTCTTGCTACTGGTTCGTGGCAGAGGTAGATTGCTCTTGCAGCTTGGAAGAGAAGGGTGATTCCTCTTCCTCTTCCTCCCACAATCTCCTCAAGGACTCTTCAATGGATGCAGCAAACCACCAAGAGAGTTCACGCCAAGAACCCTAGAAAGAACCTAAATGACCCGAGCTTATGCTAATTCTGAACTTGCTTTATTTCTCCATCCTTACCCCTTAAATAGGGTAATTAAAATCAACATAGGTTAGGGTTATAAAACCCAATTCTACCCCTACCTTTAAGTCTTATTACAAATCAATAAAATTCGAAATTAAAAGGAACATAGATAATAAAAGTAAAGTTGATGACTCAATGTTATTGAGTCCATAACATCTGCACCCCCCCCCACCCCCCCGTTGCAGATCGAGCTTGTCCTCAAGCTCAAAACCTGGGTAGACCTGTTGGAAGTTGTCCAACCGCTCTCATGCTGCGTAGTTGTGGCCGATTGCTGTCCAGTAATGGCATGCAGGGATATGTCCGGTGGTTCTTCCTCTATCATATCCTCTGTCACCTCGATATCCTCATCTTCAACCTTATCGATCAAAAACAATCTTTTGCACTGATGCCCAGCCCGATATGGTTCATCATAGTTGTAACACAGATTCTTAGCCCGTCGTTCCGCTATCTCAGCACTTGTCAATTTGTTTATATAAGGAGGTGTAGGATGACTAGATCTCGGATCCCCTATCAAAGTAATACCCGGGTTGTTTCTCAGAGGAATGCGCTTCCCTTGCCCAGTGGATGGATCACTCCGCTCCCCTGACCATGGAGGTCATCTGTGTTGTGCCTTCTATCGCAGTTCTAAAGCACGAGCTATATTCATAGCGCTGGATAAGTCAACAGGTGCATAGAGCTCCACCTCAAGCTTTAACGCCTCAGTCAATCCTGTTACAAACAGTGCAACTTGCTGATCCACTTGTACCATATTGCTGGCTCATGCTAATTTTTTCTGGAACAATTTTTTATATTGCTTCATGGCCTCAGTTTGACGTAAAAAAACCAAATCTCCCAAAGGGTTGCAGTAAACCGAAGGACCAAAATGGAGAGAGCATAATCGCTTAAATTCCTCCCAATCTACCACGTCGCTATCAACCTCAACTAGCTAGTACCAAAGTTGCTCTTCCCCTAGTAAGTGGAAAACGGCCACGTTGACTCGGTCATAGGCTAGGACTCGCTAATGGATAAAATTTTTTTCTCATCGATACATCCATATCAAAGGGTTTTCTGACCCATTATAAGTAGGGAATTCCATTTTAGTATACCTCAGAATAGTGCCTCCCCCCTGATAGAAGTGTCCCCCAGAATGAGGGGTCCTTGCTGTCCCGAGAAACTCGTGCGCCTAGGAAATTCATCTCCCCCTCTGTTATATGAATGGTCCCCTCCTCTCTAACCTGGAATGAGAGGTACAGTGCCTCCCCCCTGGTTGAGGTGTCCCCCCGGAATGAAGGGTCCTTGCTGACCCGAGAAACTCGTGTGTCTAGTAAACTCATCTCCCCCTCTGATCTGCGAATGGTCCCTCGGAATTGGGTTCTTGCCAATGCTCAGACCAGTCTCCATGCTATCCATCCTTCCTTTCAAGGTTTCCAAACTGAGAGTGAACTTCTCCTCCAATGCGGCAAATTTCTTGCCAGTAGTCAGACCAGTCTCTATGCTATCCATCCTTCCCTTCAAGGTCTCCATATCAATATCAATTTTGGAGAACCTCTCTAGGACTGTATCAAGAAATTCAAAGTATTCATTGGTGCTTCTCTCTACCGTGTTACCCTGTTCTGATACCAAGTTGTTAAGCACCTAGCTAATACTACCCAAAAGACCAGCATGTTAGGAGTGGAAGACATAGGTACTTAACCCAAGACCATAACATGAACATTAATGAATTGGCTTTGAACGGGAACCACCAATAAGAGTAAATCATATATAACATGACTATGAGTGAACCGATGCAATCAACAAGAAACTATATGGTCCCAAGGAAACCAACAAAAGATTATCAGTGATGTTAGAAAGATTGGAGTTAAGTAACTGCATGTATGGATGGAAACCATTTTCCTTCCAACTTCATATATCAATAATTTGATGTCCATTCACTATAAGAAAATTAGTTCCTACTGAAAAATTTTCAGCCATCAAATTTAAAAATTCACTGCAAAAAACCAAATCTTTCCTAGGGAATTTAGAAACGGTTGGCAACGAATTTTTAAACTCGTTGGGAAAGAATTTTTAGGGAAAGTTTCTCACTCATGTGAAATACTTTTTCTAGTGAATTTAAAAAAAATCCTAAAACAAAAGGAGAAGTTTTCTCAATGAAAATTTGAATTCATTGGAAAAGTTATATTTTTCCAATGAAATTTCAAATTTGTCAGGAGAAGTGATCTTTCTATGTGAATTTGAAATTTCACTGGAAAAAAAAATGTGAAGATCTTTTATTTTTTATTTTATGGTGAAGAAGAAGAAGAAGAAGAAGGAGAAGAAGAAGAAGAAGAAGAACCTTTTTAAAAAAAAAGTGGATTTGGTATATTTTATGTTTTGTTATATTTTTTCATCTCTTTGGTACCATATCTAAAATTATTGAGCTAGTGCCAGTGAAATTGGATAATTCCAATTATGTGATATGATGATATTTGGTACATATCTTTATTTATATGAAAAATAACCTTTTTTGAAATCCTTTTAAATTTGTTAGTGTATCCATTGAAAAATTTTTGCCTCAGGTTTGAAAACTAAAGAAACACTAAACAAAAAGTTGATTTGGTAAACTTTATGCTTGTTTTATTTTTTCTTATATTTGTCACCCTATGTAAAATTATTGAGTGAGTGCTGTTGAAGTTGGATAATTCTAATTATGTGAAATGATGAGATTTAGTACATAACTTTATTTATGCGAAATAAGTACCTTTTGAATTTGTTAGTGTTTTCATTGAAACTTGTAAAGAAAGAATAATATAATAAAGAATCTTGAACATGAGAAGTGATTATTAGAGGATTATCAACTTATTTGGTGGATTAAGGTATTCCTTTCTCTTGATATTCTTTCTATGTAACTGACATTCACAATATCTATGATATATGAGAATCATTGAATAATACATATATTGGCATTCTAGCTCAAGATGGTAGAATTCTATAATCACATCAACAGTATTAGTGTTCAATTACAATTGGTTGGAGAGGTTATTTGTTGTGGTCTCTGACCATGGATCGTGTGATTTGACGAAGGGAGAGTTCGTCTTGCAACTTGGGGGCAAAACCAAAATGATTTGATCTTCCTGGTCGACCTATGATGGCGATTTGTGATATAAAACGGAATGGAATGGGGAGGAATGGATGGATTGAGGAATCGAATGGGGAAATGGGGATAGGCTCATCAAAGGGAGACTTGAACCTTGGGTTCCTCAAGGGGATCGCCGACCCTAGGTTCCATGAAGGAGAACGCTGATCCTTTGTTGAGGTAAATTCTACTTAATCGTTTCATCACCCTCGTGAGCCCACTTAAGGCTAACCACGCCAACGTAATTCCACAGGATAGTTTTTACACTAATGCCATTCTGGCTTACATCATACCACATAATTACATAAATTCAAGATGTAATTCCTAATTGCAGCCCGTATGAGTAGCAACTCAGCTGCGTCACCTATAGATGACTCGGTCCGCTATCGAGTCCACAACATCACTCACCTCGTGGAAAACGAGCTTGTCCGCAAGCTCGAAGGTAGGGTAGACCTACTAAAATACATCGAAGTCCTCCCAAGTGTAATTAGTGGCATTGGTGTGAGACCACTGAACTAACACTTCCCTTCTATTTTGATTCTGGCGAGCCTTCAATATTTTGGTTGGCATGAGAGCAACCTGTCCGTCCTCAATGGGTGGTAAGGAGAAAGTGGGAGGTGTGTCGGTGCCTTTGAATGGCTTGAGGAGCGAGAAATGAAAAACATCATGGAGCTTGGAGTCCAAAGGTAGCTGCAGCTTATATGTGACTTGACCCACCCGCTGAGTAATTTTGAAGGGCCCAAAATATTTTGAAGAAAGCTTGTGTCGACTGCCCGCCAAAGAAGTTTGACAGTACAACTTGAGACGTAACCACACAATATCACCCTGATTGTACTGAATGTCTCTGTGGCCCTGATCATAATATTCCTTCATCCTTGCTTGAGCTTGTCTAAGTCGTTGTGGAACCTGGAACATAAGAAAGTAAACGAGAGGGATCCCGACCATATACTATCTGGAATGGTGTGTCCTGTAAGGCAGTGTGGAAGGAGGTATTGTAGTAGTATTCCTCTAAGGAATGCATTCCACCCACCGCTTAGGGCGGTCTCCTACCAAACACCGTAAATACATTTCAATGATGCGATTCACCACTTCTGTTTGGCCATCGAATTGAGGTGAGACGCAGAAGAATAATTGAGTTTGGTGCCACATAACTTGAAGAGATCTCTCCAGAATTGATTAGTAAAGATGACATCCGAATCACATACATTTGATTCTAGAATACCGTGTAAGCGAACAATAAATGTGAAAAATACTTGTGCTACTGTCGCCGCTGTATACGGATGCTCCAATGGGATGAAGTGTGCTTATTTTGAGAATCGATCCACTACCACAAAAAGAATAGATTTTCCCACAGACTTAGGAAGACCCTCAATAAAATCCATAGAAATGTTCGACCAAACCTGAGTGGGAAGCTCGAGCAGTTGTAGCACCCCTACTGGGCTTAAGTGATCTACCTTGTTTCTCTGACATACTTGACAAGCAGCTACATATGATGCAATGGAGTCTTTCATACCTGGCCAATAAAAATCCCCTCTGATCCAAATCAAATTTTTTTGAATTTCTTCATGATAACTGTTATGATAAGATGACAACACCTTGGCCACTATAGGAGAAGACATGGATAAATAAATGCATTTTTTATACAAAATGAGGTTGTCATGAAGGGACCAGTGGGGGTGCTTCGTTCTTGCAGCAATTTACTGACTCAGTTCTTGCAATTATGGTGTGCTTATGTGTTCCTCTTTTATGGAGTTCAATTGTAGAGGGGTGGGATGACTAATGGCACACACTTGAGCTGAAGCTTTTGATCTGCATGAGAGGGCATCAGCTGCAGTATTTAGTCTACCAGCCTTATATTCCACCTTAAAATCAAACCCTAGTAATTTAGTAATCCAATGTTGTTGAGGAGAAGTGGAGATGCGTTGATCCAACAAATATTTCAAACTGTAGTGGTCAGTGCATATGTTAAAATATTTGCCCCGTAAATAAGGTCTCCAGTGGCGGACCGCCTTAGCTAAGCCAATGAGTTCACGTTCGTAGGTGGGTAATTTGTGATGGTGGAGTGCTAGTTGACAGCTGAAATAGGCAATTGGGTGCTGAGATTGTTGCATCACCGCCCCAATACCTCCTCCTGAGGCATCACATTCTACTACAAACACATCCTCAAAATCTGGTAACTATAAGACAGGCGCAATGGCCATGGCTTGCTTGAGTGTTGTGAAAGTTGTGCTCGTCTCTTCATTCCAATGAAAGGTATTGTGTCATAGCAGGTTTGATAATTGAGCTGCTAGGGGCCCATAATTGGAATTGAACTTTTGATAATATCCTGCTTAGCCAAAAAAACCTCATTAAACTGTAATATTGCTTGGTTGAGGCCACTGTGTGATAGTTGTAATTTTTTTCAGGTCCACTGTAACCCCTGATGCAGTAATGATGTGGCCCAAATAAGCCACCTGTTTGCTACCAAATGCACACTTGGTCCTTTCCAAGTAAAGATGATGGGTTCGAATAAGTTGTAAAACCAGGAGGAGATGTTTTAAATGTTGAGGCAATGACTTGCTGAAAATTAAGATATCATCAAAGAATACTAAAACAAATTGTCAGAGACAGTCACTAAATACCTCATTCATTAATACCTAGAACGTGGATGGAGCATTGGAGAGATTGAAGGGCATCACGATGAATTCAAAGTGGCCATGATGAGTACAGAATGTTGTCTTCTCTATATCCGAAGAATACATGTGGACTTGATGATACCTCAAATGCAAGTCTTAGTGAAAAATTGAGCCCCATGTAATTCATCTAATAACTCATCCACTAGTGGTATAGGAAACTTGTCCTTGACAGTCTTGGCATTTAATTTGCTGTAGTCCACAGAAAACCTCCAAGTGTTGTCATGTTTCTTGACCAATAAGACTGGAGAAGAGAAAGGGGACTTACTAGGTCGGATGAGGCCTTGTTCGAGCATAAGTTTACATTGCCTTTCTATTTCATCCTTTTGCAGGTTTGGATAGTGACAAGGGCGCACAACTACCACTTCAGAGCCAGTCTTCAAACAAATCCGATGGTCACAATGTCTCAATGGCGGTAAAGCCGTAGGTTCCTAAAAAAGGTCAGTAAACTCATCCGAAAAATTTTCTAAGGTGGTAAGTGGATGGTGCAGTTGCTGAAGTACATGTAAATGTGCTGGAACGTCAGCCTTACAACCTTGTAAAGTGACCTTGTCACCTACCAACTCAAAACTCATGGTCAAGGCAGCGAAGTCCCATTCTATAGGTCTTAACATTTGGAGCTACTTAATGCCCAAAACCATATCAAATCCGGCTAGTGGTATGATGAGAAATTCTGCAGAAAATTGGTGGCCTTCAATCGAAAACAGAACTGCCTTGCTAACCCCATAACTTGGAACCTTTTCTCCATTAGCCACTGAAACCGAAGCTATTGGCCAAGGTTGAACCTGAAGATTTAAATGCTGGGCAGCAGTGAAACTCAAAAAATTATGAGTAATACCTGAGTCCATTAGACTTAAGAGTGGTTGGGTGTTGACCATGGCACATACTTGCATTGTTTTGGTAGACTGGAGGCCCGTGATAGAGTGGAGAGAAATTGCTGGTTCTTCCACCTCTAGGGCTGGTTCCTCCTCATCATCTACTTCCAACCAAAATAATTTTTTTCATTGATGCCCAAACGTGTACTGCTCATCACAATTATAACATAAACCCTTGGACCTTCGTTCTTCCATCTCTGCCCTGTTCAATTTTCTGATGAATGCTGGTTGAGACGGACTAGGCTTAGGGGTTATAGGGGAGCCTGCAGGAACATTAGTGTGCCATGGTTGACCTGTGGATGGGGTTCTAGCACTAGATCTCCATCCTTGCCAATTAGGCCTTCGGGATTGAATTTTCTGTTTGGCTTCTAATGTTCTGGCCAAATTCATTGCTCGTGCTAAATTAGTAGGGGCAAGGAGTTCCACATCTAAGCGTAGGGACTCTGTCAAGCCTGCAGTAAACCACCCCACCTGTTGGTCCACCCCAAAAATCTTGCTGGCCCTGGCCAAATTTTCTTGGAATAATTTTTGATTGTGCTCTACACTACCTGTTTGGCGTAGCAACACCAAATCCCCCAATGGGTTGCTTTGGGCAGGTGGCCCAAACCGAATTGTACACAACTCTTTAAATTCCTACCAATGTAAATTCAGATTCTCCACTTCTAATTGATAGCCTCATAGCTGCGCTTCATCGAGCATGTTAAAGTCGATCAACCCCACCTTGTCTATTTCAGTCATCCTTTGGTGAGAATGTTTTTTTCACACCTATAAAGCCAAATCAAAGTCCTCATACCCACTCTATATCTCGGAATGGTCCCTCCTCCTGGACCAAAACCCACTCTATTTGCTGGATGCTCTATTCACCCAGCAAAATGTTCTCCTTTCATGGTCGCAGGGCTTCTCCCCCTCCTGAGGGGTTAGGTTTCTTGTCCCCATCCATTCATCTAATTTATTAGATAAAACTTGAACTTGTACATTTACCTGGTGAGAAACTCTGCTACCCACCAATGCAGCCAGACGCCCCTCCATCTCTTCTTGCCCTGCGTGTATCATTTCTCTGATTCTGGCCAGCAATTCCTCATTATTGGATGACTCTCCCATACTGACATTCTCTGATACCAAGATGTTGTGGTCTCTGACCATGGATCATGTGATTCGATGAAGGGAGAGATCGTCTTGCAACTCGGGGGCAGAACCAGGACGCTATGATCTTCCTGGTCGACCTATGATGGCGATACATGGTAGAAAACGGAATGGAATGGGAAGGAATGGATGAATTGAGGAATCGAATGGGGAAATGAGGACAGGCTCGTCAAAGGGAGACCTGAACCTTGGGTTTCTCAAGGGGAACGCCGACCCTAGGTTCCATGAAGGAGAACGCTGATCCTTTGTTGAGGTAAATTCTGCTTAATCTTTCCATCACCCCCGTGAGCCCACTTAAGGCTAATCACACCAAGGTAATTCCAAAGGATAGTTTTTACACTAATGCCATTCCAGCTTACATCATACCATATAATTACATAAATTCAAGATATAATTCCTAATTTCCGTCCTTATGAGTAGCAACTCAACTGTGTCTCCTCTGGATTACTCAGTCCGCTATCAAGTCCACAACATTATTGCTGGCTTAGTAGTCGACAACAGTGATGGTTTTGTGGTTATCGTTTAAGGAAACATGCTTGGATTTCTACTTTGTATGTCTTTTAGAACTTAAGAAGTTACACTTATATCTTATTTTCATTATTACTTTTCTCCATTTATCATGTTATCAATTCAAATGACGTAGATTATTTTATGGTCCAATGCGGCCCAACCTAGGGTATGATTTATAGGGTAGGCCAACCTAGTAGGGATAGGTTTAAGGGCAAAGAATTCTGTGTTCTATCAGGTCTAGAACTTCTTAACAAGTGGAATCAAAACAATCCTTCTGGGACCTTCTCCTTCTCAATCGTTAACCAAAGACAAGATCAGTTCGACTAAACTATAGAGCTAGAATATATCTGATTATCAACTTTAGAAGAAGCATATTTAATACAACAAATAAGTATTTGAATGAAAGATATTCAAGTTTGCTTTTAGATGAAATAAGTTTCTAGTCAACAAGGGTACTGCTAGAGAATGAAGCAAATCATTCATCCAGAAATGATTGAAGGAGAGAGATTTACATATCAATATATATACCAAATTAAAATTCATTGAATCTGAATTCTGGAGAAACAAGTCTTTTGATATTTGGAGCTATATTTTAAAAGATATCCGCATTGGAATTTGTAAAGGTCAGTACTGCTAAAACGTTTTTCTTTCTTCATTGAACCTTAGTGACCTAGCTCTCCCTCTCCTTTTCTCCCATTAACCCAAAAATACCTAAAAAATATATAATTCTCCATCCCCTATGTACTTTACCTTATTCTAGAGTCTCATTAGGTCCACTTTCATCCACAAAAATCCATATCCCTACATCTAAGAAGAAACCAACTCCTCCATCACTATTTTCTCTTACCACCTCCTAATACTCTCTCCCAATCTCCCTAACTTCTCTACCAAGTATTTTCAGCCAAACACATGACTCTAGACCTTCTTACAGCCCTAGACCTATCTAAGTCACACCCCATCCTCCACTAAAACTCTCTCCCTTCTCCAAAAGTCATTCCTACCTAAAAATAAAAAAAGAAGAAATAAATTTGCACCATCACCCCTACCATGGGGTAGGTATACCCATCAAAAGAACAAAGTTCCTTCTTTGAGACCTTTTACAGACATGGTGAATAAAAAAAGCATGGATAATGACATAGAAGTCAATGCACTTCCAGCCCCTTGAAACAAAGACTATGCCAAAATTCTTGTTCAACTCACTTCTTGGAGAGGCCAGAATTTAGCTATGGATATAATACTATCCACTTTACCGCCCCAAGTAGAAATTTTTTCTCTTTGAATGAAGTCATGAATAAAAGTGAAAGTCTCAAGGCCTCCTTTCCCCTCACACCAATCTTTTGATAAAGAAGCCTCATCCAGGTCTGTACTTTCTTTTGTCTCTCCACCCCCATCCCCAACCACCTTCCCACCAAGCCAAGCTTCCACAAAGCTTCTCTCTCATCCTCTAACCCAACTCCATATTATCCATCTATGTCAGCCACTCCCTCTTCTCTCCAAACAAATCCTCTCCTTACCCACCCACTACAACCATGAAAATGATCTACCCAACCATGCACCACCATGCTACACTTCCAGCTACCCACCCCTATGAAAATATCCACCCTAATCCTTCCATTATCCATACCACATATTGCCTCCCTCTTTCCCAACTTTAACACACTTTTCAAACCCAATCTTTAAACCACCCTGACAAAAAAATTTCACTTATACCAACAACCAAACCCTCACCCACATACACTACCTATGTCTCTGCCTTCACATGACACAACCGCCTGCAACTTATCAAGAACAGAAGGTAGCTACTCTAGAACAAGATAGGCCAGACTAAGATCTGGCCCTCAAGCTCATCAAACATCAAATTCAGTTAGCACATCAGCCTTCTCAAAGCATGCATAACAAGAAGTACACAACTTGGGAGCTTGAAGACAAATTCTAATAATGGTTTCCCAACACTTTAACCTTGAGGACAAGTTTGATCTTTCAAGAATGTTGGAATGATAAAACCCAATTTTAGGTAAAGACACGTGTAGACTATCCTAGGGAATGGGTAAAATTTAATCTGGGAGCATTTATTTTTAAAAATGGTAATTTAATTTTATCTTGTTGAAAATCTAGGGGGCCCACATGAGGGGTACTCTTGTAATTCATTTAGCAATTAAAAAGAGTCTTAGATAATGTTGATAGTATAAGAAGTTAAGAGAGCTGAGTTAAGGGTGAAAGCAACCTAAAAGCTAAGAATTTATTTTATTTAGATTTCACATAAGCCTTCTCAAAGCATGCATAACAGGAAGTACACAACTTGGGAGCTTGAAGACAAATTCTAATAATGGTTTCCTGATAGATGCCAGATTCTGACATGAGAACTAGGTTAATTATAATAGAATAGCCCTTATAATTGTGTTATAGGTGGGTATTTATCGGTTTTCAAATGAAACGTGCATTTATTGAATTTGGCATTAATCACTGTCTATATTGCATATTTTACTCTCCTGAATTATATTTCATTGATTTTAGGGTGTATTTCTTCCTGAAATGATTTTTATGGATTCAGTTATGGAATTTCAGGAGAATTTTGGTGGAGAAGGAGACATTTACCAAAGTGCCATTAGTGAAAGAGGGAGATTTTTAGGGTAACAACGTTTTGAAAGAAAAGGGGGCTCGAGGGGGAAAAATAGGGGAGGCCGCTGACCGAAAGAAGGGGAGACCCGAGAGGATTTCCAATCATTGTTCGCCGTGCCACCGTCATCCACCGCCGTCCGGCAACCGAGAACAACCCGAGGAGAGCTGGAGAGAGTCTCCGTCGCGATGTGCTCGACATTGCCAATTTCTGCTCGCCAGGCCGAGAGGTGACCCGAGAGGGCTCCTCCGGCACTGATTCCGCATTCTGACCATCCTTCGGAGCCATTCCGACTCCGACCGAGACACGAGAGAACCGGTCAGAGGACTTCAGCTCCATTCTGTTGTCCGCCGCACCACGTCCATCCGTGGGTTTCTATCCTTCTTCTCCGGCATCTTCTCTACCTCCAACCACTCGCTCTTGCAACCCGAAGCCATCAATTTCTGGAAATTGCAGCCGTGAGAATGAGCCTTTGCTGCCCGAGCGAGAGGAAGGAGAAGGGGAGTAATCCATCATTTTGTAATTTAATTTTTCTATAGTTTGAACTTAGGTTTTGAATGTTTATTAAATTGGATTTGAGAATTAATGTTTATCGAATATTTTTTTTCCGGATATTTGATTAAATTAGCTAGTTAGGGTAAGATTTTAATTTAGGTTGGATTTTGGTATTTTAATCTGATTTCTGTCTTTCACTCTATGCGCCCGAGAGGGGCTAGACGCAAGGATTGAGAAATCGGATTGGTGATTACGTGGCACTCGAGAGGCACGAATCACGGTAAAATCCAAAGTTGATAATTTTAGCATCATCACAATAGGAAATTGAATCTCTGCATTCTATTGTAATCCGATCTCTGTCATTAACTCTAGGCGTCCGAGAGGGGCTAGACGCAAGGATTGAGAATCCGAATTCGTGATTACGTGGCGCTTGAGAGAGGCACGCATCATGGTAAAATCTAGAGTTGACGTTTCCTATTGTGCAAGTAGTTAATTAGATTATTGCTTGATAACTTAGGATATAATTAGTGTTTAGTTCAGATTAATTCATCATATTTGGTTAGGCTAGTTGACTGAAGGATATACAAAATTCAGTCCTCCCTGTGAATATGACCCTCGCTTCCAGCTAGATTACATGAACGATTCGTACGCATGCGAGGTATAAAAGCCGATGTAATTAAATTTCACATCATTTCCAAAAACTTTAACCTTGTGGACAAGTTTGATCTTTCAAGAATGTTGGAATGATAAAACCCAATTTTAGGTAAAGACACGTGTAGACTATCCTAGGTGAAAATTAATCTTGTAAAAATTAATCTGGGGGCATTTATTTTTAAAATTGGTAATTTAATTTTATCTTGTAAAAAATCTAGGGGGCAGCACTTGAGGGGTATTCTTGTAATCCCCCCCCCCCCCCCCCCCCCCCACACACACACACCACACACACACACACACACACCCTTTGTCTCTCTGTCTCACTCTCTTTGTCCCTTATTCTACCCTTCATAACCTCTTTCTCTCAACACTTCTTCCCTCCTAACCACTCCCTCTCAACTCTTCCTTGCACTTTTATGAAAAAATAGGACCTTTTACAAGTAGGGACACTACTAGAAAATTGGTTTCTCTCAAAGATTTTTTCTCGGAGAAATTGCTTCGCTTATGCGCACAAAAATTTAGCACTTTTCTTTATCAAATTAATTTTATTGAGAATAGTATATATTTCTTGGAAAAAATTAAATTTCATCATGAAAAATATTCCTACTAAATGGTGAGAACCAGTTATTCTTGGTGAAACTTAAAATTCATAAAAAAATTTATACTGTAATTTCGGCAAAAATAAGTAGAAAAACAAAAAGTAACCAAAAATCCACATATTGTTTGTGAAATTAAAAAAATTCTAAGAAATATATATTATTCTCGATGAAATAATTTTTCAAGAATAAGTAAGAATAAAATATAAAAATATTCATTTATTCTTGGTGAAATATTTTGCAAAAATAAGTAGCAAAATTAAAAAAACCACAAAAAGTATTCACTTGTTCTTTAAAAAAATTAAAAATTCATCAAGAAATATGTTCTATTCTTGATGAAATAAATTTTCAAATAAATATTTACTACTATTATAAAAATAATTTTGTTGCAAATAAGTAGGGAAAACAATTAAATAACCAAAAAAACCACCCTCTTATTCTTGATGATATTTAAAAATACCAAGAAATATATAAAAACTAACTAACATAATAATTAACCCATCATTGGAATAATTAAATAACCAATTAATATCTATTTATGTAATTATATAATTAATTAATCAATTAATTTTAACTTGAAAATAATATTGGTCTTTTTGTAATAAAACTTAATTAAAACCTAAATATAAGTAAATAATTATTTTAAATAAAAATTACTAGCTGGAAATTCTCTCTTTTTCTTTCGTTTTCCTTTTTTCCTTTCTCTTTTCCTTTCTCCTCCTCTTTTTTCCCTCTCATCTTTTTCATTTCTTGCCCTGCTTGAGAGGGACTACCTCAAGTTTCCTGCCTTAGGAGAGGGGAGATTGGAGGGGAGTGGGAGTGGGAGGGTAGGAAGGAGAGGTGGTGGAGAACCGGAGGGGGAGGAAGGGGAGGTAGGAATAGAAGGAGGGGAGGGAGGGGGGAAGGGAAGTGGGAGGTGAGGTTAGAGGGTAGGGAGGGGGGAGGGGAAGTGGCAGGTGAGGTAAGAGGGTAGGGAAGAGGGGAGAGATGGAGTCCAAGGAGGGGAGGTAGGAGGGAGGGATGGGAGTGTTGGCCTAGGTGACTTCTCAAGAGGAGGATTAATTGAGAATTATAATTTAAAATTTAACTAAGGCATGGAAAAATAAAATATGCAATCATGCAATTTCAAGAGTACAACATTCACACACCATAGGGATCACACAAGATTTTTTGTTAACTCTAATAGATGGAATTTACATCAAAGATATTTCGGCTTTCTTTAAGTCATGTGTAGCTAAAATACACACTTTTACAAAAAAATTCCTCAAGAGATTGGCTAGATTCTAACTCTAGCTAGACCCTTTCTATCCAGATTATAATAGGTTCTAGATTAACCTTTCATAAAAGAAAAATATAAAGAAAGGATAAAACATTTGCACCCTAGGATAGTACCTTCTCCTTGAGAGATAGAAGCTTCCAATTTTGTAGCACAATGAAAGGATAGAAGCTTGTCTAATGTAGATGCAAAAGAGAGGAAAGGAGGAAACAATATGGGAAATTTCAAAGGATATGCTTAGTCTTTCTCTCAAAAGTAATTTGAGAAGTTTTCCAAGTAATTGAGAATGGAGGCATAAGAATATGTCAATAAATTCTTATTAACTTCTGAATGGGAGGTTTGGTGGGGAATTTATAAGTTATCCATGCTTAACTAGCCATTTTTTGCCCATTTTCAAAAGTTAGTGTTTATGAAGATCGACCAACATTGATCAATCATAGTAAAGTGATTGATCAATCAAATCGAGTCCAACGACTATTTTTCTAATAGAATGTGTCTTATTGATTGATGGTATGATCGATCACTGCCAAGGTATGATTGATCAATTGGAATTTCCTCTTGCAATGCATTGATCAATGAACTTTCTTTGATTGATCATGCTTTATGTCTGTTGAATTTGGGATCCCTTTTCCAATATTCCAATCAAGGGAAGAGAAAAAGAAAAAAAGTGAAAAGGGGAAGAAGGCTCTCAGGTAGAGAGAAGAAGAGAAGGGGAGCAAGGTGTGCGCCAAGCAATGAGAGAGAGATTTACTCAAGAGAAAATTTTAGAACTTGATTAATTTTGAATTACAACAACTCTAATTCTAATTATAGTAAAGTAAGTGATAGAGTCCATATACAATTAAAATTTAAATCTCCTAATTATATTCCAACTCTAACTCTCTAAGATAAGTCTATCAGGAAAGGATAAGACAATCTAATAGAGTTCTAATATAAGTTGAACTATAACTCTTCTTCAATAACGTGGAAATAAGGGAAGATGTGAGCGTGTGGCCTTATCCTTGTGGATCCCACATGATCTTCCTACTCATATTGATAAGATTCCAGCTTGTAGTATCTTTATGGGTTCTACTTGATTTTCAAGTCTTCTAACTCATTTTAGCTTGTGCTCCTTATCTTCTTAACTCATGCTAGCTTGTTGGATGAGGACTCTTCTAGGCATCCCATGTCCTCATGGTGGATCCCACCATCTTGTGCATCATGGTGGGTCTCACATTGTAACACTCCCCCTCAAGATGGGAGTGAGAAAACATTTATGGATGCTCAGCTTGTTGTAGATGGTAGACATAATCTTGTGAGTGACCGACTTGGTGAGAATACCTGCAACTTGACTTTGTGATGATATATGCTTTAGAGATAAAAGACCCGCTTAGAACTTTTCTCATATAAAATTGTTGTCCACTTCAATATGCTTTGTTCTTTCATGGAAGACTAGATTCAATGTAATGTGTATAGCTACTTGATTATCACAATATAGACCCATCAAAGCTTCTTTGTAGAATCCCAATTTAGTGAGAAGAGATCTTATCCATAGGAGTTCATTAACAGTGTGTGCCATGGCTCTATATTCTGCTTCTGTACTAGACTGTGCTACTACATTTTGGTTCTTGCTTCTCCATGTAACCAAATTCCCTCCAACATCTATACAAAATCCTGAAGTAGATTTCTTGTCATCTGGGGATCGGGCCCAATCTGCATCTGAGAATCCTTCGATGTTGAAGTAACCATGATTTTTATAGAGAGACCCTCTTCTTGGAGCTCCTTTCAGATATCATAATATATTTTCAAGTGCTTGCCAATGACTAAGTTGTGGTTTGTGCATGTATTGACTCAACACACTTACTGTATATGATATATCTGGCCTTGTTACACATAGGTAAATAAGTTTTCCCACTAGTCTATGATATTTTTCGATATCTACATCTTCTCCAGTACCCGCACATAATTTTGTATTTGAGTCCATAGGAGTATCTGCTGGTTTGCATCCCAGCATTCTTGTCTCCTCCAGTAGATCAAGGGCATACTTTCTTTCGGATAGCACAATCCCATGTCTGCATTGTAATACTTCAATACCCAAAAAATATTTGAGTAGTCTAAGATCCTTTGTCTTGAATTCAACACATATTTTTTCTTTCGTTTCCTGGATGTCCTCGGAATCACAACCAGTTAAAATGATATCATCACTATATACTACCAGAATTACCTTGCCTCTAGGTGTGTTGTTAATAAAAATTGAGTGATCTCTAGAGCATCTATAAATCCTGCCCGTATGAGGGCTTCACTAAATTTCTCAAACCATGCATGAGGGGACTGTTTTAGACTGTACAAAGATTTTTTTAGTCAACATATTGACTTTCCCTCCACCATATACCTAGGTGGTTGTTGCATATAAATTTCTTCTTTGATGTCCCCATTCAAAAATGCATTTTCACTGCAAGTTGATATACCTACCAGGAAGAGTTAGCTGCCAGAGATAATAACACACGTACCAAGTTCATTTTTGCCACTAGAGAGAAGGTTTCCTCGTAATCAATTCCATAACATTGTGTATGGCCCTTAGCCATGAGGCTAGCCTTCAGTCGAGCCATAGACCCATCTAGATTGTGTTTCACAGTAAACACCCATTTGCAACTTACATGTTTCTTATCAAATGGAAGTTGGACTAGAGCCCATGTCTGATTTTCATAAAGGGTCTACATTTCTTCATCCATTGCTGCCTTCCACCCTGGATGTTTGAGAGCCTCATGATAGGACTGTGGTATAGATATGGAAGAAATAGTAAAGAGAAATTGACAACATGCAGGAGACAGATGATGATGAGACACAAAATTTGATTTGGGATGAGATGTAGAGGGTATGGTTCATGATCTGGGTTCTTTTCTTTGTATGAAAGGACAAGTATCATATTGTGGGCAAAAAATAACTGGAGAAGATGGACTTACTTCGGTGGGATCCGTAAACTCTGCAGGTGTGGTGTTAGTCGTTGTTTCTGGGGGTTGAGAAGTTTCTGTAGCATGGGGCACAACCGGTTGAGGAAAACCTGGTACTGAAGATAAACCTGGAAGTGCATTGTCAGAATAGTTTGGAGAGTCTTCAAAGATTGTAACATCCTTGGACACAAGTAAACGCTTAAGAGTGGGATTATAACAAACATAACCCTTTTGTGTACGCGAGTATCCTAGAAAGATACACTTGATAGATTTAGGATCAAGTTTACTGTGTTTTGGGGAGGAAATATGGACAAAACATTGACACCCAAAGATTTTCAAGGGCAGTGAAAACGGATCATCATTTGGTAACAATATACAGTAAGGAGATTTATTACCAAGAACGGAAGATGGTAGATGATTTATAAGAAAGCATGCGTTTAGGATTGCATGAGGCCAATAAAAGTATGGAACTTTCATGGCATATAATAAACCTCGAGTTACCTCAAGAATATGACAATTTTCCATTTGGATACACCATTTTGTTGAGGGGTGTAGACACATGATGTTTGATAGATAATGCCATTTTCTTGACAAAAAGAGTCAAGTTCTTTGGAAATGTATTCTTTGGCATTATCAGACCGAAGTATTTTTATATTCTGACCAAACTGAGTTAGTACCATAGCATGAAAAGACTTAAAAATCAATGGTAACTCAGAATGCCCCTTAAATAGAAACAACCAAGTGGTACAAGTGAAATCATCAATTAATATAATAAAATACCTGACTTGAGAAATATTTGAGATGCTTAAGGGTTCCCATAAATCAGTATGAATTAATGAAAACGAAGTAATACTTTTGACTTTTGGACGAGGTGAGTATGTACTCCTTTGATGTTTACTCAGTTGACAAACTTCACAATGAAACTTGGACCTGACTTTATGAGTAGGAAACATATAATGAAGAGATTGTGAAGATAGATGTCCCAACCGGTTGTGCCAGAGCCTTGTCTCATTTTCACTGGTGGAAACAATATTTATTTTTGGCACATCTAGGTAGTATAGCCTCCCTTGTCACAACTTCCACCAATCACCAGCTTCGTTATAAGATCTTGAAACACACACAAAGTGAGTGAGAAGGTGATAGAGCAATTAAAATACTTTGTCAGTTGACTAACAGATAACAGATTCAAAGGGAAGGTAGGAACAAATAGAATATTAGTGAGCGGAAGTGGATCCTTTCCCTTGAACCTTGGTTTGAGAACCGTCAGCTACGGTAACAAACTTATATGAAAGACACGGAGATACAGAATGTAATAAATGTCTGGGACCTGTAAGATGTTTGGAGGCTCCTGAGTCAATTATTTAGGATGAAGATGAGGCAGATAGCATACCTGAAGCAGTGGTGGCAATGGTATTTAATGAGGAACTTCGAGAAGAACCCATCATTTTCTGAAACAACTCATATTCTTCATCAGTAAAATTTTTCTTTTCAGTTGTTTTTTTGTGCTGATCCTCCTTTGTATCACTTACCAAGGCTTGATTAGCCTTGGTCAAGTCTGAGTTGTCTTTGGCATTATAACATATTTCTCCATAGTGATCATTTTTTCCACAGTAACTCCTTTCCTTGTAATAGCATGTATCGATAGAGTGGCCATATCTCCCACAATGAGTGCATTCTTTCCACAGTTTTCCATGCCTTTTATTAGCCAACTAATCACAATGGTATCATTTTTTAACCATTTTTATAAAAAATGTCGTCTTGATCTATAGGTGGTCCACGGTTGGTGAGATGACCAAGTAGGTCCTTTGTTATAAGAAACCTCCGAACTAATGTGAACCAACTCATAAAATTTGATACCCTTCGTAAGGGTATTGTGGTAATTCTGAGTATACCACCTTTGCTACTCAAAATTTCTTTAGCCATAATAGGCACTTCAAAAAAAATAATTCTCCAAAAAAATTCTAATCAAAATATCCAAGTAGTATTCTTCAAAAAGCTTCATGCATGGAGAAATTTAGCATCTATGCTAAACAATCATTATTCTGATATTTTTTGAGCAAATAACCATTCATAATAGACTCAATATCAATCTTCTATATCAGGGGAATCTTGTTCCCACAAAAAAAAATCAACAATCTGATCATGGACTGGTCTCGGTTAATAGAAATTCCATACCGACAAAACTGCTTTGATAGCTTCTTCTAGATCGAGAGGCATTCATATCCACAATCTCATAAGATGACAAAAATTCACATACTCATCTTTAAATCATCTTCTAAATCTAGAAGCCAGTAAAATGAAGTAATAAAAAAAAAATAATGAAGGAACTTTTCTCACACTTTTTTATCTTCCTTCACAAGAAGCCTTCTATGAGTGGTGTTGATCATATCTTCTTAGAACATTCCTTTTGTTGTAGGGATCCTAAATTTAATGCTCTGATACCATGTTGAATTTAGGATCCCTTTTCCAATATTCCAAGCAAGGGAAGAGAGAAAGAAAAAAAGGAGAAAAGGGGAAGAAGGCTCTCAGGTAGAGAGAAGAAGAGAAGAGGAACAACGTTGCGCCAAGCAATGAGAGGGAGATTTACTCAAGAGAAAATTGTAGAAATTGATTAATTCTGAATTACAACACTTCTATTTATAGTAGAGGAAGTGATAGAATCTCCTAATTACATTCCAACTCTAACTTTCTAAGATAAGTCTATCCTGAAAGGCTAACACAATATAATAGAGTTCTAATATAAGTTGAACTATAACTCTTCTTCAATAACGTGAAAATAAGGAAGGAGGTGAGCTTGTGGTCTTATCCTTGTGGATCCCACGTGATCTTCCAGCTCATATTGATAAGATTCCAGCTTGTGGTATCTTTGTGGGTCTCACTTGATCTTCAAGTCTTCTAACTCATTTCAGCTTGTGCTTCTTATCTTCTTAACTCATGCTAGCTTGGATGAGGACTCTTCTTGGCATCCCATGTCCTCATGGTGGATCTCACCAGCTTGTGCATCATGGAGGGTCCCACATTGTAACAATGTCCCTGATTGGGAAGGTTATATATGACCGATCATTCAATGCTAAATTCACTTGTGTGGACAATATTGATCGATCAGTCCAAGTGGGAAGATTGATCATGATTTATAGCACGATTTGTTCATGTTCTGGATGATTGATCGATCGACTTAGGTTGATTGATCATTCCAGTGTCAATTCAACTAAATTGACTTTGATAGCATGGGAATGAATGATCCTAAGTGCTTCTAACATGCTTGAAGAGTGTATATGATAGTTTTAAAATATGTATGGATACAATGTATGTTTGAAGGAATTGGAGAGCTACCTTCAACATAGACTGAGTTTTGAAAGATCGAAATAAATCCTAAACTCTTCTCCTCACTTTGTCTTCAAGTTCCAAGGGTGTTTCTTCAAGATAGACTTTCCAAGCTACTTGAGGTATTTGAGAAGCTTGATTCGTTTTGAAGCTTTTGACCTTGAAATGCATGTCTCTTTAAGGAAAAGTATCTAAAGTACTTAATTTACAATTGTAAGCTTTATGTAGTTTTGTTATTGTCAAACTCAAGAAGGGAGTCAACATACGGTCAACAATCTCCCCTTTTTTATGATGACAAAACCTAACTTTAAAAAAAAATTAAATGCACAATCCCTAAGGTTGGAACTAAGTCAAATGTGAAAATTTTGAATTGGCTCCCCATTAATCTATGTAAATCTCATTTTAATTAATTAGTTTTCAATTTGTAACATCAAGTGTGCCTAGTGGGTCTAAGTCTATCTTTTTATTGTCCCCCCCTTTTTGTCATAATTAGAAAGATATGTAAGAAGACATGTGAGTAATGAAAAATTAGGCTCAAACGCCATTTCATATTTATTTTCAAGATTAAAAAAAAAAGTGCACTAGCTACAAATGCTGAAATGTAAATACAAGTAAAGTATCGGCATATGTAAGTACAAAGGGAGTAAAAAAGGTCGTCCTAAGGACTAGTATGGTGCACCCATCTAAGTGGGTGGATTAGAATGATTGATAATTTCCTGTAACATGCTCTTGAGTCTCAGTAGACTGGCTTGAATCTCATTTTGACTAGTCTTCAACTGCTCTTCAGTAACTAGGATGGTAGTTTGCGATGAGCAAATGTCATCTACAACCTCCTCTAAATCAGTGAGTTGGTCTTCGAAGGATGAAGCTTCTTCTATGGTTCTCCTCCTCTTCGCGAACTCATATTGTTCGACTTGTAGTTCCAGGTTCATTTCGTTCTCAGAATCAACGTTCTATGGTGCCTTTTTATGGATCGAGTCCTTCTACACCAATAGACCTCAAAACTTAGTGAAGCCAAATTTCCCTAGCTTGGTCTCACCAACGGATATCTTCTTTGTTATGTCCACAATCTCTTCATCAATGAGATCCACTCTACACCGTCAGAGAATAGCCATGATCTCTTGAGCAAAAGGTAAACCATCCGCTCTCGAGCTGTTGGCTATGTCTATCATCCGACAAGCCATAAAGTACCCAAAATTGAGACGTACCTTCGGGGTAATTGACCACATCCAAAAAATCTCTTCGGTGATGAGAGGAGATTAAGTCCTCCTCCTCAGTGACTATCTCCATGATCACCCTTTGGGCTATTGTGAGGTTCTTTATCTTGAACTCATAAGTAGTCTCCACCATTTGCCAGAAAACAAGTAGAATTGCGTCTGGAATATTCTATTGGCAATTCAAATAAAAGTTGACCGGTCAGTATTCGTTGAGGTACCGTATCATGCCCATGAATGTCATGCCAAGGAGGTCATTTAGCCCCATAGACTGAATCAAGAAGGTGGGCTTCTTCACATACGAGGTGTGCTTCAAGTTATTGGGCCCGAGCTCTTCTACTTTGATGTTGCATTGAAAACCTTCACAAGTACTGGGTATACAACTTATTTTTTTCCAAAAACCCTCTTAGGGTGAGAATATTCCTTCAAAGTCTTCTAACTCCTTTTTAAAAAAGCCGACATCAATTTTTCTTGGTTCCACAATACTATTGGAGGCCAAATTTTGAAAATACTTACCCCGTTGTTGCCGAGTGCAAAAGTGTTTGGGCCAATTCAGCATTTGTTCACAAACATCATGCTCTTTGCCTTGGGTTTTCTTTTTGGCTACCACCTTTGTGAGAACCATGGTGAAATTTCGGTTTGGGAGAGAAAGGAAGAAAATAGAGGGTTTATCCATAGACTTGGGTGAAGAATGCTTAAAAAATCTAGGTGAAAGAACTTTCGAGGCATTGGAGCTCTAAGATTTGGTAGGAAATAGGTTTGGAAATGATTTGGAGTGAAGTGATTAGGCTAAAATTCGTTTAAAACTCTTCAACTTCTCATCTTGTGCCATGTATGATCGATCATTTGGTGTTGATTGATTGACCAATCACTTAAGTTGATTGATCAATCTCCTATGCAGAGTGACATAAATGTGATCTTTTGGTTTTCACTTCACTCTTATGGCACTACTGATGTGGGATGTGCTTTTTAAGCTCATGTTTTTAGCCTAAGTAGATCAAGTTGGGTTGTTTATCCCTAGTTCTCCTAGAAGCTTTGAGAAATGATCAAATCCTCAAGGCTTTGTGAAATGTTCTCTAATTGATTTTTAGTCGCAACAAAATTATTTTTACTTTGGTTTCAACCAGCTCTCTTATGAAATGAGGCCTTATTTCTATGTGTTTTGATTGAGAGTGGTGAACTGGACTCTTACTTAGACTTATGGCGCTCATGTTGTCACAATGGACTGGAATTTCTTTTGGTTCTTAGTCGTAGTCATCTAGTTGTTGTTTCATCCGAAGAAGTTTAGCACAAAAACTTTCACATGTTATGTATTCAGCTGATGTAGTGGATAAAGAAACCAAATGTTGTTTCTTGGAAAACCAAGAGATAATCATATTTCTAAGTAATTGGCAAATACCACTTGCACTATTTCTGCCAATTTTGTAATCGAAAAAATCTGCATCAGAGTAACTAACAAGATCAATGGTTGAAGAGTTTGAGTACCAAAGACCTAAGTTGGGTGTCCCAAGTAGAAAATGGACAATTTTTTTCACTGCCACTAAGTGAGATTCTCTAGGATCGGATGGATATTTAGCACATAGGCATACCGAGAACATTATATCCAATCTACTGGATAAAAGGTATACTAGGGATCCTCTCATGCTTCTATAAAGTTTTTGATTTATGGCCCTACCAGAGTTGTCCGAGTCAAGTTTCAAGGAGGAACTCATTGGTGTGCTAATTGACTTAAAATTTTCGATGTTGAATCTCTAAAGTAATCTCTAAGGGGGGGGGGGGGGGGGGGGGGGGGGAACGGGTTAGTCAGCAAACTTGAAATTTGAAGTTCATCTTCATCTCCTACTTCAAAATCATTTCATTCATCTACATGAACTTCATCTTCAAACTTGGGGAGGGGGGTCAACAAACTGGAAATTTGATATTCATCTTCATCTCATGCATCTACATGATCTTTATCTTTGAAATAGGTGTTAGTGTGGACAAGTTCATGTTCGAAATCTTCGAAATAGGGTGTTAGTGTGGACAAGTTTGTCTTCATCTTCATCTTCGAAATCGAACAAAATCGAAAGGTATTTTGGGGGAAAGGAGAGTACCCAGAGAGAGAAGGGAGTGGGAGGCTGAAAGGGAGAAGAGGGAGAAGAGAGGGAGAAAAGAGAGAAGAAAAGGAGGTCGAGAGGGATAAGAGAGAGAGAGAAAAATGGAGAGCAAGTCCGAGAGAAGAGAGGGAGGCACGGAGACTAGAGAGGGGTTGCGAGAGAGAGGGCAGGTCCGAGAGAAGACCGAGAGATAGAGGCTAGAGACGAGAGTCTGAGAGAAGAGAGGGAGCAGCGATATCAGAGGTGCAGGGAGACGAGAGAGGGGGTGCGGGAGAGAGGGAGAAAAAAAGGGAAATGAGGACGTGCGAGAGAGGGGGGTGCGAGGAGAGAGAGGGGAAAAAAATAAGCCGCACGTGTCCTTCATTTCAAAGAACATAAAAAATGGTATTCAACGAGATGAAGGATTTTAAAACGTGGAGATGAAGGACTGCTTCATCCCGAGCATCCAGATGAAATGTCATCTACGCTCCACTAACGACTTCAACTGATAAAGGGCGTCATGCGGTTGATCTTCATCTCGGACTTCAAGTTGACTAACCCCCTCCCCCCCCCCCCCCCCCTTGGTGTTAGTATAGACGAGTACATGTGCACTGGAAAATAATTTCTAGTGTTAGTGCTCTAAAATGAGAAAAATATAAAAAACAAGAGAATGAGTAACTTGTAATAGCATACTTAGTTAAAACATAATACTTAAACCCAAATTACGTAAAACAAACATGATTAATACACGAATAAGTAATTTAATGTATAATTAAAATATATTAATATACTAATTAATTAAATTATATATTATATTATTTAATGATTGTAGTTTATTGTACATTAATACGGTAATTAGTGAGCCAATTCACTGTGCATATGATTAATTATAAAAAATAAATAAACAACGTTAAATATAACATAAATGAATATAATAAGTTAAGTTATTAATTTATTAATAACATATGATATACTTTAACATAAAAAGGAATGATTAAAAAGGAAAATTTGATCAAATGCTAACTTTAACACAATATATCAATTAATAATAATTTTCCATTAAATTTAAAACCATTGATTTTATTAATTATAAAATGGGTTAATTAAAACAAAGTAATTGATCAAATGCTTGATTTAACAATATTTTAATTACCACTATTAAATCACTAATACAATAAAATAATTAAAAAATAAATATAACTTATTATATTCATTTATGTTATTAAACCATTGATTTTATTAATTATAAAAATGGGTTAATTAAAACAAACTAATTGATCAAAAGCTTGATTTAACAATATTTTAATTACCACTATTAAATCACTAATTCAATAAAATAATCAAAAAATAAATATAATTAATAGATACAAAATTATTTTATTAATAACACAAGTTGGATTTTTTTCATGGTATTAATTAATAAAATAGTCCTCTAAGAATCCATCCAAAAGTGACCAAATAATTTGTTGACTGAGTAATAAAAATTTGAGTCACTAATGAGTCACGCCGAGTCACGGGAGGAATGAATAGAGAACTTGGGTCTTGGACTTGTATAACAAAGGCATAGAGCAAGTGGGCCGATTCAAATTGACCCGGACCGAGTTGACCAAGACTGAGTTGACTCAGTATTAGTTAATCCGGGTTAACTCTTCACTGTAACTCGGGCAATAAGCCGAGCAGTAATAATCGGAACAATAACTCGGCTTACTGGGTTAACCCGAGCAGAACTCAGCAACCCTAGCGTTGCTTGACTCGGTAAATTTATTAGAGTGACTCGACAGATTCAATGAAACGGAAACAAAGTCTTCGTCTTTCCCATGACATTGGCTTCCGAACTGCGCAAGACAATATGCCTAGCAGAGAGACTTTGGACTACAATCAGACAACAAGAGATCTCAGAGAAGCAGCGGGGAAGGGAAATGCTAGTGAAGCGACGACCAGAGGAGTTTCTGAAAAAAGTAACATAGCAACTTAGGTTGCCAGGGAAGGGTCAGCTGTTCCAGTCGCAGCACAGAAGATACAATCCTGAGAACTATCCAAAAATAAATCAATCCAGTAGAGAGCTTTCCTCGAAAATACAATACAGTGTGGCTGAGGAAGGCAAAATGTCCTTGATCCGAGTAGAGTCAACTTTTGACTTTGCTTCATAGGCTGGAGATGCCCAACCCCAGAAAATCAGATTTATTTGGATTATTGACGGCAACTTTTTGAACTTGATTATAAGCAGAGATCACGGACCAGCTAGTTAGCAGAAAATCCTGTGAATTCAGCAGCTGGCCCAGATGACTTCGACAAAGTCACAGCCAAACCAGCAGAGAGACAACAGAGCCTTCGTCCTTCAGAAAGAGAAATAAAGCTGTCGCAATACAGAAAAGGATCGAGCCAGCGAAGGAGACTTCCCGAAATGAACCAGCCGGCAGGCTGGATCAAGCAGAGTAATAGGATTTTGATTTTCAGGGTGGATGTTATACGTATTGTCATAAGCCAGCTAACAATGGCTGACAACGACGGTGAGGAGCATACGTATGCACCGGTGAAACAAAATAATCAGCAGACGTATGCAGCAGTGAATAGCGGTGATGAGCAGCTGTAAACTAGAGAGACAGAATGTCACTGCTCCGCTCATAAGCTTTGCTGCCAGTGGTAGTTGTGCTGTCCCTTCTTGTTTATCAGCAGAGAGTGAGGTTCGCAGATCCAATGAATGGATTCGAGGAGAGGCCAACGATCTGATCATAGATGTTTTTGTGCTTCCAATCACTTAGAAACAAATTAATTTCACCGTCTTAATGGAATCACTCCTTTTCTCCGGCGGCAAGGTAGACCGCCTGATCTTTGCTTTCTGTAGTGGCCATGATAGAAATAAGTTCCAGGCCTGTCAACTTTGAGCCTATAAACGAACGTCTCTTCTGAGTTGATGGCGCACTGAGAAATGGATGTTGTTCCATCCGGCCATGGCATTCCAATCTATCTAATGCTATGCCAATGGGTGACAAAGAAATGGGGCCAATGTCAAAGAACGGTCTTCAGATGAGAGGAAAAATTGCTATGGAGAAATCAACCATAGTGGAGAGAGTGGTGACAATTACAAGCAGTAGAGAGATATAATTAACTAGAGAAATCAAAGTAGCAATATGAGTAAAAGAAAAAAATAAGTTTTTTGGAATCTTGAAAAATCATAGTTGTGAATCCTAAAAATCAATACTTTGATATCATATGTTTATTTATAGGGACAAGACATAAACACAAAAGATCTCAAGGGAAGGAGACAAGAGTAGAATTCTAGCTCTTGGGAGAGAGGAGAGAAGGAACAGGAAAAAAAGAGATGTGTATAGACAAATTTGAGTCAAGAGGAAGAAGCTTGAATAGAGTTATGAAATTGTCCTAACTGTCTCCTTAAATCTTTATTTATAGATGCTAAAAGTACCAATATTACAAGTATACCATTCACCCTAGTAAGACTGCAGAAGAGACAAAAATCATAAACTAATTACATTAATGACACTCCAACTTATTCATATCTTCCAATATGAAGACAACTAGCAATTCAAAATAAATTCTATGGTAATCAACCTCCTATTATGTGGCTTAGGTCCAGATGAGTTCAATAGAGTCTCAATATGTAAAACAACTATAGAAATTTGGCGCAAACTTGTAGTGAGCCACGAGGACACCACTTGGGTCAAACATTGTAGAATCATTCTTTCGAATGCCCAATATGATGATTTTAAAATGAAAGAGGGTGAATCAATTATGGGATTAACTCTAGGTTCACTCATATAATTAATGAGTTAAACATCTTAGAAGAGGAGATATGTTGACGAGGCATTGACTCCCTTCATGATTTTGATGATAACTGTGATTTTCAGGACTCCATAGATTACATTTTGGGTAATGAAGAGAAGGAAGAAGAAGAAAGGAAAAAGGAGAAGAGAAAAGAAAGGAGAGAACGTGAGGAAGAAAAGGGAGGAAGAATAGGGTTATGGACTTGATCTAAATCCTCCCCCTTAAGCTCTATATATAAATGATAAAAGTACCAATATTATAATTATACCCTTCACCTAGTAAGAGTGAAGAAAAGACTAAAAACATAAACTAATTACATCAATGACACTCCAATATATTCATATCTTCCAACACTCCCTCAAGCTGGGAGGTAATGGCAGTAATCCCAGCTTGACACAAATAACATAGATGTAGTAATAATCTCCTTCATCATGGTGTCACAAGGATAAGTATGAAACTAGGCACATACTCTCAAAGGGTAGAAATTGGTGAAAAGTTGAAACCAACCTTAAATGATTTCAAACAAATATAGTGATAATAATTACTAGAGTAGGTAATGTCTGTCATTCACAAGACGGTGATAAAAAACCTAAGAGTACCAATAAAAAATATCAATGGACTTAAAAAAAAACTCCCATATATATATATAAAAGGGACCAAGCAAAACAACGCTCCAAAAGGCTTGGCAAAAGGGGCATGTGAGAGTCAAATAAAGGATTGTAGAAGAAAGACTGCCAACTAATAAAAGGGTAATGGGGATTCAATAGGAAAATAAGGTGAAGAAGCCGAGTGCACCATGTGCTTTATTTTCCTAAGTAATTCAAATTCTTCATCAGATGAACCAATGTCAACAACAATCAGCAAATAATGAACCCAAGGCAACCAATCGAGGAGTTCATCTTCAATAATAATGTCTCAATCAAAGAGACACAATAACAGGTGTTGTAATGCTCCAACAACCAAATAACACGTACAAAATATGCAATTATATAGTAGTGGATTACTGGTAAATATTGAAAGTCTTTAGAGTAGTAACGACACTTGAAATAATCTTCAGTGAGTTCATCAGGAAGTTGTATACCAAGTAATAAATTGAGGATTAACCAAGCTAATAATCCGAGGTATTAATCAAGTCAAAGTCAAGCCAGTAGCAGATAACAGATAGCTGATAGCAGCTTTGACAGTGAGTGAGTGAGTCAAGCCGAGTTAATTACCATAGGATCCTAAGTTAAGCTGATTCACAAAAATGAGTCATGCCGAGTCAATTTCAGACCAATATAGTCAAGTCACTAGTAGAATTGCGGGAGGAATCGCTATAGTACTTGGGACCGGGACCGGTATACCAGAGGCATAGAGCAAGTTGGCTGAGTCAGGCTTACTCGTGAGTTTGAGTTGACTCGGTTCGAATTAACCTGAGTTAACCCGAGCAGAATAGTATCAATATGGTCGATGGTTCAAACCTAGTAGATTAAATAAAAATAGAGATTAACCCAACAAATAGAGATTTTTCCTCTAAGACGATCCCCTTCACCTCTCTCTTCGTCTTCCCCCTTGTCCCTGTTGTAGAGAAAGAGAAAAGAAGAGAATATACAACGATACCACTTTACTCAATCATCAGCGCTGAGAATGCTACTGTAGTACGTCTCGAAAGAGATTCAAAATAACTCAACAAATGCAATGATCATGGCTCTAATGAAGACCACTCTACTCAATCATTGGCACTAGGGACTCAATCTCGGATGACTTTCCAAGATAAAATTCCATCAGTATATAACGTGTTGGATGATAGCAGAGACACCTATGTTAATTCGAGTAGAACCAACTTCCAAAAGTGTTACAATGTGGGACCCACCATGGTTGCATGAGCTGGTGGGATCTACCATGAGGACATGAGAAGCCAAGATGAGTTAACACAAAAGCTGGCATGAGTTGGATGATGAGCTGGAATAATTTGGTAGAATTGAAGATTTAGTGGGATCCACAAAGATACTACGAGCTGGCATCTTTGTCCCATGAGCTGGAAGATTTAATGGGACCCACTAGAATATAGCACGAGCTGGAATCCTTGGCCTAGCCAGATCGTGAAGAAGGAATTGGGACAGTCAATTTTTGGGTAAGTTAGAATTTGAGTAAGTTCTAAATTGAGTTGAATTATAGTTGGAAATTGTATATAAATTATATGACTCCTCCACTATAAATAGAGGAGATTGTATTCAAGAAAAATCAATCAAAGCAAGGAGTTCCCTCCTCTTTTCTCATTCATGTGAAACAAGCTCTTCTTTTCTCTTCTCTTTAGGTTTTTCTTCTTCTTCTCTCTCTACCCGAGAGCTCTCTTTCCCTCTTCTCTTTTTCTCTTCTCTCTCCCCTTGCTCGAGTTATTATTCATGGGGTCCTAAACTCAGCAAGAATATTTTGACAATGAGGCTAGTGCCAATGATAGCTAAAGATATAAGTTTTGAAGATAAACTTCCATAAAAGTAATAGAGCAATTCTGGAATTCTGGAATGAGATTATGGTTGACTAGCACCTGTCTCCTGAGTCTTACTAGTGATTACCATAGAGATTTGAGAGATTACCTGAGAGAATTGGTAATACCAACAACTTTCCAAAATAATCTCGATGCCAGAAGAATGCTTGATCGTCTAGAGAGCAATGTCCAGAATTCCACAAATTACTCTGAGCCAATTTCCAGCTGCTGGAACAAGTGACGTTCCATAAAGATGAGGAGATAGCACAACAATTATGCCAAAAATAAATAGCGCCAATGAAACAAGTGCAGTATAACAACATGCACGAGATACCACAAGGGGCAATTATACCATAGGTGACGATTATAATAGAGGTCATCGGTCTGAGATTGCTGAAGAGTGCAATATCAGCAAATACAAGGCAATATTAGTAGCATCAAAAGATATGAGGCAATATCAGCAATATGTCTTCCGACGGCCAGCAGATGAGAGCAACATATGAGTATCATGCTAGAAGATACCAATATGAGACGAGATCGCAGAGAAGCAGCAAGATGACAAAAAAAATGATGATGAGTATAAGTATAAGATACCAATGGCAGCGATACTAACTTGAGGATACCAGTCAGGATTAGAGCAAAGAATGATACCGAGATTAGAGCCGAGAGATCTTTTGTCCAAGATGAATGCAACCTTCTAATGATGAGTATTTTGATACTGGAAACAACCTTGCTTTAATAGGATTTGGCTGCCTCAATCATTCTAGTATTAAGTTTGATCGGCTTCTCCGGCTCCGTCAATCACAAAAAATAGATAAAGAGGGCAAAGAGAGACTTTTCTCCCTGTGGTCATTACTATCTTCTAGCTATGTTAAAAAAAAAATCCATGATGGAAGAGAATCGTCCATTTGCCTTGAATTTTACTTTGTTTGTCTTGACCATTGTTAGAATATGGACCCAAGCCCACAGACCAAGGAGAAGGCCCATAGGCCCATACAATGGGGGCATAATGTTAAATAAAGAGTCATCTCATAAAGATGACACTGATGTAATTAATTTATGATTTATGTCTCTTATCCACTCTTATTAGAGCAAAGGATATTCTTGTAAGAGTAGTATTTTTGATATCTATAAATACAACTTAAATGGAAGGTTTGGACAAGTCTATTACCCTAATCTTCCTTCTCTTTTCTCTAAATTCATCACACTTCCTCTTCTTCTTCTTTTCACCCCTTAATCATCTTCCATTGTGATTATACATCTTAGAATCCTAAGTTTCAACATGGTATCAGAGAGGGCAATGATCTATGAAGTAAAAGGAGAAGAAGATAGAGAACTATGGATAAGAAAGGGAGAAAGAAGAAGAAGAAGAAAAAGAAAAAGAAAATAGAGGAGTTTCTCATTTTTCCTTAAATCTTATTTCTCAATTCCTATATTTCATTGGATGTTTCACTCTATTGACTTATTTTTCATATAAAAAATTATATACTATTAGAAATATATTTGAGTCTATTTTCATGTGAATTTATGGAAAAGAGAAATACTTCATTGACTTAACTAACTTCTTATAATCATAGTACATGAACCTCTATTTATAATAGAGGAAGGTAGTAGAGTCTAATTACAATAAAACTACATTTGTCTCAATTACACCCAAGATCTAACACTTAAAGATAAGCCCTTGCATAATTAAATAACTCAATATAGATAAAAGACAAACATAACTCAAAATAGAACTCTTCTAGGACGTGACCATAAGATAAAGATGCCTTTGTGAGTCCTTCTTGATCTTTCAACTTATGTGATAAAGATGTCAGCTTGTGGTAATCATGGTGGGTCCTATTTGTTATGTGCTTGGGCCCATCTTGTGGGTCTTCCTTGGTCATGTGGCCCATCTTATAATACTCTTAGATATGTTGGCCTTCCTTGGTCATGTGGGCTTGGGCCTATCTTCCAACACTCTCCCTCAAGCTGGGGGTGAGAGAACAACATGAACTCCCAGCTTTCAGCAATTGATGTATAAAATCTTTTTGTATAAAATGGCACATCTTCCAATATGCCTTCCTCTTACAACACTCCCCCTCACGCTGTTGCGTCCTTCCATGAGGCCCTGCTGGCATAATATAAGTGAGAGTAAAAATCACTCCTAGCCGGTAAGACATTGCTTCATACTCCAGTCCTAATGTTGGATGTAGGACACACTCCGTCTTGTGTAGGTAGTGTATTTATCGGCATTGCTCTGAAGTGTCCACCACCATGTCTGTCTGTTAGGTTCTCTAGCTATGGATCGTGTCATCTAGCGATCGCCTCTGGCTTCCAGATTGGATGATGAGGGAGGGAAGGATTTTGGATGCCGGGGAGAAAGAACCCAGTTGTACTGTAATCCTGGCAAACCCATCCTCCATACGAGACATCATGTGTTGGAAATTTTCCATGAGACCGAAAATCTCCTGGTTCATAGCGTCAACCTAAGATTGCATTTCAGCACGATTTTCTTCCACATAATTCCGAATATCAGCAGGGGAAGAGGAATTGCCTATGGTGGTCCTGTCTGATACCATGATGTTAGGTTCTCTAGCCATGGATCGTGTCACCCGACGATCTCTTCTGGCTTCCAGATTGGATGATGAGGGAGGGAAACATTTCGGATGCTTGGAACGACCTATGCTAGAAGAATGTGAGCTTTTGAAGGAGCTCCACCCTTAGGCCTCATGAGAGAGAGTACCTGATCTCGTTTAGACTAAATTGGAGTAATGCTTACTCTTCTCATTAATCTGACGTCCCTATATAGGGAATTAGGGAAAGACACACAAGGGCCTAAGCAAGGGCCATAAAGTTCAACCAAATTACAAGAAAACCTACTAATACAAATTACACAATTTATCCTCTTCTTCGACTAGCCACTCTAGATGCTATGGTGTCCTGTTATGCCCCGGATCTAACACGCGATGAAGACGATGAATAGGGAGGATTGTTGTGATGTTTTGAGCCTTCAAAGGGAGCTCAACCCTGGACCTCAAAGGAAGAATCCGACCTAGACCTCAAAGGGGAGAATCCAACCTGATTACAACTAATTGTTTCAATGCTTACCTTCCTTCATTCATCTCATGTCCCTATATAGGGAATTAGGGAAAACATGCCAAAGGCCATAAGTTCAACAAATTACAAGTAAATCCCTAATGAATTGAAATTGAAATTAAACCCCTAATGACTTGAAATTGCAAATAAACCCCAATATATCCTCTCTAGATGGTATGGAGTCCATAATATCACTCCCCTCCTAGAGAACGAGCTTGCCCTCAAGCTCGAATGTAGGTTTGGTTACCCGTGTCGACGTCTGGATCCATGCATGCATCAGTGTCAACCGCAAGATTGGAGGCAATCCTTTGGATTACAAAACTAGAGCATCAAACAAGAGGAGCAAAAAAAAAATTTTTTTTTTTTTTTTCTGTTTGAGGTCGATCACAACACAATCACCTCACTTGGAGGTAGGGTATTTGAGTGTCTTTCCCGAACAGCAACATCATTGCATTTTGCATTTGAGGAGCGGCATGGAGCCATGGAGACAATTACCACCATGGAATCTGGAGCAAGAGCTGGCAGCTGCTGTGATCATAGTACCAATAGAGCAAACGCAACAGGTTGAGCAAGGGCATGTCTGCTTCCTCCCCATCGAATTTTCGAAATCCTGTAAACCTCCCAAGCTTTTGTCTACCTCCAATAATACCTGCCAAAATTCACTCCAGACAATGAACCGTGAGTTGCATAAACGGTCAAGCTAGTCAGTTGGCAAATTTATCTTTGCTTTTTTGAGGACTTGGTGGAGGCCCTCAATACTAATGAAACCTCCGTCACCACTTTGATCTTGTGCATCAAACGCCCTCCTGATTAGAGATTCCCGCTGTTCCAATTCATTTTCTTCTTGCACGGAGATATTCAGGGCCAACAACACCGTATAGTGGGATTAACGGCCAACAACCCAGAGGGGCCACCTGGGGCATTTCAGGAGCTGCCCAACCTTGCAAAAATTTAGAGATTCCAACAGACTAAGGAACCCAACCTCCACACTTGTTGGTATTCCATTCAGAGACATGCCTCCTCCTAGATCCATACAACCATCAAACACGTTTGGAACACCTCGTCCATAGAGTAGTAGGTTCACAATTTCCTGGGAAGTAGAAATAAGAAACAGCAGTGCCCCCAAACTACTTTGGAAAATGGGAAGCACAGATTTAAGGGAATGAAAGGCCTCTGTTCTCAGAGTGACAACATTCATTCGTAACGCTTTCTATAAGGATGAAGTTGAGTCAATTTGAAGACCGGCCAAGGCTGTAACCTGTGTCTCAAGTGCTGCCTCTGCTACCCTATTAATCATCTTTGCAGGTAGTGCTGGATAAACTTCCATGGGAGTTGCAACAACATTTGCAAAAGAACCCATCAGACTTTTCTCCTTCCTTGCCTATGTAGGAATGCTTCCAAGCTCATTTGCTGCACCATGGCTATAACCAGCCCCCTTGAGCTGCACTCCTTCGAGCCACTTGCAAACTGGTAAAGATGCATCCTCCAAACGTTCAACATATTGAGTCTGTCGGATCCATGTTGGCTCTATCATGGAAACTCGTTCAAGAACCAGGATGACAGTTTTAGCATCATCTGCATGCATCCACAGGAAGAAAAGTGGCATTATCTCCACTCCCAGTAGACATTCACAGCAGATTGTTCCTGCCAAACCACCTTCTAGACAGCTATACAAAGGGAGGAGAGATTCTAGCACTGATTGGCGTGGAAAATTTGGACTTTCTGGCACATTGATACTGGTCTTTGAAAGGGATTTTGTTAATAGATCATCTGGAGAGAAATTGGAAACCTCATTTCTCAAGTGGTGCGTCCCATCACAGGTCAAGATCGCACGAACCTTAGTGCGATAGCCACTTATGTCAGGTCCAAACATAATGCTGTATGGAGGCTCTCCACCAAAGTTCTGTTGATCCACATCACTGCTTAACAACTGCAGGTAGCCACCACCACAATCCAGCTGCTACTCATGCTTGACAGAAAATTGAACATCACCACTGTGTTTCCCATAAATAAGCTGCTTTGGAACATGTAATTGAACACACTGCCCTGCCTGTGTGGCTTGCAAAACACACGTCAACATCTGATCTCTTGGTATTCGCATATGATCAACCCGTAGGATACCATTATCCATGGTATTGGAAGCTCCATTTCCAAATTGCATTCCCATATCACCAATAGTACTACCTGGAAGAGGGGATTGAACTTCCAAACTTCGTAGTTGCACAAGAAAACCATTCACTCCATGCTCCTGTCCATCGATGATTAGCTGAGCATAGAGAATAGCATGTGTTGAAACTTTACCCAAGCCATTGTGCTCATCAACAACGAAATATACCCTTCCCAAAAAACTTTTCTGCATCACATAAAGCACAAATAAATATGGGACATGCACATTGGTCGCAGCAAGTGAAAAATTAAAGAGCTTCAAATTCTCAAGTGGACAACGAATAGACGCACTGGTGCTGTGTGCAGCAGCAGAACAACCAAGGCACCATAAAAAATTCAGAGGTCCCCCAAAAAAAATTTAATGGAAACCGGCATCCTCCCAAAAATTTGATCTCAACTTGCATAGACCCAAGCCGAAATTCCCGCATTTGTGCTCTAGTTCGTGGCTTCCAGAAACAGAGAGCCTTCGTTCCCAATTTCCGAGCAGCGTTGTTGCTACTCAGCACCTTGGAGGCCCTACAATCGCATGGAACCACCGGTTTGAACTAAAAATAGATGGCGTTTCAAACTCTTACCCCAAACTTCGTTGGATATGGTTCCCCGTTGGGCTTCCGAGGGCAATATTAAGGCTGAGAATGAGAATCGGAAGCTAGAGCCCACCGGATTTGTTTCCGATGGCGCCAACAGAGCCTCCTCCATGTCCGGTGGTGAAAGGGAAACCTGCGCTGATGTGGCGAATATGGCTGGCGCTTGTTGGCCCGTTCCGACGGAATTTGTGCCCCATAAACTCCTAGTTCAGCCGTGGTTTGTGTCACCGGTGGAAGGTGTATGACTTCGTGGGAGACAGGGGTGGGGAAAAACCCCTCTGATGTGCACAATTTTGGGTCGCCGCTGTTTGATGTCCCGGTCAAAATAGTCACTGGAAGATTTTCCTTTTGCAGATATGGATGGGGTTCCACTCGCCGTGAGTCATGTTGGTGTGCATCCGGATTTGAGGTCAGCCCCAAATCTTCCGTAGGTACTTCAACTAGGAAACAGGACGCCGTGTTTGATTTTTCCTGGTCTATTTGCCTGTCTGAGACTGCTTCTCGATACTCTATTGATAGCCAATACTTCACCCAAGAGGCACGCCATTTTTGTATCTTTTTTGCTGCAATGCCTGCTGCAGCCATTTCTCCGATTTTTTTGTGCGTCGCCAACCATGGGTCTTCGTGGCACATCGTGTTCCCGCTCTGATACCAAGTTGTTATGCCCCGGATCTAACACGCGATGAAGACGATGAATAGGGAGGATTGTTGTGATGTTTTGAGCTTTTGAAGGGAGCTCAACCCTGGACCTCAAAGGGAGAATCCGACCTAGACCTCAGAGGGGAGAATTCGACATGATTACAACTAATTGATTCAATGCTTACCTTCCTTCATTCATCTCACATCCCTATATAGGGAATTAGGGAAAACATGCCAAAGGCCATAAGTTCAACAAATTACAAATAAATCCCTAATGAATTGAAATTGCAATTAAACCCCTAATGACTTGAAATTGAAAATAAACCCCAATATATCCTCTCTAGATGCTATGGAGTCCATAACATGTCCATAACAGTGTCCCTCCACAGGACAACGACTCTCAAGTGGTATGAATAATAAAATCATGACTCTCAAGTGTTAGGAGTAATAAAAACCATTACAGGGGGTGGTGGGTTTATTTATAATGGTGTCCCAATCCGGACACCGACTCTCATGGTAGCCTAACCGTGATATTTTTGAGAGTTAAATTTATCATGATGTCTCAATCCGAGCACCGTCTCTCATGGTGTCCCAACCGTGATATTTTTGAGAGTTAAATAAATTATGGTATGAGAAAAGGTATTGAGGCCACCTCTTCTTTAGTAATAATGTCCCATACAAAGAGGCATAATAACAGTAGCTGTAATGTAACACGACCATCTTCTAACACATATAACACGAACCAAAATAATAAATCTTGTTGAAGGACCCATGAAATAATCATAATCTGATATTAATATATTTTCTTAGATGCATAAGCTTCATATTTTGTGCTTCCCCTTTCTTGAATATTTTGGTCACATAAACTTATCCACAATATATGGAATAAAATACCTATTTCATGTACTTCTACTTCTCCCCCTCAAGCTGGGAGGTAATGGCAGTGATCCCAGCTTGAACCAAATATCATAGATGCAACAATAAGCCCAAATAACATAGATGTAGTAATAAACCCTTAAACCAGGGAGAAGTGAGATATTTTCCTGATAGAGCAATTCAAATAGTGACACAAAACAAAGGACATAAATTCGGATTTTTCAATACAAAAGAATACCAACATGACCTTTGATTTTCCCAATACGAATATATCTTTCAATATAAATCAAATTGAAATGAAATTTTCTCCTTCTAAAAGTAGAATTAAATACCTTTCAACAAAGTATAACATCTCTTCATAAAATATAATTAGCAGTAGATAAATAATCTGATAGATTTTGGTCTCTGTCATCTGGCCGAATTAAGTATTGTTTCTCCTTGTTTTCCATAATGACCATTGACTCTTCCAAGATCAATATCTCCTTATAAAAAAATCATACCGAGAATTTGTTGAATAGGTAAGAAAATAGATTTACATATCTTTCTTTTTATAATAAATTCTCCATATAAAGTATCTTTCTTGATAGCATAAAATGCCTCGGAAGTTGAAGCTTTCTGCTGTTGCTTGAACCTCTTTTGCAATCTCCCCTTTACTGCTTCAAATATCGATTTCTCATTGTAGATAACTCAGATAAAAAATTGGTTGAATACATAAAATAATGGACTTACAAACCCTTCTTTTGATTTATATTTCTCTAAATAAAGTTTAGTTCTTGATAGAATAAAATACCTTAGAAGTTGAAGCTTTCTACTACTGCTTGAACCTCTTTTGCAATCTGACCTTTGCTCATTCAAATATCGATATCTCTCTGTAGATAACTCCGATTGGAAAAAAAATCATTTTTCCTTGGAAGGTAGACTCAAATATATTTCTGTCAATATATAATTTGCAATATTAAAAGCTCAGTATAGAGGTGAAAATGCAAATAAAACTACGGGTGTAGGGACAAAAAAAAAAAACTACAAACCTAGACTTAGGGTTTAGGGTTTAGAAAAAAAGATCTCATTATCTCTGTGGGTTGAGCAAGTCAACTCATAGAACCTTCTTTGATACCATGTTGAATTTATGGAAAAGAGAAATACTTTGACTTCATTAACTTCTTATAATCATAGTACATGAACCTCTATTTATAATAGAGGAAAGTAGTAGAGTCCAATTACAATAAAACTACCTTTGTCCCAATTAAACCCAAACTCTAACACTTAAAGATAAGTCCTACCATAATTAAATAACTCAATATAGATAAAAGACAAACATAACTCAAACTAGAACTCTTGTGACCATAAGATAAAGATGCCTTTGTGAGTCCTTGATCTTCCAACTTAAGTGATAAGGATGCCAACTTGTGTTAATCATGGTGGGTTCTACTTCTTATGTGCTTGGGTCCATCTTTTCAGCCTTCCTTGGTTGTGTGGCCCATCTTGTAATACTCTTAGATATGTGGGCCTTCCTTGGTTGTGTGGACTTGGGCCTATCTTCCAACACAACTCAAAAATAATATTTGAAATCAGACTTTTCTAGAAAGAGAAATCGACATCTAAAGTAGAAAAGGTAAAGAAGAAGAAAAGTTTCGTGCACCAGTAGAAAGCTTAATTTTTGAGCCATTTTACGCCATCAAGAACGAGAATTTATATGGAGAGCTATATATCAAAACAAATATCTATAAGTCTATTTTATTACCTACAATACCAATTCTCATTCTGAGTTATTTAGATGGACATATCAATCTCGGAAGAGTCAATGGTTATGCTAGCCATAGAAGAAAGAGTACTCATTTCTACCAGATTACAGAGTCTGAAATCTATCAGATTATTTATCTCAAAAGAAGTATTTTTTAAGAAGAGAAATTATAATTGGTTGAAATTTATTTAAGTCTAATTTCAAAAGGAGAAAAATTTATGTCAATCTGATCTATATTTAATGAGATATTGGCATTGGAAGAATAATCGTCATGTTGGTATACTGTTGCAAACAAAGATCCGGATTTAAGCCCATTTTTTTGCATAAATATTTGAGTTGTTGTTATTGATAAAAAAATATCATGAAAGTATCTCATTATCTACCCTTGGAAATTTTTTATTTGTTAACTAACAATATTGGAAAGAATCTTTAGAAGATCATCTTATTTTCAGAAACTATCCATGATTTCTTTGTCAAAGATGTTGCCTAAAGATTTCAAGAAAAAAAAAGGCAAGGAAAGGTGTCTTCATTGATTTCTAATTTGGCACCAATTAGAAGGAGGAAACTACCTCATTAAGAATATTTTTCCAGCCAAAACATTTGTGATATTTTGTTGGTATTTTGAAAGATTACAAAGAATTTGATTTGTTATCCTTGCGTAAAAGATTAATGAAAGAAAATTTTCAAATATTTGGCTTGGCTTGAGCTACTTGGTTTAAAATATTTGAGCTAGCGAAGTTGTTGATACTACCCTTCATCTACTTGATCATACAAGAGGTGGATTAGCACTTGTGCTTGCAAAATATTTGTTGACTTCAAGTTGTGATCATTGACTGTATCTCCAAGCTTGAGGCGGAGAATAGAAGGAGAAGTACGAAGGATGAGAACAATGGAGATTGTTTTATTTATTGATTATAAAATAGCACCCGGTTCAACTTATTATTGGCAGTCAATTACTCAGCTCGACTCACTCACTCACTGTCAAAGTTACTATCTTCTATCTGCTATCGGCTTGACTCTGGTTTGAATATCACCCTAGATTATGACCTTGGATTATCCTCATCTTATTACTTAGGTGTATAGCTTCCTTATTCATGGATGGACTTGTTATAGATTATCTTATGAGTCCTTATTGCTCCTAAGGACTTTTACTACCTACTAGTTTTCCATTTCCATATGCCTATTTGGTACTTGTTACTTGGGCCCAGGGCCATTTCATTTATTGCTATTGTGTCTCTCTAATTGAGACATTATTAGTGAAGAACGACTTCTCGGTTCCTGATTGTTGTCAACATTGGTTATTTTGATGAAGAAGAAATAGTTGCCCCAAAATATTATCTTCCGGTGATTACCCATTACATCCCCCCCCCCCCCCCCCCACCCTTAATTGGCATTTTTTACTCCTACCATTTGAGAGTCGATGTCCTGTGTTGGGACACTGTAATCGAGAAGCTTATTACTAAATATTTGAGCAATGCCTATAGACCCACTACCCAGAGAGGATAGGAGTGTGCCCAACATCCAGCGTGAGTCAAGTCTACTATTTACCCAAGAGGTGTTTTTTTAGCTACCCTGAGAAAGTGGGTAGACTCTATGCGCCCTACAGTAGGGTTACTTTTTCGCTTGTGCAATTGAGCAAAAAGTATTTTTGACTATTACCATTTGACTGAAGTATGGAGTGATGTCTTATGGCCCTGAGTGATTTTACTCTCTTATAATAGTTTGAGGGGGAGAAGATATGGTGGATTGCCATTTTATACAGAAATATCCTATACACTGTAGAATTTAGGATCTCTTTTTTAATATTCTAAGCAAGAGAAGGGAGAAAGAAAAAGAATAAAAGGGAAGAAGATCTCTCGGGTAGAGAGAAGAGAAGAGGAAAACAAAGATGTGCGCCAAGCAAAGAAAGAGAGATTTACTCAAGAATGAATTGTGTAACTTGATTAATTCCGAATTACAACACCTCTATTTATAGTAGAGGAAGTCATAGAGTCCTTATAAAATTAACCTTTCAATCTCCTAATTACATTCCAACCCTTACTCTCTAAGATAATTCTATCATGAAAAGATAACACAATCTACTAGAGGTCTAATATAAGTTGAACTAGAACTCTTCTTCAATAACCTAGACATAAGGGAGGAGGCTAGCTCATGGCCTTATCCTTGTGGGTCCCACATGATCTTCTAGTTCATATCGATAAGATTACCAGCTTGTGGTATCTTTTTAGGTCCCGCTTGATCTTCAAGTCTTCTAACTCCTTTCAGTTTGTGCTTCTTATCTTCTTAACTCGTGCTAGCTTGGGTGAGGACTCTTCTTGGTATCCCACACCTTCATGGTGGGTCCCACCAGCTCGTGCACCATGGTGGATCCCACATTGTAACACTCCCCCTCAAGCTGCGGGTAAGAAAACATCGTAGATGTCGAACTTGCTACAGATGATAGACATAATCTTGTGAGTGACCAGCTTGCTGAGAATATCTACAACTTGACTTTGTGATGATATAAGTCTTAGATATAAAAAGCCTACTTGGAGCTTTTCTCGTATAAAATGGCAGTCCACTTCAATATGCTTTGTTCTTTCATGGAAGATTGGATTTGATGTATTGTGTATTGCTGCTTGATTATCACAATATAGATCCATCAGAGCTTCTTTGTAGAATCCCAATTCAGTGAGAAGAGATCTTATCCACAGGAGTTCACTAACAATGTGTGCCATGGCTCTATATTCTGTTTCTGCACTAGGCCGTGCTACTGTATTTTGCTTCTTGTTCTTCCATGTAACCAAATTCTCTCCAACCATCGTACAAAATCCCGAAGTAGATTTTCTGTCATCAGGGGATCCAACCCAGTCTACATCTGAGAATCCTTCGATGTTGAAGTGACCATGATTTTTGTAGAGAAACCCTCTTCCTGGAGCTCCTTTTAGATATCGTAGTATCTTTTTTTAAGTGCTCGCCAATGACTAAGTTTTGGCTTGTGCATGTATTGACTCACCACACTTACTGCATATGATATATCCGGCCTTGTTACACACAGATAAATAAGTCTTTCTACTAGTCTTTGATATTTCCCAATATCTACATCTTCTCAAGTGCCTCCACATAATTTTGTATTTGAGTCCATAGGAGTTTCTGTTAGTTTGCATCCCATCATTCATGTCTTCTCTATTAAATCAAGGGCATACTTTCTTTGGGATACCACAATCGGATGTCTGGATTGTAATACTTCTATACTCAAAAAATATTTGAGTAGTCCAATATCCTTTTGTCTTAAATTCAGCACATATGTTTTTCTTTGTTTTCTGGATGCCCTCGGAATCACTACCAATTAAAATGATATATTCAACATATACTGCCAGAATTACATTACCTCTCGGTGTGTTTTCAATAAATACTGAGTGATCTCCAGAGCATCTGTAAAATCAGGTCCATATGAGGGCTTGACTAAATTTCTCAAACCATGCCTGAGGGGATTGCTTGAGACCATACAAAGATTTTTTAAGTTAACATACTGACTCCCCCTCAACCACATACCCAAGTGGTTGTTGCATAAATTTTCTCTTTAGTATCCCCATTTAGATAAGCATTTTTCACATCAAGTTGATATATTGGCCATGATGAATTGGCCACCAGAGATAATAATATACGTATTAGGTTCATTTTTTACACTGGAGAGAAGGTTTCTTCATAATCAATACCATAACAGTGAGTATAACCTTTAGCAACCAATCGAGCCTTCAGTCGTGCTCTTGACCCATTCGGATTATGTTTGATAGTATAAACCCCCTTGCAACCGATGGGTTTTTTAACTGTTGGGAGAGGAACCAGTGACCATGTGTGATTTTCATTAAGTGCGTTCATTTCTTCATCCATTGCTGCCTTCCACCCTAGATGTTGTAGACCCTCCTGATAGGACCGTGGAATAGATATGGAGGAAATAGAAGAAAGAAACTGACAACATAGAGGTGAGAGGCGACGATGAGACACAAAATTTGAAATGGGATGAGAAGTAGAAGGTCTAGTGCATGATCTAGATTCTTTCCGTATAGCAATAGAACGAGTATCATATTGATGGCCAAAACAATTGGGGATGAAGGACTTAACTCTCTGGGATCTGTTAACTCGATAGGTGTGGTGTCGGCCACTTGATCTGGGGGTTAAATAATCTCTGAATCACGGGGCATAACCTGTCGAGGGGAACCTGCTACTAAGGACAGACCATGAGGAGCATTGTCAGAATAAAATGAGGAGTCTTCAAAAATTGTTACATCCCTAGACACATATAAACGTTGAAAAGTGGGACTATAAAAAATATAACCCTTTTGTGTGCGAGAGTATCCCAAGAAGATACACTTGATAGATTTAGGATCAAGTTTGTTGACTCTAGGAAATGAATTACGAACAAAGCATTGACATCCAAGACTCTCAAGGGTAGTGAAAATAGATTATCATTTGGTAATAATCTAGAGTAAGGAGATTTATTATCAAGAATGGAAGATGGTAGATGATTTATAAGAAAAAAAGCCGTAAGGACTGCATGAGGCCAATAAAAGTAGGGAACTTTCATGGCCTATAATAAACCTCGAGCTACCTCAAGAATATGATGATTTTTCTATTGGGTTACACCATTTTGTTGAGGAGTGTAGACACATAATGTTTGATGCATAATACCATTTTCTTGAGAAAAAAGAGTCAAGGTCTTCGGAAATGTATTCTTTGGCATTATCATATCGGAGTATTTTTATTTTCTGATCAAACTGTGTGAGTACCATAGCATGAAATGACATAAAAATCAATGGTATTTCATAACGCTCCTTAAATACAAACAACCAAGTTGTGCGAGTTAAATCATTAATAAATGTAATAAAATAGTTTGCTTGAGTGTTTGAGACACTAAAGGGCCCCTAGACATTAGTATGAATTAAAGAAAATGGAGTAACAGTTTCGACTTCTGGACAAGGAGAGTATGTACTCCTTTGATGTTTACTCGTTTGAAAAACCTAATAATGAAATTTTGAACTTACTTTAAGAGTAGGAAACATATAATGAAGAGACTGTGCAGATGGATGTTGTTATGGACTCAATAGCATCACGAGTTACTAGCAGATGTAGGAATTAATTAATGTGGTTTTCAATTTTCATGTAATTGATTTTGGTTTGGTTTGGTTTAAAATTTATTTGGCTTGAACCAGTGACCCAAGGGTCTGAATTGTATTTGGCGTCCTTAACCCTATTTAAGGGGATGGCTAGGTTAATGAAGGTAGCGATTGAATTAGAAATTTAGCTTAGAGTAATTTAGAGTAAAGGCCGAGAGCTCCTTCAAGCTCTTCCCCTTTTCCCCAATTCCCCCTTTCCGAATTTCTCCTACTTCACTCCATCAATCTACCCCTACGTCAAGCAAAAAAATGGAAGGAAGAGAAGATAGGAGGGTGACAAGATCCATGGCTCGTGAGGATCTTAACAACGTGGTATCAGACAGGTCCACGCATCAAGGTGCTGAAATTACTAACATCCATAATACATTGCACACGTTGGAATCTTCTCTCCAAACCGTCATCCGCCAGCTTGCTGCACTTCAATCGCCAGCGCCACCACCAGCTACCAACTTTCAACCACCGGCAGCACATCACCCACACTTCACGCCACCCCCACCCCCACCATTGTGCCAACAACCTGTTCCCATGGCTGCTCATGCACAAGGACCAACTATGGTTTCCAAGTACTTTAAACTCAACTTTCCTACATATGATGGATCTAAAGATCCTTTACTTTGGTTCACAAAATGTGAGCAATTTTTCTATCATCAACAAATGGTGGATGTGGACAAGGTCGCACTGGCCGCCTACCACCTACTCGATGAAGCGCTTATGTGGTTCCATCACTACCGAAATATCCATTCCACTCAGGATTGGCTACATTTTAAACATGCTTGCCAGATGAGGTTTGGACCTCTAGCTAGTAGCAACCCAGTGGGGAATTGATCAACTATAAACAAACTGGCATCTTAGAATTGTACCAGAAAACATTTCAAGAAAGGTTGGCCCGAACAAGTGAATTTGTTCCTCCTCACCTACATGTTCAGATTTTTAATGCGGGCTTGACTGAGGTGGTTCGATTGGAAGTAGAATTACTTGGTCCGACAGACTTGGACTCAGCCATGAATTATGCCAGGGCTATGGAACATAAACAAAGAGTTATGAGGGAATCATTAGGCCGAAAACCATTTTGGCCCAACAGACTATAGGGTACTGCACCTGGACCACGTTTTGGCTCCTCTGCCTCTAACTGTGAAGAGCAGTTTACAAGTGTGTCCCTCCACAATCTTCTGCGTAAATTCTTGACTAAACAGGAAATGGAGGCAAGAAAGGCCAAGGGCCTCTGTTTTAATTGTGATGAACAATTTCTTCCAGGACAAACCTAAAAATTATTATTTAGTATTGAACTTTGGGAAGAAGGTCCCGAAGAGCTTCCTGAAACTGATATTGTTGAAGAGGAACAACAAGACCCAGAGCTCTCCCTCCATGACATGCATGGCCTGCGTAGTTCTAATAGCATGCAGGTAAAGGACAAGTTACACCATCTCCTATTACTTGCTTTAGTTGATTCTGGCAGCACACATAATTTTATCAGTGAGCCTGCAGCGAAACAAATGGGATTAGAAATTCAATATCAAAAGGGTCTCTCGGTTTCAGTGACCAAGGGGCTAAAATTGCTAGTGTTGGGTTATGTGCAAACACCCCTTTTACCATTGAGGGACATTCATTTAAGGAGGACTTACTAGTCATTCCTTTGGCAGGATTTGACTTGGTGCTCGGGGTAAAATGGCTTCAACTATTAGGCCCTATATTGTGGGACTTTCAAGCTCAGACTATGACATTTATAGCACAACAGGGCCAGATTACATTACATGGTATTATGGCACAGGTGCCTAGAGCACTTCACACTTTATAGATTCAGAGCACTGGTGATTGTAAGTTAGCTCCATTACTTACAACATTTGCGGATTTATTTAATGACCTTACTGGTCTACCACCAGTGCGTCACTGTGATGACTGCATTCGTTTGAAGTTGGGAACCGATCCAGTGGTAGTGCGCCCTTATCGTTACCCACATATACAGAAAGATGAAATAGAAAGATAGTGCCTGAATATGCTCGCTCAGGGAGTTATCCAGCCCAGTAGGTCTCCCTTCTCATCACTTGTTTTACTGGTACGCAAAAAGGATAAATCATGGAGGTTTTGTGTCGACTATAGGCAACTCAATTTGCAAACAATTAAAGACAAGTTCCCCAACCCAGTGGTGGACGAGTTGCTGGATGAGTTACATAGTGCTACGATTTTTACCAAGTTAGATTTGAAATCGGGTTATCATCAAATTAGAGTTCATATTGTAGATGTGGAGAAGACTGCATTCCGCATGCACCACGATCATTTCGAGTTCCTCGTCATGCCCTTCGGTCTCTCCAATGCACCCTCCACCTTCCAGGCCCTCATGAATGAGGTTTTTTCCTCACTTCTGCGGAACTATGTGTTAGTATTTTTTTATGACTTCTTGGTCTATAGAAAAAATTGGGTCGAACATCTCCAACACCTCCATCAGTTATTTACCATTCTACGCTCCCATCATTTGGTTTTGAATAAATCCAAATGTTCCATGGGCACCTCAAAAGTGGCATTTTTGGGCCACGTTATAGCAGTTGTGGGCGTGAAGGTTGACCAGAGTAAGATCCAAGCAGTCACAGATTGGCCTCCTCCCACCTCCCTTACCGCATTAAGGGGATTTTTGGGCCTAGCGGGATATTACAGAAAATTTATCCATTCTTATGGCCAGATAGCAGCACCACTCAACAACCTTCTCAAGAAACATGCATTCAACTGGTCTTCCTCAGCGGATCAGGCCTTTCAGCTGTTAAAGGAGGCCTTAGCCTCAGCGCATGTACTACAACTACCAGATTTCGATGAAGACTTTGTGGTGGAATGAGATGCGTCTGGTGGAGGTATTGGTGCAGTGTTACAACAATTGGGACACCCATTGCTTATTTCAGCCGCCAGTTGGGACAACACCTTTTCCCAAGTTTCCATATATGAGAGCGAACTGATTGGGTTAGCCAAGGTTGTCTAACATTGGTATCCTTATCTCTGGGGAAGAAAATTTCTCATTCGTACATATCATTGCAGCCTCAATTATCTTCTTGAACAATGCCTCACCACATCACCACAACAGCATTGGTTGACTAAACTCATGGGCTTCAATTTTACAGTTCAAAATAAGCCAGACAGTTTGAATTTGGGGGTTGAGGCTTTGTCACGTCGGGACATTCCAAAACCACACGTTTATGCTATTAGCAACCCACATTCACTTTTGTTGGATTCTATTCGAGAGGAGACATCAATATCCAAAACTTATTTCATTATATCAGGATATTCAGCAAGGGATAGCAGCTCATCATTGGACGATTCAGGATCGTCTTATCCTATACAAAAACAAGATTTTTATGCATCACACATCCCCACTTCTTCACATCATTCTGTCTTCTATCCATGATAGCATACATGAGGGTCGACAGAAAACATATTTTCAAATCAGTCAGCAATTTTATTGGAGGGGTATGAAGAACACAATTGTTGATTATGTAGCTGCTTGTCAGATTTGTCAACAAAACAAAGCCAAATCTTTAAGTCCTGCCTGCCTACTACAACCTTGTTATGGACTCCATAGCATCAAGAGTGGCTAACCGGAGAAGAGAAGAGATGGAGTAAACTTGTATTTCAGTACCTTAGGGGTTTAATTGTAATTTGAAGTTCCATAAGGGTCTAATTGTAATTATAGAACCTTTGATTTTTTCCTTGACCTATTTAGGGCGTCAAGTGATGGAATGACAACAAGTATTGATCATTAGTCTAAAGGAGATCAGGTTCTCTCTCTAAAGAGGCCTAAGGTTGCTCCTTTCAAGGCTCACGTGATTCACCGTTGGGCGTTCCAGGCACCCCAAATCCCTCCCTTCTTCGTCATTCAATCTGGAAGCTAGAGGAGATCGCCGGGTGACTCAATCCATGGCTAGAGAGCCTAACATCGTGGTATCAGATAGGACCACCCTTGGTGATTCCTCTTCCCCTACAGAAATTCAAAATTTTGTGGAAGAGAACCATGCTGATCTACAATCTCAAATCAATGGCCTAGAGGGTAAATTCCAGATGTTGTTGTCACGTATGGAGGAGGGCTTCACCCAGCTTTCAGTCCAGATGGCATCCTCCTCACGTCCAACAGATCCTCTCAACCCTCATCCAACGCCTCCACCTCCTCCCCTGCGCCAAACACCTCCACCTCGTGGGGGCCTCAATCCAGCACCTCCTACCGTGCCAAGCTACACAAAGCTTGATTTTCCAACGTATGATGGGTCCTCCAACCCTTTAATGTGGTTGCACAGGTGTGATCATTTATTTTCCAATCAAGGAACTCTACCCGAAGGCAAGGTTCAATTAGCTACCTTCCACATGCTCGATGAAGCGCTTATGTGGTTTCATCAATTCAAAAACGAGTTTGTGGTATATGATTGGGAATTTTTCAAAGAAAATTGTATGCTACGGTTTGGTCCTCTGCTTCGCAGCAACCCAGTTGGGGATTTGGTCAATCTAAAACAGCTTGGCACTATAGAACAATATCAGAAATTGTTCCAAGAAAAACTTGGAAAAACTTGCTCGTGCAAGTCATTTGGTCCGGCCTGAACTTTATGTCAATTTGTTCACGGCTGGCCTGGTAGAACCCCTTCGCCTAGAAGTGGAATTGGAAGCCCACACCTCCCTAGCCCACGCCATGGATTTGGCAAGAGCATTGGACACCAAACAGCGCCTCTTCCGCGAGTCATTAACCAAACGTTCCCCTTGGGCACCTCGCCCACCCCCCCATGGTCCTTATTCCACTATCCCACGGCCTCAACCCAATAACCCCTCTCCACCGCCACCACCAGCCTTTACACCCCCACCAGGATTTATCGAACGTCTCACAAAAGCAGAAATTGATCAGAGAAGGGCTCAGGGCCTATGTTTCAATTGTGATGAAAAATTCGTCAGGGGCCTTCAATGCAAAAGACTATTTTGGGTAGAAATAGAAGACCCCTCAGAGGATGAATTTCAGGAGGATGTGGACCAAACCGAGGAGGAGACACCAGAAATCTCCCTCCATGCCATGACAGGCCTACAAAGCACCAATACCATGCAGGTCCATGCCACCATGCACCATCATATTCTACTAGCACTCGTGGACTCAGGCAGCACACATAATTTTATAAGCAGCCAGGCAGCACAACAGTTGGGGTTATCACTACAGCAGAAATCAGGCATATCGGTCTCAGTGGCTAATGGTGACAAGGTCACCACTGTGGGTTTCTGTTCAGCAGTGCCCTTTACTATTGAAGGTCACTCCTTTGTAGCAGATTTTTTGGTCATACCGCTGGCTGGGTTTGACCTCGTATTGGGCATTAAATGGCTACAGCGATTGGGTCCGATTTTATGGGATTTCCAATCCCTGACCATGAGTTTTAACCAGGACACCCATCCGATCACCCTTCAGGGCAATAGCGCACAGAGGCCATGCAGCCTCCAAACACTTTCGGTGGATCCTTCCCAAGGGGATAACTTAGCTTCGTTGTTGGCCGAATATGCTAATTTATTTCAGGAACCTGCCGACCTTCCTCCTATACGAGAGTGTGATCACAGAATTCGTTTGAAGATGGGCACCGAACCAGTGGTAGTGGGCCCCTACCGCTATCCCCATGTGCAAAAAGATGAGATAGAACGACAATGTCAACAAATGCTACAACAGGGTATTATTCAGCCTAGTCATTCTCCTTTTTCATCCCCGGTATTGCTGGTAAAGAAATCAGATAAATCTTGGCGTTTTTGTGTGGATTACCGTGAACTCAATGCTCGCACCATCAAAGATAAATTTCCAATTCCAGTGGTCGATGAATTATTGGATGAGCTACATGGCTCTCAATTATTTACAAAGTTGGACTTGAAATCTGGCTACCATCAGATTCGGGTTTATTCAGAGGATATCGAAAAAACTGCCTTCCACACCCACCATGGTCACTACGAGTTCTTGGTGATGCCATTTGGGCTATCCAATGCCCCGTCCACCTTTCAAGCGCTTATGAACCAGGTATTTCGCCCTTTCTTACGGAAGCATGTCTTAGTTTTTTTTGACGATATACTGGTCTATAGCAAAACTTGGGCAGCACACTTGCATCAATTGCGACAGGTTTTCACAATTCTCTGAGCACACCATTTATTTCTCAATCGTGGGAAATGTGACTTTGCCACATCCGAAGTAGCTTATTTGGGGCATGTGATCTCGACATCTGGGGTGAAACCAGACTTCAGCAAGATACAATTGGTTATGGATTGGCCCACACCCCACTCCGTTACAGCTTTGAAAGGGTTCCTTGGTCTCGCAGGGTATTATAGAAAATTTATCAAAGAATATGGTCACCTGGCAGCGCCATTGCACAATTTACTGAAGAAGCATGCCTTTCAGTGGTCTCAGTTGGTAGACTCCTCTTTTAACAACTTAAAACAGGCATTAGCGTCAGCACCAGTTCTCCAATTGCCCAACTTTGCCAAAAATTTCATCATAGAATGCGATGCATCCGGGGGAGGGATAGGTGTTGTCTTGCAGCAAAAGGGTCACCCCATTGCCTATTTCAGCCGCCATCTCGCGCCTCACCATCACAAGTTAGCCACGTATGAAAGGGAACTCATCGGTTTGGCCAAAGCCGTGCAGCATTGGAGGCATCATTCTATCTTCTATCCATGATAGCATACATGAGGGTCGACAGAAAACATATTTTCGAATCAGTCGACAATTTTATTGGAGGGGTATGAAGAACACAATTGTTGATTATGTAGCTGCTTGTCAGATTTGTCAATGAAACAAAGCCAAATCTTTAAGTCCTGCCTGCCGACTACAACCTCTGTAGTTACTGACTCAAATCTGGTCCGACATTTCAATGGACTTCATTGATGGCCTTCCCACTTCATCAGGTAAATCAATGATATTAGTTGTGGTTGACCGTTTTTCAAAATATGGTCACTTGATTGCTTTGGTGCATCCATATACTGCTGCTCATGTAGCTCAGTTATTTATGGACCACATTGTCCGATTACACGGGATTCCAGCATCCATTATCAGTGTCAGGGATGCCATTTTTACCAGTACCCTATGGAAAGAATTATTCAAGTTACAGGGCACCCAATTGGCATTCTGTTCTGCATATCATCCACAGACTGATGGACAAACCGAGGTCTTCAATCGCACTATTGAAATGTATCTTCGCTGTTTTGTGGGGAACTCACCTAAACGGTGGGTTAAGTGGCTTTCCTGGGCAGAATTTTGCTATAACACCTCTTACCACAACGCACCGGGAACTACTCCTTTCATGGGAGTTTATGGCAGAGATCCACCTCGTTTGTTATCCTATGAACTAGGGGCATCCAAAGTCATCACTTTGGACGAAGCGTTAGATGAAAGAGACGCTATGCTCACTGAGGTCCGTACTCATCTCCAGGAGGCCCAACACTCTATGAAGTTCTATTATGATAAGAAGCACCGTGAGGTATATTATTCCCCAAGAGATTATGTGTGGTTAAAGCTCCAACACTATCGCCAGCTGTCACTAACTGCCTCCAAGCACCATAAGCTTTCTTAGAAATATTATGGTCCATTTCAGGTGTTGGACCGCATTGGGCCCGTGGCCTACCACTTGCAGCTACCACCCGAGGCAAAGATACATAATGATGTATTTCACGTATCCCAACTGAAGCCGTTCCAGGGCGACTCGCCCTTGCTGCACACCCCTCTACCACCACTCCATGAAGGCCGAGTCCTTTCTACTCCAGCTCAGGTATTGAAAGCACGCCACATTCAAGGTGATTGGGAAATTCTCATACAGTGGGCAGATGTAGACCCTAGTGACACTACATGGGAGCCCTTATCAGCATTTCGTCTTCTCTACCCTTCCTTCGAGCTTGAGGACAAACTCTTTCTCTAGGAGGGGGTGATGTTATGGACACAATAGCATCATGAGTTACCAACAGGCGTAGGAATTAATTAATGTGTTTTCAATTTTCATGTAATTAATTTTGGTTTAGTTTGGTTTAGAATTTATTTGGCTTGAACCAGTGACCCAAGGGTCTGAATTGTATTTGGCGTCCTCAACCCTATTTAAGGGGACGGCTAGGTTAATGAAGGTAGCGATTGAATTAGAAATTTAGCTTAGAGTAATTTAGAGTAAAGGTCGAGAGCTCCTTCAAGCTCTTCCCCTTTTCCCAAATTCCCCCTTTCCGAATTTCTCCTACATCACTCCATTATTCTACCCCTACGTCAAGTAAAACAATGGAAGGAAGAGAAGAGAGGAGGGTGACAAGATCCGTGGCTCGTGAGGATCCTAACAGATGTCCCAACCAATTTTGCAATAGCCTTGTCTCATTTTTAGTGGTGAAAACCATATTCATAAAGACCCCCTTGTTCATGACCTCCACCAATCACCTGTTTCGTTTTAAGATCCTAAAATACAAATAAAGTGGGTGAGAAGGTAACAAAGCAATTAAAATATTTTGTCAGTTGACTAATAGATAATAGATTCAAAGGGAAAGTAGGAACAAATAGAAAATTAGAGAGTGGAAGTGATGGTGTGATAGAAGTGGATCCTTTCCCTTGAACTTTGGTTTGAGAACCGTCAGCTATGGTAACAAACTTGTGTGAGAGACACGGAGAAAGAGAATGTGATAAAATTTTGTTACCTGTAAGTTTCTTAGAGGCTCCTGAGTTAATTATCCAAAATGAAGATGAGGCAGATAACATACCTCAAGCAGTAGTGGCAGTAGTAGTTATTGAGGAACTAGAAGAAGAACCCAACATTGTCTTCATTTTCTGTAACATCTCATACTCTTCCTTAATAAAAGTTTTATGTGCTACTGCTTGATTAGCCTTTGTCAATTCTGCTTGTCCTTTGGCTTTATAACATATTTATTTATAATGACCATATTGTCCATAGTAACTGCATGCCTTGTAATCCTTGTAATAGCATTGATCTACATTGTGGCCAAATTTCTTACAATGAGTACATTCTTTCCCATCTAGTCTACCAAAGCCAGTCCTTCCACCTCTTCCATGACCTCCTCTATAACCTCGCCCTCGGCCTCAGCCGCGGTCAGATGGTGTTCCTCTATGATCTGAATACATAGCGGATGATACTTCACTAGTGGAGAAAGAAGTGTTTGAAATACCGAGTAGTATTGCACATACATCATCAAACATGGGGACAATAGAAGCACTCAGAAGTTGACTCTTGGCAATCTCAAGATGTGATTTAATATTTGCAAGGCAAATAGCAATAATTAAGGCTTCCTTCTGCTTGTCTTGCATAGAAATATATGTGGTTGAAGGCTGAGCTAAATTCCACTCTTCAAGAAAGCCTTTAAAGTGGGCCAAGTAATCATGGATATTTTCTCCTTGTTTAGTATTCAACATTTTTTGGAGAATATCATATGGTCTATGTAGAGTACCCGGGCAAGAGTACGGCTTAGCACATGTCTCCAAAATTTCTTTAGCAGTGTCAAGATTAATGACATTGTTGGAGACATGTTCTTCCATGCTGTTGATTAGCCAACTAATCACCAAGGTATCATTTTTTAACCATTTGTTATAAAAAATATATTCTTCATCTATAGGTGGTCCTCGGGTGGTGAGGTGACCAAGTAGATTCTTTGTTATAAGAAACCTTCGAACCAAAGTGGACCAACTCATAAAATTTGATAACCCATGTAAGGGTATAGTGGTAATTCTCAGTATATCACTTTTTTTATTCATATTCTCCTCAAATTTTTTTTTAACAATAACACCAAGTAGTATTCTTCCGACAACTAGATGTATGGAGAACTTTAGCATTGATGCTAAATCATTATTGTGATTTTTTTCTTAATACCACTCATAAGAGACTCAATAACAATCTTCTATATCAGGGGACTCTTGTTCCCACAAATTTTTTTTCATCAATCTAGTCATGGACTAGTTTCGGTTCACAGAATTTCCAAACCGATAAAATTGTTTGATAGCTTCTTCTAGATGGAGAGCCATGCATATCCACAATATCATAAGATGAAAATCATTCGTATACTCATCTTTAAATCATCTTCTAAATTCAGAAACCAGTAACATGAAGTAGTAAAAAAATGAAGAACTTATCTCATGGTTTGTGATATTTCTTCACAAAAGACCCGTCTTTGAGTGGTGTTGATCATATCTTCTTTAGAGCATTCCTTTTGACGTGGGATTCTAAATTTAATGCTCTGATACCATGTTGAATTTAGGATCCCTTTTCCAATATTCTAAGCAAGAGAAGGTAGAAATAAAAATAAAAAAAGAAAAGGGAAGAAGAGCTCTCGGGTAGAGAGAAGAGAAGAGGAAAAGAGAGATGTGCGCCAAGCAAAGAGAGAGAGAGATTTACTCAAGAATGAATTGTGTAACTTGGTTAATTCTGAATTAAAACACCTCTATTTATAGTAGAGGAAGTGATAGAGTCCTTATACATTTAACCTTTAAATCTCCGAATTACATTCCAACTCTAATTCTCTAAGATAAGTCTATCATGAAAAGATAACACAATCTACTAGAGGTCTAATATAAGTTGAACCGGAACTTTTCTTCAATAACATGGACATAAGGGAGGAGGCTAGCTCGTGACCTTATCCTTGTGGGTCCCACATCATCTTCCTACTCGTATTGATAAGATTACCAACTTGTAGTATCTTTGTGTGTCCCACTTGATCTTCAAGTCTTCTAACTCATTTCAGCTTGTACTTCTTATCTTCTTAACTCATGCTAGCTTGGGTGAGGACTCTTCTTGGCATCCCACATCCTCATGGTGAGTCCTACCAGCTCATGTACCATGGTGGATTCCTCATTGAAACAACCATTTGTAGTAAGTTGGGCGTTTATGATGTGCTCGCACCCCCATCTTGAGGGGGAGTGTTGGAAGATGATTGCTCGTCCTCGGGAAAAATTCAAATTCCCTTTCCAAAAAATACCAAGGTTGAAATGCCATCAACAAAAAACAACCAAGCTCTTCAAAACTCATAACATATCATGAACAAAAAATCTTAAACAACTTACAATTACTTAGTAAGCATTTTCATTCAAAGATAGAGTAAACTAAATAAGTAGACCCTCACAGCAATAAACACTCGACTCTCATGTATTTCAAGGGTATGTGTTTCTCTCAAATTCATTCCCAATGAAAATGATCTACCATAGGCTTGCATATCTTCTCATTCTCCACCACTCAGAGCACATGCATAACACAAATCATCAGGACTTTTCAAGGGTTGTAACGGGGTTTAGGATCAAGGTGGGAAATATGTTGGAATGTACCTCAAAATCCATCGAAACTAGTGGAGCAAAAATGAATCAAATCAAGCTCGAATATATTAGACATGTAAGACCAATCACTCCACTCAGCATCTTCTTCAATTTGTATATATCTCGTATAAATAGACCCCTTTCTTGGAATTTTAGGAGGAATTATGAACACTGACATTTTGTAACTTTAAAACCCATTCCCTCCATAACTTGCTTTCTTCTTCTTTTTTTCTCTTCACCCTTTTTTGGGTTTTTTGTTTTTACACTAACTATGGAACTCATGATTTGAGGATGAAAACATGTTCCATTTCACCAGTCATTGCCATACCACAAATCCAGACACCCCCACAGTTATTTCTTGCACACCCACATGAACCATAATGATGAACAATGCTCCACTAGCTCTACGACTTGAGTAAAGTTTTTTTTTTTTTTTTTCATGTTTAAAGCTTGTGAAAACCAATAAATCTCAAAGGGGTTCAACAAAAGGAAAAAAAATAATTACAAGGTAGGCTATTTGGCTTATGTAGCTTATAAAAATGAGGGCCTTAATAATGTTCATGCATGCATGTATCAATGTAACCTCAAAGAGAATCAAGGCAAGTTCTAGAGAAACAAATCCATGGAAGATTATCTCTCATGAAAGAAAATAGTGAGATTGATATGGATGTGCCAGTCTAAAGGCTCAAAATCTCATCGGCTTTTGTCTACCAAATTTAGTCACTACCATCCTCAAAGAAAATAACTAGACTAATTCATTCTCAGTTGGAAGATTACTTATTCAATCATGTTATGAATCTTTCAAGAGCCTAATTTAATCTTGCTCATGACATACAACACCAAAAAATCATTAAAACCCATAAAAAAAATTGTTTTCTTTATTATTATTTTTATTATTACTATTATTTTTATTATTATTATTATTATTATTATTATTATTATTTAAAAAAAAAATAGAATTGAAACACAACTTACATCCCTTCCCCCACACTTAGAACTTACATTGTCCCCAATGTAAGGTGAAATATAAAGAGAAGGAAAAAATAACCAAAATATAAATGCAAAAATAAAGAGGAAAAGGAACGAACTCCCCATGGGTTGCCTCCGAACCAGCGTCATTGTTTATTGTCATTGGATCGACTCAATGCTTCCATAATTATGGGTTATCCCACACATAGTATTTGGCATCACTCATGACCTTATCTCTTTGAGCCCTTGACAAACCAGGAGGTAAGATATTAATAACCAAATACTTTACAATATTCGCATACCAAGGTAATGTCACACTCGTGGCGAGCAATTGCAAATCAGGGAACATTTGCTGCAAATGAAGTTCATCCTGCACATACTTTTCTTCTTGTAGTGCATTAAGTTTATTGAAGATGATCACTGGTAATGTTCCTCCATCTCCAAGGAACATGTACTTGAGGTGACTGTGGAGAGGCTTCAAATTTGGAGTGAATGAAGTTCATCCTGCACATACTTTTCTTCTTGTAGTGCATTAAGTTTATTGAAGATGATCATTGGTAATGTTCCTCCATCTCCAAGGAACATGTGCTTGAGGTGACTGTGGAGAGGCTTCAAATTTGGAGTGGGTGCCTGCAAAACAAAGGGTAAAGGCCTCTCAATAGAAACTGGCAATGCAATATAAAGAACGTTACTTGACTATTGTAACTGTGGAATATCATTCAACACTGCAACAGTTTCCTGCAAATCAGAACTCAAGGCTAACTCCTCATTCTTTTTCTCAAGATGCTTAAAAATGGCAGCTTTCAATTCTTCTTTTCCATCAAGTTCAAAAACTTTCTGTACTAAAGAATCCATCACATCAATAGAATAAACAGGATTATCATCACCATGATATTTCATGGCATCATGAATGTTAAACTTAAAAATTTCGCCATCAAATTCCATTGTAAGTGTGCCACTATGAACATCTACCTTAGTCTTGGATGCCTTTAAGAATGGTCTTCCAAACAAAATAGGAGCAGTTTGGTCACCATTTTCCATATCAAACATAGAGAAATCAGCAGGGAAAATCAAATCATTAACTTGCACAAGAACATCCTCAACTACACCCTTAGGATATGCATTAGATCTATCAGCCAATTGAATCACAACACCAGTTTTATTCAAAGGTCCAAGTTTCAAAGATGCATATATAGAATACGGCATGACATTAATCGAAGCTCTGAAATCTATCATGGCTTTCTCAAATCTGGTGTTACCTAATGAACAAGAGATAGTAAACATACCTGGATCTTTGCACTTCGCATGGAATTTTCTTTGAATAATTGTAGAAACATTGTCCCAAACTATCACCTTCTCACATCCTTTAAGTCTCTGTTTTCTCTTAATTTTGAACACTTATTTCAGGAATTTAGCATAACGAGGCACTTGTTTAATAGCATCGGAATATTTACCTCACATCTATGGAAAGTCTCATATAAATCTTTATTTTGCTCATATTTTCTAGAATCTGCCAAAGTCTGAGGAAAAAGAGGAATTGGTTTATAATCAGAATGAGGTGGAAATGTACGCTTAGGTACGTCATCATCATTGGGAACGTTCCTATCTGTAACAATGTTTTTCTCTTTTTCTTGCACCGACGATGTAGGGGTTGCCTTTATCGGAATCTCAATCTCTTTACCACTTCTCAAAAAGATTCCACTTGCATTTTCTCTTGGATTTACTATCGTTTGAGAGGGTAATTTTCCCGAACTTTGTGTCTCTAGTCGACTAATTGTGGTTGCCATTTGACCCATCTGATTGTCCAAACTTTGAATATTGGCCCTTGTCTCATGTTGAAATCTCAAATTATTAGTGGCAAGAGATTTAACAATATCTTCTAAAGACATACCAGAATTGGAAGTTTGGCCCAATTGTTGTCTAGGGAGATATGATTGCCTATGTTGCTGGTAACTTAGGCGATTTTAAGTCGCGCGCTGATTAACATGTGGATTCCCATAGCTAAGGTTGAGATGATCCCTCCATCCCATGTTATACGTGTTTGAATAGGGGTCATACTTCCTTTGCGGTTTTCCATGAAAATCACCTGCCGCATTCTCTTGCTCAGTGGGCTCCTCTTGAAGAGTTGGGCTCATATTGGTTGGATGCCCTACTACTGTACAAATCCCACAAGCCTTCGCAATTTTCTTATTACCTACAACCATTTGACGAACAAGAGAAGTTAGACTTGCAATTTATTATTCAAGGGAGGAAATATTTACCTCATTAACATTCTTAGATGGAAGGTCAAGCCTAGTGCCAAATTGTTGAGAATTGGCCGCCATATTTGCAATCAAGTTTCTCGCGGCCTCGAAAGTTTTATCCACCAAAGCTCCTCCATTAGCAAAGTCAATCATGCTCCTATCAGTGGGTAGAAGATCCTCAAAGAAATACTGGATAAGAAGTTGGTCGCTAACCAAATGATGGGGGCAGCTTGCACATAATTTCTTAAAACGTTCCCAATATTTGGGTAAGGACTCTCCGTTATTCTGCCTTACGCTACAAATTTCTTTCCAAATGTTGGCCGCCCTTGAAAATGGGAAATATTTCTCCAAAAACAATCTCTTCATCTTTCCCCATGTGGTAATACTCCTGGAGGGTAGATAATAGAGCCAATCCTTAGCCGAATCCTTCAAAGAAAATAGAAAGGCTCGTAATTTAATTTGCTCTTCAATCACCCCCGTGGGTTTCATACTCATGCATACCACGTGAAACTCCTTTAGATGCTTGTGAGGATCTTCACCTGCAAGACCATGAAAAGTGGGCAAGAGATGTATTAGTTCAAATTTTAATTCAAATGTAGTAGTAGCATCTAAAGTGGGGAACATTATGCATAAGGATTGTTGATTCAAATCAAGGGCTTCATGCTCTTTTAAAGTTCAATTTCCAGCCACGACTTCCTCCTCCTCTAACTCAGATTCACTATCAAATGCGGAATCAAGAGCTATATTGTTCTCTTCAGAATTCCTCCGAGTTTCTCTCCTTAACCTACGCAAATTTCTCTCTATTTCTGGATTGCACTACAAAACACCTTGATTAAAAGATCGAGTTAAAGTCATAAACAATCAAGTGAACTCTAATCAAACATGAAAAACAAATCAGGAAATTTTTTTTTTCAAGAACGAAATAAGGATCACAAGAATCACAAAGAAAAAATCGACTAGAATCATTCCCCGGCAATAACGCCAAAATTTGGTGTGTTGTCGTAGGCAACCAAAAATAAAACCTATACTCCTAAAAATATACGTAGTAGTCTGAGTAACGATCGATTCCACGCAGAGTGATTAGTCTACTTTTATGCTCCGTGAACAAGGATGGGGGGGGGGGGGGGGGGGGTCGGGTTTGAGTATAACGAAAACACTTTTAAAAAAACAACTTAGAAACAATTCAAATTAAAAGAATCAAAATCAATGAAAAGAACAAGCCTTGATCTAAGTCAACATCCACCATCGAAATTTCACAACTGATCATCGATGCAAGCATATATCAATTCTCACTTGAATATTCATGGTTGGAACTATCTTCCTATCTCTCCTTTTGTAGTTCATTAGAAAACAAACGATCCAATTAACCCTAACTACTAAAAATCCCAAGACAAGTGCTAAAGGTTTAATCTAGCAGCAACCTTAAGAATTACAGAGATCGATGAAGCTAAACAACATAAGCACAAGTGGCTGCATTTAATTTAGTCCAGCATTCTTCTCAAAATCTAATAATTCCTGATGCAACAAAACATCAAATCTCGATTGTTTCACAGGTTAGAGAGATCAAACAATTACGGATTTGACATCTAATCTAGCAGTAGATTGCAACGAGTAATAAACTAGTAGGCCTCCTAGAGATTAAATGAGACAATCAGGAATGAAAATTTCAGAAGAACATCAAATACTCAAAAAATAAATTGACCGAGAAAAATAAATCATATCTCATAGTTGTATTGATACCGAGGCTTCAGTTTCCTTTGACCAAGTCTGAAAGTTTAGCCACGCAGGGCCATGAATAAATCTAAAGGAAAAATCTAGATAAAAGAGAGAGGAAAAGCTGGAGAAGAGAAAATGAAGTCAGGTGCGCCGAACTCCTTTTCTTCTTTTATTCCCCTTCTTTCTCCCGGTTGAGGGTTTTTCTTTCGTGCATCCGGTCTGGGTCATAGTGCATGTACCCTGACTTCAAGCCCAGTTTCGACATGGATTAAGCTTGTATTGCTCAAAATTAAAAACATAAAAGTTGTAGAAAGTTTTCTTTTAATTCCATAGCATCTTGAATCATCTCCATCAGAGCTCAGATGAGAGATTTATTCCTAGATTACGAATCAATATCGAAATTGTCCAGAATCGCCCAATTAACTTCGTTTCGCACTTAACGCTTCAATTCGCATCCTAAATCAAAATATAAGAATAATTAGTATCTTTAGGCACCAAATAATTATAAAAGCCTAAGCATTAAGGGATAAAAATATGATATTTTGCATTTTCGTTAATGATCCCAAGCCCACACGTCCAAGTGTGTGGAAGATGAGCTCAAGCCCACAGACCAAGGAGAAGGCCTATAGGCCCACACAGTGGTGGCATGATGGTAAATAAAAAATTATCTCATAAAGATGGCACTGATGTAATTATTTTTTTATTTATGTCTCTTATTCTTTCTTACTAGGGTGAAGGGTATTCTTGTAATATTATTACTGTTGATCTCTAATCTTCCTCCTCTTTTCCTCAAATTCGTCACTCTTCCTCTTCTCCTCCTAAAATGTTCTCTCCACAACTCTTCTTCATCTCTCACCCCCTTAATCCTCTTCTATTGTGATTATACATCATGGAATCCTATGTTTCAAAAACCAGCTCTGCTGCACCACGCTCGACTATTTCTGGTCGGCCACCTCTAGTAGCTTCAATGGCAGAGGAGGCAAAGAGAAACTCTTTTGATTATGTCTCATAATCTCAATATGTCTCACCCATCTTAATCCACCTGACTCACGAATAAAGAAAATGGATGAAGTTAACTCTCTGAGGAACTCTCAGAGGATACTTCGAAATCAATCATTTATCTGCTACCATATTGATGTTCAAAACTCCATTGATTATATCTTGGGTAAAGAAGAGAAGTAAGAAGAAGACAGGAAAGGACGAGAGAAGAGAGAATAAAGGAGAGAGCATGTGAGGAAGACAAGGGAGGAAGACTAGGGTTATGGACTTGATCCAAACCCTCCCCATTAAACTCTATTTATAAATAATAAAAGTACTAATATTATGATTATACCCTTCACCCTAGTAAGAATGAAGAAGAGACAAAAACATAAACTAATTACATCAATGACACTCCAACATATTCATATTTTCTAACAATAACAAACTTAATTAATCTAATAATGGTAATTCTAGCATTTCAAATGCATTTCCTACAAGTGACACATAAATCAAAGGTCTATGCAAAGAACCAACAAAAGCTTCTCGAAAACCTCAAACTACACAACCGTGTCAACGTTTTCTTGAAGAAGCAACCTCAAAAATAAGAACCAATGAATTGGAAACTAGAGTTTAGGAAGTCACAAAAATCACAAAAATCAGTCTATGTAAGAGAGCACTTCCAAACCTTCCTAACAGGAGGTACAATGGAAATTTTTTGAGCTTTAGGATAATATCACTCTTATATATGTTTTACCGATGCATATACTTACTTTAAGCATGCTAGAGCCAATTAGGATCATTTTCATTTATGCTTTGAAGATATACTTAGTGAGTTGGTGCTGGATCTATTGATTAACATCTGTCAATGATCGATAAATTAGAAGTGCACATGCTAAAAATATGAAGTATGATCAATCACTCATGGTCATTGATCGATCAACCAAAAATTGCCAAAATGTGCTATAAACCATAATCGATAATTCCCTATGAATTGATTGATCAATGGTGTCCAGGCAATGTAAAATTATGTTGGTTGATTGATCAACTTCCTGACATAAATCATAATTGATCATACTTGTTATCCACAACCAATAGGAATTCTGCTTGTGAATCACTCCATGTACATTGATCGATGAATTTAAAATGTTAGACCGAATAGAAGACATTGATTGATCATACCATCGATCAATACGTCATTTTCTAACAAAAATATAATTGTTATACACAATTGATCAATCAATATTTTGCATTGATCAATCAATGTAAAGTTAGCCTTTTGAAAAAGGGCAAAAAATGGTTAGTTTGGCTTTGGATCCCGAGATTAAGGTGTTGGTTAATATATTCTCACCAAGCTTCTTGTTGGAGTTTTTTCTTCCTTTTTTCTGTTGAGATGATTATTGATTAATGATCTTGTTATGGGCTCATAACCCTCTAGTCCTGGGGTTAAGTACCTATGTCTTTCGCTCCTGATAGGCTGGTCTTTTAGGTAGTATTAGCTAGGTGCTTAACATTTGGTATCAGAGCTAGCTCTTCGACACGAGTTCAAATCCCGACGTGGGCGATCGCAAATCCCAGACGCCAGCAACCATCCTCGTTGTTATGTGTTAAGCCACCATGGACGTCGACTCTTGAAGGTCGGTGTGATATTATGGGCTCATAACCCGCTAGTCCTGGGGTTAAGTACCTATGACTTCCGCTCCTGATAGGCCGGTCTTTTGGGTAGTATTGTGTTAAATACCTATGTCTTCCGCTCCTAACATGCTGGTCTTTTGGGTAGTATTGGCTAGGTGCTTAACATTTGGTATCAGAGCAGGTTCCCACGTCGTGAGTTCTATTCCCAGCAACGGCGTAGAGGCTGGATTAAAATTACTGGTAGGGTCGGCAGAAACCGGGTCGGGCCAGTGTCAATGTGTCGTTTGCAAAGCCTGGATTAAAATACTGGTAGGTTGCACCATTGTTACGATGCTGCGGTTGGGCCAGTGTCGTTGTGCCGCGTGGTCGGCGGCTCGTGAAGGTGGGGTGTGATGTTATGGTCTTGGGTTAAGTACCTAGGTCTTCCGCTCCTAACAGGCCGGTCTTTTGGGTAGTATTGGCTAGGTGCTTAACATATTGGCTAGGTGCTTAACAGATCTCTAGAAGAAGGATGGTGAATGAGCATGCTTGTCCTATTTGCATGAAGATTGAGTGCTACTCTTTAATATGTATTAGCATAAGGTTTCTGGATTTCAGTTTCCTCAACTCATGCAAGTTTAGATAAAGGATCAGGTTTACACCATGATGCTTTTTTTGAATCATTGAAAAATTATTTTTTGGATCAAGGTTTATTGTTTTTGTGCTGTAACCACGGTTTTTATGATCAAAACCATAATTAAATTCATTGGAACTCCCTAGAAGACTGTTGTTCAGGCCTGCTTTTCTAGTGTTTGCTCCATTGATGGCATCTTGATAGACACAAGAAAGAATTTTTTTTTTCTTGAAAGAAGGTTGTTGATTCAGAAATGATTAACTCTTTCTATTTTGGATTATATTTTGGGATTTCCTACCTAAAATAACCAAGATAAAAAAGGGAAGTCAAAGGCTGAGGTCCATGATACATGTGGCACATGTGATAAGAGGAAAGTTTCCTTCTTTACATATATCCTGATTTTGTAGCAAGATCTTGTGATTTGATTTGATTTGGAGATTCATTCTTTATTGAGAATAATATGAGATTCATTCTATATTACATGGGCCAGCACATGGAATAATTTATCCTTTTTTTAAGTGCATGCATGAATTAAATTTCTGGTTAAGTTTCGGTTTGACTTCTCTCTCTCTTAGTTTGACACCTTGTATGCAAAGTTACTTGTCACACTTTGGATATTGATTAGTTGGTATTGTTTATGGCTGAGACTTATGTGATTATGGTTGGTAAGAGTGACTTATTTGAGATCACTACTATACCCTTAAGAGGATTATCAAACTATTTGAGTTTGTCTCAATCGGTCAAGATGTTTCTTATCACTCGAGATCTCTTAAGAAACTTAACCAAACCATCTCCACCCGTATATGTGGAAGATAACTCATATACTGATTGGCTCAGAGACGACACCATTATTATCAGTTGGTTAATAAATAGTATGGGACACTCGTACAAAGTTATACTCTAGTACCAACAATTTGCAAAAATTGTATGATGTCTTTTAGACAATGTTTAGTACAAAACAGGGGGGAATTTTATGAGTATTTTGCTCGGTTTAGAGGGCTTATTCAGGAATGAAAGATTGCTCAGCCTCACTCTACTGATAAAGTAGTGGGAAGCTATAGCAGCTTCTATTTGTTTGGCTAGTAGGAAAACGTACCTAGAGGTAGCAAAATCACAACTTCTCAGTTCTACTAAACTTCCATCCTTTGTTTATATAAGTGCCACATTTCTTTGGATTCTAGACCCCTCTTCCACATCTCATGTTGAGATATCTTCAACCATGTACGTTGTTAATAGGGGTACAAATTCAACCAACAGAGGTCACGGTAGAAATTTTAGAGGTGGTAGAGCTAGTTCAAGCTCTTCAAGGACTGATAACAGTCTATGCACTTACTATAGGGGTATAAATCATCTGCTCAATTCTTGTAAGAAACTTCATGGCCAACAGGATTGGCTATATAAACAATCAGGCCTCGATCAATAATGGTGAAAATAATGAAGAGAAAACTGAGTCACAAAAAGGGAGGAAAATAGTATCAGATGATTACTTTGAGTTACTCCAAGGGTTGAAAACTTTGATGGTACCCACACCCACATCTTCCTCCACTACAGTTGCTGCTACTACAGTCTCAAGTATAGTTTCTACCACTTCCTCTTCCTCATCTTGGATAATTGACTTTGGGGCCTCCGAGCATCTATATATAATGTAAGTCTTTTGCATTCTTTATATCCATGTCTATCTGATAAATTTGTTTTCCATAGTAGATGGTTCCCAAACCAAGGTCTGTGGGATGGGATCCATTTCTGTTACACCTACACTTCACCTTAATGATGTCCTCTTTGTTCCTTAGTTTTCATTGAATTTATTGTGTATGGGTCAATTAACCAAGAAGTTTAATTGTTCCATTACTCTTTCCCCTTCTTATGTTTTTTTTTCAGGATCTGGCAATGAATTAGGTTATTGGTGGAGGCCATTAAAAAGGGGGTCTCTCCTAGTTAAATTTCCCTCAAGCAGCTTCCACAGCCTTGAAAGAGGCACAATAGATTAGGGCATCTATCATTTTCATCCCTAAAACACTTGTTTCATTCTTTACAATATATTTAAAATTTGAATTGTGAGGTGTGTCTATTGATCAAACACCAAAGAACCACTTACTCTCCTTGAGTTGAACCTAAGGTGTTGCTCTCTTTTCCTTGGTCCATTCTAATGTATGAGGGCCCTTGAGTATTTCCAACATTTCTCAAGCTAAGTAATTTATTACATTTGTCGGTGATTTCGCTAGAGTGATATGGCTATTCTTACTCAAGGATATATATGAAATTCTTTCCATTTTTAAATCATTTTATGTCATGATCTCAAATAAACTTAGTCATAAATTGCAAGTGCTTCACTACGATAATGCCAGAGAATATATGTCAAGGGTGTTTCAAACCTTCTGCAAAGATAATGCCATTATTCATCAAAACCTCAGGTGCTTACACCCCTCAATAGAATGGTGTAGCTAAAAGAACCGACATCTTCTCGAAGTGGTTAGTGCCCTTTATTTACTCTATGAATATTCCCTACTTGTATTAGCCACATGCCAATCTCACATTGTTTTCTCTTTAATAGGTTGCCATCCTCCATACTTAATAATAAGTCTCCATATTCCTTATTATTCCTAGATGAGGACCTGTTTTAACTTCCCTTGAAGATCTTTGTTTGTACTACATGCCACATGTCCACATAAAGCAAAGTTAGATATGAGGGCGATTAAATGTATCTTTTTGGGATACTCTTGCAACCAAAAAGGATATGTTTGTTATAACCCTATCTTCAAAAATTATTTGTCCCCAAGGATGTGACATTTTTTAAGATAAATCCTTTTAATGCTCCAAGGATGTTTCTCCATGTCTTTCTGCTGTTCCTGCAGCCCCTAAACCTATTGTGCCTATTGATGCGGATATCTTTCAACAAACCCCTCAAGCATCGATCGATACTACACCTATAGCATCTATGGATCCTTTTGAGGTGTTGGAAGGATCCCTTTTCCAATATTCTGAGCAAAAGAAGAGAAAAAGAAGAAGAAGAAAAGGGAAAGAAAGCTCTCGAGTAGAGACAAGAGAGGAAGAGAAGAAATGTGTGATTCAAGCAAAGAGAAAGATATTTACTCAAGAAAGAATTGTAGAACTTGATTAATTCTGAATTACAACACCTCTATTTATAGTAGAGGAAGTGATGGAGTCCTTATACAATTAACTTTTAAGTCTCCTAATTACATTCCAACTCTAACTCTCTAAGATAAATCTATCATGAAAAGATAACAAATCTACTAGAGGTCTAATATAACTTGAACTCTAACTCTTCTTCAATCATGTGGACATAAGAGAGGAGGCTGGCTCATGGTCTTATCTTTGTGGGTTCCACTTGATCTTCCAACACATATTGATAAGATTACCAGCTCATCATATCTTTGTAGGTCCCACTTGATCTTCAAGTCTTCTAACTTATTCCAGTTTGTGCCTCTTATCTCTTAACTCATGCTAGCTTGGGTGAGGACTCTTCTTGGCATCCCACGTCCTCATGGTGGGTTCCACGAGCTCGTAAACCATGGTGGGTCCCACATTGTAACACTCCCCCTCAAGCTGGGGGTGAAAAAACATCGTAGATGCCCAACTTGCTGTAGATGGTAGACATAATCTTGTGAGTGACTAGCTTGGTCAGAATATCTACAACTTGTCTTTGTGATGATATATGCTTTAGAGATAAAAGACCCGCTTGGAACTTTTCTTATATAAAATGGCAGTCCACTTCAATATGCTTTGTTCTTTCATGGAAGACTGGATTCGATGTAATGCATATTGTTGTTTGATTATCACAATATAGATCCATCAGAGCTTCTTTGTAGAATCCCAATTCAGTGAGAAGAGATCTTATCCATAGGAGGTCACTAACTGTGTGTGCCATGGCTCTGTATTCTGCTTCTGCATTAGACCGTGCTACTATATTTTGCTTCTTGCTTCTCCATGTAACCAAATTCCCTCCAACCATTGTACAAAATCCCAAAGTAGATTTCCTGTCATCTGGGAATCCTGCCCAGTCTGCATCTGAGAATCTATGTTGAAGCGACCATTATTTTTATAGAGAAACCCTCTTCCTGGAGCTCCTTATAGATATCTTAATATCCTTTCAAGTGCTTGCCAATGACTAAGTTGTGGTTTGTTCATGTATTGACTCACCACACTTACTACATATGATATATCCAGCCTTGTTACATACAGGTAAATAAGTCTCCCCACTATGTCTCTGATATTTCCCGATATCTACATCTTCTCCAGTACCTGCACATAATTTTTTATTTGAGTCCATAGGAGTGTCTGCTGGTTTGCATCCCAGCATTCCTGTCTCCTCCAGTAGATCATAGGCATACTTCCTTTGGAATTGCACAATCCCATGTCTAGATTATAATACTTCAATACCCAGAAAATATTTGAGTAGACCATGATCCTTTGTCTTGAATTCAGCACATATTTTTTCTTGTTTTTTTCTGGATGCCCTCAGAATCACTACCAGTTAAAATGATATCATCAACATATACTGCCAAAATTACCTTGCCTCTAGGTGTGTTTTTAAAAAATACAGAGTGATCTCCAAAGCGTCTATAAATTCCTGCCCGTATGAAGGCTTGACTAAATTTCTCAAACCATGCACGAGGGGACTATTTTAGTCCATATAGAGATTTTTTAGTCAACATACTGACTCCCCCTCAATGACATACCCAGGTGGTTGTTGCATATAACCCTTTTGTGTACGAGAGCATCGTAGAAAGATACACTTGATAGATCTAGGATCAAGTTTACTGTGTTTAGGGGAGGAAATATGTTATGGACTCAATAACACTGAGTCATCTACTTTACTTTTGTTATTTATGTTGCTTTTAATTTTAAATTTTATTGATTTGTAATAAGATTTAAAGGTAGGGGTAGAATTGGGTTTTATAACCCTAACCTATGTTGATGTTAATTACCATATTTAAGGGGTAAGGATGGAGAAATAAAGGAAGTTCGAATTTAGAGTAAACTAGAGTAAATTAGTTTAATTAGAGTTCCTTGCCGAGAGCCTAGTTCGGTTCTTGGTTACGTGAGTTCTGGGTGAAGCCTGGTGTGATCGTGGGAGAAAAAGAGAGGAGACTTACTTCCCTTTTTGAGAGCAAGAAGAAGGATCTTAATCTTCTCATGGAACCAGGAAAGGGGTAGAGGAGTTCCAAATTTTGGGCTGAGGAGGAGTTCCGAATTCCAGGCTGAGGAGAAGTTCTGAATTCAGGGCAGAGGCAAGTTGTTATGGTCCCTAGCCATGGATCTAGTAACTCGGCGAGGTACTAAAGAACCCAGCACATGAAAAGGTTTTAAAACACTGTAAGGAACCAAGAATTTTGTCTCCAACCACTGTTCACACAGGTAAATTGAAAAGGAGGTTCCTTTTCTCATGTATAGAATTAACCACTATTCACACAGGTAAATTAAAACAGAATTCTAACCTGCTGAACTTAGAAAAATAAAGTCTCAAGTTACCTCTTCGGAACTTCTCCTCTGCGCAGAATTCGGAACTCCTCCTCAGCCCAGAATTCGGAACTCTTCCTCTGCCCCTTACCAGGTTCCGTGAGAAGATTAAGATCCTTGTTCTTGCTCTGGAAAAGGGAAGTAAATCTTCTCTCTTTTTCTCTCACGATCACACCAGACTTCACCCAGAACTCACATAACCAAGAACTGAACTAGGCTCTCGGCAAGGAACTCTAATTACCCTAATTTACTCTAGTTTACTCTAAATTCGAACTTCCTTTATTTCTCCATCCTTGTCCCTTAAATAGGGTAATTAACATCAACATAGGTTAGGGTTATAAAACCCAATTCTACCCCTATCATTAAGTCTTATTACAAATCAATAAAATTCGAAATTAAAAGCAACATAAATAATAAAATTAAAGTAGATGACTCAGTGTTATTGAGTCTATAACATCTGCGCCCCCCCCCCCCCCCCCTTGCAGATCGAGCTTGTCCTCAAGCTTGGAAGCTGGGTGGACCTGGTGGAAGCTATTGAGCTGCTCCCATGCTGCATAGTTGTGGCCGATTGCTGCCTAGAAATGGCATGCAGGGATATGTCCGGTGGTTCTTCCTCTATCATATCCTCTATTACCTCGATATTCTCACTTTCAACCTTATCGATCAAAAACAATCTTTTGCACTAATGCTCAGCCCGATATGGTTCATCACAGTTGCAACACAGATTCTTAGCCCGCCGTTCCGCCATCTCAACACTTGTCAATTTTTTTATATAGGGAGGTGTAGGATGACTAAATCTCTGATCCCCTTTCAAAGTAATACCCGGGTTGTTTCTCAGAGGAATGCGCTCCCCTTGCCCCATGGATGGAGCGCTCCGCTCCCCTGACCATGGAGGTCGTCTGTACAGTGCCTTGTATTGTAGTTCTAAAGCACGAGCTATATTCATAGCGCTAGATAAGTTAACAGGTGCATAGAGATCCACCTCAAGCTTTAACGCCTCAGTCAGGCTGCTATGGACTCAATAGCATCACGAGTTACCAGTAGGCGTAGGAATTAATTAATGTGGTTTTCAATTTTCATGTAATTGATTTTGGTTTGGTTTGGTTTAGAATTTATTTGGCTGGAACCAGTGACCCAAGGGTCTGAATTGTATTAGGCATCCTCAACCCTATTTCAGGGGACGACTAGGTTAATGAAAGATAGCAATTGAGTTATAATTTAGCCTAAAGTAATTTAGTTAACAGGTCGAGAGCTCCTTCAAGCTCTCTCCCATTTTCCCCAATTCCCCTTTCGGAAATTCTTCCTCATCACTCCTTCAATCTACCTCAACGTCAAGCAAGCAATGGAAGGAAGAGAAGAGAAGAGGGTGACAAGATCCATGGCTCATGAGGATCCTAACAACGTGGTATCAAACAGGTCCACCCTCGATGACTCCTCTTCTCCAGATGACATACGTCAAGTGCTTTCAGATCTTCAACAAAGATCCACTCTTCAAGGTGATGAAATTACTAACATCCACAACACATTGCACACGCTGGAATCCTCTCTCCAAACCGTCATCCACCAACTTGCTGCAATTCAATCGCCAACGCTGTTAGGTTCTTCCCTTGCCATAGATCGAGTCACCCTTCTTTCCTCTCTTCGCTCCATGGATGCTCTTGACGCTGGAAAAGAATTCTTGTTTCTGGAATGTGGAATGACGGAAATCAAAGAGAACACAAGAGCTTTGAAGGAAGCTCAACCTGGACCTCAGAGGGAGAATCTGACCTAGACCTCTGAGGGAGAATCTGACCTATTTAATCTAATTTTCTCAATACTTGATTTCTCCTTCCCTTGATGTCCCCCTAAATAGGGTTGAGGACGTAATTACAAAGGTGACCCATAGGTCAAGTGGTTCACGCCACATTACAACTGGACCAACCCAAAGTAAACCAAACCAAACAAAGTTAACCAAACCAAATGAAATTACATGAAAAGTAAATTGACATAATTTAATTCTTATGACTATGGATAACTCATGATGCTATGGAGTCCATAACATCAACCCCCTCCTGGAGAAAGAGCTTGTCCTCAAGCTCAAAGTATGGGTAGAGGGTGCGAAACGTAGGTAATGGTTCCCATGTCGTGTCACTGGGTTCAGCATCTGCCCATTGCACTAGGATCTCCCAATCACCCTGAATGCGGTGAGCCTGTAATACATGTGCGGAAGTAGAAAGGACACGTCCCTCATGTAGTGGGGGCAGCGGTGTGTGCAGCAAGGGTGAATCACCTTGGAAGGCCTTCAGTTGGGAGACTTGAAACACGTTGTGAATCCTGGCCTCCGACAGAAGCTGCAAGCGGTAGGCAACTGTACCAATGCGGTCCATAACCTGAAAGGGACCATAATATTTTGGAGAGAGCTTGTGCCGTTTGGAGGCTATCAGCGACAATTGCCTATAGTGTTGGAGATGCAACCAAACATAATCTCCTGGAGAAAAGAAGACTTCCCCGTGCTTTTTGTCATAATACATCTTCATAGAATGTTGGGCCTCCTGGAGATGATTTTGCACCTCAGTGAGGAAGGTGTCTCATTCGGCTAATGCTTGGTCCAAATTGGTGACTTAGAGGCCCCAGGTTCATATGATAAAAGGCTGGGTGGTTCTCTACCATAGACCACCTTGAATGGGGTTGTGCTGAGTGCGCTGTGGTAGGAGGTGTTGTAACAGAATTCAGCCCACGCGAGCCACTTAACCCACCTTTTGAGGTGAGTCTCCCACAAAATAGCAGAGATATATTTCAATTGTTCTATTGATGACCTCTGTCTGACCATCATTCTGTGGCTGGTAGGCTGAAGAGAAGGCTAATTTTGTGCCCTGTAGCTTGAAGAGTTCTTTCTAGAAGGTACTTGTAAAGATTGCATCCCTATCACTGGTAATGGAATTAGGCATCCCATGCGTACAATGTTATCCATAAAGAGCTGAGCGACCTGAACAATAGTGTAAGGATGAACCAGAGGGATGAAGTGCCCATACTTTGAGAAACGATCGACCACTAGAAAGATAACGGATTTGCGTGACGAAAAGGGAAGTCCATCTATGAAGTCCATAGAAATATCAGACCAGACCTGTGACGGTAGCTGAAGTGGTTGGACCAACCCAAATGTACTTAATGTTTTAGCTTTATTTCATTGACAAGTCTGACAAGCCGCCACATAATCGGCTATACTACGCTTCATGCCTCTCCAATAAAATTCCCTACTGATCCGGAAATATATTTTCTTTCGGCCCTCATGTGTACTATCATGGAAGAAGGCTAAAATGCTATGAATCAGAGGAGATGTGTGATGGAGAAAAATTAAGTTTTTTTAGAGGACCAAATTGTCCTGAACCGTCCAATGGTTTGCCGCTGTCCCCTGCTGGATGTCATGACATAAAGCTATAATTTACGGGTACTGTTGTGCCTCTTCCCGTATAGAATCCAACAAGAGAGCTCTAGGTTGACTGATGGCATGTAAGTGCGGCTCTAGAATGTCCCGACGAGATAAAGAGTCAGCCCCTACATTCAAACTCCACGGTTTATACTCTATAGTAAAGTCAAACCCCATAAGTTTACTTAGCCAATGTTGTTGTGGTGAAGTAGTGAGGCACTACTCAAGTAGATACTTGAGGCTGCAATGATCAGTGGGAATAAAAAATGAACATCCCCAGAGATAAGGGCGCCAATGCTGTATAGATTTAGCCAATCCAATCAATTCCCTCTCATAAGCTGCTAACTTGTGGTGGTGTTGTCCAAGTTGGTGGCTAAAATAAGCAATTGGGTGGCCCTGTTGGTGTAACACTGCATCAATACCACCCTCAAAGCAATCACATTCCACTACAAAGGACTAATAAAAGTCGGGTAGCTGCAAAACTAGGGCGGTTTATAAGGCCTCTTTCAACTGCTGAAAGGAATGAGCCGCTGTCTTTGACCAGGTGAAGGCATTTTTCTTGAGGAGGTTGTTGAGCGGAGCTGCAATCTAGCCATAGCTACGAATAAATTTTCTATAATACCCAGCTAGGCCCAAAAATCCCCTTAAGGCTGTAATGGATGTAGGAGGAGGCCAATTTGTGACCGCCTGTATATTACTTTGGTCTACTTTCACCCCCAATATTGAAATAATGTGGCCCAAGTATGCCACTTCTAACGTTCCCATAGAACATTTGGACCGATTTAAAACCAAATGATGTGAATGGATAAGAGAAAATACCTGGTGAAGGTGATGAAGATGCTCTTCCCAACTGTTGCTATAGAACAAAATATCGTCGAAAAATACCAATACGTATTTCCTCAAGAGAGAGGAAAATACCTCATTCATGAGGGCTTGGAAGGTGGAAGGTGAATTTTAGAGACCAAATGGCATTACGAAGAACTCGAAATGGCCGTGATGTGTACGGAACGTTGTTTTCTCCACATCTGATGGGTGAACTCCGATTTTATGATTAGCTCCATGTAGCCCATCTAGCAACTCATCCACCACTGGGATGGGAAATTTATCTTTAATAGTATGGGCATTGAGTTGCCGGTAATCCACACAAAACCTCCATGACTTATCATGGATGCAGACCAGTAATACCGGTGAGGAAAAAGGAGACCTGCTGGGCTGAATAATACCCTGGGCTAGCATCTTCTGGCACTGCCTTTCAATGTCATCCTTCTATAAGTGGGGGTAACGATAAGGACGCACCACTACAGGCTCAGTGCCCATTTTCAAATGGATATGGTGATCATAGTGCCTAATTGGCGGTAAAGCAGTAGGGTCTTGAAAGATATCCTCAAATTCTATAAGTAAGTGAGATAACTTACAGTTGACTGTGGACTGGACCTGAACAATCTGTAATGCGCAGGGCACTGGTGCTTGTGTGCCATGCAATATAATCTGACGTTGGTCCTCTGTAAAAGACATGGTTAGAGCTTGGAAATCCCATAGTATTGGCCCCAACAGTTGTAGCCATTTAATTCCGAGTACCAAATCGAATCCTGACAGTGGAATCACCAGGAAATCTGCAATAAATGCATGTACCTCAATATCAAAGTGTGTGGCTGGAGATATGCCCACACTAGTAATTTTAGCCCCATTGGCTACAGATAGAGAAAGGCTAGTCTGTTGCTGGACTACTAACCCAAGTTGTTCTGCCGCCAGCTGACTGATGAAATTAAGTGTACTGCCAGAGTCAACTAAAGCTAGTAATTGTAGATGATGTAACTGGGTTTTAACCTCCGTTGTGCTAGAACTGTGTAGACCAGTCATGGCATGAAGGGAAATCTCTGGATCCTCTTGGTCTGTCTCCCCAATCTCGTCCTCAAGTAGTATGTCGTTACCATCCTCCCACAGACAAATACTGAATAATCTTTTGTAGTGGTGACCAATGACATATTGCTCATTACAGTTAAAACAGAGGCCCTTGGTCTTTCTCTAATCCATTTCCTGTCTGTTGAGTTTTTTGAAGTAAGGAGCAGATGGAGCCGATTTAGAGATGTCTGGGCGTGGGGTTGTACTGTCTCTAGAACATGGAGGTCCATAATAAGGGGTTGGCGCTGAGGCATTGTGCCTTCCTAGCCAAGCTGGTTTTCTGACCAGTGACTACTTTAGAACACGCTGTTTGTGCTCAATTGACCTGGCTAAATTCAAAGCGTGGTCCAAATCTGTAGGACCATGTAATTCAACTTCCAGTCTCAGAGCTTCAGTCAAACCCACAGTAAAAATATGAACATATTATGTGTGACTGACAAACTGGTATGCTCGGGCTAACCTTTCCTAGAAGGTCTTTTGGTACACCTCTAGTGATTCAGTTTGTTTGTAATTGTTTAATTCACCCAATGGATTGCTACTAGCTGGAAGACCAAATCTCATCATGTAAGACTGCCAAAAAGGTTGCCCAATCCTAAACCAATTGGTCATTTCGAAATTGGTGGTGCCATAGAAGCACTTCATCGAGCATGTGGTAGGCGGCCAAATAAACTTTCTCATCCGCAGGTGTTTTTTGATGATAAAAGAACTGATCACAATTGGCTAACAAAATCAAAGGGTCCTTAGACCCATCATACATAGGAAAGTCAAGTTTTAAATACCTGGGAACAGTATTTGGTCCTTGAACGGCAGGCCCATGATGGGGATGGTGTTGACGCATTGGTGGTTGTGGGGGAGGTGGTGGATGGAATTGATGGTGGTCGGCCAGTGGAGAGTAGGCAGGCGGTGGTTATGCTCGTGTACCATTGTCCTCTTGTCGCTGGAGGAGAGCTTGGATGGCAGCATTCATTGATTTTATGGCTTCACACAAGTCAGTGGTTGTCTGACGCACGTCTTCCAGGGATTGAGCTTGGTGGTCTGTCCTCTGCCTATTATCTTCCAATAATTGCCTCAAATCCTCAGGGGAAGAGGAATCTTCAAGGGTGGATCACTCTGATACCAAGATGTTAGGTTCATCCCTTGCCATGGATCGAGTCACCCTTCTTTCCTCTCTTCCCTCCATGGATGCTCTTGATGCTGGAAGAGAATTCTTGTTTCTGGAAAGTGGAATGATGGAAATCAAAGAGAATGCAAGAGCTTTGAAGGAAGTTCAACCTGGACCTCAAATGGAGAATCCGACCTAGACCTCTGAGGGAGAACCTGACCTGTTTAATCTAATTTTCTCAATATTTGATTTCTCCTTCCCTTGACGTCCCCCTCAATAGGGTTGAGGACGGAATTACAAAGGTGACCCATAGGTCAAGTGGTTCACACCACATTACAACTGGAGCAACCCAAAGTAAACCAAACCAAAAAAAGTTAACCAAACCAAATGAAATTACATGAAAATTAAATTGACATAATTTAATTCTTATGCCTATGGATAACTCGTGAAGCTATGGAGTCCATAACAAACGCCACCACCAGCCACCAACTTTCAACCATAGGCAGCACATCACCCACACTTCACGCCACCACAACCCCCACCACTGCGCCAACAACCTGCTCCCATGGCTACTCATGCACATGGACCAACTATGGTTCACTGGTACTTTAAACTAAACTTTCCTACATATGATGGATCTAAAAATCCTTTACTTTGGTTCATGAAATGTGAACAATTTTTCTATCATCAACAAACGGTTGATATGGACAAGGTTACACTGGCCGCCTACCACCTGCTCGTTGAAGCGCTCATGTGGTTCCATCACTACTGAAATGTCTATTCCACTCAGGATTGGCTGCATTTTAAACATGCTTGCCAGATGAGGTTTGGACCTCCAGCTAGTAGCAACCCGGTGGGGGAATTGATCAACTATAAACAGACTGGCACCTTAGAATTTCACCAGAAAACGTTTCAAGAAAGGTTGGCCCGAGCAAGTGAATTTGTTCCTCCTCACCTACATGTTCAGATTTTTAATGCGGGATTGACTGAGGCAGTTCGATTGGAAGTAGAATTATTTGGTCCAACAGACTTGGACTCAGCCATGAATTATGCCAGAGCTATGGAACATAAACAAAGAGTTCTAAGGGAATCCTTGGCCCGAAAACCATTTTGGAATAACAAACTACCGGGTACTGCACCTGGCCCACATTTTGGCTCCTCTACCCCTAACCCTGCAAACCAGTCTCCAAGTGTTCCCCCCCACAATCTTCCAAGTAAATTCTTGACTAAACAAGAAATTGAGGCTACACAGGCCAAGGGCTTATGTTTTAATTGTGATGAACAATTTCTTCCAGGTCATACCTTTAAACGATTATTTAGTATTGAACTTTGGGAAGAAGGTTCAGAAGAGCTTCCTAAAAATAAATTTGTTGAAGAGGAACAACAAGACCCAGAGCTCTCCCTCCATGCCATGCATGGCCTGCGTAGTTCTAATACCATGCAGGTAAAGGCCAAGTTACACCAACTCCTGTTACTCTCTGTAGTTGATTTTGGCAGCACACATAATTTTATCAGTGAGCCCGCAGCGAAACAATTGGGATTGGAAATTCAACAGCAAAAGGGTCTCTCGGTTTCAGTGGCCTATGGGGGTAAAATTTCCAGTGTGCAGTTATGTGCAAACACCCCTTACTGGTCATTCCTTTGGCAGGATTTGATTTGGTGCTCGGGGTAAAATGGCTTCAGTTATTAGGCCCTATATTGTGGGGACATTTATAGCACAATAGGGCCAAATTACATTATAGGGTATTATAGCACAGGTACCTAATGCACTTCACACTTTACAACTTTAGAACACTGGTGATTGTAAGTTAGCTCCTTTACTTACAGCATTTGCGGATTTAGTTAATGACCCTACTGGTCTACCACCAGTGCGTCACTGTGATCACCGCATTCGTTTGAAGTTGGGAACCGATCCAATGGTGGTGCGCCCATATCGTTACACACATATACAGAAAGATGAAATCAAAAGACAGTGCATGAATATGCTTGCCAAGTTAGATTTGAAATCGGGCTATCATCAAATTAGAGTTCACCCAGCAGATGTGGAGAAGACTGTGTTACGCAAGCACCACGGTCATGTCGAGTTCCTCGTCATGCCCTTAGGTCTTTCCAATGCACCCTCCACCTTCCAGGCCCTAATGAATGAGGTATTTTCATCGCTTCCGTGGAACTATGTGTTAGTATTTTTTTATGACATCTTGGTCTATAGAAAAAATTGGGTCGAACATCTCCTACTCCTCCATCAGGAATTTACCATTCTATGCTCCCATCATTTGGTTTTGAATAGATCCAAATGTTCTATGGGCACCTCAGAAGTGGCATATTTGGGCCACATCATATCAGCTGTGGGTGTGAAAGTTGACCAGAGCAAGATCCAAGCAGTAATAGATTGGCCTTCTCCTACCTCCCTTACCGCATTAAGGGGATTTTTGGGCCTAGCGGGATATTACAGAAAATTTATCCAATCTTATGGCCAGATAGCAGCACCACTCAACAACCTTCTCAAGAAACATGCATTCAACTAGTCTTCCTCAGCAGATCAGGCCTTTCAGCTATTAAAGGAGGCCTTAGCCTCAGCGCCTGTACTACAATTACCAGATTTTGATGAAGACTTTGTGGTGAAATGCGATGCGTCCGATGGAGGTATTGGTGCAGTGTTACAACAATTGGGTTGCTTATTTCAGACGCCAGTTGGGACAACACCACCACAAGTTAGCTGCATATGAGAGGGAACTGATTGGGTTAGCCAAGGCCATCAAACATTGGCGACCTTATCTCTGAGGATGGCCATTTCTCATTCGTACAGATCATTGCAGCCTTAAGTACCTTCTTGAGCAATGCCTCACCACATCACCACAACAGCATTGGTTGACTAAACTCATGAGCTTCGATTTTATAGTTCAATATAAGCCTGGTAGTTTGAATTTGGGGGCTGATGCTTTATCTCGTCGGGACATTCCAGAACCACACGTTTATGCAATCAGCAACCCACGTTCACTTTTGCTGGATTCTATTCGTGAGGAGACACATCAATATCCAGAACTTATTTCATTATATCAAGATATTCAGCAAGGGACAACAACTCATCATTGGACTATTCAGGACCGTCTTATACTCTACAAAAACAAGATTTTTATGCATCACACATCCCCACTTCTTCACACCATTCTGTCTACTATCCATGATAGCACACATGAGGGTCGACAGAAAACATATTTCCGAAAAGTCGGGATTATTATTGGAGGGGCATGAAGACCACGATTACTGATTATGTAGCTACATGTTAGATTTGTCAACGAAACATGGCCAAATCTTTAAGTCTTGCCAGCCTACTATAACCTCTGTAGCTACCATCTCAAATCTGGTTTAACATTTCAATGGACTTAATTGATGGACTGCCGACTTCATCAGGTAAATCAGTGATATTAGTTGTGGTTGACCGTTTTTCAAAATATGGTCACTTCATTGCTTTGCCGCATCCATATACTGCTGCTCATGTAACTCAGTTATTTAGGGGCCACATTTTCCGATTACACGGGATTCCAGCATCCATTATCAGTGACAAGGATGCCATTTTTACCAGTACCTTTTGGAAAGAATTATTCAAGTTACAGGGCACCCAATTGGCATTTTCTTCTGTATATCATCCACAGACTGGCGAACAAACTGAGGTCGTCAATCGCACGATTGAAATGTATCTTCGTTGTTTTGTGGGGGACTCACCTAAACGGTGGGTTAAGTGGCTTTCCTAGGCAAAATTTTGCTATAACACCTCTTACCACAACGCACTGAGAACTACTCCTTTCAGGGTAGTTTATGGCAGAGATCCACCTCGTTTGTTATCCTATGAACCAGGGGCATCCAAAGTTGTCACTTTGGACCAAGCGTTAGCTGAAAGAGACGCTATGCTCACTGAGGTACGTACTCATCTCCAGGAGGCCCAACACTCTATGAAGCTCTATTATGATAAGAAGCATCGTGAGGTCTATCATTCCCCAGAAGATTATGTGTGGTTAAAGCTCCAACACTACCGCCAACTGTCCCTAATTGCCTCCAAGCGCCATAAGCTTTCTCCAAAATATTATGGTCCATTTCAGGTGTTGGACCAAATTGGCCCCAAGGCCTACCGTTTGTAGCTACCAATCGAGGAAAAGATACATAATGTATTTCACGTATCCCAACTGAAGCCATTCCAGGGTGACTCGCCCTTACTGCACACACCTCTGCCACCATGGGCAGAGTCCTTTCTACTCCAGCTCAGGTATTGAAAGCATGACACATTCAAGGCGATTGGGAAATTTTCTTCCAGCGAGCAGATGCATACCCCAGTGATATGACATGGGAGCCATTATCAGCATTTCGACTTCTCTACCCTTCCTTCGAGCTTGAGGACAAGCTCTTTCTCCAGGAGGAGGGTGATGTTATGGACTCAATAGCATCACGAGTTACCAGTAGGCATAGGAATTAATTAATGTGGTTTTCAATTTTCATGTAATTGATTTTGGTTTGGTTTGGTTTAGAATTTATTTGGCTTGAACCAGTGACCCAAGGGTCTGAATTGTATTGGGCGTCCTCAACCCTATTTAAGGGGACGGCTAGGTTAATTAAAGATAGCAATTGAGTTATAATTTAGCCTAGAGTAATTTAGTTAACAGGTCGAGAACTCCTTCAAGCTCTCCCCCGTTTTCCCCAATTCCCCTTTCTGAAATTCTTCCTCATCACTCCATCAATCTACCTCAACGTCAAGCAAGCAATGGAAGGAAGGGAAGAGAGGAGGGTGACAAGATCCATGGCTCGTGAGGATCCTAACACAGGCCTGATGTAAACAGTGCAACTTGCTGATCCACTTGTACCATACTGCTGGCTCATGCTAATTTTTCCTAGAACAGTGTATTATATTGTTCCACGGCCTTAGTTTGGCGTAACAAAACCAAATCTCCCTAAGGGTTGTTGTAAGCCAGAGGACCAAAACGGAGAGAGCGCAATCGCTTAAATTCATCCCAATCTACCATGTCGCTATCAACCTCAACTAGCTGGTACCAAAGTTGTGCTTCCCCTAGTAAGTGAAAAACAACCACATTGACTCGATCATAGGCTGGGACTCGCTGATGGCTAAATAATTTTTTGCACCGATACAGCCATATCAAAGGGTCTTTTGACCCATTATAAGTAGGGAATTCCATTTTAGTATATCTTGGAATAGTGCCTCCCCCTGGTAGAAGTGTCCCCCCGGAATGAAGGGTCCTTACTGTCCCGAGAAACTCGTGCGCCTAGGAAATTCATCTCCCCCTCTGTTATACGAATGGTCCCCTCCTATCTGATCTGGAATGAGAGGTACAGTGCGTCCCCCCTAGTTGAGGTGTCCCCCCGGAATGAAGGGTCCTTGCTGACCCGAGAAACTCGTGTGTCTAGTAAACTCATCTCCCCCTCTGATCTGCGAATGGTCCTCTGGAATTGGGTTCTTGCCAGTGCTCACACCAGTCTCCATGCTATCCATCCTTCCTTTCAAGGTTTCCAAACTGAGAGTGAAATTTTCCTCCAATGTAGCAAATTTTTTGCCAGTAGTCAGACCAGTCTCCATGCTATCCATCCTTCCCTTCAAGGTCTCCATATCGATATCAATTTTGGAGAACCTCTCTAGGACTGTATCAAATTTTCTTTCAATCAATTCAAAGTATTCATTGGTTCTTCTCTCTGTCGGGTTACCCTGCTCTGATACCAAGTTGTTATGGTCCCTAGCCATGAATCTAGTAACTCGGCGAGGTACTGAAGAATCCAGCATGTTAAAAGGTTTTAAAACACTGTAAGGAACCAAGAATTTCGTCTCCAACCATTGTTCACGCAGGTAAATTGAAAAGGAGGTTCCTTTTCTCACGTATAGAATTAACCACTATTCACGCAGGTAAATTAAAACAGAATTCTAACCTGCTGAACTTAGAAAGATAAAGTCTCAAGTTACCTCTTCGAAACTCCTCCTCTGCCCAGAATTTGGAACTCCTCCTCTACCAAGAATTTGGAACTCTTCCTCAGCCCAAAATTCGGAACTCCTCCTCAGCCCAAAATTTGGAACTCCTCCTCTGCCCCTTTCCTGGTTCCGTGAGAAGATTAAGATCCTTCTTTTTGCTCTGGAAAAGGGAAGTAAATCTCCTCTCTTTTTCTCTCACAATCACACCAGGCTTCACCAGGAACTCATGTAACCAAGAACCAAACTAGGCTCTCGGCAAGGAACTCTAATTACCCTATTTTACTCTAGTTTACTCTAAATTCGAACTTCCTTTATTTCTCCATCCTTACCCCTTAAATAGGGTAATTAACATTGTAGAATTTAGGATCTCATGAAAGGAACTTTAGATCAACAAGAAAGAAGAAGAAGAAGAAGAGAGAAGGAGAAGAGAAGAAGAAGAACGTGGAAGAAGAGAGTTTGGATTAAGGGCGAAGAGGGTTGCGTCAAAAAGAAAAATGAGGACTAGACGAATTTGTGGAAAGAGAGGAGAGTGCTTCAATGCCCTACCTCTTAGTCAATGCCTTTATTTATAGTTTTCCAATACCCTTAGGGCTACAACTTGATAAAACAAAAGACATAAAAGGAACACATATTTACACTTTTATGCCATCTTTATGGAAAGTACCATATTTTACACATATGCCACTCCTTTGACGTGTGGGCTTCTTGTCTTGAGCTCGTGGACTTGAGCCCATCTTCCATCAATCCCCCTCAAGCTGGAGGAGAAAAGACATCATAAATACCCAGCTTGCCACATATAAATGATAGGATTTTAGATCTAACGGGTTTAGTGAGAATATCAGCTACTTGCTCTTGAGATGACACATGTTTGAGAGAGATTATTCCTACTAGAAACTTCTCCTGTATAAAATGACAATCCACCTCAATATGTTTAGTTCATTCATGAAAAGCTGGATTTGAAGTGATATGAATGGCTGCTTGATTATCACAATGCAGATTCATAGACCCCTTTTTACAAAAACCTAGTTCGGTAAGAAGGGTCCTAATCCATAAAAGTTCACTAACGGTATGGGCCATAGCTTTGTATTCTGCTTTGGCGCTAGATCTTGCAACCACATTTTGCTTCTTACTTTTCCATGTAACCAAGTTTCCCCCAACCAAAGTACAATATCCTGATGTAAATTTTCTATCATCAGGAGATCCAGCCCAATCTGTATATGAGAAGCCTTCTATGTTGAAGTGCCCATGTTTTTGATACAATAATCCTCTTCCTGGAGGTCCTTTTAGATAACATAATATTCTCCCTAAAGCCTGCCAGTGGTTAATTTGTGGTTTGTGCATGAATTGACTCACCACACTTACAGCATATGATATGTCTGGCCTAGTTACCGTGAGATAAATCAGTTTTCCCACGAGTCTTTGATATTTGCCAATATCAATATCTTCTTCATTTGTGGCACATAATTTTACATTTGTATCCATAGGTGTGTCAACTGGTCTACAACCCTTCATTCCTGTTTCTTCAAGGAGATCCAAGACATATTTCCTTTGAGACAATATTATCCCATGTTTGGATTGAAGAACTTCTATACCCAAAAAATATTTAAGCATACCAAGGTCATTAGTCTTGAATTCCTGACATATCATCTGTTTCACCACTTGTATGCTCAAAGCATCATCACCGATTAAGATAATATCATCCACGTATACGGCCAATAATATTTTCCCTTTGACCGTATCTTTATAACATACGGAATGATCAACTGAGCACCGATGAAAACCAAACCGTAGGAGTGTTTGACTAAATTTATCAAACCAAGCCCGAGGGGACTGCTTAAACCCATATAAAGACTTTTTTAACCGGCATACTGACTCCCCCTCAACCACATAACCAGGTGGTTGAACCATATAAATTTTCTCACTGATATCACCATTTAAAAAAGTATTTTTAACATCCAACTGATAGACGGGCCATGAGGAGTTAGCAGCAATAGATAAGATGATGCGTACTGAATTCAATTTTTCAACAGGAGAGAAGGTCTCCTCATAATCTATCCAATAGCACTACGTATAGCCCTTAGCAACCAAATGAGCAACTGATCCATCCAGATTATGTTTCACTGAAAAAACTCATCGACAACCAACCAGTCTTTTACCTTTTGGGAGTGATGTTAAGTACCAGGTTTGGTTTTCGTATAAGGCGTGCATTTCCTCATCCATAGCCGCTTTCCATCCTGGATGTCCCAGGGCCTCCTGATACAACTGCGGAACGAAAGAAGAACAAAGAGACGCAAGAAACTAAAAACACTCGGAAGACAAGCGATGGTGAGACATAAAATTTGAGATAGGATGCAAAGTAGTACAGAAGTGACGTTCTTTTCTTAAAGCAATAGACCGAGTATCAAATTCAGGCCCATACATAGGAGGAGAAGGACTTACCTCGGTGGATCTGACAACTCCACAGGTGAAGGTACGGCCAGTGCATCAGGGGATGGATCCACTTCAAGATTTAACGGCACAAGCGGACGAGTAGTAGAAGGACAAGTCCATCCTGGAGGAGCATCATGGGAGGAGTAGAAGGGAGTGTCCTCAAATAAAGTCACATCCCTAGAGATAAACATCCTCTGAAGGGTAGGATTGCAACAGACATAACCTTTTTGGGTGCGAGAGTATCCCAAAAAAATGCACTTCATAGACCGAGGATCAAGTTTATTTTTATGTGGAGATGTAACATGAACAAAATACGTACATCCAAATACTTTCAAAGGAAGAGAAAAAGGATCTTCACCATTAAATAACACAGAGTAAGGAGTTTTATGATGAAGGACTGATGAAGGTAACCTATTAATGAGAAAGCATGTTGTAAGTATAGCATGAGGCCAATAGAAATAGGGTACCTTCATGGAGGAGAGGAGACCCTGAGCAACTTCAAGAAGATGACGATTCTTCCTTTCAACAACACCATTTTGTTGAGGATTATAGGCACATGATGTTTGATGAATAAGCCCATTACTCTTACAAAATGATTTGAAGTCATGAGACATGTATTCCTTAGCATTATCAGATCTAAGGGTTTGAATTTTCTTCCCAAATTTCAGAACGCTCTTTAAATAGATATAACTAAGTCACTCAAGTAAAATCATCAACAAAAATGACAAAATATTTAACTTGGGAAATATTTGAGACACATAAAAGGCCCCATACATCAGAATGTATTAGCTCAAATGGAGCAGTACTTGTAGTTGTAAGACAAGGAGAATATGTACTCCTGACATATTTACTTAATTGACAAACCTCACAACTGATATTAGAAAGTCCTTTTAAAGATGGAACCAAAGAACGAAGTGAAGGGGTAGACGGATGACCAAGTCGGTTGTGCCAAAGTTGGGCCTAAGATGTAGTGGACGATAATGCAGCTAATGGTGGAAGAGTGAACTAGTAAAAACCCCCCTTTTCATGGCTGCCACCAATCACCCGCTTCGTAGTGAGATCCTGAAAGACACAAGAAGACGGTGAGAAGGTGATAGAGTAATTTAATTGTTTGGTCAATTAGCTAACCGAGAGCAAATTTAAAGAAAATTGAGGAACAAACAAAACATCTTGAAGGGGAATAGATGAAGTAAGAGAGGAGGAACCTTTGCCAAGGACCTTGGTTTGGGTACCATCAGCAATAGTAATGAATTTATGAGGATAACAAGGAGATAAGGACTGCAACAAGTGTTTGTTACCTGATAGATGTTCGGAGGCCCCGGAGTCGATGATCCAAGAGGAAGAGGAAGAAGAGGAATATAGCATACTTGAGGCAATAGTAGTGGCAGAAGTAGATGATGAGGGAATAGATGATTCCATGAAGGACTTCATTTTCTGAAATGCAGCATAGTCCTCAGCTGCAAGAGTAACATTTCCGGATGATGATTCAGCCTTATCTTCATTTTTCTCAATGTTAATTGAGACTGGGTTAGCTGTGGCCCAATCAGGCTTTCCATGAAGTTTCCAACATGATGCCATAAGGTGATTCTGACAGCCACAATAAGTGCAAAGTTGAGGCTCAGTACGGAAAGAATTCTGACCCATTCTACCACCTCTATTTTCAGCCCCTCTCATAGTTCGACCCCCACTCATATTTCTGCCCCGTCCTCGGGATGAGGAAGATGTTCCCCGATTGCCAGAGAACATCACCGATGGAGCATCAATAGGAGAAGGAGGGGATGGATCCGGTATCCTAAGTAATGTAGCACTAATATCATTAAAGGATGGAAGAGCAGAAGAACTTATAAGTTGAGTTTTGGCCACCTCAAGGTATGGTTTAATATTCGATAAGCAAATGGCTGCTGCCAAAGCTTCTCTTTGTCGTTATTGAACAGAAATATCAGTGGAATATGGCTGAGCTAGTTTCCATTCTTGAAGAAGACCGCAAAACTGTGCCAAAAATTCGTGAATATTATCTCCATGTTTCGTATGCAACATGTTTTGTAAGACATCATATATCTTTTGTAATGAAGCAGTGCTTGAGTAAAGTTTGGCACAAATGTCCCATATATTCTTGGCGGTTTCCAAATGGACCACATTGTTGGCCACCTGCTCTTCTATGCTATTAATGAGCCAACTTATCACCATGTTATCATCCTTAACTCACTTGGGGTAGGACGCATGTTCTTCATCAATCAGAGGAGGAAAGTTAACAACGTGGCTCAAGAGGTCACGAGTAATAAGGACCCTCCGAACCGATTGTGACCAGCTCATGTAATTGGAGAGACCTCTAAGTGGAATTGTAGTAATACGGAGTATATCACTCTTATTACTATTGTATCCAATCTCCATGATGAGGCAAGTAAAATATGGAGGTCAAGGGAAAAGGCCTTCTTCAAAGAAAAATTACTCTATGTAATTTGAAGAACCCGTAGACCAAATCAATCACCCAAAAAAGAGAACAAGAACCAATTTCTTTCACAAGGGCAAGCACCAAATTATCAAAAAATTTGTGCCTTTAGAAAGTGATAATAACATCCAGCCATCACTCAACTTCTCTTGTATTCATAAGAACAAAGAGAAGAAAGTAGATGCAACCGATTAGGCCTTAATCCAAACTCCAACACAAACGAGCAATAGACAAAAATTTAGAGAAGATTTAACGACAAACCAAGACACTTGGAAGAGATTTATCTTCAGCTCAGGGGAGACTTCAACATAAGAAAAACTTTCATTGTTGAAGTTAAAAAAAATGGAACAACAAAGGGTAAATGGCTGTTCGCATTTCATCAAACATATAATGGGCATCCAACAACATAACGCAAACACATGAGCAACCTAAAGTAGGAGAAGATACAACAACATGTGCTGAAATTCTACCTCAAATGAAATGGATCCAAATTACATAAAGGTAATTGAATTTCACCCATCAATCTTAATAAGATGCAAACAGCAAATGATCTTGATCACTCTTGTAATTGATTTACAAGGAGTCAAGATTATAACATCAATTTAGTCATAGAAATAAATCTTTACAACATATAAAGATTTATCTTGACTTGATGTGACTCAAAATTCAAGAAGTAAAGAAAAACAGTAAAAAGGAGTATGTAAATAAGAAAAGGAAACAAAAAAAAAAAACGTAAATAAGAAGATGATGAACTTATCTCTTTATGATTGAACTCCTTGTACAACTTCTTGAACAGATTTCATAATAACTTCATGAAGAGATCCTAAACTCCTTGCTTTGATACCATATAGAATTTAGATCTCATGAAAGGAACTTTAGATCAACAAGAAAGAAGAAGAAGATGAAGAGAGAAGGAGAAGAGAAGAAGAAGAACATGGAAGAAGAGAGTTTAGATTAAGGGAGAAGAGGGTTGCGTCAAAAAGAAAAATGAGGGCAGGACAAATTTGTGGAAAGAGAGGAGAGTGCTTCAATGCCCTACCTCTTAGCCAATGCCTTTATTTATAGTTTTACAATACCCTTAGGGCTACAACTTGATAAAACAAAAGACATAAAAGGAACACATATTTACACTTCTATGCCATCTTTATGGAAAGTACCATATTTTACACATATGCCACTCCTTTGATGTGTGGGCTTCTTGTCTTGAGCTCGTGGGCTTGAGCCCATCTTCCAACAAACATCAACATAGGTTAGGGTTATAAAACCCAATTCTACCCCTACCTTTAAGTCTTATTACAAATCAATAAAATTAGAAATTAAAAGCAACATAAATAATAAAAGTAAAGTAGATGACTCAGTGTTATTGAGCCCATAACAAAATGGACAAAACATTGGCACCTGCAGACTTTCAAGGGCAGTGAAAATGGATCATCATTTGGTAACAATACAGCGTAAGGGGATTTATTACTGTTGTGGACTCAATAGCACAACGAGTCACCCAGAGGAGGAGACAATGACTCACCGAGTCAACTAGTTTAATTTTTATTATTTATATTATTTTATTTTTAATTTTTCATTAATTATGTAATGAGCTTGGACGTAGTGGCATAATTGGTATGTCTAGCCCTAAACACTTATGACGTCAAATACCCTATTTAAGGGGTAAGGAAATAGGAGAAAGCGAGTCTGGAATTAGGTTAAACGGGATCAGGAGTTCTCCTTGATGAGCTCCAGGGTTGGAAGGTCCCCTTGACGAGCTCCAAGGTTTGTTCTTGATGTGATCTTGCTTGGTTTTCATTGTGAATTTTGTGGGTATCTAGACTGCTCGAGATAGGAAGGAGGAAGGGAATTAATCACCCTTTTCTAAGCTGAAGAAGGACCTTGCCTCTTTCACAGAATACCAGAAAGGAAGAAGGGTTTTGCGTTAACCCTACCATGGAAGAGGAGGAGTTTGGATTGGAGGAATGACTTGCACTTCAAGGAGGTAATTCTAATCTCTTTTCCGAGTGTAGAAGGGTTAGAAAATTATTTATTTTACATACGGGATCAGTAGAAGCATTGTAGACAAGCCCTACTCCTTGACGTGAACCTCAAATAGGGGTTTCACTCGTGGGCTCTCAAACAGTCCCATTAATCTTCTGGTTGCATAGAGAACTAAGAAAATGGAACTCCTTTTCAAGCAACATGATCACAACGAAAGAAAAGGTAGTTTTTTATTCATTACAGTGATTAGAAACCCTCTTAACATGCTCAATTCCCAACTACCGCGCCAAGTTACTAGATCCATGGCTAGGGACCATAACAACTTGGTATCAGAGTAGGGTAACATGACGGAGATCAGCTACAATGAATTAAAGGGGTTGCTGCTCAGCGGTCATGTAGAGAATGACAAAAAATTGGCTCAATTCATGAAAATTAATCTCAATATAGAGAGATTGAATGGAAGGATGGATAGCCTAACAACTGGGCCAATGACTGGAAGGAATACAATTTCAGGACAAAGAGGAGAGGACCACTTGCATAACAGAGGGGGGGATGAGTTTGCTGAGCGCACTAGCTTTCCTGGCCAGCAAGGACATTTCAACCAGGGGGGAGGCACCATACCCAGGTATACTAAACTTGATTTCCAAAATTTTAATGGGTCAGAAGATCCTTTGATTTGGTTGTATAGGTGCGAAAAAAATTTAACCATCAAAGAACACTAGCTTATGATCGAGTGTAGTTGGTTGCTTTCCACTTACTGGAAGAAGCACAACTCTAGTATCAACAGGTTGAGACGGATAAATTATTGGTAGAATGGGATGAGTTTAAGGAATTATGCACTCTCCGTTTTGGTCCTCCAGCTTACAACAACCATTTGGGGGATTTGGTTCTGTTACGCCAAATTGGATCAGTGGAGCTATATCAAAACAGTTCCAGGAAAAACTATCAAAAGTAAGAAGTATGGTACAGGTGGATCAGCAGGTAGCTTTATTTACAGCAGGCCTTACTGAGTCATTACTGCTAGAGGTGGAGCTCTATGCACCTGTTGACTTAGCCTGAGCTATGAATATTGGCCGAGCATTAGAACTTCGACAAAAAGTCCAGCACAGATGACTACCATGGCCAGGGGAATGGAGCGCTTCCTCCACTTGGCAAGGATGGCATAATTCACCTCAAGGGGTTCAGTTAGCAGCACCTCCTTCGAGACACACTCCGAGTAATACTATGATAGGGGATATGAGTTCTAGTAATCCTCCACCTCAGTATATAAAAAAATTGACAAGTGTTGAGATACCGGAAAGGAGGTCTAAAAATCCATGTTACAACTGTGATGAACAGTATCGGGCAGGTCATCAGTACAAAAGGTTGTTTTGGCTTGAAGTGGATGAAGTCGATGATCTAGATGCTATAGAAGAGATGATAGAGGAAGAACCACCGGAAATATCCTTGCATGCCATCTCTGGGCAGAAATCACCCAATACTATGCAAGTCAGAGCCCAGGTCTTCGATCGGGAACTCGTGGGACTAGTGGATTCAGGCAATTTTCTTAGCTTAACTACGGCTCAACACCTGCAGTTACAGATTCTTTCACATCCGACAGCCACAGTCTCAGTAGCCATTGGGGAGAAGGTTCTTAGCTACAAGATCAGCAAGGCGGTAAATTTTTCTTTTGGCACTTCTTTATTTCATGCTGAATTTTTTGTCATTCCTCTGGCCGGTTTTGATATGGTGTTGGGAATTAAATGGTTAAAAATATTGGAACCCATTCTATGGAACTTCTCTGCTTTAACAATGACTTTTGTATTGCGCGGTAGCCAAGTACTCCTACAGGGAAGCCAAGTGGACAAACAACATCACATTCATTCTATGACGGCTCAGGACACTCCATAAAGCACTCTTGATACTCTTATTGATGAGTTCTCTGACCTCTTTCATGAGCCTTCAGGGCTTCCTCCATTGAGGCACTCTGATCACCAGATTTGTTTGAAACTAGGGGCTGAAGTGGTGGTTGTTCGACCGTATTGGTATCCTCACCTCCAGAAAGATGAGATTGAGAGACTATGTCAGGTGATGTTACAACAGGGCCTTATTCGCAGCAATAGGTCCCCGTTCTCTCCTCCCATTTTTATCATGAAGAAACATGATAGCACATGGCGCTTTTGTATCAATGATCGGAAATTAAATGCACAGACAGTGAAGGATAAGTTCCCGATTCCGGTAGTGGAGGAGCTCCTAGATGAGTTACATGGGTCGTGCGTCTTTACTAAATTGGACTTATGTCCTGGATGTCATCAGCTTCTCATTCACCCCTCAGACATTGAGAAGACAACATTCCGCACACATCATGATCATTTCGAATTTGTGGTCATGCCATTCGGGTTATCAAATGCACCCTCCATTTTTCAGGCGCTGATGAATGAGGTATTTAGCCCTTACCTTCAAAAATTTGTCCTTGTTTTTTTTTATGATACACTCATATATAGCACGTCCAAAGAAGAACATTTAGCACATTTGAGGGCTGTGTTTGAATTATTACAAGCACATGAGCTCTATTTGAAGAAATCAAAATGTTCCTTTTTGGCATCTCATGTTGCTTACCTTGGCCACATTATATCACATGAAGGGGTCACTATGGATCCCGAGAAGATTCAGGTCATTCGGGAGTGGCCACAACCTCAATCTTGCTCAGCTTTGCACGGATTCTTGGGTTTAACAGGCTATTACCGAAAATTTATTTGGAATTACGGTCCTTAGGTAGCGCCTTTGACAAACCTTCTGAAGAAGAATTCATTTCATTGGAATGAGGAGGCCACACAGGCCTTTGAGGCGGTCAAAGGTGCTCTCGTATCTACACTTATTTTACAGCTTCCGAATTTTGATGACTTATTTGTGGTGGAGTGTGACGCTTCCGGTGGGGGCATTGGGGCCGTCTTACAGTAGCACTCACACCCCATTGCTTATTTTAGTCGGCAGTTGGCAGCTCGCTATCACAAATTGGCTGTGGATGAACGGGAATTAATTGGGTTGGCCAAGGCGGTCCAACTCTGGAGGCCTTACCTATGGGGTCGTGCTTTTCTCATCCATACTGATCATTATAGTCTCAAGTTCTTACTTAAGCAGCGCCTCACAACTTCATCACAGCAGCATTGGATCTGTAAGTTGATGGGCTTTGATTTCTCAATTGAGTATCATGCGGGGAGATTAAACAAGGCAACAAATGCTTTGTCCACGTGTTTTGAACACCAGTAGCTCATCTATGCAGTTAGCCAAACCCTTTTCCTCATCCTAGACATGGTGCGTGATGCACATGTCACTCTGTCGGAACTACAAGAACTGCACTTAACGATTATAGATGAGAAGATGGATTCTAAGTGGTCCATACAAGATTCACTCATTTGTTATAAATGGAGGATTTACCTTCCACCCACGTCGGATTTGATTCCATCCATTCTCTCGACTTATCATGATTCTACACATAAAGGTCTCCAGAAAACGTTGCAGCGTATTCGGCTTGTCAGGTATGTCAATGTAACAAAACCGAACATTTGAGTCCAGTGGGTCTTCTACAGCCTCTCTCCCTCCCCACTCAGGTATGGGCTGATATTTTGGTGGACTTTGTTGAGGGTCTTCCACTTTCAGTCAGGAAATCAGTTTTATTCGTGGTGGTTGATCGGTTCTCCAAGTATGGCCATTTCATGCTGATGGCTCATCCATACATGGCAGCTCGGGTGGCACAGACTTTCCTTGAGCATATTGTCTGATTACATGGCATCCCAGAATCTATTGTCAGTGATCGGGACGCTATATTCATGAGCACTTTCTAGAGGGACTTTTTCGTTTGAGTGGCACAACATTGAAGTTTTCCTCCGCATATAACCCTCAGACAGATGGCCAAACCGAGGTAGTAAATCGCATCATCGAAATGTATCTACGGTGATTTTTTGGAGATCAACCGAAGCAATGGGTTCAGTGGCTACCATGAGCTGAATATTGTTACAATACTTCGTTCCACTCATCTTTGCAATCCTCTCCTTTCAGGGTTCTTTATGGAAGGGATCCTATTAGGATCTGCCCTTGCCATGGATCTCGTCACCCTCCTTTCTCCTCTTTCCTCAAGATTTGTAATTGACGAAGGGAGAACCTTTTTGTGCTACGAACATGTAATAGTTTGGGGATAGAACGAACCTTGAAGGAGGCTCAACCCTGGACCTCAGAGAGGGAGAATCCGACCTACTAATCTAATTCGACTTCAATGCTTGAGTTTCATTCCTGCCCGTCCTCCTTAATAAAAGGATTAGGGATGCAAAACATTCAGCCCAAACCAAGGGCATAAGTTATGAGAAATTACAATTAAGCCATCCTAAAACATGAAAGGGAAATTACATAAATTAACTTCTGTGTCTGTCTGTTACTCGTGATGCTATGGAGTCCATAACATCACCCCCCTCCTGGAGAAAGAGCTTGTCCTCAAGCTCGAAAGTGGGGTAGAGAGCCTTAAAAGCTCCCATGTAGAGTCAAGTGTGGCAATGTCGACCCACTGGACTAAAATCTCCTAGTCGCCCTGAACTTGTTGAGTCTACAACACCTGAGTTGGAGTGGATAACACACGTGCCTCTTGAAGTGGTGGCAAAGGTGTGTGGATCAACGGAGAGTTGCCGGTGAAGGCCTTCAAGTGAGAGATGTGGAAAACATCATGGAGCTTTGCGTTTGATGGAAGCTGCAAATGGTATGCGACTATGCCAATGCATTCCAGGACTTGGAAGGCGCCATAAAACTTGGGGGACAATTTGTGACATTTGGAGGCCGTAAGGGAGAGCTGGCGGTAGTGTTGGAGACGAAGCCACACATAATTCCCCGGTGAAAAGACCAAGTCGCGATGCCTTTTATCATAATTTGCATTCATTATAAGTTGAGCTTCTTGTAAATAATCATGTACCTGGCGGAGTATTGCATCACGTTTTGCCAAAGCCTGGTCAAGAGTTGTCACCTTAGAAGAGCCGAGGGGGATCTCTACCATAAACGACCTTGAATGGAGTGTTGCCGAGTGCGGTGTGGTACGATGTATTATAATAAAACTCCACCTATGCCAGCAACCTGACCCAAATTTTAGGCGAATCCCCGACAAAACAATGGAGGTACATCTCAATGGTACGGTTGACCACCTTTGTTTGTCCATCAGTCTGCGGGTGGTAGGCTGAGGAGAATGCCAACTTGGTCCCTTGCAGCTTGAAGAGTTCTTTCTAAAAAGTAATTGTAAAGATGACATCTCTGTCACTGGTAATGGACACTGGCACGCCATGTAGTCTGACAATATGATCCATGAAAAGTTGGGCGACATGAGTAGCTGTATATGGATGCGCCAGGGCCAAGAAATGCCCATATTTGGAGAAGCGGTCGACCACCACAAAAATAACTAATTTGCCTGAGGATGGGGGTAGTCCATCAATAAAGTCCATGGATATATCTGCCCATACCAGTGAAGGTAACTGAAGGGGTTAGAGCAACCCGGCTGGACTTAAGGACTCCTTTTTGTTCCTTTGACAATTCTAGCAAGTTGTCACATAGTCTGCCACACTACTTTTCATGCTCCGTCAATAAAAATCATGAGTGATACGAAAATACGTTTTTTGTCGGCCCTCATGTGTGCTGTCATGAAAGGTAGATAATATGGTGGGAATGATTAGAGAGGTCGAAAGGAGATAAATCTGATTCCTAAACAATATGAGTCGATCCTGAATGGTCCAATCGCTATCCAATGTTTTCTGTGCAATATTATGATATAACTCAAGGAGCCCTGGGTGCTACTGAGTTTCATGCCGAATAGAGTCCAGCAAAAGAAATCTTGGCTGACTGATTGCATGTAGTTGAGGCTCAGAGAGGTCCTTGCGGGATAAGGCATCTACACCCACGTTGAGGTGGCCAGGTTTATACTCAACAATAAAATCAAATCCCAACAATTTTCTCAACCAATGTTGCTAGGGGGAAGTGGTGAGACGCTGCTCGAGTGAGTACTTCAAACTGCAATGATCAGTCCGTATGATAAAGGCACACGGCCCAGAGATAGGGCTTCTAGTGCTGAATGGCTTTAGCTAAGCCGATCAACTCCCTTTCATAGGCACCTAATTTGTGGTGATGTTGGCCGAGCTGCCTGCTAAAATAAGCTATGGAGGTGGCCTTGTTGTTGTAAGACCACGCCAATACCCCCTCCAGATGCATCACATTCAACAACAAAAAAATCATCAAAGTTGGGAAGCTGGAGGACCGGGGCTGATGATAATACGGTCTTCAAGTTCTCAACGGAAGATGCTGCTATTTCTGACCAAATAAATGCATTGCGCTTAAGAAGATTGTTGAGTGGAGCTGCAATCTGTCCATAGTTAAGAATAAATTTCCTGTAGTAACCTACTAATCCCAAGAACCCCTTAATGCTATGACAGAGGTGGGAGTAGGCCAGTCGACCACCACCTGAATTTTGCTATGGTCGGCCTTCACGCGAGTTGCTGATATAACGTGGCCCAAATATGCTACCTCTAAAGTTCCCGTTGAGCATTTGGATTGGTTGAGAACCAAATGATGGGAGCGTAGGAGAGTGAACACCTGGAGCAAATGCTGAAGGTGCTTGTCCCAGTGCTTACTATAAACCAGGATATCATAAAAAATACAAGAACAAACTTCCTTAAGACATAACGAAATACCTCATTCATGAGGGCTTGGAAGGTGGAAGGTGCATTGGAGAGACCAAATGGCATGACTAAAAACTCAAAATGCCCATGGTGGGTGCGGAATGCTGTCTTCTCCACGTCAGAAGGGTGAACTCAAATATGGTGATACCTTGATTTCAAATCCAGCTTGGTAAATAAGTTGGCTCCATGCAATTCATCTAACAGTTCATCTACCACTGGAATAGGAAATTTATCTTTGATGGTATGAGCATTCAGCTCTCTGTAGTCAACACAAAACCTCTAGGATTTATCCTGTTTCTTAACGAGTAACACTAGGGATGAGAATGGAGACCTGTTGGGCTCAATAATCCCTTGGGTGAGCATAGTCTGGCATTGGCGCTCAATTTCATCCTTCTGTAAGTGTGGGTAACGATAAGGGCGGATCATCACCGACTCAGTGCCCAATTTCAATTGGGTACGGTGATCACAATGTTGAATAGGCGGAAGGGCAATAGGGACCTGAAATAATTCACCAAATTCCGTAAGTAAAGCATTGAAATTACAATGATCTGCATCCAGGAAGTGAATTTCGTGAAGAGTACATGGTGTGGGAACATGAGTGCCATGAAGTGTAATATGATGTTGAGCGGCCGTGAAAATCATAGTGAGTGCCTTGAAATCCCATAAGATGGGCCCCAACATCTGGAGCCATTTAATGCCCAGTACCAAATCAAACCCAGCCAGGGGAATGACCAGAAAATCTGCTACAAAGGAGTGCCCTTCAATACTAAAGTCTGTAGAGTGAGAAATGCATGCACTTGAAATTTTTTCCCCATTGGCCACGGATACTGAAATGCCGGTGTTATTTTGAATCACCAACCCAAGGTTTGGATTATCCCTCCATCCCATATTATATGTGTTCGAATGGGGATCTTACTTCCTTTGCGGTTGTCCAAGAAAACCACCTGCCGCATTCACTTGCTCAATGGGCTCCTCTTGAAGAGTTGGGCATATATCGGTTGGATGTTGTTGAATTTATGGAAAAGAGAAATACTTCATTGACTTCATTAACTTATTATAATCAAATTACATGAACCTCTATTTATAATAGAGGAAGGTAGTAGAGTCCAATTACAATAAATCTACCTTTGTCCCAATTACACCCAAACTCTAACACTTAAAGATAAGTCTTAGCATAATTAAATAACTCAATATTGAGAAAGACAAACATAACTCAAACTAGAACTCTTCTAAGACGTGACCATAAGATAAAGATACCTTTGTGAGTCCTTGATCTTCCAACTTATGTGATAAGGATGCCAGCTTGGGGTAATCATAGTGGATCCTACTTCTTATGGGCTTGAGTCCATCTTGTGGGTCTTCCTTGGTCGTGTGGTCCATCCTATAATACTCTTAGATATGTGGAGCTTCCATGGTCATGTAGGCTTGGACCCTATCTTCCAACACTCCCCCTCAAGCTGGGAGTGAGAGAACATCAAGAACTTCCAGCTTGCTGCAGATGATGTATAAAATCTTTTTGTATAAAATGGCAGTCCTCCAATCTTCCAACACTACCCCTCACGTTGGTGCTCTCTTCCATGAAGCACAATTGGCCAATTTAGGGTGGTATAACATAGATGTAATAATAATTTCCACCGTCATGGTGTCCCAACCATTGACATTTGATATTTTTGACAGGGTATTAAGTTCCTCCGTCATGGAATGCCAACCGTTGACATTTTTTATATTTTTGATGGGGTATTAAGTTCCTCCATCATGGAATCCCAACCATTGACATTTTTTATAATTTTTATAGGGTATTAAGTTCCTCCCTCATGGAATCCCAACCGTTAACATTTGATATTTTTACGGGGTATTAAGTTCCTTCGTCATGGAATCCCAACTGTTGATATTTTTTATATTTTTGACGGGGACAAATAAATAATGGTATGAGCAATGATACTGAGGCCACCTCTTCTTCTATAATAATGTCTCATCCAAAGAGACACAATACCTGCAGCTGAAATATAACACAACCATCTTCCAACACTTATAATACGAACCAAAATAATAAACCTTGTAGAAGGACCCATAAAATAATCATAATCCGATATAAATATTTCTTCTTAGATGCAAAAGTTTTGCTCCCCTTTTTTTGAATATTTTGGTCACATAAAACTTATCCACAACATATAAAATATCTCTTTCTTGTATTTCTTCTACTTCTCCCCCTCAAGTTGGGAGGTAATGGTAATAATCCCAGCTAGAAAAAAGCTATCATAGATGCAGCAATAAGCCCAAATAACATAGATATAGTAATAAGCCCTTAAAAAGGGAGAAGTGAGATATTTTTCTGATATAGCAACTCAAACAGTGACACAAAAAAAGGGCATAAATTTGGATTTTTCAATACAACGGAATACCACCATGACCTTTGATTCTTCCAATGCAAATATATCTTTAAATATAAATCAGATTGACATAAAATTTCTCCTTATGAAACTAGACTTAAATAAATTTCATCCAAGTATAACTTCTCTTCATAAAATATAATTATCAGAAGATAAATAATCTAAAAGATTTCGGTCTTTGTCATCTGGCCGAACTAAGCATTGTTTCTCCTTTTTTCCAGCATGACCATTGACTCTTCCAAGATCAATATCTCCTTATAAAGATCTCAGATCGAGAATTAGTTGAATAGGTAAGAAAATAGACTTACAGATATTTCTTATGATATATAATTATTCATATAAAGTATTGTTAATGAGAGCATAAAATACCTCGAAAGTTGAAGCTTTCTGCTGCTGCTCGAACCTTTTTTTCAATATGACCTTCACTGCTTCAAATATCGATTTCTCTTTGTAGATAAATCCGATTGAAAATTGGTTGAATATGTAAGAGAATAGACTTAAATATATTTATTTTGATATATATATATATATATATATATATATATATATCCATTTAAAGTCTCAGTCTTGATATCATAAAATACCTCTAAAGTTGAAGCTTTCTATTGCTGCTTGAACCTCTTTCGCAATCTGACCTTCGCTCATTCAAATATTGATTTCTCTTTTTAGTTAAATCTGATTGGAAAAAATAGTTTTTTCTTGGAAAGTAGACTCAAATATATTTCCATAAATATATAATTTTCAATATTAAAATCTCAGTATACAGGTAAAAAGCTCAAAGTAAACTATGGGTGTAGGGACAGAAGAAAATAACTACGAACCTAGACATAGGGTTTAGTGTTTAGGGAAAAAAGATCTCATTATCTCTGAGGGTTAACCTAGTCAACTCATAGAACCTGCTCTGATACCATATTGAATTTATGAAAAAGAGAAATACTTCATTGACTTCATTAACTTATTATAATCAGAATACATGAACCTCTATTTATAATAGAAGACGGTAGTATAGTCCAAGTATAATAAAACTACCTTAGTCCCAATTATACCCAAACTATAACACTTAAAATACTAGCATAATTAAATAACTCAATATAGATAAAGACAAACATAACTCAAACTAGAACTCTTCTAGGCCATGACCATAAGATAAAGATGTCTTTGTGAGTCCTTCTTGATCTTCCAACTTATGTGATAAGGACAGTTCATCGTAATCATGGTGGGTCCTACTTCTTATGGGCCTGGGCCCATCTTGTGTTTATGTACCTAGCCAATACTACCCAAAAGACCGACCTAGTAAGTAGAAGAAAGCCAAGTACTTAACCCAGGACTATAACAATACTCACATCTTCACGAACCGACGTCCACGGCGGCCCACTTTGCGACGGCCCACTCTAGTGACCCAAACTGCCCTTTTGTGCTACTCAGGTCACTAGGTCGCCCCCTTCGCTAAGTTTGCTTACATCCGGATTCGAACTCGCGAAGACGGTATAGCTCTGATACCACTTGTTATGCATGGGATCTAACACAAGGAGGAAGAAGATGAAGGTGAAGAATCGTTGGGAGGTTTTGAGCCTTCGAAGGGAGCTCAACTCTGGACCTCAAAGAGGGAGAATCCGACCTTGGACCTCGAAAAGGAGAATCCGACCTTGCTAACAACTAATTGGATTAATGCTTGCTTTGTTACTCAACGTGACCTCCCTATAAAAAGATTAGGGAACGTATACACACAGAGGCCTAAACCGAAGGCCACAAGTCTTAAGGAAATTACATAAAAACCCTTCTAATACATAAACTGGAAAATGTATTAATTAAACCCTGCTATAGGGTCCATAACAAATACCTAACTTAGGTATTTCTATTCAAACACTTCAATTATATATTTAAGTGGATACTCTTATGCTAATTTTCTCTTACGTGAGATTGATATAAAGAGTACTAGTGGTAGTTGTCAATTTCTAGGTAACATGATAGTTTCTAAGTTTTCTTCAAAACAACATTTTGTAGCCTTATCTACCACTGAATTTGAATAGATAGCTACTGAGATTTTTGTGCACAACTCTTGTGGATAAACAACAATTGAAAGACTATGACTTAAATCAAATTGAGATGCCTATCTACTATGACAACATCAGTGCTATTAGCCTAAATAAGAACCTAGTTCACCACTATCGATCAAAGCACATTGAAATCAGACATCATTTTATTTGAGAAATGGTTCAAAGAAAAGTGATTAGAATTGAATTTGTTCCAATTGAAAATCAAATAGCTGGTACTTTTACCAAGCTTTTTGGATTTGGTCGATTCTCAAAGCTTAAAGGAGAATTAAGAGTGAGTAACTCTCTTATGTCTAGCTAGGTCAAGATATCTGGAAATGAAATATATTCCCACTTAGAATTAATTTAAAACTTGAAAAATCAAGAAATACCATACTTGAAAATTTTGTAAAGCCTTGATTGATCAATCCTTAAAGAGCACAATCGATCATCACCTATTTGTTTGATCAAGCTTTATATTGTTTGATAGATCATGCTTGGGATGATTAATAAACCCACCTTTGATTAATTGATCAATATCGCAAAACCAAATTTTAAATAGATTTTTGGGATCATTTTCATTGCTTCAAACTTATGAAATTCCATAGCCCTAACATCTAAAAAAATTTCTTGAGCTTTCCAATGCCAAAATCACGTGTTTTGGAGTGATTCTTGGTAGGATTTATCCTCCTACGATCCCAAAAACCCTATTCTAACCCTAAAACAATGTTTTTTTTTCTCATCGAGGATAACGACTTCTCTTTGGTTTATTTTCTCATTTTGGTGTTTTTCTTCCTTCCGAAATCAATCACTTGAAGATGGTGAAGAGGACTTCTTGGAGAGAAATCCATAATGACCCATCCGATCTTCCAGATTGGAGAGAACATTTTCATTCCAAAATTGAAGACTCAAACTTCCAAATTGGAGAGAAGCATGGTTGAGCCATCTTGGCTCAACCTCAACTTATACAGGAGAGATATTCCTCGCTTTGAAGATATCTTCAGACTATACGAAGAAATTTTCAAGATGGAGGAAGAGATTTTTCTAAATATTGTTAAGGTATTCTACTCCAACTTGAAATTGGCAAAAGAAGAATGTTAGGAGTTGAGATTCACTATGTATGTGAAGAAGGTTGACATTTCAATGAGTGTGAGTGAACTCAACACACTCCTAGACATCTTGATTGATAGGCTTAGCTGGTATCTTAAGGATAGTTAGCCTACCAACCTTGAAGATTGTCACCCTTAGACAATCTCTTATGTGATTAGAGAATTTTGTAGTCAAACTGTTGAAAACTCCTATGACATAAAAATCAATGACGCATTAAGGTTGCTATGGAGATAGTCACCCACTTCCTCAACCATGTAAGGGTACTTTCTCTCGGCTTACAATAGCTAAGGTATTTTGTGTATGGGTCTTGACCTCAGAGATCAAGCTAGACTATGCTTACTTCATCTTGCATAGGATGATGGATGTGGCAAGAAATATTCAGACAGATGGTTTGTCATTCGAGGAGATCATCAGTATGATGTTATTGTATAATGGTGTTTATTTTAATCTCAAGCACACCTCAGTCATTTCTAAGATGTTGGTCATTAGTGAAGTCAAGGTAGTAAAGTTTGGACTCAAGAAGGTCCATAGGGAGTAGATCCCCAAGCAAAGCTAAGGTAAGGAGGCCCCAAAGAGTGAAGTAAACTCTTCTAGTTCGGATAGACTGACCCGACTAGAAGATGCGGCTGAAATGAAAGAACGAAAAAAAAAGAAATTAGGGTAGCTCAAGCTCACATGGAAGAACTTCTCTTAGGACATAAATTAGGCCAATTGAAGCTCGCTTAGAAGAGCTTCTCTATACCATCCTCACTTGCATGGCTGCCACACCCCTACCACCACCTCCACCTTAGGAATACTATCTTCTGGCTCTTTAGTCATTTTGTCCTAGGATTGAGATATTGAATTTTGATGTCTACTTTGGTATATCGTAATCACATTTGATAGTACTACAAAAAATCTTTTTGATGACCTTTACCTTATTGTGCATAATGCTTCTTTTAGAATAATGACAAAAGGGGGGAAAACAAACAAACATATCTTAAGGGAGAAAGTTAAAAAAAAAAAATCAAACTATTCATGCATGCACAAATTGAGGGGAAGACTTTAAAACCCATGCATGTTTCATAACTAGGGGAGAAATTTTCATTTTTCCACAAGCTAGGTTTTATCATCAAGGAGGAGGTTGTTGACCAAGGTTGACTCATTCTTGGATTTTGATGATAACAAAACCCAAGCTAAGTAAATTGATAAATTTGCAATTCATAGCATTGTAGATGCATGTCTTTCAAGTGACTCAAATACAATGTCCATAAGGAAGAACCGATAAATCTTGCACAAGGCCTCGAGCCAAAATGAAGAATCAAGTCACATTGAAGAAGCACATTGGAGAAGAATGGAGAATTGAAACCCTAGAGTTTTTAGCAAATTAGAAAATTGGTAGGAACTCTAGCTATGTAAAAAGGATAGTTATCAAGATTCCAAATATTTGGTATGAATAACACATGTATACTTTATAAAATCATATTTTTGAAACTCGTTCAAATGTTTGATATTTAGTTGAATTAGTTTTGGCATTAATCGTGCTTAGTGCTTAAATATAGAAATTTTAAATCAAACCTACTGCATAAAACATGATTGATCTACCTCAGTAGGCATAAGCGATCTTATCATATGTTGATAGGAAAATTTATAAATCATGATCAACCAACCTTTATAGGCAAGATCGATCATATAGAATGTTGTAGATTGAAGTTATAAAGCATGATAGATCAACTTATATGGCATGATTGATCAACCAGAATCGTGCTAGGGTAGTGTATAAAGTTTGATCAATCAACCCATAGCAACATTCTTGATCAACCTATTACAAAAGTATAAAAAAACCATTTTCGCTAATGCTATGATTGATCATAAGGGCATCATAACTTCAAAATATAGTTGTTGGGGGTCGATTGATCTATCAAACCTATTTTAAATCTAAAAAATGGGTAGTTTTGCAAATAAATAAAAACTCAAACTCGTCCCTTAGCTATTATTGAAAATTTATTGGTATACCTAAGTATTTAAAAAAGATTTCCAAGTGAAAGTTTTCAATATTACTATTTTGCAAGATAGATCTTGAATTTCAACCGAATCCTTGAACCCAATTGTATTTTTTGGTATTCTTAGTTCGTCCAAGGCTTCAAACACATTTTCATCTATGCTTAAAGTGTTGGAAGCATGAAACACTCTGAGAGTGACTATTTCTCTAAAAATGTGTAAGTTTTTTATTTTATTTTTATATTTCCACTTTTTGTAAGAGGTTTTCTAGAACCTTTAAGTCTAAAAGGGAGTTTCCCACTAGAGCTAGAATCTAATTATATTTGAATTTCTTTAAGAGAGTCTGGAAATTTTAATTGGGTATTACACTTTGGCCAACATAGTAGATTGCCAATAAAGCAAACAATGGTTTCACATGGAAGAAACCCAGCGACAAAAAGGAGAACCAAGAAATATTTTCATCGCAATCCACTTAGAGGGAGGGAAATTTTGCTACCTCAACCAAAGTGGTTGTGGACCAGAGCACTTCGGTTGCTCTCTCTATCCCTATTTTTGTTACTAGATGTAGACATTTTTTACATTATGAGATCATATGAATTACTGAATTCACATTGGATACATATATTTGATCTGAGAATCCCCTGTTGGAATATTTGTTTGTATCCACCGGGTCAGTCTTTGTATAAAGATCCGTGGGGTTGTTTTTCTAAAAGGTTCGAGCCTTTTAACGCAATGGTTTCAACATGGTATTAGACAGGTTGGTCCCGAGTTCAATAGGCACTCAAAACAAGTCCATGTTCGAGCATCATTGACTAACTCCTCATCAATCTCGATTCATTTCAATATGAACAACAATTTTTTAACCGATTTGATTGACTCGAATATAACAAGTGCGTAACAAACGAAAGCATTGGCAATGGATAGAACTAAACCTTTTATTATTTGACATTCCATATGAACAAAAATAGAATTGAAGGAAAATAGATGTACTAACAATAAGCAATAAGGCAGAACAAGGCCGAGGCCTTATTTTTTTATTTTTTATTTTTCTTTGATTTTTTATTTCTAATCCTAACTATTTTTTACTGACAAGCCATATCAATTGCACCTATCAAAGCAACTAAAAGAATTATAGAAACAAGTTCAAATGGAAGACACTAAATTTGTCCCAGGTATTGCTGGTGAATTTGTAATTTGTCCCGGGTTTTTCCCTGTGCGGGGGAGTGTTGGAATATTTGTTTGTATCGACCGGGACAGTCCTTGAATAAAGATCCGTGAGGTTGCTTTCCTAAAAGGTTCAAGCTTTTTAACGCAATGGTTTCAACATCCCCTAATAAGTGTCATCAAATTGATCATTCGTACTCCAACATATGACGTTAGCAAATATCACATAAGTTTATTACTTGTATGTAGATATTTAATTTTTTTGCATCTGAAGGAATTTATAGAGAACTACCTAAGTATTATACTAATTATACAGGATATAATCTGACGTAAAATATCTTAAGCGTATGTAAATAGCTACTCTAAATTCTTTTTTAACTACAAAACTCAACTATCTGCTATTGCGTTTTCGAACCTTGAAAAAAGAAAATCAATTTGAACTTGTTTCTCGTGAGTCAACGTCAATCCAGTTCTTGATGGTGCAAATTAAGAATTAGTGCAGTAGATGGAGCGCACTCTTCTGCCAGGAAGAGAAGAAGTATATCTGCAGTAAACGTCAGGAAAGAGATTTTATCCCCTTCATGGTTTTCGACAAGCAAGGCAAGAGAAGGAATTCCTGACCGATGCCCACACGTGAACTGGTTCTGTGTTTTAGCCAGTGCAGCGGATAGCTGACCTGGTCTCTTCTATGGAGTCAAGCTGCCTCTGTAACACAACCAGCACTTCTTCCCGGCCAATATTCCAGTTCCAAATTAACGAAGTAACCCTGAGAATCGAATGGTCGGTTCCGTTTCTTCAGCTTCCTACTGCTAATCCTGCAAAAAGAAAAAAAAAAAAGTCACAATCTTGAAACGGAGGTCGCGTAGAGACTTCTCTCTTTGAAATTTGAATGGTAAATAATTAAGATTCCTGCCATATTATTGCAGGAGAATGTTTTTTTATGGTGGAAGTGAGAAGCCAGGAAGAGATGCATATAAAATCGTCAGACAAATGGATGGCACACGAGGCCATGGGACAGGAATTGTTCAGTACATATGCTTTCAGAATGGCACAATCCCTGATATCCCTCCTATCACTTATCTCTTTGGTTTCCGATATTCTTACCTTCCTTTCGTTAGTTTACGTTTCTTTGACTTTCAAAACAAAGAAAAGAAAAAGCAAGTGATAAATACGACATAGTGATAAACAGATAACGGAGCAAATCAGAGAGATTGATCATTTGGTTCGGTAGGTTTTGACTCAGACCCTTCTTTTAGTCTTATCGTCCTCCGACGACACTTTTTTTCTGCAAAATGGGTGTCTTGCTGGTCACAGGCATGCTTTTCACGTCTGCACCACACCGAATCTCACAAAAAACGGAATAGTCCTTCTCCCACTGATTCCACATGGACTAAAATAGGTTCAAAAGCACCAGGAAGCCTTCCCTACTACGAGCAAGGCCTTTCATGTCTACTGGAAATGAAAGAGGAACTAATCGTTCTGTCAACAGATGGATCTGATGCAAGTATCATTGCGGGCAGCTTGGAAAGTCAAAAATATCAGTCCCACTTTCTGTGGCCCTCGCCAACCATAGCAATCGTCAATCTTTCTTTTCTTCTATAATCCATCGGTTTTCTTGTTTTTATTTTTTTTTCTCAGCAAACCAACAAATCATATCAACTGTTGATCCAACGTACATCAACACAAGCAGTCATTAACATAGGTCTACGCAGGGCTCAAATACAACCAAGAAAGTTCTTTATAATTTTCGATCCAGCTAACAAGAAGAATCTGGTTAGTTCTCTGAGCTAATGGATCATGTCTACAAACCAAGTGACTTACAAACATTACCCATCATAATTTGTAAAAAATTTGTATTGATGGAACAATTTTCAGAGACCAATACATCCAGATACCACCAAACTGGCCAAAATAGAAGTATCAGAAAACAGAAACTAGAGATAACAAATAAAGATCAGAATTCCATCTTAAAGAGATGAACATGAAAAAGCTGTATGAGTATCATAAAAATGCATTCCTTTCCCACAATGACTTCATAAGCGCTTCAGATTACTCACCATCACAGGAAACTAGGAGCCAGTAAAATACCCAGTGAATAAAATATAAATGTGTATGATAAGGATGCACCTCTGTTTCATAGATATCATTGTAAAGTACAGAGTTAGTGAAACAATTGAAGATCGACCACAGCAACCACCAACACATTTTCTCACCCACACTCTTTCTTTTTTCTTTTTTCTTTTGTTTGTTCATTTTTCTATCCTGACTCCTCAAGTCAACATAAGCTCATTGGTACCAAGGTGGGGGCGAAGACAAACACGTACTTCATGTTCCTCCGGACCTTCACGGAGTTTCGGCACAATAATTTCAAGGACAGTACCAGTTTCATCACAATACGCTTCCAGCTTAGCATCTTCAGGGATTCTGGTTGCAAGGGGTATTTCTCTCACAAACTCCCCAGGAGGACAATGCTCAGGACATGGATCAGTGAGCTTGAATGTTCTATCGTGCCTCTTGATGAATGGCATACGTGCAGTACTGACACAAAGTATTTTCACAATACCATGTGTAAGAGTGTTCCTCCATGAAACCTTCACTCTCTGCAGATCTGAAAATGGCAAGCTAACCATGATCAAGTACCCTTCTTCATCCTCATAGACAGTCTTTGAGGCAGTTACTGGTCCAAATGTGTGCCTCATAACACCTGAGAATTCATTCAACCAAGGTGGCTCCACAGGATGCATGTCCATTTCCTGAACTCGGTCATTATACAAATTAGCTGGCAAACTAATATCTTCATCATTTCCATGTTGAAAGAAATCTTTCCTTCGCTTGTTACTAACAGGTGAAAGGTCCATCCCATCTCCAGCAATGTGATTTGAGGGTTGAGTTGACAGGTTCAAACCAGACCCATTAAGCAATCTCCTTGAATGCGGGTGTGAAGTATTCTTCAGTGGAGGTGGAGGTCTTTCGAGCTCGAATTCTGTATTTGGAAGTGTCCTCCATGACCCAAAATCACTAGCTTCTTGTGGAATTGAGAAGTTCAAGTCCCTTCCGGTGAGCTCCATCCACCTCTTGCGGTCCACTTCACCCAAAATTGTCAAATTTGGAGATCTAACAACTTCAATACCATGCACGCATTGTGGATTAGAGAGACCCCTATACTGTTTCCTTTGCATTCTGTGAGACCTAACAAAGCCTTTATCTGCACTAAAGGGAAATTGTGGCTCCCCAAGCCGAGAGTGGCCATTCATGTAACTCCTCAGCTGCATCTTACCCAATGCATTTTCAGGCCGTTCCTTGAATACCCACATGTACATATTCTCCATGTCATGTTGAACCAAGAACACGTCTAGCCTAAGGTCAGACTTGTCAAAACCTGAGACACTATTTGCATCTCGGGTAATCTTACTCTTGGATTTTTCAATCATTACTGGCTTGAAGTAGAAATTGAAGAAAAACCAGGCACCCCAGATGCTGTCTCCTCGCTTGGCACATTTTCTTCCCACCTTGGGAAGACTGAGGAGTGTCTCCGTCTCATAAATCTGAGGACCAAGGCCAACATCTAATATATCACACGGGTCGGGGTTCCATGATTGAGGGGGAGGGCTACGTTCTGCTGACAAAGGAAGGTTAATATCAGGAGGGCGAGATAAGATGATCTGACGGTTCATATCGCACTCCACGTGGGAAGCCGCGCTCGAGTCCATGGAGAGGAGAGTTGAAGGATGGTGATTCTCCATGGAAAGAGTTGTCAGGAGGGCTTCTCCCATTTTTTTTCCGCAGAACCCTCTTTGGTCTATTCTTGTGTCGGTGGATTGACAGTTCCACCAAAATCAACACAAGCATGTTAATAGAAGCGTCATGTATCCATAATAGGGTAAACCCACCAAGGAAGCCCAAATAAATCAATAAGATTAGAAGCTATGAACAAGACTCAAACCTCATTAACTGCAACATGAGAAGATCACAAAACCAGCCCGAGAAATTTCAGAAACCCTAAGTAATAAAACACCAAAGGAAACATCAAGTTCGCAAATTCCTACCACTCCTTGAAGAGAGCCAACGGCACAAAAATTTCCCGAAACCCTAAGCCAGAAGGAACAAGAGACCTAAAAGAAGCGAAGGGGCCCAAAAGACGATTAAAAGACGACAAAGTTCAATCTTGATGATCTTCTACAACCCAATGGGTAGAGAAAAGAAAGAGGTCTCAGAATCCATACCAAAGAAATCCTAGAATCTCCCGGAATCCACCAAAAACTGGAGGAAAAAGCGTATCGAACCCCATCAATCCCATCTTCCACAGATCCAGAAGCGGAGAAGAGAAATCTAGAACCCTAGCCGCGGAAATCCGACAGAGGGATCAAATTCGGATCTGCATCCACATAACCAGATGAAATAGAGAGCTGGAAAGAGTGGATTTTGAGGAGCAATCCTCGTTTTCTTCAGTCGTTCCGTCCGTCAAGGTAAGAGAGAGAAAACGAAACTAGAGAGAGAGAGGGAGAGAGAAAGCGAGACGATAACGGATTCTGTTGGGCTGGGGAAACCGTGTCATGAAGACGGCGGAGGTGGAAGGAACCTGCACCGGATGAGAACTGACGTTGCCGTTACTTAACGGCGACGGCGGGTAGAGTCGGCGATGGCATTGCTTTGATTGATTATAAACAGGTCCAAAAAGGGCGTCAAGCGACTCTTTGCCTTCTCGCTTTATCTGACCTCTTAGAAGTGGTGAGAGGCGGCTTATTTGTAATTTTACTGGCCAATTGTTCCCTTCCCGGGCCCCACTCTCCACATTTACTAGCAACAAACACCATCAAACCCTAAGCTCTTTCACCTATTATCACACAACCACAGACGGAACTTTGAACTGATAAGGAGAAGGTTCCTGCGGGCCCTGCTTATCAATTTTCCCTTCTTCATGAGATCGCGCAAGTACTTTTACGGTGAAAAGCCCATGAGACGACACGAGACAAGACAACCCCACCGCTCCATTTTTTTCTCTTAAAATTCTTAGTTTTTGACCGGTTGCTTGATGGAACTAAATATTATCCTTATTTAGTAATTATTATTAAGACATTCGAAATCGAGATTAATTTTATAATATGCGATCAGCGTTAGAATGGCGTCTTCGAGTGATAAAAGTGCGAGGGTGTGCTTTTTACGCCAAGAGCTTGACACGCTATCATTCTCGTCACTGAATCCGAACTTAAAAAAAAAACGCGTTTTACAGTAAAAAGAGCCTGACCTTTCCCACCGTTTAAAAACGTTTAAAATGCGGGGTAATGAGAAATGAAGCGTGGTCTCAGCTGATGCTGCTCTCAAGTCTAACCTCAGGCAATTCTTTGTGGGTGCGAGGGGTCCTGTAACCGTTCGCCGTAGTAATGAAAACCGGTAGAAAACCCGCGCTGCTCATATTTGACTTGCCTTGCGCCTTCTGACCTATATGAGTTATAACCCTAGATGCAAGCTTTATCACCCCATGTTAACCAAGAAACAAAAACTATAAAAGTTTGAACCGTGTGGCCTTTCGAGGTTGTCCTTATCCCCAAGGCCTTGATCGGCTTCCACTAGCGATAGCGGGAATCATCTTTTGCTCACTTGCCTGTCCTCTCTTCCGGGTGACCAGCATGATTAGAATTAACAGACTAAAAGAACTCCCTCCATTATTCTCTTAAAGCACTCAGAAAAGAAGAAAGCCACACCATTTCCTCCATTATTTTTTTCTTCTTCAGTTTGTACGAGTCCACTTACAAAGCACCTTCGCCGCGTCTTTCTTAGACCAACCAAGATTTGTGATTTATATAAGAGATGAACCCGATCCCTTTGCTGTTTCTATCAACTCTTCTTTAGTCGCCCGAGGCTCTAGATATCACCTTTGTGTGAGTTCAGGTGTTTTCTGTCTTGAGCTTCGCTAATCCATATACAAGTGCACAGTTTGTCTCTTTACTCTTTTCTTTACTGCTTTAAGTCACACATTGCATTTCTTAATACAAACTGGTACTTAACCTTCGTTTTAATTTAATCACTTGAAAGTTGAAGTACATTCGACCCATATCCTGATGACGGCTGGCCTTCTCAATTTGCCCAATCACAAGTGACAGATGCATAGGTTTGCACTTTGAAAAGGCAGTGGATTACTGGAAGAGGTAGAATGAGACCCATTCTTGCGAGAGAGTTAAGTCTCACCTCCTTTCTCCTTTTCATTGTGATTATATAAGAGCATCTTCGTCTCTTTTCTTACATTAAGATGTTTGTAGTATTAAGGTTTCTATCCAATGAATGCTTAGAGTTTAAAGTATCCTAAATAATCTCACAACATAGAGATTTTTTTTTAAATATACTGAAATTTCGTTTCGGATGTATTCATATCAATATAAAAATGTAGAAAAAATAAAAGAAATTTGTTTTCTGTTTGATAAAAACTTTTAGGGTAAAAAAAAAATACATCTCAAGACTATAGACTTCCTTTCTATTGGGAATGATCCCAAAAAATTGAGAAGCCTCACAACCGCTCCTTCACAAACTTGTGCCTCTAGCCACTCTCTTGTATACCCAAATAAACAGTGTATATTAGTGACGAAATGCAAGTTCCATCACAATAAATATCGGTTTTCTTTGCTACAATATGGTTTTAAATTAATTTATATGTAATTTATAGAAACAACCATCTTTAATGTTGCATTTCCTACTATGGTCATCTAGATTAAGTATTTCCATCCATAGCCAAATTTTAGTTATAGCCATCTTGAATTTGATATCCAAATGCTAGAGATGCATCTTATTACCTAAAACCTTGAATATGGTCAACATCCAAATCCCAGTCGAGTGGCATCCAAATGCCACAGAAACAAAGAGTTGAAAAAATTCCAAGGAGTCAAATACAATATCAACATCCAAAACCCTAATAAAGAAAACTTCTCGACATCCAAATGCTTATCAACTTGTATCTGAATGCCAAAGAAATATAGAGTTGTTGTGACAATTTTTCACCAAAAAAATATTTCTCTTTCTTATTAATCTATTTTAGTTTACATGGGTATAAATATATACAATCATAGATTACAAATCTTGTAATATCTCAAAGGATAAATTACAGGAGGATTTTCTTTTGTAATCTCTCGGGGGTAAATCAAAGGAGGATTTCCTCCTCTGATTTCTCGGAGGATAAATACGAGGATTTACTCCTCTGATTCCTCGGAATACAACTCACGCCAATAGCCCCCTTCAAGTTGGTACATTTAGATATTTGAAGGTCAACTTGCCAAGTAAGTTGTAGAAGTTCTTGTTGCATACCGCTTTTGTAAGTATATCTGTCAACTAGTCTTTTGATTTAACAAATAAAAATCAAATTATCTTAGCCTCAAGGTTTTTTTTAATGAAATTTTGATCTACTTTCACATGTTTAGTCCGATCATGTTGAACCGAATTATGTGAAATATCAATAGCCACCTTGTTATCACAAAATAATTCCATCTCATCGCTTGGGGCAAAGCCAATTTTGGTTAATAATCTCTGAAGCCAGAGAAGCTTACAAAAAGTCTTAGTCATTCCATGAAACTTGGCTTCAACGCTTGATAATGCTACCACCTTTTGTTTCTTACTTCTCCATGTAACTAGGTTCCCTCCAACAAATGTAAAATAGCCTGAGGTGGATCTTCTATCTGCAATATTCCCTACCCAACCAACATTTGTATTACCTTCAACCCTTAGGTGGTTATTATTTGAGAACATAAGTCCTGTTCTAGGAGAGGACTTTAGGTACCCAAGAATTTGACTCACATCGTTCATATGATCTTCAATTGGACAATGCATGAATTGGCTTACTATACTTACTGCATAGGCGATGTCAGGTTGTGCATGGGAGAGATAAATAAGTTTCACAACCAACCTCTGGTACCTTCCTTTATCTATTGACACTTGGTTTGGGTATTCTCCTAGCTTATGACTTTGGATTATTGGGGTATCTGCAGGGTTACACTCCAATAGTCCAACTTTAGATAATAAATCTAGGATATATTTGCATTGAGAAAAGAATATGCCTTGCTTAGATCTAGCAACTTCAATTCCCAAAAAATATTTTGAGTCCTTCCAGTTTTTTTATCTCAAAATTTTTTGACAGTTGTTCTTGAAGTTTTGCTATTTCTTTTGGATCATCTCCTGTAATGATCATATCATCTACATAGACTATCAATATTGTTACTTTACCTCGTTGATGCTTTAAAAATAGCATATGATCTTATTTGCTTAGTTAAAAACCATATTTCCTCATTGCCAAGTTCAATCGTCCAAACCACGCTCTAGGAGATTTCTTCAAGCCACACTGTGTTCGTTGTGGCTTGCACACTACCTATGCTTCTGAATTTGCCATATATCCCAGAGGGACATTGGTGCAAAACTCAAGAGCCAACCTCACATTGATGTCCAAGAGGGAAAAAAAGAAAAAAAAAATGCAAACAGAATCTCTCTGGTAATGAAATCTCTTCATTCTCTAGTTCGCTAACTTTTTTTTTCTGAAACTTCGGTAACTGCCTTTATTTTCTATCTCTCCATCTTTAAAGGATTCCATGTTCTAAAAATCAGGAAATAAACTAGGACGGGATTGCCAATATAGCAACTGAGTCTTACGAAAAATAAATTAAAAATAATTAGCAACGATAAAGATTCTAGCAACTGAATAAATCTCATCTCCCACGATTTAAGGAGTAGCTTCCGCATGGGATTCATGCCCTCTATTTGCATCAATTGCCGGCCACTCGGAAGAACTTGACTCTGACAAGTTTTGAAGAACATAGGCAACAAATAAATCTGAGTGAAGCTGATTGAGTTCTGAAGCTTATAGCCAAACGGAATCAGGTTGGGGACGATTTTTCCATTGTACTAAAAATTTGTAATAACCTCCATGCCGTGTAGTAACAAACTAGAGATCGAGTATCAACGTAATTTCATCTCTTGGGGTTGTATCCTTTGGAACACGAATAACTGCATCTTGTTGGGTAAATACATCCGAGGCTGCTGGCACTGGTTCCTCCGGATCATGACATTGAGTGAGATCTTCAATGTTGAAAATAGGACTGAAGTCGTAGTCAGCAAGTAACTCAATTACGTAGGCGTTAGGACCCAACTTCTTAACCACCTTAAAAGGTCCTGCACGTCTAGCATGTAGCTTGTTGAAACTCCCAGGAGGAAAACGTTCAAGCTTTAATCATATAAGAGCCATGTTGCCAACCTGAAATTGCCTATCCTTCCGCTTAGTATTTACAGAGGTAGAATATGCTTCTATGCTGAGGGACAGATGCCGCTTAACTTCCTCATGGATATCCTTCATGTAACTAGACAAATCCAATGCAGCTTCACTGGGTCTAGAAGGCAATGTTTGAGAGTGGAGGTCCAGTGGAGTATTGGGGCATAACCATATACAAATTCAAATGGTGTGCAGCCAGTGGAGCGATTAATAGAGTTATTGAAAGCAAACTTAGCTTGCGGTAACACGAAGTCCCAACTCGTTGTATGGTCTGCTACTAAATATCTTAATAAATTTCCCAAACTCCGGTTGGTCACTTCGGTTTGGCCATCGGTTTGAGGATGAAATGCACTGGAAAATAGTAGCTTTGTCCCCATTTTTTCCCACAAAGTCTTCCAAAAATAACTCATGAACTTAACATCTTGGTCGAACACTATGGTAGCTGGAACACCATGCAGCCAAATAACTTCTTGGAAAAATAGCATCGCTGTTTTGGAAGCATCGTAAGTCTTGTGACAAGGAATGAAATGAGCTATCTTCGAAAAGCGATCCACCACCACCATTATGGAATCATGCTGTTGTAGTGTCTTGGGTAATCCAAGCACAAATCCATGCTAAGGTGCTACCAAGGCCTCTCTGGAGTGTAAAGGGAGGTATAGAGACCCACTTGCAGTTTGGTGCCTTTGTTAATTTGATAAACCCGACAATGAACCACAACTTTATGCACGTCGCGATGTAGTCGAGGCCAAAAGAACCTGTCAGAGACCATGGCAAATGTTTTATCAATACCAAAATGTCCTGCTAAGGCCCCTCCATGAAGATCTGAAATAACAAATTCTCTGAAAGAGCCGCACGGAATACATAGTCGATTGCTTTGGAACAGAAAGCCATCTTTGACTGAGAATTCATTCTTAGTTGCATTCGTGTTTTCTGTGAGTTGATGCCAAATAACGCCAAAGTCTGCATCTGTAGAATATTTCTGCTTAAGACTATCGAATTCCAAAGTATTAACTGACGATATCACCAGCAAAGGAGGCTGCCTGCTTAATGCGCCAGCTACTCTATTTTCAATTCTAGACTTATGCTTGATAACGAAGTCAAATTGCTGTAGAAAATCCATCTATCGAGCATGCCGTGCAGTCAACTTACTTTGAGCATTCAAATGTTTTAGAGAAAAAATTCTCTATGAATCAAGTAAGGACGCCAATGTTTAAGAGCTTGAATCAAAGCATAAAATTCCATATCATATGCCGAATAGCGCCGATGGACCTCATTGAGTTTCTCGCTATAGAAGCCGATAGGATGTCCTTCTTGGCTGAGTACTCCTCCCACACCTATATGTGATGCGTCACATGCAACTTCAAATATTTTGGAAAAATCTGGGAGCTTCAAAACGGGAGCTTCTCCCATTTTTGTTTTGATCTCATTGAAGGCTTTATTGGCAGATTCAGTCCACAATTTTTTTTTTTGACTTCGAACACTCGGTGATGGGGGCCATGATGGTACTGAACTTCCATATAAAACGCTGATAGGATGTTGCCAGCCCATGAAAACTGCGCACTTCAAAAAATTGCAAGGAGCTGGCCAACTTTTAATTGCTTGAACCTTGGCAGGATTGGATTCTACCCCTTGGTCTGAAATAATAAACCCTCAAGAAATACACCCACTTCTTCATAAAAGAACACTTGCCACAGTTTACAAAGAGTTGTTCTCTTTTTAGTGTTTTCAAGACTTGTTGCACATGGTCTAAATGATCCTGCAAACAATGGCTAAAAATCAAAATGTTATAGAAATAGACAACTACGAATTTGCCCAAGAAAGGTTTGAGTGCTTGCGTCATGACACGCATAAATGTGCTCGGTGCATTGGTTAGTCCGAAAGGCATGACCAACCACTCAAATAAGCCATCTTTTGTTTTGAAAGCCGTCTTTCACTCGTCTCCGGAACGGATTCGAATTTGATGATATCCGCTACGAAGATCAATTTTTTTAAAGATGGATGCTCCACTCAATAAATCTAACATGTCATCAAGCCGGGGAATAGGAAATTGGTACTTCACCATTATTTTGTTAATCGCTCGACTATCGACGCACATCCTCCAAGTATAGTCTTTCTTGGGTGTAAGTAGAACTAGTACGGGGCAAGGGCTAAGACTTTCTCGGATGAATCCACTGTGAAATAATTGCTGAATTTGTCGATTTAATTCTTCATTTTCTGTGAGACTCATACGGTAATGTGGTAGGTTGGGCAAGGAAGAACCTGGGAGTAGATCAAGGACATGTTGCACCACTCGCAATGGTGGTAGTTGTCTTGGCATCTCATCGAGCATGACGTCTTGGAACTGCTCTAGCATCTTCGTAAATTCATTGGGGATAATACCATCATCTTGTTTAACCTCTCGGTTCACCATTAACAACACTAGTTGTTCTCCTTTTAGAGCTTGAGTAAACTCCCGAATGGTTAGCACTGGAACGGCCTTTTTCCTTTTTTGTTTGTTTCGGTTGTGTCTCAAACTCAGAAATCTGAAAAGGGTCTAAAACGAATTTCTTACCATTAAATTTAAAAGAGTAAGAATTGGCATACCCATCATACAACACCTTTCTATCATAGAGGCAAGGTTGACCCAACAATAAGTGACAAACGGTCATAGGGATCACATCACACCAGGCCTCATCCGTATAGTTTCTTCCCAATGCAAACTTCACCAAGCAATGATGCTTTACCAAGATGGAGTTATCTTCGTTAACCCATCTTACTCGATACGGGGTGGGGTGTTTTTCAATTGTCAAACCTAAATGCTCCACCGCACCATTAGAGATTACATTCATTCCACTCCCGTTGTCAATGATGACATTTAACTCATGACCACTATGCTCCATACGGGTTTGGAAAATGTTGGTGCGCCTCCAATCAGAACCACCGCCTTTGATCTTCTTCTTAGTGCCAGTCAAAACTCGGTGGATCACACAATTGGGCAGATCAGTTGCTTCCAAGTGTTCCTCATCTGCACCATCACATTCTTCGTATTCTTCTTCTTCAACTCTTTCAACTGCATCAACCATTCTAAGTTCTTTTCCACACACAAAGGCCAATTTTTTTTCTTTCGTAGGACAAACTACAACAAAATGTCCAAACCCCTTGCACTTGTAGCATTGTGGTCCGTCAGCCATAAGTTTGGCCTTTCCTCTTTGGTCAACCACCATGGCGTGTCTACCTTGGTCAGTGGGCAGAGGTGGTTGCTGGAATTGTTGTGTTGATGCGCATTCCTGGTTGGGATTTGTAGATGACGTGCGTCTCCCGTTGAAGAATCCCAATTAATTTTCAACTCGTAAAGCCAATTGATAAGCTTCATCAACATTTAGAAGTCGCGCTATCAGCATCTCTTTTTGCAGCTCGTTACATAAGCCCGTGCGATAACGAGCCAGTGTTTGTTGCTCGTTTTCCACCACTTTGTTGCGAACGGTCAGTTCATGGAAACAGTTCGTATACTGGTCGACAGTCAATGTTCCTTGCCTCAATTGCAATATCTCTTCAAACATGAGTTTCTCGTAGTCAATAGGCAAATATTTCTTTTTTTGTCGCTCCTTCATTTCTTCCCAATTAGACACTGGCGCACGTTGAGTACGACGTAGTTGTTCTTCCACACTACCCCCACCAGGCTTGTGCATGTCCTTTTAGTTTCATACGAACATAATGAAATTTTTTATCCTTGGACACAGAGAACCAATCAAAATAATCCTCTATGGCCGTCAACCAATCTTCAAAAGCATCGGGATCCAACTTCTCAAAAAATTATGGGACATCTACCTTCATTCCCTTGGCTGGTTCATCACGAGGGTGACAGTCGAAGAAACGTCCTCCTCGTCCCCTGGAAAATTCATGGTCATTTCACCCAAAGCGAGCTTCATGATCACCAAATCCCCTCTTCCTCTCCCTGTATTCTTCATCCTCTTTATTCCCTTCACTGCTGTCTACTTCATCTTTCGGTGGAGGTCTACACACTCTCTTGTTGTGAGGCCCAAACTCCTCTCGAGTTCGACGTTCCTCTAATGTATCCAACCTTTGATTGATCTGTTCTAGAACAAATGCGAGTTGGGTGATCTGCGCTTATAGCTGGGGTAGATTAGTGTTTGGGTTTTGGTTATTCGACATATTGTACGAATTACCACTGCGAGTTACAGGCATGAAATATTGAGTTCCTTGAGGAAAGAAACCTTGATCTGATGCCAAAAATGGTGCAAAACTCAAGAGCCAACCTCACGTTGACGTCCAAGAGGGAAAAAAAGAAAAAAAATTAAACAAAATCTCTCTATTAATGAAATCTCTTCATTCTCCAGTTTGCTAACTTTTTTTTCTGAAACTTCGGCAACGACCTTTCTTTTCTATCTCTCCATATTTAAAGGATTACATGTGCTAAAAATTAGGAAATAAACTAGGACAAGATTGCCAATATTGCAACCCAGTCTTACGGGAAATAAATTAAAAAGAATTAGCAACGATAAAGATTCTAGCAACTGAATAAATCTCATCTCCCACGATTTAAGGAGTAGCTTCCACGTGGGATCTGTGCTCTCTATTTGCATCAGACATCCATGTATATTTCTTCTTTAAGATCTCCATGGAGAAACACAATTTTAACGTCAAGTTGGTGTAATGGCCTATCAAGGTTAGCTACAAGAGATAGCAATACCCCAACAATACTTAATTTGGCCATTGGTGAGAATATCTCTTGGTAGTCTACGCCATATGTCTGCGTGTATCCTTTCTTGCATTTTACTGTTCAACTGATCTATTAGATTTGTACTTGATGGAGAATACCCATTTACACCCCACTATTTTTTTACCTTTGGGTAACGAAACAAGACTCCATGTCTCATTTTATAGTAATGCTTCCATTTCTTCCTTCATAGCTTGAACCCACCTAGGATCTTTTAGAGCTTCAACAACACTTGTGCGAATATGGTGTAAGGAAAGTTCAAACAACTCTTTCGTGGATACATAATTAGCAATCAAATATCTCGATCTTTGTTCATTCACTTCATGAGAATATATGTTTGGTGGTTTGCCCTGATTATGCCTGAAAGGTAATTCATAGCCACTGAAAGGAATATCCGCATCATTAGAATTGGAGGTGTGGTAGGAGTTACTTACCTCTTTGATATTCTCAGGTGATGGGTCGCTGGTTACTGAGGAGAGGAGGGGTAGTGCTACTTCAACTTCCGGAGATGTCAACTCTGGATTAGGTTATGCTACTTCAATTTCCAGAGATGTCATTGTTTTAATTTCTTTGAACCATTCAAATGTCAATAAATTCAGCTCTTCTTCTTCTCATATCTCCCCCAGAAGAGAAGAATTGGATACGATAGGAGAGTAGAAAGTATCAGATTCTTGGAATGTGATATCCATTATCACATATGTGCACCGAGTAGTTGGATCGTAGCATCGCTACCTTTTTTTATGTACCGCATATACAAAAAAAAGACACTAAATAGCACAAGGATCAAGTTGTGTGCTGGTTTTTTTGGAGGTTAAAAAACACAATGCAACAAAAAATTCGAGGTGGAAGTATCAACACCATGGGTAAACACGTAGGTGACCTGTAGTGGAGTCTTGCACCCAAGAACTTTGGAGGGCATGCGGTTAATAAGATGGACTGTCGTAGCAACAACATCAGTCCAATGGTGGTTAGGCATGTGATTTCCAAGTACTAGGCCGTTTCAAGAATATTGCGATTTTTTCGATCTACAATACCATATTTTTGAGGAGTCTGGGGACATGAAGTTTCATGAATCATTCCATGATGTTGGAAATAATCATGGAATTGTTGATTCACATATTCTCGACTATTATGAGATCAAAGAATTTGAATCCTAGTGGAGAACGGAATTTGAATCATTTTATTATAGGATTGAAAAATCCTGAGTCATTCGAGTGCAATCATCAACAAATATCACAAACCAGTGAAAACCAAACAAAGTATTTGTTTGGAGAAGGACCCCATACATCAAAGTGAATCAAAGCAAAAGGAACCTCACTCTTATTCATGCCTAAAGGATAATTGACTCGATGACTTTTATTTAGAATGCAAGTTTCACAATTAAAATTCAGATTTGACAAATCCGAAAATAAACCAGGAAACACATGTTTTAGATAACCAAGAAAAGGATGGCCTAATCTACAGTGCCACAGCCAAATCTGTTCCACTTTGAGGTCACTCAGGTGTCGTATGTGATATGCTCGGCCCATGTTCAAATCTTTCATGTAATAGAGCCCCCCTCTCTTAATACCACGCCCAATTATTTCCTTGGTGAGAATATCATGAATAAAACAAAATACAGGATAAATAAGCATAGCACATGTTTGGTCACTTGACTTACTGATAATAACTTGTGAGAAAGAGTAGGCACAAGAGTTAGAATTTTTGATCCATGATATATTGATTGTTGTTTCATTAAGGGCAGTTAGGGAATTTTTCTATTGTATTGCAGTTGCCCTAATTTTCTCTTTAACATTGAGGGACGCCTCTATTAGGGTTTTAATTATCACCGAGAAGGAGTTGGAGTCGCAACCCGAGAGTATAGAGAGAAATACCTATAAGTGTGCAATTTCTCTTGTAAACTATTTCATCTTTATAAAAGATTACTGCAGCGGCGGAAGACAGAACGTAGTCTCACCTTAAGGTGAACATGTATAAATCTTGTTGTTTTTTTTTTGCTTGCTTTTCCCTTCTTCCATGTTTATTATTATTGCTCTCGTTAGTTTGGAATTAGGGCATTTAATTCCTAACAACTTGACCATGTATACAATTTAATTACATAAAGTTTTATATGGGTTAAAGCAAACTCCTAGAGCATGGTATGAAAGACTAAGCGAATACTTAGAGAAGAACAATTTTAAGAGAGGAAGTGTAGATACAACTCTATTTACAAAGAATCATGATAAAAACCTGATTATGGTTCAAATTTATGTGGAGGATCTCATATTTGGTTCTACAAACTCGTCTCAATGTCAAGAATTTGCTAGTGTAATGAAGAATGAATTTCAAATGAGTTTAATTAGTGCATTTACATTCTTCATTAGAATTCAAATAATGTCAACTAAAAATGGTACGTTGATAAATCAGTCCTAATATACTAAGAGATTTCTTAAGAGATTCAACTTAGAAACCTAAACTATCTCTCGAGGTCTGTCTTGATTCACCAACACTAATGGCCACAACTAGTGCTCAACATATGGCTCTTTATTGGCATAATAGGTTAGGACATCCTTCCTTTACTCACGCAAACAAATTATTCTTATATTAAAGTCCATTTCTAGTCTCAATTGTGATGATTATCAAGTGACTAAACACCAATTGAGTACTTATTCTCCTTGCGGTGAAACCAAGAGTATTGCCCCATTTTCTTTAGTTCAAACTGATGTACAAGGCCCTATGAACATCTCCAATGTTTCTCGGTCTAAGTATTTCATAACATTTGGGGATGGCTTCTCCCGAGCTACATGGTTGTTCCTATTAAAAGAGAGATAACAAATCTTACCTCTTTTTAAGTCTTCGTGTGCCATGGTGTCTACCCAGTTCAACACCATCTTAAAGATTAGTCACTCTGATAAGGCCAAGGAATATCTGTCTTCAGACTTCCAAACATTTTCCAGGACAAAGGCATCATCACTAAACCTCTTGTGTCTACACACCACAACAAAATGGTGTGGCAGAAAGAAAAAAATAGACACTTTCTTGAGGTTGCACGTGCTCTAATCCATCATATGTATGTGCCTCATTTCTACTGGCCCCATGCTCTTCTCACCACTTTTTATCTTATTAACATGTTACCTTTTTCAGTTCTTGGTCAATAAACACCATATTCATGTCTTTTCCTGGTGATAAGTTGTTATCTCTTCCTTTGAGAGTTTTTGGGTGTACTTATTTTGGTCATAATACTTCCACACATACTACTAAATTGAATCTCATGGCACTTAAATGTATTTTTTTGGGGTCTATTACAATCTGTCTCTTTGGATGTTTGTTTCTAGTGATGTCACATTCTTTGAAGATGAATCTTTTTATCCATCCACCGGTGCCCCACCTGTTGTTTTTGAAGCCAATGAGTTTTCCAAACCTATTGTGACAATTGATGACCTTGCACCTCATGGTCGTATTGAAGTACCCTTTGCGCCCCCTGAGGCATTGGCTACCACTACACCTATGGAGTCTCCATATTCATCTGAGGTATGTTCACCTTCGCCGCCCCCTAGTTTTGGTTCTTTATTTTATACCCAGCCTATTGCTCTTTGAAAAAAACCTAGGGACTGCACCCGATCCCTTCTACCTCTCACCCCATTACTCATTTTTTATCTACCCATAAGTTATCACCATCTTGTTGTTAGTTTCTTGCCTCCATGTCTATTGTTGCTATTCCTCAATCTTATTAGGAGGCCCTTTAGAATCAAGAATGGAAAGCAGCCATGGATGAAGAAATGTCAGTTCTTTATGAGAATAAATATGGTGCCTTGATTCCTTGATGTTGCAACTTAGGATTCCATGATGTATATTCATAGTAGAAGAAGATTAAGGGATGCGAAGAAGAAGAATAATTGTGGAAAAAAGATTCTAGAAGGAGACGAGGAAGAGTGATGAGTTTGAGAAAAGAGGGGAAGAATAGGGTAATGGACTTATCCCAAACCCTCCCCCTAAAGCTATATTTATAGATCATAAAAATAAAATATTATAATTATACCCTTCACCCTAGTAAGAGTGAAAAGGATACATAAAACATAAACTAATTACATCAATGACACCCCAATTACATCAATGATCCACAACCATCTCAGCGTAAGTGGAAGTCTTTTGGTACACATCAAGTGGGCCGGTCTGTTTAAAATTGATCAATTCTCCCAACGGATTGCTACTGGCTGGAGGACCAAACCTCATCATGCAAGAGTGTCTCAATGTCTCCCAATCCTGAACCAAATATTCATTTCGGAATTGGTGGAACCATAGGAATGCTTCATCGAGCATATGGTATGCAGCCAATTGGACCCGATCATCCCCCGGTGTTTTTTTATGGTAAAATAACTGGTAACATTTGTGTAACCATATCAAGAGGTCCTTAGACCCATTAAATGTTGGAAAGTCTAGTTTCACATACTTGGGAACCGAATTTTGTCCCTGGGCGTGAGGTGCCATATGTGGATGGGGGTGGCGCAGCGGTGGTGAAGGAGATGGTATGTGATGCTGGGTTGGCGGAGAATAGGCTGCTGGTGGCGGTGGTCCGCGACCTCGACCTTCATCAAATCGCCGAATATGGAGCTCGAGTGTCATATTCATGGTCTCCATTGATGTGCGAAGATCATCAATATCGACATATGATCTTTGAAGATTTGCATCAATAAGCTGACGCAAATCCTCCGTGGAAGAGGAATCCCCAAGGGTGGACCTGTCTGATACCAAGATGTTGGGATCTTCCTGGGCCATGGATCTCGTCACCCTTCTTTCCTTTCTTCCCTCCAGATTGACTGTTGACGCTGGAAGAGAACCCCTGTTCCTTGAACGCGTAATGGTGGAATCGGAATGGAGTGGATTGAGCTTTGAAGGAAGCTTGACTTGGAGATTCCGACCTGACTAAAATTAATTTACTCAATGCTTACCTCCTTCATTCATCTCACGTCCCTAGATAGGGAACTAGGGAAAACACACCAAAGGCAATAAGTTCAACAAATTACAAATAAACCCCTAATGAATTGAATTACAACTAATTTAATTCCTACGCCTGTTGATAACTTGGGATGCTATGGAGTCCATAACATGCTTCTCTCGGTAAGAGGTATAGGAACCTCTAATGGAACTTAGAAAGGAAGATTTCAAGGCCCCCTTGCTAGTCTCGGATGAGAGGTTGAGAACCCTCCTGTTCTTCATGAAAAGAGAGAATTTTTATCCTCTTGTGGTTCACAAAAAATCAAAATAGGTCCTTCTCTCTCTCGGTAATGCTATAGAGAACAATAGAGATCAAAAAGGGTAGAAGAGTGTTATGGTCCCGGATCTGACACATGGATTCGTAGGGAGGAAGAAGATGAAGACGAAAATCAAGCCATAGGGAAGCTTGAAAACCCTAGGTTCGTTAAGGAGAACGTACACCCCTGAGCTCGTTGAAGAGAACTCAAAACCAATTTTAACCTAAAATCAATGTTTCCCTTTCTCATTACTCTAACCCCTTAAACAGGGTTCACCCTTACAAGGCTTAAGATAAAATATTACAAAAATACCCTTATAAATAAAATATTCCAAAAACTCCCATGTGGCCTATTACTACTTTAACTGAAATAAAATAAAATAAAATAAAATAAAAAATTAAAATAATAATGTTATTGTGTGCATAACACTACACCCCCTAGAAGAAAGAGCTTGTCCTCAAGCTCGAAGGTAGGGTCTGCTTGCCCGTGCCGACGTCTCCATCCGTTCGCAAGTATAAATCGTGGTATCTGTGTCAGCCCTCTGGACCACAAAACTGGAGCATCCAACCAGAGAAACAATTTTTTTTTTTTACTCTAAGGTCGAATGTAGGGATGTGTGCCGAACGTCGCTACAATTCCCCAAACAGCATTGCTGCCCTCCCTCAGTCCTGGTCTGATGCAAAACAGCCCCTCACAGTGGCCCCCCATTGGCAAGGTTGCACAGCCTACACGTTGCCAGTATGGCAGCAACAACATCATGACCAGCCCCCTGTGATTGAGAAGACTCAGCAGCACTGACCCCCTCCATTTGTTGCACCTTGAAACACTCATAGGCTTGAAACCATCACGGACAACAGGATCAGCATAGTGATGTTGTATGGTTGTTGGAACTGAACAGGTAGGTAATGGAACATCACTAGGAAGCCCACTGCAAGCTTTTTCCTCATCACCATCATCAGCAGAAAACTCAGCTTTGTATGAATCCAACCAATGGTTCCTTCTCAAAATTCTAGATAGCAACCAACATGTTGAGAAGGAATGTCCATCTTGAGTAACATGCCAACAACCTCCATTGTTTAGCTTGCCTCGTCCAGGCCCATGTGCTACACAATGGCTATAACCACCCCCCTTGAACTGCACTTCTTCTCCCAAGGGACACTCACAGACTCTACCACGGATTATGTCCTTGCAAGCTGTTATATGCACAATTTTATCTCACCAACAACCACCATTGTTGCTCAAGCATCCATTTGTCTCAATATCACCACTCAAACAAACAGTAGGTTCAGTAGTTTCCTCAAAATCAGCACAAATAGCCTTCAGTACAACACCTTTCTCTAACTGCCCTTGATACTGTCGATTATGAACAACAAGTGTAGTCTGTACGGTAACATCTCCCCTGGATCCCTTACCAACTTGCTATGTCACCAGCTCAGGATTATCAGCCTCGGCATTTGAATTGCCCATGCAATTCTCAATTTTCTTATTGTCAAGTCCTAGAGATTCAGCGCCACTAAATTCAGCACCTCTGGAATCATACATCCCTTTTCCAGCACTCTGGGTTAGTGCCTTGATTGCATGCAAATAGCCATCTGCATCCTCAAGAAGCACCTTGGCTGGGCTGGCTAGCGGCAGTGTATGCTGGACTACCACAGCAGCCTTGTTTGCTTGGCTGGCTGGCTGCACTGGTTTCAGCAGTGTCACTGGTGGCAACACTGGTTGCTGTAGTGCCATAGCAGCAGCACTGATACACCGCTCAGACGCCGCCCAGAACATCTTACTAGATTCCTTGTTAGGCTTAATTGACCTAAACATTGCACAGGGGAGTGTTTTCATGCTTGGTACCAGTAGCTGTTTCGAGTTCTCATCTTTTAAGAGATCAGGACCATCCAATTTCATTATGATTGCATAAAAAGATCCATCAATTATTCTAGTTTACTGTTCAGCATGATTCCATCACTTAAATTTTCACCATGAAGAGCTGCTCCAAGTACGATGGCTTCATTTGAATCAAGGTGCTTGTCCAAATCCCTCCTCCCAAGAAATTGTGCATAATACTTGCCAATAAGTATCATGCACATAGGTGTCAAGCGCAAGCCCGGTTGTAATTGTGCTGAGCATTCCCAAAACTGCCACATAAAGTCCATATATGGCAGCAAGACTGAAACCCACATCGATGGCTATGACACTGGCAAAAATTGGAATTATGACAGACTTGTCGCTCAGTGTGAGGCCACCGAGAACATTTGTTGCTGGCTGCTGCTGCACCTCAGACCAATTTTGTGAAGTGGGAACTGTCACAGCCCTAGCATGGCCACCAGCAGCTACAAGTGCAGCTACCATTTGTATCATGCCGTGATCTTGCTTGGATAAGGAACTATCTGTTACCCCATCCCAATCTTGGATTGTTAATAAAGCCCAGCTCTGCAACTTATCCTTTTGTAGTTCTTCCACCCATGCCAATGCTTGAATTGAGGTTGCATTGCAAACAATAAGTGGCTCTAGGATAGGATTAGAGGAACTATCTACCCCAGATTTTGTGCTCAGGTTTTCATTGCCAACAATTGTCCTATTGTCAGGGCTTGTTTCAAGTGATATGTCTGGTGTAGTACTGGTTGAATTCTCCATAGTAAATTTTTAACTGGAACATCAACCCACTCTGATGGTTGAAGGTTAGCCTACAACTTAGGCACCCGAGTCGCACCCCCTATCAGCTCTACAGCATATAGTTCATCAACTCTCAAACCAAAATGTGTAAGCACTTCTTTGACAGGTACAAGAGCTTGCTCCCACAGATCAGCACCGAGTTTGTCAAATACTTCACGAAAGATCAAGCCCCTAAAATCACGATCATCTGTTACAGTCCCATCAATAGAAAAAATCCTTCTTCCATAGAATTATCTCACCCCTGCCCTGAATACCCAACAAAATTTTATCACCACATTTCACACCTGGTTGAGGAATTTTGACAACCAGTGGCCGAGCAGTATACAAGTCATTCAAAAGATTAAACACAAGGTCCCCAAATTGATACGGGACATGCATACTACTGATGTTCTTGACAATAGAAGGATAAAACGGCATCCAAAAAAATATTTCTATCCTTCCCAACATCCCCAGAAAAATTCCCTCTTGGAATTCATACACACAAGCCGGAAATGCGTCAAAATGGTTATGTTTCTCTGCCTTCCGAAACAGAAACCCACCAGGCCAAAAATTCAAGCAGTGTCGCTGCTGCTTAGCCCCTTGGAGCTCCTTCACCCCCATGGAAAAATCTTTTATACATATCAATTGAGGGCATGTCATAAACTTACCCAAAAATACGTTGATGTGGGTTCCCTGCTGGCCTGCCGAGAGCGAGATTGAGACAAGAGTGTGAATCTGGAAGCCAAAGCCCACCGGATATGTTTCCATCGGTGCCTCCTCTTTTTTTGATGATGAATAGCAGCCCTTTGTGGCTGCACTACTTGTATATTTTCTGAGACAGTGGAGGCACGGCCGAACTGATTTGCCGAGATAGAGGCAGATTGGAATTCTTCCGTCTGCTGTGCTGGGAGACAGAAGTGATTTTTTGAGGTCGAACCCAAATCAACCATTACCGACGAGGATTTGGTAGCATACCCCTCCGATTTTGGATTTTCAAGGTCCCTGTCCTCTGATTTCCCTTATCGGGAAATTAGATTTGTCTGGGCCGTCGTAGGACTTCCCTACTCGGGAATATTGAAATTTTCTGGCCCTTGGCCCTTTTGCCCGTCCAAAACAGCGTTTTCTGCCTCAAGAAACCTCTTCATTGTAGTATGTTCTCGACGCCTTCTCTCCTATATTTCTTTCAATAAATTGTGTTCTCTATGCATTCTCTCTTGTATTTCTTCCAATAAATCGAGTATGGCAATACATTCTTTTTGGAACAAAAAATTGCTCATTGTTTTCCCACTCTGATACTAAATGTTAAACACCTAGCCAATACTACCCAAAAGACTGGCCTGATAGGAGCAGAAGATATAGGTATTTAACCCAGGACCACAATAATACACCCACCTTCACGAGTCAATGACCACAGTGGCTTAACACATAGCGACGAGGTCCGAGTGGCCTTCGTCCGAGATTTGCGATCTTCTACGCCTGTTGGGAGTTGAACTTATGACGTAGCGCCTGCTCTGATACTGGTTGTTATGGTCCCAGATCTGACACATAGATTCTTAGGGAAGAAGAAGAGGAAGACGAAAATCAAACCAAAGGGAAGCTTGAAAACCCTAGGTTCGTTAAGGAGAATGCACACCCCTGAGCTCGTTGAGGAGAACTCAAAACCATGTTTAACCTAAAATCAATGTTTCCCTTTCTCATTACTCTTACCCCTTAAATAGTGTTCACCCTTACAAGGCTTAAGATAAAATATTACAAAAATACCCCTATAAATAAAATATTCCAAAAATACCCTTGTGGCCTATTACTACTTTAACTGAAATAAAATAAAGTAAATAAAATAAAAATAATTAAAATAATAATTTTATTGCATGCATAACGAAGAGAAATAAGATTCAAAAGGGAACCTGGACCTAGAGCTCATCAAGGGGAACTCCAAACCCTAGAGCTCATCAAGGAGAACTCTTAACCCTGTTTAACCTAAAAATTAATACTTGTCTTCTCTTCATTCCTTTACCCTCTAAATAGGGTTTGAAGCAAATAGAGGTTAGGGTTTCCTAATTACATTTATGGCCCTACGACATGTAACCTTGAATAAATGAAAAATATACTTAAAAATAATATAAAATATGAAAGTAAAAGTAATTAACTCAGTGAGTCAGTGGCGCCTCCTATGGGTGACTCGGTTAGCTATTGAGTCCTCAACATTCTCATATAGTGCCTACATTTCTGTGTCCACTGCCACCCTCCACCCTGGATGTTTCAGAACCTCCTGGTAGGACTATGAGACTGAGATGGAGGAGATAGATGAAATAAATTGACAACATGAAGGAGATAAACAATGGTGAGATACAAAATTGGATATATGGTGAGAAGTAGAGGGCCTAGTACAAGTTTTGGGTTCTTTTCTTAAGGCAATGGGACTAGTATCATATTTTGGGCCAAAAACAATAGGAGAAGATGGACTTGCCTCATTGGGATCCGTAAACACTGCAGGTATGGTGTCAGCCAGTTTGTCTGGGGGTTAAATAGTTTCCATAGTACGGGGCACAACGGGTCGAGGAGAAGCTGGTACTGAAGAGAAACCTAGAGGAGCATTGTCAGAGTAGTATGAAGAGTCTTCAAAAAAAGTTACATCCCTGGACACAAGTAACCTTTGGAGAGTGGGATTATAGCAAATATGACCTATCTGTGTGTGTGAGTATCCTAAGAAGATACACTTGACAGATTTTGGATCAAGTTTACTATGTTGTGGGGAGGTAATATGAACAAAGCACGTACACCTAAAGACTTTCAAGGGAAGCGAAAAAGGATCATCATGTGGCAACAATGAGTATGGGGATTTATGTTGTGGACTCAATAGCACATCGAGTCACACAACGAAGGAGGCAACAACAACTCACTCAATAGGATTTATTTCATATATTACTTTGAGTAGGATTTATTTCTTATATTGTTTTAAGTAGGAGATATTTCTAATTACTTTATATGTAGGGGCATTATGGGGAATTATTGTAACCCTAACCCTAAAACTCTATGACGTGACCTATTTAAGGGAAATGAATGAATGAAATAGGTAAGCTTTGAGGTTTTAGAATAACCTAGTGTAAACAGGCTGAGATCACCTCTTGATCTCGAGTTTAGGGTTTACTCCAAAAATCCAACCTATCCTTCACCCTCCATTGCCATCCATCTTCACCCAAATTCATCCACCATCATCCCTACTAAGAAAAAGAGCTTCCTACCCCTTTTCCGAGCCCAAAGAGGAGGTTTGTCCTCCTTCTCGGCAGCAGTAGCAAGAGAGGTCTCAATTCCTCCCTTACCGAGCAGAAAAGTGAGGATCTTCATCCTCAAATCTTGAGAAATCCTAGTGCAATGTGGGAGCTGATCATAGCAGAAAAGAAGAGGTAATAATCTATCCCAAACTCATGTTTCAAGTTATTTAAGAAAGAAGGATTGCACTCTTAGCTAGAGCAGCAACAAAGAGGGCCAAACCCTCTTTGCCGTGAGAAACAAAAGAGAGCACCTTGCTCTAGCAAGGTTAGCATTACTGTGGGGCCTCCTACCTATCACAGCAACTCGGTAGGACCATCAAAAGAGGATCTTTCCTCCTGGTCTAGCACTAGACAAAGAGAAATACTCATATACAGACCCTTGACGTGAAGTGAGTTAAATTCTGAGTGTTGGAGTTTCAAGTTCCACGCCGTGTTACTCGATCCATGAACCGGGACCGTAACAACTTGGTATCAGAGCAGGGTAACATGGGGGATAATATCAACAATGAAGAAATCCAAATCAGGAAACAAAAGATAGAAGATAGCCTTGAAACAGCACAACCAATGTTGGGGAAGGTTTGTGGTTTGGAAGAAGAGATGAGTCGAGTCATCAGCATGCTACAGGAGTTGAGGACAGAGAGACATCAGAGTCCAAAGGTGAGAGAGGTTGCTCAACCATATCACAGAAGAGGGGAGCAGTGGCCTGGGCACAGTGCTGTCCACGGACCTCAGCATGGAGGCACAATTCCAAGGTGCACCAAGTTAGATTTTCCCTCTTTCAATGGTTCAGTTGATCCCTTAATTTGGTTGCATAGATGTGAATTATTTTTTTTTTGAACCAAGGGACTACTGAATGGGATAAGGTGCAACTAGCCTCATTCCATATGACAGATGAAGCCATGTTATGGGTTACTCAAGTGGAGAAAGAGAGACCAGGGATGACTTGGAGAGAATTTAAAAATCTATGCATAGTTAGATTTGGCCCTCCCGCCAACAGCAACCCCCTAGGAGAATTAGTTCTATTGTGACAACCTGGTTTGTTGGAACAATATCAAAAACTGTTCCAGGAAAAGTTGGTTCGTGCTGGTGAGAGGGTATTAGTTGACCAACAAGTCTCCCTATTCATAGGGAGTCTCAATGAGTATTTACGGCTAGAGGTGGAACTCCTTATGCCTACGGATTTGGCTCATGCAATGGATATGGCACGAGCAATGGAACAATGACAACAGTTGCAACAACGTAAGCCGGGTTGGTTGGGTGAGAGGAACACTTCCTCCACGTGGCAAGGGCGCCGCTATACTTCATCTCAGGGAGCATCTCCAGCAGCCCCATCCTGACACACTCCGACTACGACTCAAGTAGCCGATCACCGCCCGGGTAATCCCTTACCGAGCTTTATAAAAAAATTAACGAGTGCGGAGTTGGCAGAAAGGCTGTCCAAAATTTATGTTATAACTGCGATGAGCAGTATCGGGTAGGACACCAATCTAAATGATTATTTTGGCTCGAGGTGGAGGATTCAGAGGATCCAGAGGAGCCAGAGGATATAATCGAGGAGGAACCACCGGAGATATCCTTGCATGCTATTACTGGGCAGAAATCGCCAAATACAATGCAAGTCCGAGCTCATGTCATCGACCGAGAATTGGTGGGTCTAGTCGACTCAGGGAGTATACACAATTTTTTGAGTTTGACAATCATACAACATCTCCAAATCCAGATATACACTCATCTGACAGCCACCATCTCAGTGGCCAATGGTGAGAAGGTCCCTAGCTTTGGGATTAGTAAGGCGGTAACTTTTTCCATTGGCTCTACTTCATTTAATGCTAAACTTTTTGTTAGTCCCCTGGCGGGATTTGATATGGTATCAGGCATTAAATGGTTACAAACATTGGGGCCCATTCTGTGCGACTCTTCAACTTTAACCATGAGCTTTGATTTGGCCGGGAGTCGGGTGCATTTACAGGGCTATCAGGTGGATAGGGCCCACCGCATGCACACTTTGCAGACATAGGAACAACCTGACAGTACTAGTGAGGGTCTGGTTGAGGAGTTCTCTGACCTCTTCCAGGAGCCTTCGGGTTTGCCTCCCCTGAGGCACTGTGACCACAAGATCTGTCTGAAACCAGGATCTGAGGTAGTGGTCGTACGACCGTACCATTACCCACACCTTCAGAAGGACGAGACAGAGTGTCAGTGCCAGGAGATGTTGAAACAGGGTCTTATTCATCCCAGTCGCTCCCCGTTCTCTTCACCCGTCTTACTTGTGAAGAAACATGATGGGACATGGAGGTTATGCGTGGATTATCGGGAGTTGAACGTGCAGACAGTAAAAGACAAGTTTCTGATTCCAGTAGTGGATGAGCTCCTGGATGAGTTACATGGGTTGTGGTTATTCACTAAACTCGACCTCCATTTGGGATACCATCTGGTCCGGATGCACCCCTCTGATATCGAGAAGATGGCATTCCGTACGCACCATGGCCACTTTGAGTTCGTCGTCATGCCGTTTGGGTTATCCAATGCACCCTCCACTTTTCAAGTTTTGATGAACGAGGTATTTAGCCCTATCTTCGAAATTTTGTTTTTGTATTTTTTTATGATATTTTGATAAATAGCAAGTTTATTGAGGAGCACTTGGCACACTTGAGGATTGTTTTCGACTTGTTACGAGCACATCAGCTCTATTTGAAACATTCCAAGTGTTCTTTTGAGGCTTCACATGTGGGGTATTTGGGACACATTATCTCACATGAGGGGGTTACTGTGGATCTCGAGAAGATCTGAGCTATTCATGAGTGCCCACAACCACAGTCGTGTTCTACATTATGGGGTTTTTTGGGTCTTGTGGGCTACTACTGCAAATTTATTCAGAACTATAGGCCAGTAGCAGCACCATTGACCAGTCTACTCAAGAAAAATTCCTTCATTTGGAATGAGGAGGCCACCAAGTCATTTGTGGCACTCAAAGCTGCCCTCGCATCCGAGCTAGTATTACAACTTCCCAACTTTGACGAATTATTCGTGGTAGAGTGCGACGCTTCGAGCGTGGGCATTGGGGCTGTTTTACAGCAGCTGGGCCATCCTATTGCATATTTTAGTAGACAGTTGGCAATCCGTCATCACAAGCTGGCAGCCTATGAGCGAGAATTGATTGGGTTGGCCAAGGCGATACAAAATTTGAGGCCTTATGTCTGTCTTATTCTCCCTAGCCATGGATCTAGTAACTCGGCGAGGTACTGAAGAATCCAGCATGTTACACGATTTTAAACACTGTAAGGAACCAAGAATTTTGTCTCCAACCACTGTTCACGCAGGTAAATTGAAAGGAGGTTCCTTTTCTCACGTATAAAATTAACCACTATTCACGCAGGTAAATTAAAATAGAATTCTAACCTGCTGAACTTAGAAAAATAAAGTCTCAAGTTACCTCTTCGGAACTCCACCTCTACCCCTTTCCTGGTTCCGTGAGAATTCGGAACTCCTCCTCTTGCCATATTTCAGAACTCCTTCTCTGCCCAGAATTTGGAACTTCTTCTCAGCCCAGAATTCGGAACTCCTCCTCTGCCCAGAATTCGGAACTCCTCCTTTGCCCCTTTCCTGGTTCCGTGAGAATTCAGAACTCCTCCTATGCTCAGAATTCGAAACTTCTCCTCAGCCCTGAATTCAGAACTCCTCCTCTACCCAGAATTCGGAACTCCTCCTCTGTCCAGAATTCGGAACTCCTCTGTCCAGAATTTGGAACTCCTCCTCTGCTTAGAATTCGGAACTCCTCCTCTGCCCCTTTCCTGGTTCCGTGAGAAGATTAAGATCCTTCTTCTTGCTCAAGAAAAGGGAAGTAAATCTCCTCTGTTTTTCTCTCACGTTCACACCAGGCTTCACCCAGAACTCACGTATCCAAGAACCGAACTAGACTCTCGGAAAGGAACTCTAATTACCCTAATTTACTCTAGTTTACTCTAAATTCGAACTTATTTTATTTCTCCATCCTTACCCCTTAAATAGGGTAATTAACATCAACATAGGTTAGGGTTATAAAACCCAATTCTACCCCTACCTTTAAGTCTTATTACAAATCAATAAAATTCAAAATTAAAAGCAACATAAATAATAAAATTAAAGTAGATGACTAAGTGTTATTGAGTCCATAACATCTGCCCCCCCCCCCCCCCCCCCCCCCCCCCCCCCCCCCCCCCCCCCCCCCTGGCAGATCAAGCTTGTCCTCAAGCTCGGAACCTAGGTAGACTTGGTGGAAGTTGTCGATCCGCTCCCATGCTGCACAGTTGTGGCCGATTGCTGCCCAGTAATGGCATGCCGGGATATGTTCCGTGGTTCTTCCTCTATCATATCCTTTGTCACCTCGATATCCTCATCTTCAACCTTATCGATCTAAAACAATCTTTTGCACTGATGCCCAGCCCGATATGGTTCATCATAGTTGTAACACAGATTCTTAGCCCGCCGTTCCGCCATCTCAGCACTTGTCAATTTTTTTATATAGGGAGGTGTAGGATGAGTAGATCGAGATCCCCTGTCAAATTAATACCCGGGTTGTTTCTCGGAGGAATGAGCTCCCCTTGCCCCATGGACGGAGCGCTCCGCTCCCCTGACCATGGAGGTCGTCTGTGCAGTGCCTTCTGTCACAATTCTAAAGCACGGGCTATATTCATAGCGTTGGATAAGTTAACAGGTGCATAGAGCTCCACCTCAAGCTTGAACACCTCAGTCAGGCCTACTGTAAACAGCACAACTTGCTGATCCACTTGTACCATACTTCAGGCTCGTGCTAATTTTTCCTGGAACAGTTTTTGATATTGCTCCATGGCCCCAGTTTGGCGTAACAAAACCATATCTCCCAAAGGGTTGCTGTAAGCCGGAGGAACAAAACGGAGAGAGCACAATCGCTTAAATTCATCCCAATCTACCACGTCGCTATCAACCTCAACTAGCTGGTACCAAAGTTGTGCTTCCCCTAGTAAGTGAAAAACAGCCACGTTGACTTGATCATAGGCTGGGACTCGTTAATGGCTAAAATATTTTTCGCACCGATACAGCCATATCAAAGGGTCTTCTAACCCATTATAAGTAGGGAATTCCATTTTAGTATACCTTGGAACAATGCCTCCCCCCTAGTAGAAGTGTCCACTCGGAATGAGGGGTCCTTGCTATCCCGAGAAACTCGTGTGCCTAGGAAATTTTCTCCCCCTCTATTATACGAATGGTCCCCTCCTCTGTGATCTGGAATGAGAGGTACAGTGCCTCCCCCCGGTTGAGGTGTCCCCCAAAAATGAAGGGTCCTTGCTGACCCGAGAAACTCGTGTGTCTAGTAAACTCATCTCCCCCTCTGATCTGTGAATGGCCCCCCGGAATTGTGTTCTTGCCAGTGCTTAGACTAGTCTCCATGCTATCCATCCTTCCCTTCAAGGTCTCCGTATCGATATCAATTTTGGAGAACCTCTCTAGGACTGTATCAAATTTTCTTTCAAGCAATTCAAAGTATTCATTAGTGCTTCTCTCTGCCGGGTTACCCTGCTCTGATACCAAGTTGTTATGCTCCCTAGCCATGGATCTAGTAACTCGGCGAGGTACTGAAGAATCCAGCACATTGCACGGTTTTAAACACTGTAAGGAACCAAGAATTTTGTCTCCAACCACTATTCACGCAGGTAAATTGAAAGAAGGTTCCTTTTCTCACATATAGAATTAACCACTATTCACGCAGGTAAATTAAAACAGAATTCTAACCTGCAGAACTTAGAAAAATAAAGTCTCAAGTTACCTCTTCGGAACTCCTCCTCTGCCCAGAATTCAAAACTCCTCATCTGCCCCTTTCCTCATTCCGTGAGAATTCAGAACTCTTTCTCTGCCCAGATTTCAGAACTCCTCCTCTGTCCAGAATTCGGAACTCCTCCTCAGCCCAAAATTCGGAACTCCTCCTCTGCCCGTTTCTTGGTTTCGTGAGAATTCGAAACTCCTCCTCTGCTCAGAATTCGGAACTTCTCCTCTGCCCAGAATTTAGAACTCCTCCTCTGCCCAGAATTCGGAACTCCTCCTCTGCCCCTTTCCTAGTTCTGTGAGAAGATTAAGATCCTTCTTCTTGCTCGGGAAAAGGGAAGCAAATCTCCTCTCTTTTTCACTCACGATCACACCAGGCTTCACCCAGAACTCACGTATCCAAGAACCGAACTAGGCTCTTGACTGTTAGGTTCTTCCCTTGCCATGGATCGAGTCACCCTTCTTTCCTCTCTTCCCTCCATGGTTGATCTAGACGTTGGAAGAGAAACCTTGTTTCTTGAACGAGTAATGGTGGAACTCAATTTAGAATGAAGGAGTTTTGGAGGAAGCTCAACCTTGGACCTCAAAGGGAGAATCTGACCTTGACCTCTGAGGGAGAATCAGACCTGTAAAATATAATTTTCTCAATACTTGCCTCTCGTTTCCTTCACGTCCCCCTAAATAGGGTTGAGGGCAAAAATACAAAGATGACCCATTAGGTCAAGTGGTTCACGCCACATTACACTGAACCAAACCAAATACAGTAAACCAAACCAAATTGACATAATTTAATTCCTATGCCTATGGATAACTCGTGATGCTATGGAGTCCATAACATCACACCCCCTCCCCCCGCCCCCCTTGGAGAAAGAGCTTGTCCTCAAGCTCAAAGTATGGGTAGAGGGTGCAAAACGGCGCTAATGGCTCCCATGTCGTGTCACTGGGGTCAGCATCAGCCCATTGCACTAAGATCTCCCAATCACCGTGAATACGACGAGTTTGTAATACCTGTGCCGGAGTAGAAAGTACACGTCCCTCATGGAGTGGTGGCAGCGGGGTGTGCAGCATGGGCGAATCACTGTGGAGGCCTTTAATTGTGAGAATTCTGGCCTCTGGCGGAAGCTGCAATCTGTAGGCCACTGTCCCAATGCGGTCCATCACCTGAAAGGGACCATAATATTTTGGAGAGAGCTTGTGACGTTTGGAGGCTGTCAATGACAGCTGCCTGTAGTGTTGGAGACGCAACCAAACATAATCTCCAGGAGAAAGAAGACTTCCCAGTGCTTCTTGTCATAATATTGGTTCATAGAATTTTGTGCCTTCTGTATATGAGTGCGCACCTCTGTGATGAATGTGTCTCTTTCAGCCAATGCTTGGTCCAAAGTTGCGACTTTAGAGGCCCCTGGTTCATAGGCTAAAAGACGGGGAGGTTCTCTACCATATACCACCTTGAATGGGGTTGTGCCGAGAGCACTGTGGTAGGAGGTGTTGTAACAGCACTCAGCCCAGGCGAGCCACTTAACCCACCTCTTAGGTGAGGCCCCCATGAAACAGCGGAGATACATTTCAATGGTTCTGTTGATGACCTTTGTCTGACCATCAGTCTGTGGATGGTAGGCTGAAGAAAAGGCTAACATTGTGCCTTGTAACTTGAAGAGTTCTTTCCAGAAGGTACTTGTAAAGATTGCATCCCTATCACTGGTAATTGAATTAGGCATCCCATGTAATCGTACAATGTTATCCATAAAAATTTGAGCTACCTGCATTGCAGTGTAAGGACGTGCCAGAGGAATGAAATGCCCATATTTAGAGAAACGATCCACCACTACCAGGATAACAGATTTACCTGACGAAGAGGGAAGTCCATCTATGAAGTCCATAAAAAAATCAGACCAGACCTGTGACGGAAGCTGAAGTGGTTGGAGCAACCCCGCTGGACTTAATGTTTCAGCTTTATTCCGTTGACAAGTCTGACAAGCCGCCACATAATCAGCTATACTGTGCTTCATGCCCCTCCAATAAAATTCCCTACTAATTCGAAAATATGTTTTCTGTCAGCCCTCATGTGTACTGTCATGGAAGGAGGCCAAAATGCTGTTAATCAGAGGGGATGTGTGGTGTAGAAAAATTCTATTTTTGTAGAGAACGAGATTGTCCTGAACCGTCCAATGTGGTGCCGCTGTGCCCTACTGGATATCCTTGCATAAGGAGATAATATCTGGGTACTGTTGTGCCTCTTCCTGTATAAATCCAACAAGAGAGCTCTGGGCTGACTGATGGCGTTTAATTGCGTCTCTGGAACGTCCCGGCGAGATAAGGCATCAGCCCCTACATTCAAACTTCCCGGTTTATACTCGACAGAAAAGTCAAACCCCATAAGCTTACGTAACCAATGCTGTTGTGGTGAAGTAGTGAGACGCTGCTCAAGAAGATACATGAGGCTGCAATGATCAGTGCGAATAAAAAAACAACGTCCCCAAAGATAAGGGCGCCAATGCTGTATAGCTTTCGCCAATCCAATCAATTCCCTCTCATAAGCTGCCAACTTGTGGTGGTGTTGGCCCAGTTGACGGCTAAAATAAGCAATCGGGTGGCCCTGTTGGTGCAACACTGCGCCAATACCGCCCCCTGAAGCATCACATTCCACTACAAAGGACTCCTCAAAGTCAGGGAGCTGCAAAATTGGGGCTGATGATAAGGCATCTTTCAATTTCTAAAAGGAATGAGCTACTGTCTCTGACCAGGTAAAAGCATTTTTCTTGAGGAGATTGTTGAGCAGAGCTGCATGCTGGCCATAGCTACGAATAAATTTTCTATAATATCCAGCTAGGCCCAAAAATCCTCTTAAGGCTGTAATAGATGTAGGAATAGGCCAATCTGTGACCGCTTGTATCTTACTCTGGTCTACCTTCACCCCTGACGCTGAAATAACGTGACCGAAATATGCCACTTCTGATGTGCCCATAGAACATTTTGACCGATTTAAAACCAAATGATGTGAACGTATAAGAGAAAATACCTGGTGAAGGTGCTGAAGATGTTCTTCCCAGCTGTTGCTATAGACCAAAATATCGTTGAAAAAGACCAATACATATTTTCGCAAGAGAGGGGAAAATACCTCATTCATGAGGGCCTGGAAGGTGGAAAGCGCATTTGATAGACCAAATGGCATTACGAGGAATTCAAAATGGCCGTGATGCGTGCGGAACGCTGTTTTCTCCACATCTGATGGATGAACTCGGATTTGATGATAGCTAGATTTCAAATCGAGTTTAGTAAATATAGTAGCTTCATGTATCTCATCTAACAGTTCATCCACCACTGGAATAGGAAATTTATCTTTAATTGTATGGGCATTGAGTTGTCGGTAATTCACACAGAACCTCCATGACTTATCATGCTTGCGGACTAGTAATATCGGTGAAGAAAAAGGAGACCTGCTGGGCTGAATAATACACTATGCTAATATCTGCTGGCACTGCCTTTCAATCTCATCCTTCTGTAAGTGAGGGTAACGATACGGACGTACCACTACCGGCTCGGTCCCCGTTTTCAAACGGATACGGTGATCACAGTGCCTAAGTGGCGGTAAGGCAGTAGGGTCTTGAAAGATATCCTCAAATTCTTTAAGTAAGTGAGATAACTGGCATGTATTTGTGGACTGGACCTGGGCAACCTGTAGTGCGTAGGTGAGTGGTGCTTGTGTGCCATGCAATATAATCTGATGTTGGTCCTCTATAAAAGACATGGTCAGAGCTTGGAAATCCCATAGAATTGGTCCCAACAATTGTAGCCAATTAATTCCTAGCACCAAATCGAATCCTGATAGTGGAATCACCAGAAAATCTGCAACAAATTTATATCCCTCAATATCAAAGTGTGTGGCTGGTGATATGCCTACACTAGTAATTTTAGCCCCATTGGCTACTGATACAGAAAGACCATTCTGTTGTTGTACTACTAACCCAAGTTGTTCTGCCACCTGCTAACTGATGAAATTATGTGTACTACCCGAGTCAACTAAAGCCAGTAACTGTAAATGATGTAATTGGGCTTTAACCTGCATTGCGCTTGCACTGCGTAGACCAGTCATAGCATGAAGGGAAATCTCTGGATCTTCGTGGTCAATTTCCACAATTTCTTCCTCTTGTGGTATTTCGTCTCCATCCTCCCACAGACATATACTAAATAATCGTTTGCAGTGGTGACCGAAAACATACTGTTCATCACAATTAAGACAGAGGCCCTTGGCCTTTCTCTGCTCCATTTCCTATCTAGTAAGTTTTTTGAAATAAGGAGCAGGTGGAGCTGAATTAGAGATGTCTGGGCGTGGGGCTGCACTGTCTCTAAATCTTGGAGGTCCATAGGAATGGTTTGGCGCAGAGGCATTGGGCCTTCCTGGCCAAGCTGGTTTTCTGACTAGTGACTCCTTTAGAACACGCTACTTGTGCTCAATTGCTCTGGCTAAATTCATAGCGTGGTCTAAATCTGTAGGAGCATATAATTCAACTTCTAAACGCATAGCTTCTGTCAAACCAGCAGTAAAAATATGAACATACTGTGTGTGGCTAACAAACTGGTTTGCTCGGGCTAACTTTTCCTAGAAGGTCTTTTGGTACACCTCTAGTGTTCCAGTTTGTTTGTAATTGATTAATTCGCCCAATGGATTGTTACTAGCAGGAGGACCAAATCTCATCATGCAAGACTGTCTAAAAGTTGCCCAATCCTGAACCACTTGGTCATTTCGGAATTGGTGGTACCATAGAAGCGCTTCATCGAGCATGTGGTAGGCGGCCAAATACACTTTCTCATCCGCAGGTGTTTTTTGATGGTAAAAGAACTGATCACACTTGGCTAACCAAATCAAAGGGTCCTTAGACCCATCATATGTAGGAAAGTCAAGTTTTAAATACCTGGGCACAGTGTTTAGTCCTTGAACGGCAGGCCCCAGATGGGAATGGTGTTGACGCATTGGTGGTTGTGGGGGAGGTGGTGGGTGGAATGGATGGTGTTCGGCCGGTGGAGAGTAGGCAGCTGGAGGTTGGGCTCGTGTATCATGGTCCTCTTGTCACCGGAGGAGAGCTTGGATGGCAGCATCCATTGATTTTATTGCCTCACACAAATCAGAGGTTGTTTGATGCACCTCTTCCAGGGCATGAGCCTGGTTATCTGTCCTTTGCCTATTATCTTCCACTAACTGTCTCAAATCGTCAGGGGAAAAGGAATCCCCAAGGGTGGACCTGTCTGATACCAAGATGTTAGGTTCTTCCCTTGCCATGGATCGAGTCACCCTTCTTTCCTCTCTTCCCTCCATGGTTGATCTAGACGTTGGAAGAGAAACCTTGTTTCTTGAACGAGTAATGGTGGAACTCAATTTAGAATGAAGGAGCTTTGGAGGAAGCTCAACCTTGGACCTCAAAGGGAGAATCCGACCTTGACCTCTGAGGGAGAATCAGACCTGTAAAATATAATTTTCTCAATACTTGCCTCTCTTTTCCTTCACGTCCCCCTAAATAGGGTTGAGGACGAAAATACAAAGATGACCCATTAGGTCAAGTGGTTCACGCCACATTACACTGAACCAACCCAAATTAAACCAAACCAAATAAAGTAAACCAAACCGAATTGAAATTACATGAAAAGTAAATTGACATAATTTAATTCCTATGCCTATGGATAACTCGTGATCCTATGGAGTCCATAACATTAACAAGGAACTCTAATTACCCTAATTTACTCTAGTTTACTCCAAATTCGAACTTACTTTATTTCTCCATCCTTACCCCTTAAATAGGGTAATTAACATCAACATAGGTTAGGGTTATAAAACCCAATTCTACCCCTACCTTTAAGTCTTATTACAAATCAATAAAATTCAAAATTAAAAGCAACATAAATAATAAAAGTAAAGTAGATGACTCAGTGTTATTGAGTCCATAACAGTCTGGGCTTGGGGTTTTCTCATACGCATGGATCACTACAGCCTTAAATTCCTACTAGAACAGCGTTTGACGACGTCTCCACAACAACATTGGATCAGTAAGTTGTTGGGGTTTGAATTCTCGGTGGAATATCATGCGGGGAGATTAAATAAGGTGGTAGATGCTTTTCACGATGTTTTGAGGATCACACACGCCACTGACCCTGAACTGCAGGAACTCCATCAGAAGATTTTAGAAGGGACAATGAATTCGAAGTGGTCCATCCAGATTTCACATATTTATTACAAGCAACGGCTTTTCCTTCCACCTGAGTCCGATTTGATTCCAGCTATTCTCTTGGCCTACCATGATAGTAGACACAAGGGGATACAGAAGACCTTGCACAGAATTCGAGCTGATTTTTACTAGCAACCCATGAAACCCTCTATTGCGACTTATGTGGGCGACTGTAGGGTCTGCCAGTGCAACAAAGCTGAGCACTTGAGTCCAGCCGGTCTTCTCCAGCCTCTGGCCCTTCCTACGCAGGTTTGGGCCGATATTTCGATGGATTTTGCGGAAGGTCTACCCCTGTCCTCCAGAAAATCCGTACTTTTCGTGGTGGTTGATAGATTCTCCAAGTACGGATATTTTATATCGCTGACTCATTCGTATATAGCAACATGGGTTGCATAGACTTTCCTGGAGCAGATAGTCCGCTTACATGGCATTCCATAATCCATTATGACTAACAGAGATGCAGTTTTCATGAGCACCTTTTGGCGGGAACTGTTTCGCTTGAGTGGCACAAAATTGAAGTTCTCCTCCGCCTATCATCCCCAGACAGAGGTGGTGAACCGCACCATCGAAATGTATCTACGGTGCTTGGTGGGGGATCGTCTGCGGCAATGGGTTCAATGACTTTCGTGGGCCGAATACTATTACAACACTTCGTTCCACTCTGCATTGCAATCCACTCCTTTTCGGGTTATATATAGCCGGGATCCACCTCGCCTTCTCTCGTACAACCCAGGGTCTACCCGCGTGGACACGATTGATCAGGCACTTATGGACCAGGATTTGCTGCTACAGAATATCATAGAATGGCTACGACGCGTCCAAGCTCAGATGAAGGATGTCTACAACAAAGGCCACCGTGAGGTCTCTTTTGAGGTTGGGGAGTATGTGTGGCTATGGCTCCAGCCCTACCATCAATAGTCTCTTGCGGGGCCTCCACGTCATAAGCTCTCTCCGAGATTTTTTGGGCCGTTTCCCATTCTTCGACGTGTGGGACCGGTAGCCTATCAGCTCAAATTACCAGACACAACCAAAATTCATGATGTGTTTCATGTCTCGCTTTTGAAGCCACATTCTGTGGTGCAACCTACATCCACTCCATTCCTACCACCGGTTGATAATGGCGAGGTTATTCTTAACCCAACTGCAGTGTTACGCGCGCGGCTGACCAATGACCATTGGGAGATTCTCGTTCAGTGGACCGACACTGACCCCGACGCTGCAACATGGGAACGTGTGGACATCTTCTAACAAATCTACCCATCTTTTGAGCTTGAGGACAAACTCTTTCTCCATGGGGAAGCAGATGTTGTGGAATCAATAGCACACCAAGTCACACAACGAAGGAGGCAACAACAACTCACTCAATAGGATTTATTTCTTATATTACTTTGAGTAGGATTTATTTCTTATATTGTTTTAAATAGGAGTTATTTCTAATTACTTTATATGTAGGGGCATTATGGGGAATTATTGTAACCCTAACCCTAAAACTCCATGAAGTGACCAATTTAAGTGAAAGGAATGAATGAAATAGGTAAGCTTTGAGATTTTAGAATAACCTAGTGTAAACAAGTTGAGATCACCTCTTGATCTCGAGTTTAGGTTTTACTCCAAAAATCCAACCTATCCTTCACCCTCCATTGCCATCCATCTTCACCCAAATTCATCCACCATCATCCCTACTAAGAAAAGGAGCTTCCTGCCCCTTTTCTGAGCCCAAAGAGGAGGTCTGTCCTCCTTCTCAGTAGTAGTAGCAAGAGAGGTCTCAATTCCTCCCTTACCGAGCAGAAAAGTGAGGATCTTCATCCTCAAATCTTGAGCAATCCTAGTGCAACGTGGGAGCTGATCATAGCAGCAAAGAAGAGGTAATAATCTCTCTCAAACTCATGTTTCAAGTTATTTAAGAAAGAAGGATTGCACTCTTAGCTAGAGCAACAACAAAGAAGGCCAAATCCTCTTTGCCGTGAGCAAGAAAAGAGAGCATCTTGCTCTAGAAAGGTCTGCATTGATGTGGGGGCATCCTACCTATCACAGCAACTCGGTAGGACCATCAAAAGAGGATCTTTCCTCCTGGCCGAGCACTGGTCAAAGAGAAATACTCATATACAGACCCTTCATGTGAAGTGAGTTAAATTCTGAGTGCTGGAGTCTCAAGTTCCACGCCGTGTTACTCGATCCATGACCCGGGACCGTAACAATTTATGACCGAGAACAGAAGAAGGTAGCCTATTTATAAGAAAGCATGTAGTAAGGATGGCATACGGCCAATAAAAGTATGAGACTTTCATGGTATACAGTAAACTGCGAGCTACCACAAGAAGGTGGCGGTTCTTCCGTTCTGCTACACTATGTTGTTGAGGGGTGTAGACACACGATGTTTGATGGATAATGCCATTGTCTTGACAAAATAAGCCAAGGTCTCTGGAAGTATATTCTTTGGCATTGTCAGACCTTTATGTTTTGTGTCTCTCGAAGCAAATGCATATGAAATGTTTGAATTGCAATTGGTAGTGCAATTAAGTTTGTTCTCATTGAAATCAAGAAGAGAGTCAACGCTCGATCAACAAATCAATCATGTTTTATACTATTGACCGAGTGTTGACTCCCTTCTTTATTTTGATGATAAAAAAATTTAATAGAGTTGAGAGTTGTAAATCTAATATTTCAAATACGTTTTCCTTCAAGATACATCAATTTCAAGGTCTAATGCATTGAACTTATACAAATTTCCCAAAGACCACAAGCCTCATGGTTGGCTCAGGTGGCTTCTCAATTCACCCCCTCTTAAGAAGCCACCTTGGCCAAAATTTGGTATTAGAGCAAGCCAAATACTTGACTGAATTCAAAATCTTGATTTTTAAAAATATTAAATGGCATCTCATGACAAATTTCTCATTCCCAAAGGACAATCTGCCAACCACCCACCTTTGTTTAATGGAACAAACTATGGATATTGGAATGTAAGAATGGATTTCTTCTTTCAGTCCATGGATTGAGAAATATGTCAAGTGACGAAGAATGACCCTTTTCAGCCTCAAAAGCTTCAAAATGGCCTTCCTATTGCAAAGGAATTCAATGAGCTGACAAGGGAAGACAAAGAGCAGCTCAAAACAAACTCCAAGGTCATAAACCTCTTGTTATGTGCCTTAGGACCAAACGAGTTCAATAGGGTCTCCACATGTAAGACCCCTAAGGAAATATGGAAAAAACTAGAGGCCACACATGAAGGAACCACTATACTAAAAGCCTCTAGAATTAGTCTTTTAATAGCATAATACGATGAATTAAAAATGAAACTAGGTGAGTCAATAGCTGAAATGAACTCAAGGTTCACTCAGATAATCAATGAGTTGAATATTTTATGAGAAAAGATTCCTTTTATAGGCAAAATGACAAGCTTCTCAAGGCACGTCCAAAGTCATGGGAGATGAGGAAGACTACCATTTGTGAGAATTATAACTTTAGAACAATAAGCTCGGAAGAGTTACTAGGAATCTTTTTCACATATGAGATGGAACCAAAAGATGTTGAGGAAGAGAAACCTAAGAAGAAAAACAATGATCTTAAAGCCAAAATGAGTACTGAAAGGAGCTCTAGTGAAAAAAAGAGCAGATGTGAAGGGTTTTTTCACTAGAAATCTTCAAAGCATTTATAGGAAGAATAAAATTTTCAAAAAAATGCCAATTTAGAACTCAAAATGATAAATTTCATAAGAACACTAATGGTTTTTTTGAGTGGCAAATTAGGACATAGAAGGAACAAATGTCTAAAGTTATAAGAAAGAACCCCATCCTCAAGCAAAGATCCCAAGAACAAAAAGAAGAAAGTCTAGATCTCAGAATGGATGCAATGGAAGAAGTGTCTAGCCACTCAAATGAAGAAGAAAGTGACGTTAGACACATGGTTGTTGAAGACAATGATGACGAGTCTACCACTTCCGAAGAGGTAAATAACTCAGACTATGAACATGAACTTGAATTACTTGTAGAAAAACCCATTCATAGTCTAAATAAGTATAAAGAAAAATGCAATGCTCAATTACATGAGATTACAAGGCTCAACAAAGAGCTAGTGTTCTTGAAGGAGGTAAATGAAAGTCATATAGAAAATGCCTCAAGACAAAGTGGATTGATAGATAAGTTATCATGCGATAGGCTTACTTTTGAGAAGAAGAGTTTAGACCTAGAACAACAAGTCAAACTTCTATCCCTCACATCCACACCCATGAGGAAAGTTGGTGTTGGGAGATATGAATAAGTTGAAGTGTCATTGATATAATTAGTTTATGATTTTTGCCTCTTCTTAATCTTACTAGAGTGGAGGGTATACTTGTAATATTGATACTTTTAACATCTATAAATAAAGCTTAAGGGGGAGGGTTAGAAAAATTCCATAGCCCTATTCTTCTGCTCCTTCTCCTCCTATTCATCACCCTTCTTCTTCTCCTCCTATACCTTCTCTCTACAACTCTTCTTCCTCTTCTCAAACCTTAATCATCTTCTACTTTTATCATACATCATGGAATCCTAAGTTCCAACATGGTATCAGAGTAGGGAAATATCTGAGATGGAAAAGGAGAAGAACATGAAGAAGAAAGGGGGGAAGAAGAAGAAGAAGAAAAAGAAAAAAAGTGGAATCTCATTTTCCCTTAGTCTTCTTTCCCAATTCCTATTTTTCATTGAACGTTTCACTCTCTTGCCGTATTTTTCATATAAAAAATTATATACCATCAAGAAGATCCTTGAGTCTAGTTTTCAAATAAAAAATAATCGTTGAAATCATATTTTCTAGAAAGATAAATCGATATCTGAATCAGCAAAGATCAAGCAGTAGAAAAGTTTTATGTAGCAGTAGAAAGCCTTAATCGCATAAATGGTTTGTACCAATACTAATGAGGATTTATATTGAGTATTATATCGAATAAGAAATATATTTGAGTCTACTTTCTATCCCAATAAACCATTTCTCAATCTGATCTTTCTAGAGAGATATAACCTCATTGGTAGAAGCAAAGGTCATGTTGGTATCCTATTGCATGTGAAGATCCGAATTTTTGGCTTCAGTTTTTGAGTTGTTGTTTATTGATCAAGAAAGTATCTCATGATCTACCCTTGTAAAAGTTTTGGTTTTTGACTAACAATATCTCGAAAAAATCATTGAATTATCATCTTATTTTCATAAACTTTCCTTGATTTATTTGTCAAAGAAAAGAAGTGTTCCCTGAATTATGGCAACTTCCCAAAAAAGTAGTTACTTGATTTAATACTGGAAAATAAAAAAGTGTCTATGTAAGGAGATTCTGATCTAGGATCGGATTCAAAATGTATGTTCCTTATCTGGTTATGAGAAATCCTTGTAGCATATTAACAGCGTGTTGGAGTGGCACTCGGTGTACTTATCTCCTTATGAAGTGAGCAACCTCGCACATCCTATCACTCAATAAAATCCTTTCAAGCTATAACGGGTCTAGCTGCAAGCTTTGCCTTTGGTTTTTTATCTTGCCTTTCAATGCCAGTTTCATTCTGTAATTAAATCTCTAAGCATTGCCTATATTCAAATACACGACACTTATGTCATTGGCATCTAATTAGTTGGTTTAATATGCTTGATCTCAGTTTGGTGACTGAATTAATCACTGATGCAGTAAGCATGGAAGCAACATCCATTACTATTTTATTCACTCTTCTCTATTTTTGTGAAGACCTTGCAGCTACTCTCGGAACCAGTAGCCCTCAATTCAATTATTCTTTTTTAGAAGATTAACAACACTCGGTTCAACTTATTGGAAGCTTATTACTCGGTTCCAACGTATTATTTGGTGCACATCTTCTTCATTCCAGGATGGACTTGCTGCAGATTATCTCGTGGGTCCTTCTTACTCGTAAGGACCTTTACTATTTACCAATTATCCACTATTATATAACAACATATTTTGTATGTGTTATTTGGGCATTGGCTCATTACCGTAGTTGTTATTGTGTCTCTTTGATTAAGACATTATTATTGAAAAAGAATTCCTTGGTTTCTTGCCTTGGGTTTATTATTTGTAGACTACTATCGACATTGGTTCATTGGTTCATAAGATGAAGAATTTGAATTACTTAGGAAAATAAAACACACAATGACCCTGACTTCTTCAACTTATCTTCCTCATTACCCATTACCCTTTTATTATTTGGCAACCTTTCTCCTACCATCCTTTTTTTACTCTCGTTTACCCCCTTTGGCCAACCCTTTTTGGTGTGTTACTATGGTTAGTCCATCTTATATATATAAGGGTTTTTATATCTGTTTTGTGAATGACTGGCTTTACCCACTTTAATGATTATTATCACTATTTTGAAATCCTTTGAGATTGTTTCAACAAATTTTTTATATCCCATTTCTATCTTTTGAGAGTATGTGTCCGGTTTTGTACCTATCCTTGGGACACCGTGATGGAAATATCATTAATACATCTATTTTATTTGTTTCAAGTTAGGATCACTGCCATTACCTCCCAGATTGAGGGGGAGTGTTGGAAGATCTGAATAAGTTGGAGTGAAATTGATGTAATTAGTTTATGAGTTTTGGCTCTTCTTCAATCTTACTAGAGTGAGGTTATACTTGTAATATTCGTACTTTTAGCATCTATAAATAAAGATTAAGGGGGAGGGAAGGAAAAGCCCATAACCCTATTCAAACCTCTTCCTTTGGCTCAAATTTGTCCATATACCCTCTCTCTTTTCCTCTTCCTTCTCTCCCGTTTTTTTTCTCTTCTCTCTCCCAAGAGCTAGAGTTCCTCTCTTCTCTCCTTCCCTTGAGATCTCTTATGATTATGTGTTGTCCCTAGAAATCAATAGTTGGGAAGAACAAAATAAAGCAAAAAAATAAGGTCTCTCCTATTCATCACATTAGATGCCACTATTGCAAAGTCACTATGCCCACATTTTCAAAGTAAAGAATGGAAATGGCATCAAATAAACATGAGTACCCAAATCAACTGAAAAGGTTGTGATAAACAAAGATAACTTGGGAAAAAAAATTGGAAACCCAAATCACCTAGCACCTCAAATGTCATCCCAAAGGGACACAATTGTTGTGGACTCAATAGCACACCGAGTCACAAAATGAAGGAGGTAACAACAACTCACTCAATAGGATTTATTTCTCATATTACTTTGAGTAGGATTTATTTCTTATATTGTTTTAAGTAGGAGTTATTTCTAATTACTTTTATATGTAGGGGCATATGGGGAATTATTATAACCCTAACCCTAAACTCCATGACGTGATCTATTTAAAGTAAAGAATGAATAAAATAGGTAAGCTTTGAGATTTTAGAATTACCTAGTGTAAACAGGCTGAGATCACCTCTTGATCTCGAGTTTAGGGTTTACTCCAAAAATCCAACCTATCCTTCACTCTCCATTGCCATCCATCTTCATCCACCTTCATCCATCATCATCCATAGCTGGAAGAGGAGCGTCATACCCCTTTTTCGAGCCCTAAGAGAGGGTCTTCCCTCCTCCTCAGCGTCAACAGCAAGCAGGGGTTCTAACCCTCTTGACAAGCAGAAAAAGGAAGGGTTTCTGGTTCTTCCATGTGAAGGACTGGAGCAACTCCTCTAGTTTGGGAGTCATCACGGAAACAAAGCAGAAACATCCATCAACGTGAGCCAAGGGCTACCCCTAAGCTAGGACTTCAATACTAGCACGAGCAGAAACCAAATCAGAGTTGAAACCCTGATTTACATGAGCAAGAAAAGGTACCTCTTTCAATTCTCTCTCCACGTGATAATATTTCAATTCTAGCTATAATTCTAGTACTAGAAGGGTTCATCAAAAGGGAGACTGATCACATGTGGAAGACCAATCAAAGAAGGGATCTTTAACCCTCCTTACAGAGTCCAGCAACTCAATACCAGTGCTAGATTCACAAATCCCACGCCGTGTTACTCGATCCATGACCTGGGACCATAACAACTTGGTATCAGAGCATGGTAACATGGGGGATACTCTCAGCAATGAAGAAATCCAAATTAGGATACAAAAGATAGAAGATAGCCTTGACACAGCACAACTAGTGTTGGGGAAGGTTTGTGGTTTGGAAGAAGAGATGAGCCGAGTCATCAGCATGCTAACTGAGTTGAGGGTAGAGAGACATCAGAGTCCAGAGGTGAGAGAGGTTGCTCTACCATATCACAGAAGAGGAGAGCAGTGGCCTGGGTGCACTGCTGTCCAAGGACCCCAGCATGGAGGCACAGTTCCAAGGTACACCAAGTTAGAGTTTTCCTCTTTCAATGGTTCAGTTGATGCCTTGATTTGGTTGCATAGATGTGAAAAAAAAAAATTTGAACCAAGGGACTACTGAATGGGATAAGGTGCAACTAGCCTCTTTCCATATGATAGATGAAGCCATGTTATGGGTTACTCAAGTAGAAAAGGAGAGACCAGGGATGACTTGGGGAGAATTTAAAAATCTATGCACAGTTAGATTTGGCCCTCCCGCCAATAGCAACCCGCTGGCGAAGTTAGTCTTATTGTGACAAACTGGTTCGGTGGACCAATATCAAAAAATGTTCCAGGAAAATTTGGTTCGTGCTGGTGAGCGGGTATTGGTTGACCAATAGGTCTCCCTATTCACAGTGGGTCTCAATGAGTATTTACGGCTAGAGGTAGAACTCCTTATGCCTACGGATTTAGCTCATGCAATGAATATGGCCCAAGCAATGGAACAACGACAACAGTTGCAGCAACATAAGCCGGGTTGGTCGGGTGAGAGGAACACTTCCTCCACGTGGCAAGGGCGCCGCTATACTTCATCTCAGGGAGCATCTCCAGCAGCCCCATCCTCCGGACACACTCTGACTACGACTCGATTAACCGATCCCCGCCCTGGTAATCCCCTACAAAACTTTATAAAAAAATTAACGAGTGCGGAGATGGCAGAAAGGCAGTCCAAAAATTTATGTTATAACTGTGATGAGCAGTATCGGGTAGGGCACCAATGTAAATGATTGTTTTGGCTCGAGGTGGAGGATTCAGAGGATGCGCAGGAGCCAGAGGATATTATCGAGGAGGAACCATCGGAGATATCCTTGCATGCTATTACTGTGCAGAAATCGCCTACCACAATGCAAGTCCGAGCTCATGTCATCGACCGAGAATTGGTGGGACTAGTCGACTCGGGGAGTACACACAATTTTTTAAGTTTGACAACCGCACAAGATCTCCAGCTCTAGACACACTCATCCGACAGCCACCGTCTCAGTGGCCAATGGCAAGAAGGTCCCTGGCAATGGGATTAGTAAGGCGGTAACTTTTTCCATTGGCTCTACTTCGTTTAATGCTGAATTTTTTGTTATTCCCCTCGCGGGATTTGATATGGCATTAAATGGTTACAAACGTTCGGGCCCATTCTATGGGACTTTTTGGCTTTAACCATGAGCATTCATTTGGCCGAGAGTCGGGTGCTCTTACAAGGCTGTTAGGTGGACAGGACCCACAACATGCACACTATGCAAACACAGGAACAGCCTAACAGTACTAGTGATGGTCTGGTTGAGGAGTTCTCTGACCTCTTCCAGGAGCCTTCGGGTTTGCCTCCCCTGAGGCACACTGACCACAGGATTTGTCTGAAACCAGGCTCTGAGGTAGTGGTCATGTGACCGTACCATTACCCACACCTTCAAAAGGACAACACAGAGCGTCAGTGCCAGGAGATGTTGAAACAGGGTCTTACTCATCCCTGTCGCTCCCTGTTCTCTTCACCCGTCTTACTTGTGAAGAAACATGATGGGACATGGAGGTTCCACATGGATTATCGGGAGTTGAACGTGTAGACAATGAAAGATAGGTTTCCGATTCCGGTAGTGGATGAGCTCCTGGATGAGTTACATGGGTCGTGGTTATTCACTAAACTTGAACTCCATTCGGGATACCATCAGGTCCGGATGCACCCCACTGATATCGAGAAGACGGCGTCCCGCTCGCGCCATGGCCAGTTTGAGTTCGTTGTCATGTCGTTCGGGTTATCCAATGCACCATTCACTTTTCAAGCTTTGTTGAACGAGGTATTTAGCCCCTATCTTCAAAAAACAAAATTTGTGTTTTTCGATGCTATTCTTATATATAGCAAGTTGGTTGAGGAGCACTTGGCACACTTGAGGATTGTTTTCAACTTGTTACGAGCACAAAAGCTCTATTTGAAACATTCCAAGTGTTCTTTTGCGGCATCACAAGTGGGGTATCTGGGACACATTATCTCACATGAGGGGGTGACGGTGGATCCCGAGAAGATCTGAGTTATTCACGAGTGGCTGAAGCCACAGTCTTGTTCTGCATTACGGAGTTTTCTGGGTCTTGCGGGCTACTACCGCAAATTTATTCATAACTATGGGCCGGTGGCAGCACCATTGACCAGTCTGCTCAAGAAAAAATCCTTTATTTGGAATGCGGAGGCCACCAAGTCGTTTGTGGCACTCAAAGCTACCCTCGCATCTGCGCCAGTATTACAACTTCCTAACTTTGACAAATTGTTCGTGGTAGAGTGTGACACTTCGGGCATGGGCATTGGGGCCGTTTTACAGCAGTTGGGCCATCCTATTGCATATTTTAGTCGACAGTTGGCAGTCCGCCATCACAAGCTGGCAGCCTATGAGCGCAAATTGATTGGGTTGGCCAAGGTGGTCCAACATTGGAGCCTTATCTTTGGGGTTGGGCTTTTCTCATACACACGGATAACTATAGCCTTAAATTCCTATTAGAACAGCGTTTGACGAAGTCGCCACAGCCGCACTGGATCAGCAAGTTGTTGGGATTTGACTTCTCAGTGGAATATCGTATGGGGAGATTAAATAAGGTGGCAAATGCCTTGTCACGGTGTTTTGAGGATTAGTAATCGGTCTATTCGATCAACCAGCCGAGATTTCTAAACCTGGACTTGGTGAGAGATGCACATGCCATTGACCCTACACTGCAGGAATTGCATCAGAAGATTTCGGAAGGGACAATGATTTCGAAGCGGTCCATCCAGAACTCACTTATTTATTACATGCAACGGATTTTCCTTTCACCTGAGTCCGAGTTGATTCCAGCTATTCTCTTGGCCTACCATGACAGTACACACGAGAGGATACAGAAGACCTTGCACAGAATTCGAGCTGATTTTTACTGGCAAGCCATGAAACCCACTATTGCGACTTATGTGGGAAACTATCAGGTCTGCCAGTGCAACAAAGCCGAGAACTTAAGTCCAGACAGTCTTCTCTAGCCTCCAGCCGTTCCTACGCAGGTTTGGGCCGACGTTTCGATGGATTTTGTGGAAGGTCTACCCCTGTCCTCCGAAAAATCCATACTTTTCGTGGTGGTTGATAGATTCTCCAAGTACATTTTATACCACTGGCTCATCCTTATACTGCAACACGGGTTGCTCAGACTTTCCTGGAGCAGATAACCCGCTTACATGGCATTCCAGAATCCATTGTGAGTGACAGAGATGCAGTTTTCATGAGCACCTTTTGGTGGGAACTGTTTCACTTGAGTGGGACAAAATTGAAGTTCTCCTCCGCCTATCATCCGTAGACAGATGGGCAGACAGAGGTGGTGAACCGCACCATCGAGATCTATCTACAATGCTTGGTGGGTGATCGTCCGCGGCAATGGGTTCAATGGCTTCCGTGGGCCGAATACTGTTACAACACTTCGTTCCACTCTGCCTTGCAATCTACTCCTTTCCGGTTTATATATGTCTGGGTTCCACCTCGCCTTCTCTCATACAACCCAGGGTCCACCCGCGTGGACGCGATTGATCAGGCACTCATGGACCGGGATCTGCTGCTACAAAATATCACAAAATGGCTATGACACACCCAAGCTCGGATGAAGGATGTCTACGACAAAGGCCACCGTGAGGTCTCTTTTGAGGTTGGGGAGTATGTGTGGCTACAACTCCAGCCCTACCATCAGCAGTCTCTTGCGGGACCTCCACGACATAAGCTCTCTCCCAGATTTTTTTGGGCCGTTTCCCATTCTTCAATGCGTGGGACCAGTCGCCTATCAGCTCAAACTACCGGACACGGCCAAATTTCATGATGTGTTTCATGTCTCTATTTTGAAGCCACATTTCTGGGCACAGCCTACATCCACTCCATTCCTACTACCGGTTGATAAGGGCGAGGTTATTCTTAACCCAGCTACGGTGTTACGCGCTCTGCTGACCAATGACCATTGGGAAATACTCGTTCAGTGGATGGACACTGACCCCGACGCTGCAACATGGGAACATGTGGACATATTTAAACAAGTATACCCAGCTTTTGAGCTTGAGGACAAACTCTTTCTCCAGGGACTCAATAGCACACCGAGTCACACAACGAAGAAGGCAACAACAACTCACTCAATAGGATTTATTTCTTATATTACTTCAAGTAGGATTTATTTCTTATATTGTTTTAAGTAGGAGTTATTTCTAATTACTTTTATATGTAGGGGCATTATGGGGAATTATTGTAACCCTAACCCTAAAACTCCATGACGTGATCTATTTAAAGGAAAGAATGAATGAAATAGGTAAGCTTTGAGGTTTTAGACTAACCTAGTGTAAACAGGCTGAGATCACCTCTTGATCTCGAGTTTAAGGTTTACTCCAAAAATCCAATTTATCCTTCACTCTCCATTGCCATCCGTCTTCATCCACTTTCGTCCATCATCATCCATAGCTGGAAGAGGAGCTTCCTGCCCCTTTTCCGAGCCCAAAGAGAGGGTCTTCCCTCCTCCTCAGCGTCAACAGCAAGCAGGGGTTCTAACCCTCTTGATTTCTGGTTCTTCCACATGAACGACTGGTGCAACTCCTCTATTTTGGGAGTCATCACGAAAATAGAGCAGAAACATCCATCAACGTGAGCCAAGGGCTACCCCTAAGCTTGGACTTCAATCCTAGCACGAGCAGCAACCAAATCAGGGTTGAAAATCCTGATTTACATGAGCAAGAAAAGGTAACTCTTTCAATTCTCTCTCCACGTGATAATATTTCAATTCTAGCTATAATTCTAGCACTAGAGGGGTTCATCAAAAGGGAGATTGATCACGCGTGGAAGACCAGTCAAAGAAGGGATCTTTATCCCTCCTTACCGAGTCCACCAACTCAATACTAGTGCTGGATTCACAAATCCCACGTTGTGTTACTCGATCCATGACCCGGGACCGTAACAACAACCTAAGGTGGCTCTCTAAGGGTTAAGTCTTTCATGGAGTAGGTATGTCTCCAAGCCAAGAAACCAAAAAATGTTTGGATTTTGGATAGCAATTGTTTGAGGCACATGGTCGATGTCAAGAAGAATATTGTTGAACTCAATCCCAAAGATGAGGTCATGTAACTTTTGGAGACAATAGCACAAGTACCATTAAAGGAATTGGTAAAATCTGTACCTCAACCTGTTTCATATCCGATGTATATTATGTAGAAGGTTTGATGCATGACTTACTAAGCATTAGTCAATTTTGTGATAAAGAAAACAAAATTTCATTTGAAAAGGACAAATTCTTAGTAAAGAATGAAAATGATGAACTAGTTCTAAAGGGACATAGAAATAGGAATCTCTATATAGCCAAACATAGCCAATATTCCCTCAACTAGTGCCATCTATTTGGGTAGAAAATTTGATCAATCTTGGTTATGGCATAAAAGACTAGGACATATAGGAATAGATTCCTTGAATAAATTAGTGAAAAATAACCTAGTGAGAGGACTACCAAATCAAAAATTTGTAAGAGAAAGACCTTGTGATGCTTACCAATTTGGGAAAAAACACAAAATTTCTTTCAAATCCAAGAATCTAGTTTCAACCTTTCGTCCTCTTCTACAAATCCATATGGATTTAATTGGACATACCCGAACCTTAAGCCTAATTGGAAAATGCTTCACCTTAGTGGTGGTAGACGACTATTCAAGGTTGACATGGATAGATTTTCTAACTCATAAGGATGACGCTTTTCCAGACTTCACTAAACTATGTGAAAAAAATTCAAAAAGAGCAAGGCTATCATTGTCAAAATTAGGAGTGACCATGGAGGAATTTAAAGGTTCACAATTTGAGGAAGAAATTCAACCTTAATTTAAATGGCTAAAGTTATTCTTCATGCATACAACATGCCACACAATTTTTTGACCGAAGCTGTAAACACTGCTTGCTATATCAGAAACTGAGTTATTAGCATAAGACCACTTCTCAACAATGTTGAATTTTTGGAAAAGAGAAAAACTTCACTAACTTATTGTAATTTGAGTACAATGAGCCTCTATTTATAATAGAGGAAACAAGTAGAATCCAATTAAAGTTAAACTACCCTTATCCCAGTTACACCAAAAGTTTAACAATAGAAGATAAGTCCTAGAACAATTGAGGAACTGAATATAAATAGAAAACTAACATAACCAAAACACCATCAAATAACACTCTTCTGTGAGACCTCCTTCCATGAGACTCTCCTTAGACTCCACCATACTAATTCTGGCTCTGTGAGACTTCTTGCTAGGAGAGTCATGTAAGACTTTTTCATACCTGTTCATCAACAACTCCCCCCCAGCCCCCTCCCCCCCCTTAAGTTGGAGTTTATAACTTCAGCTTGCAATGAAAAGGATTCTTGCTCTTCAATTTTGTTTTGATAAAAAAAATTCTTCATAGATACAAAAACTCCATTTTTTTGAAAAAAATTCATCTTTTGTTCTCCCTCTTTCTTGGATATTTTTGTCACATAAAAATTACCACAACATGTGGAACATGTTGAATTTATGGAAAAGAGAAATACTTAATTGACTTCATTAAGTTTTTATACTCAGAGTACAAGAACCTCTATTTATAATAAAGAAAGGTAATAGAGTCCAATTACAATAAAACTACCTTTGTCCCAAGTACACCCAAACTCTAGCACTTAAAGATAAGTCCTAACATAATTAAAGAACTCAATATAGATAAAACACAAACATAACTCAAACTAGAATTCTTCTAGAATGTGACCATAAGATAAAGATGCCTTTGTGAGTCCTTCTTGATCTTCCAACTTATGTGATAAGGATGTCAACTTGTGGTAATCATGGTGGGTCCTACTTCTTATGTGTTTGGGCCTATCTTGTGGGCCTTAGACGTGTGGGCTTGGGCCTGTCTTTCAACTTAACAAACTACCTATTTCTAGTACTTCTTCTTCAACTTCTGTTAAAGTCCCAAATCATAGATCTTGTAACACGACGCTGGCAAGGATAATCCAGAGCTTAGTGAACGAGTTTTGCACTGCAGAGGCTACCCTTGGGTTCGATAAAGGGGGAGGAGAAAAGAGATAGGAGAAGAACTCAGATTTGTGAGGGAACCTGGACCTTAGAGCTCGTTGAGGAAAATTCCAAACCCTGTTTAGGCTAAAATCAGACTTGTCCCTTCCCATTCCACTTTCCCCCCTAAGTAAAGTTGGCACCAACACAAGTTCAACATAAAATATGACAATCATGCCCCTATGGCATATTAACTCTTCAACTGAAATAAAAATGAAATAAATGTAAATTCAAAGAAAAACAATTAACCAAATACTAAGTAACTCAGTCATGGCACCTCTGACTGAATCGACCTGCTATTGAGTTCAAAACATCACTTCCCCCCCCCCCCCCCCCTCTGGGTCTCCCCGTGGGCCGTACGTTCCACCTGAAAAGCAATTTTTTTCAACTCAGTCAACATCCCTCACTGTAGAAAACAACCATACGGTGAAGCAACCAAACAACATTTTAAGCAATATATATGTACTTAAATCTTAAAGGGAGAAAATTCATCAAAAATAAATCCACAATAGCTGGGCCATTGCCTGTCAAATATTGTGAAGTGGGATTTGTCACAGCCCCAGCAAAGCCACCAGCAACTATAAGTGCAGCTACCATTCTGTCCCTTCCAAATCTCGCAGCCCAATGCAGGGCAGTCCAACCATTGATGTCACAGAAGTTTGTACCAACTCCAGAACTTAAAATTGGACTTAAGGCAAAGCAGCTATCATGTGTATCATGCCTTGTTCCTGCTTGGATAAGGAACTATTTGTTACCCTATCACAATCTTGGACTTTTGATACTGTCTAGCTCTGCAAATTATCCATTAGTAGTGCTTCCACCATCCATTCCAATGTCTGGATTGAGGTTGCATTGCCAACAATAAGTGTCTGTATGATATGGCCCCATGGATCATCAAGAACTCTCCGCTATAAAAATTTCAGTTCTTGATTCAACAGAGACTTCCTTTTGAACAGTTACACTATCAAATCCATGACATTAGAACTCCACAAATCTAAGTAGGAGAGCTAAACATTGCTTTTATGTGTTTCTTGGAGTTGGATTTTTCACTTGGAAACTTGAGTGAAGAATGAGTAGGAAAAGGCATTAGGAAATTATCATTATCCCAACGGCGACCTTCTATGTAAATTGAACATGGAAGATGATAGCTCTGCCTATAGCTTTGAGCATAGCATCCAAGGGCTGCCCCCTTCTTCCCACATTCACTGTACTTGATCTTTGCACCCCTGGCAACTTCTGCTTCTAAATTCATGATTGTCTCATTTACACAATATACTTGTGGAACCCATTCAACACAAGTTTTAGGAACATGCACAACATTAACATCCTATGTGTGATCTGCCACAACTGCTTCACCAGGAAAACCACAAATTATATCAGTTGCAATCTGCTTCCCAGGTACAAGTTGATACAGTGTGTCTACCACAGTTCTGCACTTCCTTACAGTGTATTCCATGTTCATTGCACTGAGAACCAAATCACTCTCGGACTACCCAGGCACATGCAAAAATGAATAGACAAATGGATGTAGTAAAATACTAGTAATATCTTTCAAGTGCACAAGAAAAAAAGGAGGATTAGTCATTGCAATGCGAAGCATGGTACTTTGATCTTGCGGAAGCTCCACAACAATTGCATTTAACAAAATGGAAAGATAAACTCCAATGTCACAGCCATAGGCACCAGTGTCCTCACTGCTTATCCATATCTCATTAACACCTTCCTGTATGACAGTTTTCCCATGTGCCACAAGACCATCCACTGTGTAGCTCCCTAGATGTCCACGAGCATGTTGTGTCTTGAAAAAAAGTGCAAGCACCTAAACAACCAACATTAATTGGAAGAATCTCAATAAGAGATAAGTCGAGGGGGTTCCTGACATAAACCACCTGGAAGGGAGTGGTCTTGAGCGTGGTGTGATAAGAAGTATTGTAGCAAAATTCGGCTCACGCAAACCAACGGACCCATGTTTTGGGATGATCGCTCACCAAGCAACACAAATACATTTCTAGAGTATGGTTGACTACCTCGGTTTACCCATCTATCTGGGGGTGGTAAGTTGAGGAGAAAGCCAACTTGGTGCCCTGTAGCTTGAAAAGCTCCTTCTAGAAGTTACTCGTAAAAATGGCATCTCTGTCACTGGTGATGGAATCCAGAAGGCCTTGGAGTCGGACAATGTGATCCATTAAAATTTGAGATAAGTCGAGAGGGTTCTTGACCATAAGCCACCTGGAAGGGAGTGGTCTTGAGCGTGGTGTGATAAGAAGTATTGTAGCAAAATTCGGCCCACGCAAGCCAACGGACCCATGTTTTTGGATGATCGCTCGCCAAGCAACACAAATACATTTCGAGAGTATGGTTGACTACCTCAGTTTTCCCATCTATCTGGGGGTGGTAAGTTGTGGAGAAAGCCAACTTGATGCCCTGTAGCTTGAAAAGCTCCTCCAGAAGTTACTTGTAAAAATGGCATCTCTGTCACTGGTGATGGAATCCAGAAAGCCGTGGAGTCGGACAATGTGATCAATGAAAATTTGAGCTATGTGAGAAGTTGTATATGGATGTGATAGGGAAATAAAATGCTCATACTTTGAGAAATGATCCACCACCACTAATATGATTGATTTACCCGAAGATTTTGGAAGACCCTCAATGAAGTCCATGGAGACATCGGCCCAAATCTGAGTAGGGAGCTTTAGTGGCTGGAGTAAGTAGTTGGGCTTAAAGTTTCTATTTTTTTGTGTTGGCAGACTTGGCAGGTGGATACATAGTCAGCTACCATTCTTTTCATTCCTTTCCAATAAAAGTCGCTACTAAGGCAGAAATAAGTCTTCTGCTGTTCTTCATGGGTACTATCATGATACGTGGAAGGATGGTGGGCAGTAAGGCCGAGGTGGCAGGAAGATAAAGCCATTGCTTATATAGATGAGGCAGTCCTTGATGGCCCAGTTGCTATCCATGGCCTGCTGTTCTATGTTGTGCAATAAAGCGAGGAGGTCCCGTAATTGTTGAATTTCATCCCGAATTGAATCCAGCAACAAGAACCGAGGTTGAGTGATGGCATTGAGTTGTGGTGCTGGTATATCTCTGTGTGACAAGGCATCGACGCCTCGATTGAGTTAGCCTGGTTTGAACTCCACCCAAAAATTGAACCCCATTAATTTGTTGAGCCAGTGCTGCTGGGGTGAAGTGGTAAGGCATTGTTCCAATAAGTACTTCAGGCTACAGTGGTCGGTTTGAATAAGGAAGTGGCAGCCCCACAGATATGGTCTCCAAACCAATAAGTTTTCGCTCATAAGCCGCCCATTTGTGATGATGTATAGCCAATTGTCTGTTGAAATAAGCAATAGGATGGCCCTGCTATTGTAATACCTCGCCGATGCCGCCCCCAGATGCATCACATTCAATAATAAAGAGATCCTCAAAATTAGGAAGATGGAGCACTAGTGCTAATGCTAAGGTGTGCTTGAGTTGTGCAAAGGAGGAAGATGCGACCTCGGACCAGATGAAACCATTCTTTTTCAGTAAACCTGTCAATGAAGCTGCTATTTGGCCATAATCTTTAATAAATTTGCGATAGAAGCCTGATAAACCCAAGAAGCTCTTTAACGCAGTTGCTGATTGAGGAGGGAGCCAGTCAATAATGGCCTGAATTTTAGTTCTGTCAACCTTGATGCCAGAGGCTGAAATAAATTGTCCCAAATAAACGACCTCCAAGTCCCTGAAAGAGCATTTCGAATGCTTGAAAATAAGTGATGAGCACGCAATATGTGGAATACTGTTATGGCCCACATTGACCCCTGGTCCTGGGTTAAGTACCTATGTCTTCCGCTCCTAATAGGCCGGTATTTTGGGTAGTATTGGCTAGGTGCTTAACATTTGGTATCAGAGCTTTGGCTAGGTCGCGAGTTTGATTCCCAGTGGACGCAGGAATTCTGCGGGTCCTGGAGGCGGTCGCCGCCGGCACCCATCGCTACGTGTTAAGCCACCGTGGTCATCGGCTCGCGAAGGGGGGGTGTGGTGTTATGGCCCACATTGACCCCTGGTCCTGGGTTAAGTACCTTTGTCTTCCGTTCCTAATAGGCCGGTCTTTTGGGTAGTATTGGCTAGGTGTTTAACAGAAGAAACCCCCAGGGAGGAAGAACCAGCCATTTCCATCCATGCCATGACTGGCTTACACAGCACCAACACTACGCAAGTACATGCGGGTATTCAAAACTTCCGGTTACTTGCCTAAGTGGATTCGGGTAGCACCCACAATTTTTTGAGCCAAACAGTGGCCACCCATTTGGGATTAGCAATTCAGCAGAATTCTGGACTCTCCGTTTCCGTAGCTAACGGGGAAAAGATCACCAACATTGGTCTCTGTTCAGCAGTGCAGTTTGTTATCGAGGGCCACCACTTTGCAGCAGATTTTTTGGTTATTCCATTGGCTGGTTTGATCTCGTCTTGGGCATTAAGTGGCTCTAACAGTTGGGTCCGATATTGTGGGATTTCACTTCATTAACTATGGGTTTCACTTCGGGCCAGCACCACATCACCCTTCATGGGACTCATGCCCCTTCGTTGTGCGCATTCCAGCACCTTCAAGCGGTTGATTCTGATCGTAGTCACTTACACTCTCTCATTGCAGAATTTGGGGATTTATTTATGGAGCCGCAATCACTCCCTCCTATCCGCAACTATGACCACCGGATTCATCTAAAGAAGGGAATGGAGCATATAGTGGTAAGACCATATCATTACCCACATTTGAAAAAAGATGAAATTGAACGCCAATGCCACCAAATGCTCGAGCAAGGCCTCATCCAAGCCAGAAGATCTCCCTTTGCATCTCCAGTGCTCTTAATGAAGAAAAAGGATCATACTTGGCATTTATGTGTTGATTACAGAGAATTACATGCACATACCGTCAAGGATAAATTCCCCATTCCAGTGGTCGATGAGCTTTTGAATGAACTACATGGCGCCAAATTCTTTACCAAGATGGATTTGCGCTCTGGGTACCATCAGATTGGTGTTGACCCTACGGACGTGGAAAAGACCGCCTTTCGCACCTATCATGGCCATTTCGAGTTTCTGGTCATGCCATTTGGGCTTTCCAACACCCCTCCACTTTCCAGACACTCATGAACGAGGTATTTCGACCCCTTTTACGGAAATTTGTACTTGTTTTCTATGATGATATTTTGATCTACAGCCCTACCGGCGAAGACCACCTACAACACTTGCGTTCTGTATTTGTTACTGTCCCGGGTCATGGATTGAGTAACACGGCATGGGATTTGTAAATACAACATTAGTACTGAGTTGCTAGACTCGGTATGAGGGTGAAAAAAACTCTTCCTTGCTGGTTTTCTCTCACGTGGACAAGCCTCTTGATGAAGGCAATATATTGATAGCTAGATATATGAATTTAATCCACCGATGTTGACCAGAATAAAGTAAGGAAGAATACCTTTTTCTTCTCACGGAAATCAGGGTTTCAACCCTGATTTGGTTGTAACACGTCAAGAGATGTAACAACTGCCTTGTAGCAAGCCTTGGCCCACGTGAATGAATTATTCTCCTCTCTTTCCTTGCTTGCGCCAAGCTAGGAACAACAATTAAACTCCTTCACGTGAAGGACCAGAAAATTCTCCACTTTGCTGCTCGTCAAGAGGGTTAGACCCCTTGATGGTTGTTGGCGTTGATGAAGAGGGAGAACCCTCTCTTTGGGCTTGGAAAAGAGGCAGGAAGATCCTCTTCTTAGTATGGATGATGAGGGATGAATTTGGGTGAAGATGGATGGCAATGGGGGGATGAAGGATAGGTTGGATTTTTGGAGTAAACCCTAAACTCAGGATCAAGAGGTGATCTCAACCTACTTAGACTAGGTTATTCTAAAATCACAAAGCTTCCCTATTTCATTCATACATTTCCCTTAAATAGGTCACGTCATGAAGTCTTAGGGTTAGGGTTACAATAATTCCCCATAATGCCCTTACATATAAAGTAATTATAAATAACTCCTACTTAAAATAATATAAAAAATAAATCCTACTCAAAGAAATATAAGAAAGAAATCCTATTGAGTGAGTTGTTGTTGTCTCCTTCGTTGTGTGACTCGGTGTGCTATTGAGTTCACAAGATCTACCTCCCCATGGAGAAAGAGCTTGTCCTCAAGCTCAAAAGCTGGGTAGACTTGTTTGAAGATGTCCACACGTTCCCATGTTGTTACATCGGGGTCAGTGTCCGTCCATTGAACGAAAATCTCCCAATGGTCATTGATCAGCCACGTGCGTAACACCGCCGTTGGGTTAAGAATAACCTCCCCATTATCAATCGGTGGTAGGAATGGAGTGGATGTAGGCTATGCTCCAGAATGTGGTGTTAAGCACCTACGAATTGGAAATCCAGGTGAACCAAATAAGGGCCCTCGAAGACCTAACATTCAAAACCCAATGGGAAGAGCCTATAATAGACTCTTTGGACCTTGGGAAAAACATTCGAGATGAAATCCACAACAGTGTCGTTATCAGATGCATGTGAAGTAGTTTCAATTTGATATCCGCTAGGCGAAACCTTACTGTTGTCGCCAGGGCCAGGATTTCAACTTCGAAATCGAAATTGCGAGGTTTGGGTTGTTGTCGGTTTGTAGAAGGACAGCAATCACAGTGCGTCAACAGTGGTTGTTTGGAATTTTTATACCCTGACCCAGCTTCTAGCCCGTCAAGCCGGAGACGTTGTGGACAGCGAACAGCATGGAGTAGTGGCCGAAATCGATAGAATTTCTGCGTCTCGATGAACATGTGTCATTGCGCTGCGATGGCAGAGGAGGGCTTCGGTTTGGAGGTCGCCTCGCCATCAGATTTTGGAAGTTCGGGGAGGTTTTTAGAGACAGGGAGCTCTCGGATATCCGGCGGCAGCGGAGGGGAAAGACTTAGAGCGGCCAGAGAGGGAGGGGTGGCCTGCAAACCCTCTTCCATTTGTGTCAACGATGGGTTTACGGGGTATCCTTCCGATTTTGGACATGGTAAGTCCCCAAATTCGGACTTCGCCATCGCGGGAGAGACAGAGGGCTCTCTGAGGTCATGCACTACGGATTTCTCTGATTTTTTTGCTGCGGCACTAGAGACCTTAGCATAAATCCGAGCCATTTGTGCATCAAGTCGAAGAGCAGATTGACGAAGAACCTCCTCGTGAGGAGATGAATTGTAGCCGGTGGTCTACACTAGTGGAGCTGGGGGTGGATGAGGAGGGAGGGGTTCAGTAGGTCGTGTATAACTGGGCACCGAATTAGGGGCATGTGCATGGGGTCCCATTGTAGGATGTGGGTGGCGCAGTTGTGGTGGTGGCGGGTGGTGATGGTGGTGATCGGTCGGAGGATTGTAGCTTCCCGGTGGCGGCGCTCGAAGTCCACTGTGCTCCTGTCGCGGGAGAAGAAGCTGGATTGATGCATCCATCGCTGCCATGGCCGAACGCAGGTCAGCAGTGATCTGACGAACCTCGTCAATGGATTGATTTTGAGCCTCTATCCTTCGACGATTTTCCTCAATCAGTTTACGCAAATCCTCTGGGGAAGAGGAATCCCCAAGGGTGGACCACTCTGATACCAAATGTTAAACACCTAGCCCATACTACCCAAAAGACCAGCCTGTTAGGAGAGGAAGACATAGGTACTTAACCCTTAGCCCAGGACCACCAAGACCAGGGTGTCCCATAACACCCAGGACTGGGTGCGTGTACTATGACATGTGGCTTCAAAAGAGAGACATGAAACACATCATGAATTTCGGTTGTGTCTGGTAATTTGAGTTGATAGGCGACTGGTCCCATGCGTTGAAGAATGGGAAACGGCCCAAAAAATCTGGGTGAGAGCTTATGACGTGGAGGTCCCACAAGAGACTGCTGATGGTAGGGCTGGAGTCGTAGCCACACTTACTCCCCAACCTTAAAAGAGACCTCATGGTGGCCTTTGTCGTAGACATCCTTCATCCAAGCTTGGGCGCATCGTAGCCGTTCTATGATATTCTGTAGCAGATCCCGGTCTATGAGTGCCTGATCAATAGCATCCATGCGGGTGGACCCTAGGTTTTACGCGAGAAGGCGAAGTGGATCCTGGCCATATATAACCCAGAAAGGAGTGGATTGCAAGGCAGAGTGGAACGAAGTGTTGTAACAGTATTCAGCCCACGGAAGCCATTGAACCCATTGCCGCGGACGATCCTGTTATGGTTCTGGGGTTAAGTACCTCTGTCTTTCGCTCCTAACAGGCTGGTCTTTTGGGTAGTATTGGCTAGGTGTTTAACAACTTGGTATTAGAGCAGGGTAACCCGGCAGAGAGAAGCACCAATAAATACTTTGAATTGCTTGAAAGAAAATTTGATACAGTCCTACAGAGGTTCTCCAAAATTGACATCAATATGGAGACCTTGAAGGGAAGGATAGATAGCATGGAGACTGGTTGGACTACTGGCAAGAAATTTACTGCATTGGAGGAGAAGTTCACTCTTAGATTGGAAAGCTTGAAAGGAAGGATGGATAGCATGGAGACTGGTCTGAGCACTCGCAAGAACCCAATTATGGGGGACCTTTCGCAGATCAGAGAGGGAGATGAGTTTACTAGACACACGAGTTTCTCGGGTCAGCAAGGACCCTTCATCCCCGGGGGACACCTCAACCAGGGGGAGGCACTGTACCTCTCATTCCAGATCAAAGAGGAGGGGACCATTCGTATAACAGAGGGGGAGATGAACTTCCTAGGTGCACGAGTTTCTTGGGACAGCAAGGACCCCTCATTCCAGGGGGACACTTCTACCAGGGGGGAGGCACTGTTCCGAGGTATACTAAAATGGAATTCCCTACGTATAATGGGTCAGAAGACCCTTTGATATGGCTGTATCGATGCAAAAAAAAATTTAGCCATCAGCGAGTCCCAGCCTATGACCGAGTCAACGTGGCTGTTTTCCACTTACTAGGGGAAGCACAACTTTGGTACCAACTAGTTGAGGTTGATAGCGACGTGGTAGATTGGGATGAATTTAAGCGACTGTGTTCTCTCCGTTTTGGTCCTCCAGCTTACAGCAACCCTTTGGGAGATTTGGTTTTGTTACGCCAAACTGGGGCCGTGGAGTAATATCAAAAACTGTTCCAGGAAAAATTATCATGAGCCAGCAGTATGGTACAAGCAGATCAGCAAGTTGCGTTCTTTACAACAGGACTGACTGAGGTGTTAAAGCTTGAGGTGGAGCTCTATGCACCTGTTGACTTATCCAACACTATGAATATAGCTCGTGCTTTAGAACTGCGATAGAAGGCACAGTACAGACTACCTCCATGGTCAGAGGAGTGGAGCGCTCCATCCAAGGGGCAAGGGGAGCGCATTCCTCCAAGAAACAACCCGGGTATTACTTTGACAAGGGATCCGAGATCTAGTCATCCTACACCTCCTGATATAAAAAAATTGACAAGTGCTGAGATGGCGGAACGGCGGGCTAAGAATCTATGTTACAACTGTGATGAACCATATCAGGCTGGGCTTCAGTGCAAAAGATTGTTTTTGATCAATAAGGTTGAAGATGAGGATATCGAGGTGACGGAGAATATGATAGAGGAAGAACCACCGGACATCTCCTTGCATGCCATTACTGGGCAGCAATCGGCCACAACTACGTAGCATGGGATCAGCTCATCAACTTCCACCAGGTCTACCCAGCTTCCGAGCTTGAGGACAAGCTCGATCTCCAAGGGGGGGGGGCAGATGTTATAGACTCGATAACACTGAGTCATCTACTTTAATTTTATTATTTATGTTTCTTTTAATTTATAATTTTATTGATTTGTAATAAGACTTAAAAGTAGGGGTAGAATTTGGTTTTAATAACCCTAACCTATGTTGATGTTAATTACCCTATTTAAGGGTAAGGATGGAGAAATAAAGGAAGTTCGGAATCAGCATAAACTAGGGTAATTTAGGTTCCTTCTAGGCTCCCTATTCTAGGGTTCTTGGAGTGAACTCTCTTGGGGGTTTACTGCATCCATTGGGGAGTCTTTGAGGAGATCTTGGAAGGAAAAAGAAGAGAAATTACCTTTATCTTCTGAGCTGCAAGAGAAGATCATCTCTTTCACGAAAATTCCAGAAAGGGAGAAGGGTTGGCGTGAGCTAACCGGGAAGGAGGACAAATTCTGGTTGCTGGATTGGTGTTGATGTCAAGAGGTATTTGCTAATCTTATTCCAAGCATTGAGATTAGATTTATGTTTCTCTTTTACGTAAGGAACCAGTGCTGCATGAAATTGGAAACCCTACCTCGACGTGAGCCATGGTATCAGAGCAGGCGTTACATCCCGACTTCGAGTCCCCGCGTGTGTAGGTGGTCCGCACGCCCCTGGCGGGGCGTTGTAAGCGAGTATGGGCTCCTGACCCGGTCCCCATTTCTGTGTTAAGGCGACCGTGGTCGTCAACTCGGGAGGTTGGGGTGTACTGTTATGGTCCTGGGGTTAAGTACCTATGTCTTCCGCTCCTAATAGGCTGGTCTTTTGGGTAGTATTGGCAAGGTGATTAATAGATCCCCCATCAAGCACCGTAGATACATCTCGATGGTGCGGTTCACCACCTCAGTCTACCCATCTGTCTGTGGATGAAAAGCGGAGGAGAACTTCAATTTCGTCCCACTCAAGCGAAACAGTTCCCGCCAAAAGGTGCTCGTGAAAACTGCATCTCTGTCACTCACAATGGATTCTAGAATACCATGTAAGTGGACTATCTGGTCCAGGAAAGTCTGAGCAACCCATGTTGCTATATACGGATGAGCCAACAGTATAAAATGTTCGTACTTGGAGAATCTATCAACCACCACGAAAGTACGGATTTGTAGATGGACAAGGTAGGCCTTGCACAAAATCCATTGAAATGTTGGCCCAAACCTACGTAGGAAGGGCCAGAGGCTGGAGAAGACCGGCTGGACTCAAGTACTCGGCTTTGTTGCACTGGCATACCTGACAGATGCCCACATAAGTCGCAATAGAGGGTTTCATGGCTTGCAAGTAAAAATCAGCTCGAATTCTGTGCAAGGTCTTCTGGATCCCCTCATGTGTACTGTCATGGTAGGCCGAGAGAATAGCTGGAATCAACTCGGACTCAGGTGGAAGGAAAATCCGCTGCTTGTAATAAATAAATGAATCCTGGATGGACCACTTCAAATTCATTGTCCCTTCCGAAATCTTCTGATGCAGTTCCTACAGTGCAGGGTTAGTGGCATGTGCGTCTCTCAGCAAGTCCAGAACGAGAAATCTCGGCTAGGTGATCAAATAGACCGAATGCAGATCTTCAAAACATTGTGACAAGGTGTCTGTCGCCTTATTTAATCTCCCCGCATGATACTCCACCGAGAAGTCAAACCCCAACAACTTACTGATCCAATGTTGTTGTGGCGATGTCGTCAAACGCTGCTTTAGTAGGAATTTAAGGCTATAGTGATCCATGCGTATGAGAAAAGCCCAGCCCCAGAGATAAGGCCTCCAATGTTAGACCGCTTTGGTCAACCCAATCAATTCGTGCTCATAGGCTGCCAGCTTGCATGACGGACTGCCAATTATCTGCTAAAATACCCAATAGGATGGCTGCTCTGCTATAAAACGGCCCCAATGCCCACGCCCGATGCGTCGCACTCTACCACGAACAATTCACCAAAGTTTGGAAGTTGTAATACTGGCACGGATGTGAGGGAAGCTTTTAGTGCCACAAGCGACGTGGTGGCCCCCTCATTCCAAATAAAGGAATTTTTCTTGAGTAGACTTGTCAATGGTGCTACCACTGGCCCATAGTTCTAAATAAATTTGCGGAGTAGCCCGTAACACCCAAAAAAACCCGTAATGCAGAACACGATTGGGGCTACGGCCACACGTGAATAGCTCGGATCTTCTCGGGATCCACCGTAACCCCCTCATGTGAGATAATGTGTCCCAGATACCCCACATGTGAAGCCATAAAAGAACACTTGGAATATTTCAAATAGAGCTGATGTGCTCGTAACAAGTTGAAAACAATCCTCAAGTGTGCCAAGTGTTCCTCAACCGACTTGCTATATATCAAAATATCATCAAAAAATACAAGAACAAATTATCGAAGATAGGGTCAAAATACCTCGTTCATCGAAGCTTGAAAAGTGGAGGGTGCATTGGATAACCCGAACGACATGACGACGAACTCAAAGTGGCCATGGTGCGTGTGGAACACTGTCTTCTAGATATCAGAGGGGTGCATCCAGACCTGATGGTATCCCGAAATGGAGGTCGAGTTTAGTGAATAACCACGACCCATGTAACTCATCCAGGAGCTCATCCACTACCGGAATCGAGAACTTGTCTTTTACTGTCTACACATTCAACTCCCGATAATCCACACAGAACCTCCATGTGCCATCATGTTTCTTCACAAGACAGGTGAAGAGAATGGGGAGCGGCTGGGACGAATAAGACCATGTTTCAACATCTCATGGCACTGACGCTCTATCTCGTTCTTCTGAAGGTGTGGGTAACGATATGGTCGCACGACCACTACCTCATAACCTCGTTTCAGACAAATCTTGTGGTCACAGTGCCTCATGGGAGGCAACCCCGAAGGCTCCTGGAAGAGGTCAGAGAACTCCTCAACTTGACCATCACTAGTACAGTCAGGTTGATCCTGTGTCTGCAAAGTGTGCATGTGGTGGGCCCTGTCCACTTGACAGCCCTGTAAGAGCACCCGACTTCCGGCCAAATCAAAGCTCATGTTTAAATCCAAAAAGTCCCACAGAATGGTCCCCAACGTTTGTAAAAATTTAATGCCTAATACCATATCAAATCCCGCCAGGGGAATAACAAAAAATTCCGCATTAAACGAATTAAAGCCAATGGAAAAAGTTACCGCCTTACTAATCCCATAGCTAGGGACCTTCTCGCCATTGGCCACTGAGACGGTGGCTATTGGATGAGTGTGTATCTGGAGCTGGAGATGTTGTTCGGCTGTCAAACTCAGAAAATTGTGTGTACTCCCCGAGTCGACTAGTCCCACCAGTTCTTGATCGATGACATGAGCTCGGACTTGCATTGTAGTAGGCGATTTTTGCCCAGTAACAGAATGCAAAGATATCTTTGGTGGTTCTTCCTCAATAATATCCTCTGGCTCCTCTGGATCCTCTAAATCCTCCACCTCAAGCCAAAACAATCATTTACATTGGTGTCCGACCCGATACTGCTCATCGCAGTTATAACACAAATTTTTGGACCGCCTTTTTGCCATCTCCGCACTCGTCAAATTTTTTATAAAGCTCGGTAGGGAATTACCAGGGCGGGGATCGGCTACCTGAGTCGTAGTCGGAGTGTGTCAGGATGATGCTATTGTAAATGCTCCCTGAGATGAATTATAGCGGAGCCCTTGCCATGTGGAGAAGTGTTTCTCTCACTCGACCAACCCGGCTTACGTTGCTGCAGCTATTGTCGTTGTTCCATTGCTCGGGCCATATTCATGGCATGACCTAAATCTGTGGGCATAAGGAGTTCTACCTCTAGCCGTAAATACTCATTGACACCAGCTGTGAATAACGAGACATGCTGGTCAACCAATACCCTCTCACCAGCACGAGCCAACTTTTTTTGGAATAGTTTTTGATATTGTTCCACCGAACCCGTTTGTCTCAATAGGACTAACTCTCCCAGAGGGTTGCTGCTGGCGGGAGGCCCAAATCTAACTGTGCATAGATTTTTAAATTCTCCCAGTGTCATTCCCGGTCTCTCTTTCTCTACTTGAGTAACCCATAACATGGCTTCATCTATCATATGGAAAGAGGCTAGTTGCACCTTATCCCATTCAGTAGTCCCTTGGTTCAAAAAAAAAAATTCACATCTATGCAACCAAATTAAGGGATCCACAGAACCATTGAAAGAGGGAAACTCTAACTTGGTGTACCTTGGAACTGCGCCTCCATGCTGAGGCCCATGGATAGCACTGCGCCCAGGCCACTGGTCCCCACTTCTGTGATATGGTTGAGCAACCTCTCTCACCTCTGAACTTTGATGTCTCTCTGTCCTCAACTCCTGTAGCATGCTGATGACTCGGCTCATCTCTTCTTCCAAACCACAAACCTTCCCCAACACTGGTTGTGCTGTTTCAAGGCTATCTTCTATCTTTTGTATCCTGATTTGGATTTCTTCATTGCTGATATTATCCCCCATGTTACCCTGCTCTGATACCAAGTTGTTACGGTACTAGGTCATGGATCGAGTAACACGGCGTGGGATTTGTGAATCCAGCACTGTTACTAAGTTGCTTGACTCAGTATGAGGGTGAAAAAAACTCTTCCTTGCTGGTTTTCTCTCACGTGGACAAGCCTCTTGATGAATGCAATATATTGATAGCTAGATATATGAATTTAATCCACCAATGTTGACCAGAATAAAGTAGGGAAGAATACCTTTTTCTTCTCACGAAAATCATTGTTTCAACCCTGATTTGGTTGTAGCACGTCAAGAGATGTAACACTTGGCTTGTAGCAAGCCTTGGCCCACGTGAATGAATTATTCTCCTCTCTTTCCTTGCTGGCGCCAAGCTAGGAACAGCAATTAAACTCCTTCACGTGAAGGACTAGAAAATTCTCCACTTTGCTACTCGTCAAGAGGGTTAGATCCCTTGATGGTTGTTGACATTGATGAAGAGGGAGAACCCTCTCTTTGTGCTTGGAAAAGGGGTAGGAAGCTCCTCTTCTTAGTATGGATGATGAGGGATGAATTTGGGTGAAGATGGATGACAATGGGAGGATGAAGGATAGGTTAGATTTTTGGAGTAAACCCTAAACTCGAGATAAAGAGGTGATCTCAACCTGTTTAGACTAGGTTATTCTAAAATCTCAAAGCTTCCCTATTTCATTCATACCTTTCCCTTAAATAGGTCATGTCATGGAATTTTAGGGTTAGGGTTACAATAATTCCCCATAATGCCCTTACATATAAAGTAATTAGAAATAACTCCTACTTAAAACAATTTAAGAAATAAATCCTACTCAAAGAAATATAAGAAAGAAATCCTATTGAGTGAGTAGTTGTTGTCTCCTTCGTTGTGTGACTCGGTGTGCTACTGAGTCCACAACATCTTCAACTGGTGGTGGGGAGTCCTCTGGATCTTCTTCTTCCAACCAAAAGAGCCACTTGCTTACCCGATAAATATTTTTCATCACAGTTAAAACAAGGCCCTTGTGCCTTGCGTTGCTCCATTTCTGATTTGTGTTAAAAGGATTGTCCCACATACATTAGTGAGTATAAAGATCTTGTATTTATTAACTTGGAAAAAGGTTTCCTAAGTGGCTAGTCATCTTCGGATAAGGCCTTGAACCCAATTTAACATGGTATCAGAGCAAGGTTCTCATATGTGGGTATCCACACAAAATTATCCACGTGCCACCACGTGAGGGGCCTCTACCCAAATTATCCACGTGCCTACATGTGAGGGGGAGTATTAAAAGGATAGTCCCACATACATTAGTGAGTATAAAGATCTTGTATTTATTAACTGGGAAAAAAGTTTTCTAAGTGGCTAGTCATCTTAGGATAAGGAATTGGACCCAATTTAACAATTTGGACAGGCGCTTAATGTATTGTGGTGGGGGAGTGGACCAGGAAAGCTCTGTCGTCCGAGTAGGATTTGTCCCTTGGCGCATAGGGGAGTTGTGGCCGTAGGAGTTTCCAGTAGTTGTTTGGCCTAGCCATGGTGGGTGACGCCCCATAGAGTCTTTCAGAATTCGTTGTTTGGCATCCACATGCATGCCAAATTCATAGAATGGGCCAAAGAAGGGGGGTCATGCAATTCCACCTCGAGGCGAAGTGCCTCCACTAAGCCAACAATAAACAGATTAACATATTGATTGCAATGCACATATGGACTATCTCGGGCAAGGCGTTCCTGAAATTGTTTTTGGTAGGTCTCTATGGAACCTATCTATTTCAGATTGACCAAATCCCCCAGAGGATTGTTGCGGGCGGGGGGACCCAATCTCAACATACAAAAATCTCGAAAAAAATCCCAATCTCGCACCTGATGCTCAAACTTAAATTGATGATACCACAGGTTGGCTTCATCCAGCATGTGAAATGCTGCTAATGGAACCCGGTCCTCTGGCTGGGTTCATTGGTTCAAAAAAAATTGTTCACAGTGTTGCAACCAAATCAGAGGGTCAGTGGACCCGTCATAAGGAGGAAAGTCCAGCTTAGTGTACCTGGGCACCCTTGAATGGCTATTGGCATGAAGTCCTCCTGGAACAGGGTGGGATGGGCGTAGAGGAGCCATTGGTGGTGGCAAGGGAGGTGGCTGCTGGTGTTGGTGGTGCAAGTAAGCAAGAGGGGCAGTGGCCCATGTCATAAACTCCTCCATTCGAAGAGCAAATTGCAGGAAGGAGTCCCACAGCTCAATGAATTATGTGCGGACAGAAGCTACAGAATGTTGTGTCTCCATTCAGAGTGCATCCACCTGATTACTCACATCCTTAGGGGAAGAGTAATCGTCGGCGGTGCTCCTGTCTGATACCATGATGTTAGGTCCCCCCGCCATAGATCGAGTCACCCGACGATCTCTCCTACCTTCCAGGTTGACATGTGACATTGAATGAGACTTGGAATTCTTTGATCGACCAATAGTTGTAATACGAAAGGATGAATAACTGAGCTTGTGAAGGGAAGCTCACCCTGAACCTCATTAAGAAAGGGAGAATCCAACCTTGTACTAATTCTATTGATCAAAGTTTGACTACATTCAGACTACCTTCCTTATAACAAGAAGGACCATGACGTTACATTGCCCAAGCCCCACATTTTTCCATGACGTCCACTAATTTCCCAAGCTATTCTCTTCTCATGACGTCCATTCATTTCCCCAGCCATACTCTTCCCAAAGTCTAATGCTAACTATTGGAAGATGGGCTCAAGCCCACGAGCTCAAGACAAGAAGCCCACACGTAAAAGGAGTGGCATATGTGTAAAATATGGTACTTTCCATAAAGATGGCATAGAAGTGTAAATATGTGTTCCTTTTATGTCTTTTGTTTTATCAAGTTGTAGCCGTAAGGGTATTGTAAAACTATAAATAAAGGCATTGGCTAAGAGGTAGGGCATTGAAGCAAACTCTCTTCTTCCACGTTCTTCTTCTTCTCTTCTCCTTCTCTCTTCTTCTTCTTTTTCTTTCTTGTTGATCTAAAGTTCCTTTCATGAGATCCTAAATTCTACATGGTATCAGAGCAAGGAGTTTAGGATCTCTTCATGGAGTTATTATGAAATTAGTTCAAGAAGTTGTAAAAGGAGTTCAGTCATAAAGAGATAAGTTCATTGTCTTCTTATTTACGTTTTTTTTTTTTTTGTTTCCTTTTCTTATTTACATACTCTTTTTTACTGTTTTTCTTTACTTCTTGAATTTTGAGTCACATCAAGTCAACATAAATCTTTATATGTTGTAAAGATTTATTTCTATGACTAAATTGATATTATAATCTTGACTCTTTGTAAATCAATTACAAGAGTGATCAAGATCATTTGCTGTTTGCATCTTATTAAGGTTGATGGGTTAAATTCAATTACATTTATGTAATTTGGATCCATCTCATTTGAGGTATAATTCCAGCACATGTTGTTGTATCTTCTCCTACTTTAGGTTGCTCATGGGTTTGTGTTGTGTTGTTGGATCCCCATTACATGTTTGATGAAATGCCAACAGGCATTTACCCTTTGCAGTTCCATTTTTTTTACTTCAACAATTGAATTTTTTTCTTATGTTGAAGTCTCCCATGAGCTGAAGATAAATCTCTTCCAAGTGTCTTGGTTTGTCATTAAATCTTCTCTAAATTTTTGTCTATTGCTCGTTTGTGTTGGAGTTTGGATTAAGGCCTAATCGGTTGCATCTACTTTCTTCTCTTTGTTCTTATGAATACAAGAGAAGTTGAGTGATGGCTGGATGTTATTATCACTTTCTAAAGGCACAAATTTTTTGATAATTTGGTGCTTGCCCTTGTGAAAGAAATTGGTTCTTGTTCTCTTTTGTTGGTGATTGATTTGGTCTACGGGTTCTTCAAATTACATAGAGTAATTTTTCTTTGAAGAAGGCCTTTTCCCTTGACCTCCATATTTTACTTGCCTCATCATGGAGATTGGATACAATAGTAATAAGAGTGATATACTCCGTATTACTACAATTCCACTTAGAGGTCTCTCCAATTACATGAGCTGGTCACAATCAGTTCGGAGGGTTCTTATTACTCGTGACCTCTTGAGCCACGTTGTTAACTTTCCTCCTCCGATTGATGATGAAGATGCGTCCTACCACAAGTGGGTTAAGGATGATAACATGGTGATAAGTTGGCTCATTAATAGCATGGAAGAGCAAGTGGTCCACTTGGAAACCGCCAAGAACATATGGAACACTTGTGCCAAGCTTTACTCAAGCACTACTTCATTACAAAAAAAATATGATGTCTTACAAAACATGCTGCATACGAAACATGGAGATAATATTCAAGAATTTTTGGCACGGTTTCGCGGTCTTCTTCAAGAATGGAAACTAGCTTAGCCATATTCCACTGATATTGCCGTTCAAGAACGACAAAGAGAAGCTTTGGCAGCAGCTATTTGCTTATCGAATGTTAAACCATACCTTGAGGTGGCCAAAACTCAACTTCTAAGTTCTTCTGCTCTTCCATCCTTCGATGATATTAGTGCTACATTACTTAGGATACCAGATCCATCCCCTCCTTCTCCTATTGATGCTCCATCGATGATGTTCTCTGGCAATCGGGGAACATCTTTCTCATCCCGAGGACGGGGCAGAAATATGAGAGGGGGTCGAACTATGAGAGGGGCTGAAAATAGAGGTGGTAGAATGGGTCAGAATTCTTTTCGTACTGAGCCTCAACTTTGCACTTATTGTGGCCGTCAGAACCACCTTGTGGCATCATGCTGGAAACTTCATGGCAAGCCTGATTGGGCCACAGCTAACCCAGTTTCAGTTAACGTTGAGAAAAATGAAGATAAGGCTGAATCATCATCCGGAAATGTGACTCTTACGGTTGAGGACTATGCTACATTTCATAAAATGAAGTCCTTCATGGAATCATCTATTGCTGCAACAACTATTGCCTCAGGTATGCTTTCTTCCTCTTCTTCCTCTTCCACTTGGATCATTGACTCCGGGGCCTCCGAACATCTATCAGGTAACAAACACTTGTTGCAGTCCTTATCTCCTTGTTATCCTCATAAATTCGTTACTATTGCTGATGGTACCCAAACCAAGGTTCTTGGCAAAGGTTTCTCCTCTCTTACTTCATCTATTCCCCTTCCAGATGTTTTGTTTGTTCCTCAATTTCCTTTAAATTTTCTCTCGGTTAGCCAATTGACCAAACAATTAAATTGCTCTATCACCTTCTCACCGTCTTCTTGTGTCTTTCATGATCTCACTACGAAGCGGGTGATTGGTGGCGGCCATGAAAAGGGGGGTTTGTACTACTTCACTCTTCCACCATTAGCTGCATTATTGTCCACTACATCTGAGGCCCAACTTTGGCACAACCGACTTGGTCATCCATCTACCCCTTCACTTCGTTCTTTGGTTCCATCTTTAAAAGGACTTTCTAATATCAGTTGTGAGGTTTGTCAATTAAGTAAACATGTCAGGAGTACATATTCTCCTCGTCTTACAACTACAAGTACTGCTCCATTTGAGCTAATACATTCTGATGTATGAGGCCCTTTATGTGTCTCAAATATTTCCCAAGTTAAATATTTTGCATTTTTGTTGATGATTTTACTCGAGTGACTTGGTTATTTCTATTTAAAGAGCGTTCCGAAATTTTTCCTTTGTTTAAAAATTTTCATGCTATGGTCTTGACACAATTTGGGAAGAAAATTCAAACCCTTAGATCTGATAATGCTAAGGAATACATGTCTCATGACTTCAAATCATTTTGTGAGAGTAATGGGCTTTTTCATCAAACATCATGTGCCTATACTCCTCAACAAAATGGTGTTGCTGAAAGGAAGAATCGTCATCTTCTTGAATTTGCTTGGGGCCTCCTCTACTCCATGAAGGTACCCTATTTCTATTGGCCTCATGCTATAATTACAGCATGCTTTCTCATTAATAGGTTACCTTCATCAGTCTTTCATCACAAAACTCCTTACTCTGTGTTATTTAATGGTGAAGATCCTTTTTCTCTTCCTTTGAAAGTGTTTGGATGTACGTGTTTTGTTCATGTTACATCTCCACATAAAAATAAACTTGATCTTCGGTCTATGAAGTGCATTTTTTTGGGATACTCTCGCACCCAGAAAGGTTATGTCTGTTATAATCCTACCCTTCGGAGGATGTTTATCTCTAGGGATGTGACTTTCTTTGAGGACACTCCCTTCTACTCCTCCCATGATGCTCCTCCAGGATGGACTTGTCCTTCTACTACTCCTTGTCCGCTTGTGCCGTTCAATCTTGAAGTGGATCCATCCCCTGATGCACCGGCCGTACCTTCACCTGTGGAGTTGTCAGATCCACCTGAGGTAAGTCCTTCCTCCTCCTATGTATGGGCCTGAATTTGATACTCGGCCTATTGCTTTAAGAAAAGAACGTCGCTTATGTACCACTTCGCATCCTATCTCAAATTTTATGTCTCACCATCGCTTGTCTTCCGAGTGTTTTCAGTTTCTTGTGTCCCTTTCTTCTTCTTCCATTCCACAGTCGTATCAGGAGGCCCTGAGACATCCAGGATGGAAGGCGGCTATGGATGAAGAAATGCACGCCTTATATGAAAACCAAACCTGGTACTTAACATCACTCCCGAAAGGTAAAAGACCGGTTGGTTGTCGATGGGTTTTTTCGGTGAAACATAATCCGGATGGATCGGTTGCTCATCTTAAAGCTCGACTGGTTGCTAAGGGCTATATGCAGTGCTATGGGATAGATTATGAGGAGACCTTCTCTCCTGTTGCAAAATTGAATTCGGTACGCATCATTTTATCTATTGCTGCTAACTCCTCATGGCCCGTCTATTAGTTGGATGTTAAAAATGCTTTTTTAAATGGTGATATCAGTGAGGAAATTTATATGGTTCAACCACCTGGTTATGTGGTTGAGGGGGAGCCAGTATGCCGGTTAAACAAGTCTTTATATGGGCTTAAGCAGTCCCCTCGGGCTTGGTTTGATAAATTTAGTCAAACACTCCTATGGTTTGGTTTTCATCGGTGCTCAGTTGATCATTTCGTATATTATAAAGATACGGTCAAAGGGAAAATATTATTGGCCGTATACGTGGATGATATTATCTTAACCGGTGGTGATGCTTTGAGCATACAAGAGGTGAAACAGATGATATGTCAGGAATTCAAGACTAAAGACCTTGGTATGCTTAAATAGTTTTTGGGTATAGAAGTTCTTCAATCCAAACATGGGATAATATTGTCTCAAAGGAAATATGTCTTGTATCTCCTTGAAGAAACAGGAATGAAGGGTTGTAGACCAGTTGACACACCTATGGATACAAATGTAAAATTATGTGCCACAAATGAAGAAGATATTGATATTGGCAAATATCAAAGACTCGTGGGAAAACTGATTTATCTCACGGTAACTAGGCCAGACATATCATATGCTGTAAGTGTGGTGAGTCAATTCATGCACAATCCACAAATTACCCACTGGCAGGCTTTAGAGAGAATATTACGTTATCTAAAAGGAGCTCCAGGAAGAGGATTGCTGTATAAAAAACATGGGCACTTCAATATAGAAGGCTTCTCAGATGCAGATTGGGCTAGATCTCCTGATGATAGAAAATCTGCATCAGGATATTGTACTCTGGTTGGGGGAAACTTGGTTACATGGAAAAGTAAGAAGCAAAATGTGATTGCAAGATCTAGCGCCGAAGAAGAATACAGAGCTATGGCCCATACCGTTAGTGAACTTTTATGGATTAGGACCCTTCTTACCGAACTAGGTTTTTATAAAAAGGGGTCCATGAATCTGCATTGTGATAATCAAGCAGCTATTCATATCACTTCAAATCCAGTTTTTCATGAAAGAACTAAACATATTGAGGTGGATTGTCATTTTATACGGGAGAAGTTTCAAGCAGGAATAATCTCTCTCAAACATGTGTCATCTCAAGAGCAAGTAGCTGATATTCTCACTAAACCCGTTACATCTAAAATCCTATCATTTAAATGTGGCAAGCTGGGTATTTATGATGTATTTTCTCCTCCAGCTTGAGGGGGAGTGTTGGAAGATGGGCTCAAGCCCACGACTTCAAGACAAGAAGCCCACACGTCAAAGGAGTGGCATATGTGTAAAATATGGTACTTTCCATAAAGATGGCATAGAAGTGTAAATATGTGTTCCTTTTATGTCTTTTGTTTTATCAAGTTGTAGCCGTAAGGGTATTGTAAAACTATAAATAAAGGCATTGGCTAAGAGGTAGGGCATTGAAGCAAACTCTCTTCTTCCACGTTCTTCTTCTTCTCTTCTCCTTCTCTCTTCTTCTTCTTCTTCTTTCTTGTTGATCTAAAGTTCCTTTCATGGGATCCTAAATTCTACACTAACCACCATTTCCCAAAGCCTGATGCTAACCACCCTAACCATTTCCCAAAGCTTGACTCTAACCACCATGACGAGCCCAACACATAACTAAAAATTACATTAGACCCAACCCTTATCCTTATTTGAAAGTGACCCTACCTAAGTTCTGTGTCTAGCAATGACTCTAGATGCAATGGAGTCTATAACAACCCATCAGCATACCCTTGTGAAATTCACATGCAACCTCAGCAACAATGGTTGTGGATCCAATAGTTTCTGATTATTTTGGAAAACAGGATCGAAGACCTATTCCTGGATGAAGAATTTGTTGCTCCAACTGAGCAAGTGACTCCCATCCACTAGCGTGGCAACATTGAAATTCGTTGCAAAGTACTCTTCATCATATATATCTAATCTTGCCTCTGATGTGTTAGAAACAAAACTTTCCAACTTTATCCTCTAAAGCATTTCTTTAATTGTATCATATATATCTTTGGACAGAGAATGGTCACTATCTTCAGCGAAGAACTCATGAATCACCCCATCCACCTCAATCATACGACAGCCTTGAATCTTCTTAATTCCTTTTTCCTTTATCTATTTCCTTACCTTCAGTGCATCCTCCCACCTGCCCACATATGCATAAATAGTTGACATAAGTATATAATCACTGCTATGCCCCGGGTCCAACCTAGAGAGCTGCCTCCATGATTCTTCCCCAATTTCAACATTTTTGTGAATTTGGCATGCAGCTAACACAGTACTCTAGACTCTGGAGTTAGGTTCAATGCTATTTGATTGGCTATAACCCGACCATGCAACAACATCTCGGGTAGTCCTTGCATCAAACAATTGCCTAACAGTATCGATTTGAGCACATTTGGCACTTTTGTCCACAAAGGATGTAGTCAAAAGCTGGCTTCTCTTTAACATGTTGTCCTTCATGCATCCATTAACCCATTCTCCAAGGTCTAAAACACCCAACTTCCCCATCTCCCTAAACAACTTCAGCACATGGACTGGGTGTCTACCGTTTAAATATCCAGCAATCATCACATTCCAGGACACGACATTTTTCTTGATCATTTCATCAAAGAGTTCTCAGGAAAATACCAAATTTCCCTTTTTAACATAACCGTGAATTATAGAATTCCAGGACACCACCTCTTTCGTAGGCATTTCATCAATTATGTGATTAGCACAATAGACCAAGCCACAAGTTGCATACAGATGGAGCAATGCATTTCTCACCTGTATCACTTCATTAACGTCCTTCGTAACTACTTGCCCATGGTCTTTCGCCCTGTCAGGAACAAAACAGCCCTTCGCACAAGAAACCGCTAACGGTGGAAAAGTGAAGTTGTTGGGTAGAAAACTTTTAGGTCACATAACAAAGTAGAACCTAAACTTTTTCTGACGGTGAACAGCAGCAACTGAGTTGACGAAGGAGGCATCTGGCTGAAATTTAGCATGGAGCTTCTCCGCTAAGAAATTTCCAGTCTTCACAACTACGGATTTCCAGACTCTGGGCTTTGGCTCTAGATTTCCAAGCTTTGAGATTTGAGGTTGAACGACTTCGGAATGGGAAAATTTATTCTCTGAGATAGAAATTGCACTGTCTTTTTCCAAAAAGGCGAGCGTCCTCTCTGAATCCTTATCAAGATGCATCTTGATTTCGGCCAATCTTTCAAACATTTTAATGGAAGAGAAAAGAGAAAGGAGAAAGGATAAGAACTCAGATTCGTGAGGGAACCCGGACCTTAGATGCTCTTTGAGGATAACCAAACCCAGAGCTCGTTGAGGAGAACTCCAAACCCTGTTAAGGCAAAAATCAGACTTGTCCCTTCCCGTTCCACTTTCCCCCCTAAGTAAGGTTGGCGCCAACACAAGTTCAAGATAAAATATTACAATAATGCCCCTATGGCATATTAACTCTCCAACTGAAATAAAAATAAAGTAAAAGTAAATTGAAAGAAAAGCAAATAACACAATACTAAATAACTCACACAACACCTCTGACTGACTCGGCCTGCTATTGAGTTCATAACAACTTCTACCCCTCAAACTAGGGATAAAAAGGACATAGAGACCTAGCTTGGACAAAACACAATATGGTAGAAGAAAATTACTCCTAGCCGTATGACAAAGCTCCAAACACTAGTCAAAATAATCATAGTCTAAAACACACTTGGCTCAAATTTAAAGGCGTAAAAACTACCCAACTTTAGGGCACAACAAAGAGACTACTCGCTTTTTAAGGGTGCCTCAAACACAAAATCATCTCTTTGGTGAAGAACAAAAGACTGACTCAAGCTGGATGTTTAGTACACTCCTATACTTTTTAGGTAGTGGGTCTAGGCATTCCTCTATATTGAGAAAAACAAATTTAACCGAAATGAGGCAACTATGCAACACTCATACTTCCAAAGTGACCTTTTCTTTTTTGAAAACTAGGGGAGACTATAATGGTAGAACTTAATAAATTTTACCAAGTATAAATTTTTTGGGGTGACTATAATTTTTTAGAGTTAACTATGTGGAAGATACACAAGCAAGTAACAAAAATACAAAACTTGAAAACAACATTGAAGCAAGATGTTGTATACCTTGAATGAGCACATCAAGCAGTGATTAAGTCTGACCAAAACTCTCTGATTAAAAGATAAATTTTGCTAAAAACTCTTATTTTAGGAGAAAATGAAACTCAATTCACGTCAATGCAAGGAGAATATTAGGAGAGAAAATGGAAAAAAATAGAGATTTTTGTTTGAACTGCCCTTTGTTAACTCTAATATCGATATCTCAAAAAATATAGCTCAGAAACTATACTCAAGTATCCTTAAATTGATACCTAATTTGACAAAAAAAACATCATTCTTGAATATTTTATGACCTTTTGAATTTTCTTTGTTTTGTAGCTTGACCTTTGCTGACACCAATGCGAATATCTCCTTAAATATAGATCTGATTGACATGAATTTTTCTCCCTATGAAACTAAAATTTATTAACTTTAATCCAAGTATAACTTTAATTCATAAAATATACTTTTTTTAGAGAAATAATCTAATAGATTTTGGACTCTTTAATCTTGCTGAACCAAGTACTCTTTCTTCTTTGGCAAGCATCACCATTGACTCTTCCGAGATCAATATCTCACTCTAGAAAACTTACACTGAGAATTGATTGGATAGGTAAAAAAATATACTTATAGATATTTATTTTGATATCTAATTCTTCATATAAAGTCTCATTCTTGATGGCTTAAAATAACTCAAAAAGTGCAGTTTTCTGCTGCTACTCTAAACTCTCTACAGTACAACCTTTGCTGCTTCAAATATTGATCTCTTTAAATAAAAATAAGATTCTGAAACTTTGTTTTGTATTGGACACAATAATCAGATATATTTCCCTCAATATATATTTTAAATATTAAAATTTCAGTATAAAGGTGTAAATGCCAAGAAACCAACGGGTACTGAGACAGGAAAGAAAGAAAAGAGATAGAATATGAACCTAAACTACTAGAGATGATAGATAAAAAAATGATCACATTACCTTTGTGGTTTGATCGAGTCAACTCATAGAACCCATTCTAATACCATGTTGAAATTTTGGAAAACAAAAAAACTTTACTAACTTGTTGTAATTTAAGTACAATAAGCTTCTAATTATAATAGAAGAAACAAAGTAGAATCTAATTACAATTAAACTACCCTTATCCTATTTACACCCCAAAGTTAAATACTAAAAGATAAGTCTTATAAAAATTTATCAACTGAACATAAATAGAAGACTAACATAACTAAAATACCTTCAACTAAGACTCTTCTGTGAGACCTCCTTCCATGAGACTCTTCTTAGACTCCACCATATTAATTCTGGCAAAGTGAAACTTCTTGTTGTGAGAGTCATGTAAGAAATTTCATACATGCTCTTCAAGAAACAAAACTCCATATGAATTTTACATAGGCACCCTTCCCAACATTGCTTACGTTAAAACCTTTGGATGTTAAGTATTCATATTGAAAGAACCAAAGGAAAAACTAGGGAAATTTGACTCTAGATCTGATTTAGGAATTTTCTTCGGTTATACTTTTCATAGCCTAACAAATATAGTTTATAACTGTTACAATGTGGGACCCACCATGGTGCTCAAGCTGGTGGGACCTACCATGAGGACGTGGGACACCAAGAAGAGTCCTCACCCAAGCTAGCACGAGTTAAGGAGTTAAGAAGCACAAGCTGAAATGAGTTAGAAGACTTGAAGATCAAGTGGGACCCACAAAGATACCACAAGCTGAAAACCTTATCAATATGCACTGGAAGATCATGTGGGACCCACAAGGATAAGGCCACGATCTGGCCTCCACCCTTATATTCACGTGATTTAAGAAAGAGTTCTAGTTCAACTCATATTAGTCTTCTAGTAGATTGTTTTGAATAGACTTATCTTAAGAGAGTTAGAGTTGGAGTGCAATTAGGAGACTGAAAGGCTAATTGTATAAGGACTCTATCTCTTCCTCTACTATAAAGAGGTGTTGTAATTCGAAATTAATCAAGTTACACATCTCCTTCTTGAGTTAATCTCTCTCTCTCTCTCTTTACTTGGCGCACGCCTCTCTTTTCTCTTTTCTTTTTTCTTCTCTCTACCTGAGAGCTCTTCTTCCCTTTTCTTCTTTTTCATTCTTCTTTCTCTTTCTTGGAATATTTGAAAATGGATCCTAAATTCAACATAATATCAGAGCATTAAATTTATGATCCCTCGTCAAAAGGAATGCTCTAAAGAAGTGATGATCAACACCACTCAAAGAAGACTCTTTTGTGAAGACAGATTTCAAACCGTGAGATAAGTGCTTAATTTTTTTTTCTTCATGTTATTGGTTTAAAAATTTAGAAGATGATTTAAAGATGAGTATGTGAATGCTTTAATCTTATTATATTGTGGATATGCATGTCTCTCCATCTAGAAGAAGCTATCAAAACAGTTTTGTCAGTTTGGAAATTCTGTTAACCTAGACCAGTCCATGATCAGATTGTTGGAATTGTTTTTGTTGGAACAAGAGTCCCCTGATACAAACAATTGTTATTGAGTCTCTTATGAGTGGTATTAAATGGAAAAAATCAGAATAATAATTTAGCATCAATGCTAAAGTTTCCCATACATCGAGTTGTTTGAAGAATACTACTTGGTGTTAAGAATTTTTTTGAAGGGCCTATCATGGCTGAAGAGAATATGAATATCAAAAGTGATATACTGAGAATTACCACCATATCCTTACTTGGGGTATCAAATTTTATGAGTTGGTCCACATCGGTTCGGAGGTTCCTTATAACAAAAGACCTACTTTGTAACATCACCACCCGAGGACCACCTATTGATGAAGATGATATTTTTTATAACAAATGGTTGAAAAATGATACTTTGGTGATTAGTTGGCTAATCATTAGCATGGAAGAACATGTCTCCAACAATGTTATTCAACTTGACACTGCTAAACAAATTTGGGAGACATGTGCTAAGTTGTACTCTTGCCCGGATACTCTACATAGACCATATGACATTCTCCAAAGGATGTTGAATACTAAACAAGGAGAAAAGTACTTGGCCCACTTTAGAGGCTTTCTTCAAGAGTGGAAGTTAGCTCAACCTTCAACCACAAATATTTCTATCCATGACAAGCAGAAGGAAGCCTTAATTACTGCTATTTGCCTTGCAAATATTAAACCCCATCTTGAGATTGCCAAGAATCAACTTCTAAGTGCTTCTGTTGTCCCCATGTTTGATGATGTATGTGCAACACTACTACATATTCCAGACACTTTTTTCCTCCACTTATTAATAGGGATATTTTTGGAATATTTTATTCATAGGGATATTTCTGTAATATTTTATTAAACCCTAACAGGGTGAACCCTATTTAAGGGGTAAGAGTAATGAGAAAAAAAAGCATTGAAGTATTAAGAATTAGGTTAAATCTAGAGTGAAGAGGCTTAGAGTTCTCCTCAACGAGCTCTAGGGTTTTCAAGCTTCCCTTAGGCTTGATCTTTCGTTTTTGTCTTCCCCATGTCTTCCTACTACCCCTACGGTAATGCTTGGAAGACCCGTAACCTGTGGCAGACCCCAGATCCGGGACCGTAACAAAAGGAATATGATTTCCACTACTGAAAATGAGACACGGTTATGGCACAATCGGTTGGGACATCCATTTGCACAGTCTCTTCATTATAGGTTTCCTTCTCTTAAAGGGCAGAATTTCGAATTTCATTGTGAGGTTTGTCAATTCAGTAAACATCAAAGGAGTATATACTCTCCTCGTCCAAATGTCAAAAGTGGTACTCCATTTTATTTAATTCATACTAATGTTTGGGGGCCCTTGAGTGTCTCCAACATTTCTCAAGCAAAATATTTTATTACTTTTATTCATTATTTCACTCGCACAACTTGGTTGTTTATATTTGAGGAGCGTTCTGAGATACCATCTATTTTTAAGTCATTTCCTACTATGGACCCACACAATTTGGTCAGAAAATAAAAAATTTCCTGTCTGATAATGCCAAAGAATATGTTTCCAAAGACCTTGACTCTTTTTGTCAAGAAAATTACATTATCCATCAAACATTATGCGCCTACACTCCTCAACAAAATGGTGTAGCCAAATGGAAAAATCATCATATTCTTGAGGTAGCTCGAGGTTTATTATATGCCATGAAAGTTTCATACTTTTATTGGCCTCATGCAATCCTTACGGATTGTTTTCTTTTAAATCATCAACCATCTTTCGTTCTTGGTAATAAATCTCCTTACTCTATCTTATTCCCAAATAATGATCCGTTTTCACTACCTTTAAAAGTCTTCGGATGTCAATTTTTTGTTCATAATTCATTTCCTAGACACAGCAAACTTTATCCTAAATCTATCAAGTGTATCTTCTTGGGATAGACTCGCACACAAAAGGGTTATGTTTGTTATAGTCCCACTCTTCAACGTTTATTTGTGTCTAGGGATGTAACATTTTTTGAAGACTCCTCATTTTATTCTGATAGTGTTCCTCCTGGTCTGTCCTCATTACCAAGTTCCCCTCGCCTAGTTGTGCCTCGTGATACAGAGCTTATTCAACCCCCAGAGCAAGTGGCCGACTTCACACCTGTCGAGTTAACAGATCCAATAGAGGTAAGTCCTTCATCACCAGTTATTTTTGGTCCTCAATATGATACTCATCCTATTGCTATAAGGAAATAACCTAGATCATGCACTTGACCTTCTACTTCTCATCCCTTTTCAAAATTTGTGTGTCATCATCGTCTCTCACCTTTATGTTGTCAATTTCTTTCTTCTATTCCCTCCATATCTGTTCCACAGTCCTATTAGGAGGCTCTACAGCATCCAGGGTGGAAGGCAGCAATGGATGAAGAAATGAAGGCACTTAATGACAATCAAACATGGTCACTGGTTCCTCTTCCAACAGATAAAAAACCTGTTGGTTTCAAATGGGTTTATACTATCAAACATAATCTGGATAGGCCAATTGCACGACTGAAGGCTCGACTGGTTGCCAAAGGTTACACTAAGTGTTATGGAATTGATTATGAAGAAACCTTCTCTCCAGTGGAAAAAATGAACTCGGTATATTATTATCTTTGGCGGCCAATTCATCATGGTCGATATATCAACTTGATGTGAAAAATGCATTTCTGAATGGGGATATTAAAGAAGAAATTTATATGCAACAACCACCTGGGTATGTTCTTAAGGGGGAGTCAATATGCCACCTAAAAAAATCTTTGTATGGTCTAAAACAGTCCCCTCGGGCATGGTTTGAGAAATTTAGTCAAGCCCTCATACGAGCCGGCTTTTACAGATGCTCTGGAGATCACCCAGTATTTATTGAAAATACACCAAGAGGTAAGGTAATTCTAGCCGTATATGTTGATGATATCATTTTAACCGGTAGTGATTCCAAGGGCATCCAGAAAACAGAGGAAAAAATATGTGCTGAATTCAAGACAAAGGATCTTGGACTACTCAAATATTTTTTGGGTATTGAAGTATTTAATCTAGACATGTGATTGTGCTATCCCAAAGGAAGTATGCCCTTGATCTACTTGAGGAGACAGGAATGATGGGATGCAAACCAGCAGACACTCCTATGGACTCAAATACAAAATTATGTGGAGGCACTGGAGAAGATGTAGATATTAGAAAATATCAAAGACTAGTGGGTAAGTTTATTTACCTGTGTGTAACATGGCCGGATATATCATATGCAGTAAGTGTGGTAAGTCAATACATGCACAAGCCACAACTTAGTCATTGGCAAGCACTTAAAAGGATACTATGATATCCGAAAGGAGCTCCAGGAAGAGGGCTTCTCTATTAAAACCATTGTCACTTCAACATCAAAGGATTCTCAGATGAAGACTAGGCCAGATCCCCAGATGATAGAAAATCTACTTCGGGATTTTGTACGATAGTTGGAGGGAATTTGGTTACATAGAAAAACAAGAAGCAAAATGTAGTAGCACGGTCTAGTGCAGAAGCAAAATACAGAGCCATGGCATACAGTGTTAGTGAACTTCTATGGATAAGATATCTTCTCACTCAATTGGGATTCCACAAAGAAGCTCTGATAGATCTATATTGTAATAATCAAGCAGCAATACACATCACATCAAATTGAGTCTTCCATGAAAAAACAAAGCATATTGAACTGGACTGCCATTTTATATGAGAAAAGTTCTAAGCGGGATTTTTATCTCTAAGACATATATCATCACAAAGTCAAGTTGTAGATATTCTCACCAAGCCGGTCACTCACAAGATTATGTCTACCATATGCAGCAAACTGGGCATTTATGATGTTTTCTCACCCCATGCTTGAGGGGGAATGTTACAATGTGGGATCCACCATGGTGCTCGAGTTGGTGGGACCCACCATGAGGACGTGGGACACCAAGAAGAGTCCTCACCCAAGCTATCACAAGTTAAGGAGTTAAGAAGCATAAGCTGAAATGAGTTAGAAGACTTGAAGATCAAGCGGGACCCACAAAGATACCACGAGCTGGCAACCTTATCAATATGAGCTGGAAGATCATGTGGGACCCACAAGGATAAGGTCACGAGCTAGCTTCTACCCTTATATTCACGTGATTGAAGAAAGAGTTCTAGTTCAAGTCATATTAGTCTTCTAGTAGATTGTTGTGAATAGACTTATCTTAAGAGAGTTATAGTTGGAATGTAATTAGGAGATTGAAAGGCTAATTGTATAAGCACTATATCTCTTCCTCTACTATAAATAGAGGTGTTGTAATTAAAAATTAATCAAGTTACACATCTCCTTCTTGAGTTAATCTCTCTCTCTCTCTCTCTCTTTGCTTGGCGCACACCTCTCTTTTCTTTTTTTCTTTTTTCTTCTCTCTACCTGAGATCTCTTCTTCCTTTTTCTTCTGTTTCTTTCTTCTTTCTATTTCTCGGAATATTGGAAAAGGGATCCTAAATTCAACAATAACAAAACATCTATGAGAGTAGAGGGGTCAATTTATGTTTGAGTTCGACGAATCCGATTCGCCAATCCAACTCCAACTCCAATTTTCAACGACGTATAGGAAAACCCATTCGATTCATCCATGGGATCTCAACCTCATGACCATAATCTTGAATAGAACCCAAATGACCAGAATAACCAAGAAGAATCACCTATGGAGCCAAGGAACGACAAGTTTATGGCTAGTCATCCTCTAGAACAAATCATTGGTGACCCTCAAGGCAAAATTTCAAGTAGAAGATTTACTCATGAGACTATGGCAAATAGTGCCTTCCTTTCTCAAATAGAGCTCAAAAGCTATGACAAGATGATTTTTGGATCATGGCGATGTAAGAAGAATTGAATCAATTTGAAGTTTGGACTCTTGTACTTAGACCTAAAATCAACAAGTCATAGGAACAAAGTGGGTCTTGAGGAACAAAGTTAACGAAGAAAATCAGGTGGTGAGAAACAAGGCTAAGTTAGTTGCCAAAGGATATAACCAAGAAGAAGGCATCAATTTTGAAGAAACCTATGAACCTGTGGCAAGACTAGAGGCAATTTGAATCCTTCTAGCCTATATTTGTCACCAAAAATTAAAATTGTACCAAAAGGATGTAAAAAGTGCATTTTCAAATGGGTGCATTTAATAATAAGCATATGTTGAACAACCTGAAGGTTTTGAAGATATAAGCAATTTGACTATGTATACAAATTACATAAAGCTTTATATGGGTTAAAGCAAGTTTCTAGAGCGTGGTATGAAAGATTGAGTGAATATTTAGAAAAAACATGGCTATAAGAGAGAAATTTAGATAAAACACTATTTACTAAAAACCGTGACCAAGATTTGATTATCGTTCATGTTGAAAGATATGTTGGTGTTAGATTCTCACGCCATGGATCGAGTCACCCGGTGATCTCCTCTGGCTTCCAGATTGGCTGACGAAGAAGGGAATGATTTGGGGGTTTTAGAACGCCCAATAGTGTAGGAACGTGAGCTTTTGAAGGAGCTCCACCCTTAGACCTCGTTGGAGAGAGTACCCGTTCTCGTTTAAACTAATTGACAAATGCTTGTCTCATTTCATTCACCTGACACCCTATATAGGGAATTAGGGAAAACGTCAAAGGTTCCATAATTACAATTAGACCCTTATTGAACTTCGAATTACAATTAAACCCTAAGATACTGAAATACAAGTTTACTCCATGTATCCTCTTCTCCGGTTTGCCACTCTTGATGCTATGGAATCCATAACATCACCTCCCTCCTGAAGAAAGAGCTTGTCCTCAAGCTCGAAAGTGGGGTATAGAGCCTGGAAGGACTCGAGTGTCTCCCAAGAGGCTTCCACCAATTCTGCATCAGTCCACTGAACGAGCACCTCCCATGAGTTGTTAACACGCCTAGCTTGAAGTATCTGTACTGGAGTTGGCATAGACATGCCCTCTTTGAGCGGAGGCAGAGGGGTATGCAGAAGTGGAGAGTCTCCCTGAATGGCTTGAGGAGGGAGACGTGGAAGACGTCATGTAGCTTGGCGTCTGGTGGAAGCTTCAAGCGATAAGCCATAGTGCCAAAACGGTGAAGAACCTAGAATGGGCCATAAAATTTTGGAGAGAGCTTATGGCATTTGATGGCTGTATGGTTGAAGCTTGAGCCAAACAAAATCTTCTGGTGCAAAGGAAAGGGAATGATGCCCTTTGTCAGAAGTGTGCTTCATAGTGGCTTGGGAACGCTATAACTGAAGTCGGACCTGAGCAAGCATGTCATCTTTGTCTGCTAAAGCTTGATCCAGTGCTGCTACTCGAGAAGACCCCGGTTCATAAGATAGTAGACGCAGGGGGTCTCTTCCATAAACGAATCGAAAGGGGGTAGTACCCAGTGCGGTGTGGTAGGACGTATTAGAACAATACTCTATCCATTCTAACCAATGAACCCACTATCGAGGAGTGGCCCCTAAAAAGCACCTCAAATACATCTCCAGTATGCAGTTGACTACCTCTGTCTGGCCATCTGTCTGAGGGTGGTATGCGAAAGAAAAGGCTAACTTGGAGCCGCGGAGCTTAAATAGTTCCCCCCAGAATATATTGGTGAATATAGCATCGCGGTCGCTAGTGATGGTCTCTGGAAGGCCATGGAGCCGGTCAATATGATCCATGAAGAGTTGAGTGACTTGTGTGGTTATATAAGGATAGCTGAGGGCCATAAAGTGTGCATATTTCGAGAATCAGTCCACCACAACAAGAATAACAGATTTCCCTGCAGAAAGAGAAAGCCCATCGATAAAATCCATTGAGAGATCTACCCATACATGTGAAGGAAGGTGAAGGAGCTGGAGCAAGCCGACGGGTTGTAAAGATTCAGATTTATTCTGCTGACAGACCTAGCATGCGACAACATAATCAGCAATGACCCTCTTCATACCCCTCCAATAAAACTCTTGGCTAAGGCAGAAGTATGTCTTATGCTGGCCCTCATGTGTACTGTCATGAAAGGAGGCAATAATGTTGGGAAGGAGTGCCGAAGAAGGATAAAGATATATGCATCCTTTATAGAGAATGAGACCTTCCTGTAGTGTCCAGTTAGTGTCCTTGGAATGGTTCTCGATTTGAGCCTAGAAGGCAAGGAGATCTGGATGATGCCGAGTATTCTGACGGATGGAGTCCAGCAATAGGGACCTGGGGTGGCTCAGTGCGTGCATATGTGAATCCCCCATTTCTCTGCGTGACAAGGTGTCTGGCCTCTGGCTGAGATGACCCTGTTTGTATTCCACCTGAAAATTGAATCCCATTAATTTGTTGAGCCAATGTTGTTGTGGGGAGGTAGTAAAGCGCTGCTCCAATAAGTATTTGAGGCTATAGTGGTCTGCCCGTATCACAAAAGGTCTGCCCCACATATATGGCCTCCAATGCTGAATGGCTTTGGGCAAGCCGATGACTTCCCTTTCATAAGTGGCTAACTTGTGATGGTGGGGAGTGAGGTGGCGGCTGAAATAAGTGATGGGTTGTCCCTATTGCTGCAAGACTGCGCCTATGCCTCCCCCAGATGCATCGCATTCAATTATGAAACTTCTGCAAAGTTGGGCAATTGAAGAACTGGAGTTGACGCTAATGCTTGTTTCAATTGGTGAAAAGATGATTCAACCAACTGAGACCACTGAAAGGCATGCTTCTTCAATAAATTGTGCAACGGTGCTGCCAGCTGACCATATTCTTTGATAAATTTCTGATACCACGATGTTAGATTCTTGTGCCATGGATCGAGTCACCCGACGATCTCCTCTAGCTTCCAGATTGGCTGAAAAAGAAGGGAATGATTTGGGGGTTTTAGAACGCCCAATGGTGTAGGAACGTGAGCTTTTGAAGGAGCTCCACCCTTAGGTCTCATTGGAGAGAGTACCCGATCTCGTTTAAACTAATTGAAAAATGCTTGTCTCATTTCATTCACCTGACGCCCTATATAGGGAATTAGGGAAAACGTCAAAGGTTCCATAATTACAATTAGACCCTTATTGAACTTTGAATTACAATTAAACTCCTAAGATACTGAAATACAAGTTTACTCCATCTATCCTCTTCTCAGGTTCGCCACTCTTGATGCTATGGAGTCCATAACAGTTGGACTACCATTTTATATGGGAAGATCCTATACACCATTTATAGCAAGTTGGGCATTCATGATATTCTCTTCCCCCCAGCTTGAGGGGGAGTGTTGGAAGTTGGGACCAAGCCCACACCACCGAGGAAGGCCCACACATCTAAGTGTGTTAGAAGATGGCTCAAACCAATAAGACTGAGGCCCACACATCCAAGAGATGTAGAAGATGGGCTCAAGGCCCATAGACCAAGGAGAAGGCACATAGGCCTACACAGTGATGATAGGATGGTAAATAAAGAGTCATCTCATAGAGATGGCATTGATGTAATTAGTTTAAGTTCCAGGGGTATAATTATAATATTTTAGTTTTATCAAACGATAAATTGAGCTTCAAGGGGAGGGTTAGGACATATGTCCATAACCTCTTCTTCTCTCCTATTTTCTCCAATGGGTGTCTCTCATTTTCTCCATGAACTAAATCCACGAAGTCCTGTAAATCAACATGGTATCAAAGCATTGATTTTCAAGACTCACATATATGGTTTTTCAAGATTCAAAAAACCCATCAAATCTTTTCTTTGCTCATATTATTGCTTAGTTTTTTTTCATTGTTATTTTCTCTCTTCTGCTCGTACACGTGCTCCGACAGATTGCTCAATGCCATCTGGCAAGCGTCGTTCCCCTATAGCCAGGTTGGGTGGTATAAGGAAGAAATCATATTGTTCCTGAATAGCCCAGTCGTCTACCCATCTGCACTGCTAGAAGGTTGCGCATTGAAGGCCTTGTTGGTTGAAACTTGGACGAGAAAGAGTGAGAGGGAATGTAAGTACTTGTTTGTGTTAGTGTGCTCAATGGAAAGTACAATGTAAAGTATTTGTTTGTGTTAGTGTGCGCAATGGAAAGTGCAGTGTAAAGTACTTGTTTGTGTTAGTTTGCACAGTAGAAAGTGTGGTGTAAAGTGCATATAAATTATTTATTAAATAAAATATTTTGATATATCTGACTATCATAAAATTAAATTAATATTAGTTAATAAATAAAATATATTAAATATAATAATTAAACAAATTCTTACTTTTAAATTATTAAAATTTTAATTTTGTAATATCTAAATATGAAATAATTATACAAATATCGTACTACATAGCGTACTACACAAATATCATAATAATAATAATAAATAATACAAATATAACTAAATCACTTTTTTAATTTAAAAAATTATATCTATTTATATAAAAGTACATCACAAAAAATATTTAGTGGCATTAAAACATAATAGTCAATAATTTTGCCACATCTGAATTGCTAAAACATCTCGATAATATGATGCTCTTGCAGATTGTACTGCAGACTCCCTCTCAGTACATGCGACTAGAATAAATTATTAAAAAAATAAAAAATAACATAAGTGAATATATTAAATAAATAAATTATTTTTTAATAACATAAGATATGTTTTAACATTAAAAACCACTAATTTAATATAATAAAAAATTTAATATAATAAATAAATATGTATTTATCAATAACATAATATATTTTAATTTATTATTAATTAATAATATATTGTCACAAAATTTAAAACCATTGGTTTAATTAATTATAGCAATGGGATAATTAAACCAAAATAATTTATCAAATATTTAATTTAAAAATATTTTAATTATGACTATTAAATCACTAATTTAATATAGTAATTAAAAAATAAATATATTAAATAAATAAAAATAATTATTTTATAAATAAAAAATATAAATTATTATTTTTACGATGGTTTAATTTTTCCTAACTTAGGAAAATTAAACCATCGTCTTCCTGCGAGCATCATCTTCCTCAGTGGCGGGAGACTACGACGATGGGCTAGCGGGCAACGGCGACGAAGGTGGCGCTCCGACGGTACACCGAGAGGGAGAAGAGAGGGAGGCCGAGAGGCTTTGTGGTAGAGGCTCAGCCTCCCGCGCTCTGCGACGAAGGTCGAGAGGGAGAGCAGAGGGAGGCCGAGAGAGAAGAGAAGCTGAAGGTCGCGAGAGAGAAAAAAAAATCTCTGAAACCTCGGTCAATAGAGATTCCTCCCCGACAGCCCAAGCCCGAGATGTATTTGAGCGACGGTAAGTGAAATCAAAGCTCGACCCCTCTGATTTCACTTACCATCATTTCATGCCTGAAACGGAGGGAAAACAAAATACAACTGTATTTCACTTTCCCCATCACTTACGGTGCGTACTAACGTGTTTCAGCCACTTTTCCCAGCGTAAGTGAAATACATTTCACTTACGCTGCGCACTAACAGGCCCTGAAGGAGATGCTATGGATGCTCTAAGGTTGGTGAGATATTGCTTCAGGCTTATGCTTATGATCCATGTAGATCTCATCGAGGAACTCCTTAACTACAACCTCTGGAGAAAAACAAAACCAGTTAAAGTAAATAAGACATACAAATGATGGTGAATCTAGTGAGGTTGACTGTCGCAAATCACTTAAGTGAACTGAGTTAAATGATGAACAGTCATCAGATGCTAAAGTCTTTGCAAATCCTCGAGATTTTATGCTATCTTCAGAAGGTTCACAATTCTGAGGAAGTTTCACTCATTTAACAATGGAATTCTCTACAAATCTATGCCAATGCCGCTGCTGCCTCTCTGGGATTTTCTAAGATCTTCAGAAATATTACGACAGATTATCTAGAAACTCCTCCTTCACCGGGTTGTCTCTTTGATGTTTCTTATCTTAGAAAAATTATCCGCCATTATTGTTGATAATTGTGTTGCTGATGATTTCTAGAAGTTATTGGCTAGCCTTTCCATACCAAGTTCCTCACCAGCTTCAGAGGAAGATGACTCAGCTATGTTTCTGCTTTTGCTTGCCTGGAGAAGAAGTTTCTATTTCTGACCTGAAGTCACCCTCTGGTTTTCCCTGGTGATCACGTTATCCGAGGAAGAAGACACATTGTCACCAAATTAATGTTTCCCTAAGTTAGAAAACTGGGTTTAATCGAGCATTGGTTTTGTCTGCAACCTAGACAAGGTTGAGTTAACCCAATGAACCTACAGACACAAGCGTTGCTTCTATGCTGGACAATTAACTCGGGCCAACTTGAACTAAGTCAACCCGGTCTGGGTCAACTCAGTATGGTCAATCCGACTCGGTCCACTTCTTTTTTTTTTTTGCCTCAATTATACATGTCCATGTCCCGAGTTCTAAACCTATTTCTTCCATGACTCAGCTATATTGGTCTAATATCTGACTCGGCTCGACTCAGTCCCTTTTTCTCTGGCTGGATTATTATCTTGGATTATTATTCAGTTCCATCATATTATTTGGTGCAACTTCCTTATTTAGTGATGGACCATCTGAGGATTATTTTATGGGTCTTTTTTGAAGATTTTCATTATTTGGTAAGTGTTATTGGGCCCAAGCCCATTTTATCTACTGCTATTGTATCTCTTTGGGTGAGACATTATTATTGAAGAAGAACTTATCAGTTATCGATTGTTGTCAGCATTGGTTATTCTAATGAAGAAGAAAGCACGTGGTGGCCCCAAAACATTATCTTCTAGGTAATTACCCATTACCCCCCTTAATTGGTATTTATTACTCCTACCATTTGATAATTGGGGCCTTGTGGCGGGACACAGTGATGGAGAAATTTTATTATACTTCTAAGTAATGCCTATAGACCAACTATCTACAAAAGATAGGAGTGTGCCCGACATCCAACATGAGTTATTTAACTGGAGTATGAAGTAATGTCTTACGACTAGGAGTGATTTTACTCTCACTTATATTATGCTAGCTGGGCCTCTTGGAAGAAACCATCAGCTTGAGGGGGAGTGTTAGAAAATATGGTGGACGGAAATTTTATATGGGAAGATCCTATACACCATTTACAGTAAGTTGGGCGTTCATGATATTCTCTCACCCCCAACTTGAGGAGGAGTGTTGGAAGATGGTGCCGAGCCCACACGACCAAGTGTTTTAGAAAATGGGTTCAAGCCCATAAGACCAAGGAAGGCCCACACGTCCAAGAGAAGTGGAAGATGAGCTCAAAGCTCATAGGCCCACACAATGATGGTAGAATGGTAAATAAAGAGTCATCTCACAGAGATGGCATTGATGTAATTAGTTTAAGTTCTAGGGGCATAATTATAATATTTTAGTTTTATCAATCTATAAATTGAGCTTCATGGGGACAGTTAGGACATAAGTCCATAACCTCTTCTTCTCTCTTTTTTTTCCAATGGTTATCTCTCTTTTTCTCTCCATGAGCTAAATCCATGGAGTCGTAAAAATCAACCGTTCAAATTTATGTGAATGAAAAATGAATTTGAAATGAGTTTAAGGGGGGGTTAGTCCAAAATGAAGTGGAATAAATTCCCCCCACATTACCTAGGTCATCACAAATAAGGCATTAGTGTAAAAAGACTTGAATTGAAGTGAGATTACACTATTTCATCTGCCCAGGAAAAAAAGGAGGAAAGTTGATTCCTACCTTTTTGGCGATTCATCGACTTTCCACGTGCGACCGCATTGCTTCTTCCCTCCCCCCCTCGAAAGAAAAAATTTCTCCTCATTCGCTATTCTCCTCTTCCTCTCCCTTGGCCTTCGTCTCCCGACGATTTTTTTGCCCCATCTTCTTCCTCTCGTCTTCGCTCTCTCTGCTCCCTCTACTTTCTCTGCTTTCTCTGCTTTCTCTCGTCCTCTCTCATTTTTTCTCTCAGTTTTCTCTCGTCATCGCTTGATTTTTTTTGCCCCATCTTCTTCTTGTCTTATACGCATCTCCTCTCCGTTTCTCTCTCGACATCACTCTTCCTTCTCCCTCTCTCATCTCCCTCTCTCTTTTCCCTCTCGACATCCCTCTCTTCTAACTCTTGGCCTCCCTCTCCCTTCTCATTCTCGCTCTTCTCTTTCCTCCTCCCCCGATTTCCTTCGATTTAACCTATTCCAGTTTCAATATCCTTCGATTTGCTTCGATCTTCTTCGATTTTCGACAGTTAGGCGTCGATTTCTTCGATTGGGCTTAGATTTCCCCATTCAGTGGTGGTTTTCCCAAAATTTCATAAGGTAAGCCGAAACCCTAATTTTTTTTCAACTAATTTAGTGTTTTATTTGATTTAATTTTAATTTATGTGTGTAATTTATCTTGACTATGGCCTAATTGTGGGATTTAGGGTTAGGGTTAATGGGATTTAGGGTTCGATTTCGTCTTGATAGGGTTTAATTTCGGGATTAGAGTTGGGCTTTGGGACTTTTAGGGTTTTAAGGTCTAGGGTTTAGTCTTTAGGTCTGGAATTAGGGTTTATGTTTTTTTAAAAAAAACATAGGGTTCTCGGTTTTTGGGGTGATAGTGTTTTAAGTTCTTAGGGTTTAGTGTTTGGGGCTTTAAGGGGTTTTAAGGTCTAGGGTTTATGGTTTGGGGCTTTTAGGGGTTTTAGGGTTTAGGGTTTAGGGTTTGGGACTTTTTGGGGTTTTAAGGACTAGCGTTTAGGGTTTGGGGCTAGGGATTTTAAGGACTAGGGTTTACGGTTTAGGGTTTATTTTATTTTGTAGGTTTCTCGGTTAGGGTATAGGATTTAAGGGGTTTAGTCCAGTCCCAATAAGGCTGATGATGTACGGTACGTAGTGCCTGCGAAATCATATGGGGCTCTACCAAGGGTGTTCGGTGAATTTGGACTTGATGAGTTAGTTTTTGCATTGTTCTAGTAATCTACAATGAAATTAGTTCGATTAATTTTGAAATATTTTAGAATGTGTTTGAATATGTTTGAAGTGCTATGGAATGTTTTTGCCATGTGGCGAGGAGATTTTGGAGTGATAAATATCCACCACATAGTCCAATTCAAACAAGGCTGAGTCGCCTACACGGGCGTCCATTAGCCAACGAAACCCGACCCCCATCAATGACGATATACGGTTCGTAGTGACTGCGAAGTCATATGGGGCTCTACTAGGGCTGTTTGGTGAATTTGGACTTGATGAGTTAGTTTTTGCATTGTTCTAGTAATCTATAATGAAATTAGTTCAATTAATTTTCAAATATTTTAAAATGTTATTGAATATGTTTGAAGTGCTATGGAATGTTTTTTGCCATGTAGCGAGGAGATTTCGGAGTTATAAATATCCACCACATAGGCCAATTCAAACAAGGCTGAGTCGCCTACACGGGCGTCCATTAGCCAACGAAACCCGACCCCCATCAATGATGATATACGATTCGTAGTGGCTGCGAAGTCATATGGGGCTTTACCAGGGGTGTTCAGTGAATTTGGACTTGATGAGTTAGTTTTTACATTGTTCTAGTAATCTACAATGAAATTAGTTCGATTAATTTTGAAATGTTTTAGAATGTTGTTGAATATGTTTGAAGTGTTATGGAATGTTTTTGTCATGTGGTGAGGAGATTTTGGAGTTATAAATATCCACCACATGGTCTAATTCAAACAAGGCTGAGTCACCTACACGGGCGTCCATTAGCCAACAAAACCTGACCCCCATCAATGATGATGTACGGTTCGTAGTGACTGCGAAGTCATATGGGGCTCTACCAGGGGTCTTCGGTGAATTTGGACTTGATGAGTTAGTTTTTGCATTGTTCTAGTAATCTAAAATGAAATTAGTTCGATTAATTTTGAAATATTTTAGAATGTTGTTGAATATGTTTGAAGTGCTATGGAATGTTTTTCCCATATGGTGAGGAGATTTTGGACTTATAAATATCCACCACATGGTCCAATTCAAACAAGGCTGAGTCGCCTACATGGGCGTCCATTAGCCATCGAAACCCGACCCCCATCAATGATGATGTACGGTTCGTAGTAACTGCGAAGTCATATGGGGCTCTACCAGGGGTGTGCGGTGAATTTGGACTTGATGAGTTAGTTTTTGCATTGTTCTAGTAATCTACAATGAAATTAGTTCGATTAATTTTGAAATATTTTAGAATGTTGTTGAATATGTTTGAAGTGTTATGGAATGTTTTTGCCATGTGGTGAGGAAATTTTGGAGTTATAAATATCCACCACATGGTCTAATTCAAACAAGGCTGAGTCACCTACATGGGCGTCCATTAGCCAACAAAACCCGACCCCCATCAATTACGATGTAGGGTTCGTAGTGACTACAAATTCATATGGGGCTCTACCAGGGGTGTTCGGTGAATTTGGATTTGATGAGTTAGTTTTTGCATTGTTCTAGTAATCTATAATGAAATTAGTTCGATTAATTTTGAAATATTTTAGAATGTTGTTGAATATGTTTGAAGTGCTATGGAATATTTTTTCCATGTGGTGAGAAGATTTTGGAGTTATAAATATCCACCACGTGGTCCAATTCAAACAAGGCTCAGTCACCTACACGGGCGACCATTAGCCAACAAAACCCGACCCCCATCTATGACGATGTACGGTTCGTAGTGACTGTGAAGTCATATGGGGCTCTACCAGGGGTGTTTGGTGAATTTGGACTTGATGAGTTAGTTTTTTCATTGTTCTAGTAATCTACAATGAAATTAGTTCGATTAATTTTGAAATATTTTAGAATGTTTTTGAATATGTTTGAAGTGTTATGGAATGTTTTTGCAATGTGGTGAGGAGATTTTGGAGTTATAAATATCCACCACATGGTTCAATTCAAACAAGGCTAAGTCGCCTACACGGGCTTCCATTAGCCAACGAAACCCAACCCCATCAATGACAATGTACGGTTCGTAGTGACAGCAAAGTCATATGGGGCTCTACCAAGGGTGTTCAGTGAATTTGGACTTGATGAGTTAGTTTTTGCATTGTTCTAGTAATCTACAATGAAATTAGTTCGATTAATTTTGAAATGTTTTAGAATGTTGTTGAATATGTTTGAAGTGCTATGGAATGTTTTTGCCATGTGGTGAGGAGATTTTGGAGTTATAAATATCCACCACATGGTCCAATTCAAGCAAGGCTGAGTCGCCTACACGGGCGTCCATTAGCCAACGAAACCCAACCCCCATCTATGACGATGTACGGTTCGTAGTGACTGCAAAGTCATATGGGGCTCTACCAGGGGTGTTCGGTGAATTTGGACTTCATGAGTTTGTTTTTGCATTGTTCTAGTCTTCTGGAATGAAATTAGTTAGATTAATTTTGAAATGTTTTAGAATGTTGTTGAATATGTTTGAAGTGTTATGGAATGCTCTTGCCATGTGGTGAGGAGATTTTGGTGTTATAAATATCCACCACATGGTATTTTGTTATTTGTTGGTTGTGTTTTTGTGTGTCCCTAGTTACTACGACGGGTAATGGTTGTCTGATAAAAAAAATTCCATGAGGACCATCTCGAATTTAGATTATAAATGGCTAGAAGAAGACAACAAACTCCTCGATCATATGACATTTGGACCTTCGATGATGACAACAAAATGTTCGATCTCTTGGTTGAGCAAGTCAATATGGGGAACAGGATGCCCATTGGGGTTTGGAAGCATGAAGTATATTTGGACTGTGTCAATAGGTTCAATGAAGACACAGCTAATAAAAAAACTGTTGAGCAGCTCAAGAATCGAACAAGATCATGGAAGAAAACTTACCAAGCCGTAACAAGTTGTCTCAACACTAGTGGGTTCGGTTGGGATGCAACCACACATCGAGTTACTACATGTCATTTTGTATGGCAAGACTATATCAAGGTCAGTAAAATATTTTGTATGTTTTTCGAATTACTAGAACTCTATTCCAAGTCGTCTAAATGATGTTTTATCCTTGTAGGAGCATAAAGAAGCTGAAAAGTATAGACAACAAGGCTGCCCTCTTTATGACAAATTGGCTTTGGTAGTGGGAAACTCAATAGCCATGGGGAGAGCAAGTCAAAATGACGAAGACATGTGCGATGTCCAACATGAGGAAGAAAATTCACGCTTGGACATGCTCGAGGATGTTGATTTAGATAGAGATACTCCTTCACCATTCTTTACAGAAAATGAGTCGACACCTGATCAGTCTCCAAGTACTAACCCGTCAACTTCAAGTCGTCGTAGAAAGAGACCGCAAATAGCCACCGATGATAGTATTATGTTTGTTGATACAATGACAAGAATTGCCACCCTATTGCAATCTTTACAACCTAAAGATGATAAAACCGTCGGAGAGAATTGGTATGAAGCCGTCACATAAATCCCGGACCTATTGGTAGAGATGAAGTTTCGTGCTCCTCTATTTTTAGATACACCAATGAAGAAGGACATGTTTACGAAGTTGCCAGTGGAAGAGCGACTTAATTGGCTTAAATATTGTGCTGGTGAAATGTAGTCAATAGTTTTAAGTACACTATGTATTTTGGGACAATTTTTTTGAAGTTTAATTATGTTTTTTTAATTATGACTTTATAAGACATATCATTGATAGATTATGAAAGTTATTATGGTTAAGATTTGGGTTTTCATGATTGTTGTGTTCTTATTGTGTGGATGAATATTGTGGGTGTGTGATTGGAGATGGTTTTATATAGGTGTGATTGAAAATAGGTTATGATTGAAGATAAGGGTATGTTTTTGTGTTTATGACATTTAGGAAGAAACAAGAATTATTGTTGTAGTTGTCATTGTGGTTGTGGTGATTGTATTTGCAGGTTTCCATGGAAAACAAAAATAGGAAAACAAGAATGATTTTATTGACATGTCTTATATACATGATGGGAAGATACTATCTCAACCATAGGTATAGATGTGCAATACGTCCTCGTGGGATTGATGGTCCGATTTATTTGCAAAAGGCATTAGCGAAATCACCTATTAAATTTTGAAAAGTTTACAGGATGAATCAAATTGTGTTTAAAAAAATAGCAAAGATACTTTATAGTAAAGGATTTTTATCACCTACAAAGACCATCTCAGTGGAAAAATAACTTGCATATTTTCTCCTAACTGTTAGTCAAGGACAAGCGTATAGTGTCACAACAGAAATGTTTGATAGATCAAACTAGACTATAAGTAGGTATTTCAATAAGGTGTTGAATGCTATTATCAAACTTTGACCTGATTACATCAAACAGCCTTCAGAACGGACTCACTCAAAGATTTTAAACAATCCAATGTTCAATCTGTATTTTAATGTAACATCACTTGGCATCTAATGAAAAATTTTAGATTAATATTTAGAGTTACTTGTATTAATTGAAATGATATAATTAGGATTGTATTGGGGCTATTGATGGAACTCATATCAAAGCAAACATCCCACTTCAAGAACAACAAAGGTTCTGGAACAGAAAGGGCTATCTCTCACAAAATGTGATGGCAGCATGTATATTTGATATGCAATTCATTTATGTACTTGTTGGATGGGAGGGATCAACAGTTGATTCCTGTGTATTGAAGGACGCATTGACTCGCCGAAATAGAATTTGTGTACCTGAAGGTAAATAATATATTTTTATGTAGTAATTTTTTTATTTTATCTTCAATTATCTTATGTGGAAAATATTTTTTATTGTAGGTAAATATTATCTAGTCGATGCTGGTTATGCAAATATGTCAGGATTTTTGGCTCCATATCAAGGAACTCGTTATCATCTACAAGAATTTGGAGACAACCTTCCTAGAAATGATAAAGAGCTATTCAACTGAAGGCACTCATCTTTGAGGAATACTATTGAACAAACTTTTGGTGCTTTAAAAGCTCAATTCCAAATGTTGAAAGTCGCTCCACCGTTTTCTTATAAGATCCAGATGAAAATTGTAATAGCTTGTTGCATATTACACAATTATATACGTAAAGAGGATTACAATGATATGTTTGAATTGGAAGATGATGATTCCGATGATGAGGTAGGTGGAGGAGGTGATGAGGTCCAATTAGCAGGTGAAAATTTGGATGAAGATAGCGATGATAGCAATGATTTTGGGGATGAAGGCAACCTATCAACAACAATGCGGAGGTGTCGTGCATTAGAATCCACTAGAGCTGCACAATTTTGAGATGCCATAGCAACTAGCATGTGGAGTGATTATTAGTGGTTGTACTTTATTGCATTTGAACATGTATGTGTTCGTTCGTATCTACTAAACTAATAAGTTGATGATGTTAAACGCACAAACTCATTGTTAAAAATAATTTACTCTAATTATATTCGTTGTTGTCATTTTATACCTTTTTGTCACGTGTTTTAATTTTATTTATTAAGTATTTTTATACTATATACTATGTTATTACAAAATAATTTATTTATTAATTAAATTCATTTATATTATTTTTAACTGTTTTATGTACTTTAAATAATTTATTCTAGTCACACGTAATTAGTATATTAATTTATAATAAATTTTAATTATTAATTTGTTTAATTATGCAATTTTTATAATTAATTAAAAATTTAGGTTTATTTATTATATTCCCTTATGTTTTTTTTAATTTTTATTAATTTATATAATTTATTCTAGTCACATGTAATTAGTATATTAATTTATAATGAATTTTAATCATTAATTGGTTAATTATCCAATTCCTATAATTAATTAAACCGTTAGGTTTATTTATTATATTCCCTTATGTTATTTTTTAATTTTTATTAATTTTATATAATTTATTCATGTCACACGTAATTAGTATATTAATTTATAATGAATTTTAATCATTAATTGGTTAATTATCCAATTCCTATAATTAATTAAACCATTAGGTTTATTTATTATATTCCCTCATGTTATTTTTAAATTTTTTTATTAATTTTATATAATTTATTCAAGTCACACGTAATTATTGTTTTAATTTATAATAAACTATAATCATTAATTGGTTTAATTATCCAATTTTTATAATTAATTAAACCATTAGGTTTATTTATTATATTCCCTTAAGTTAATTTTAATTTTTTTTATTAATGTTATATAATTTATTGTAGTCACACGTAATTATTGTTTTAATTTATAATAAACTATAATCATAAAAGGTTACTCATTCTCTTATTTATTTAGAAAAGGACACTGGAATCTGTTTTCTAGGCACTAACACTGGAATCTGTTTTCCAACCATTTCAACTGGCCTGGACTAACACCCAAACATGAGTTGAAGTGGAAGCAATTCATCTCACTTCAATTCAATTTTCCACTTCATTTCCACTTCATTGTGGACTAACCCCCCCTAATGGGTGAACTCACATTCTTCCTTGGACTTCAAGTAACACAATCCGAAAATGGCACATTCATAAATCAATCCAAATACACTAAGAGATTGATTAAGAGACTCAACATAAAAAATCTTAAGTCAATTAGTACGCCTATGAACTCATCCTTCAAGCATGACTTGGACAATTCTGGTAGGGCCATAGATCAAAAACTCTATAGAAACATGATAGGATCTCTACTATACGTTTCAGCCAGTGGACCAGATATAATGGTCTTTGTATGTCTATGTGCAAGATATCAATCTGATCCTAGAGTCTCTCACTTAGTGATAGTGAAAATAATTTTCTGTCTTCTACTTGGGACACCCAACTTAGGTCTTTCGTACTCAACTCTTCACCCATTGATGTAGTCGGTTACTCGAATACAAATTTTTCCGGTTGCAAAATTGATAAAAAAGAATACATGTGGGAGTTGTCAATTACTTGAAAATATGTTTGTCTCTTGGTCTTCCAAGAAACAACATTCAGTTGCATTATCCACTATCGAAACTGAATACATAGCATGTGGAAGTTATTGTGCTTAACTTCTTTGGATGAAACAACAACTAGATGACTACGGCTTAGAGAAAAAAGAAATGTTGGTCCATTGTGACAACATAAGTGCCATAAGTTTAAGTAAGAACCCAGTTCACCACACTCGATCAAAATACAAATAAATTAGACATCCCTTTATCATAGAGCTGGTTCAAACCAAGGTTAGAAAGATTGAATTCATCCTCACAAAAAAACAATTAGGGGATATATTTACAAAACTATTAGGATTTGACCATTTTTCAAAGCTTCGAGGAGAACTAGGCATGAGCAGCCCACCTTTATTCACTTAGGGGTCATTGATCGATCAATCGAAATTCAATGGTTACTCAGTTATATGTAAGTGTAATTTAGTATTTTTATTTTTAATGTATGCATACTTGAGGTATTATATGATTCTAGTGTTTTAAGGATTCGTATAAAAATTTAATGTTTTTTTATATATTATAGCAGCATTGCTTTTAGGCTTTTGTAGTATGAATATGTATTTTCTTATAATTTATATGTTTTTCTATATTTATAAGCAGTTTTTTTATTATTATATTTATTTACCCATTGGATTGTTTGATAAATATGCAAATAGGTATAAATAATGAAGTAAAATATTAGATAAAATAAGTATATCTAAATGGAATGGTACGTGGGATAGTTTGATACGTTATGTACCATCTATAACCGTACTTTGAACAGACGTAAATAAAAATATATACATGTACACATATGAAAAGTGTTAGATTCCCATAGAGAAGGTTATCTATTAACTTTGCTAATTTAAAAGAATATAATAATGCAAATCATTAACTTATGCATCTCTACAATATTTAATAATTATAAAAATTTACTCAGTTAGTTGTACATGTCACAAGGAAATGAAAGAATCTGGTAAGGAATAACTCGTATCCGTTTGTATTCCATTTAATGGTAAATAGGTAATTAGGTAAGATAACTCAAATACTTAGTTGAATAAGAATTTTTTTCCCTTTCCATTCCCTTCAATAAACAGTAGATAAATAACACCCTTTTGGAAATGACAGAAATGCACACTTGAGTTTTCCCACTTCAGAACTATAAAATAGCCAAAATAGTCATATAATAAATTTCATTCTTATCTGGATAATCTGATTATTTACTACATTGATTAATTTAAGAAGTCAAAATTAGAACAGAATATGTACGTAAAGATTTTTCAGACAATATAAGATTATGAAAACACTATGCTCTTATATTTGAAGATATTTCCATCTAGCTGTTTTTGCTTTTACCAAACTAATGAAGGTGAAATATATATTACACGTTGCACAAAAAGAACAATATGTGAAATAGTATAAAATAACAAAAAAAAATTATCTTCGTATAGACTATTATTGTTTTTATAAATTATTTTGAATCAATCAATATAATTGTCACTTTTGACATAATTTAACATGATGCAGTTATAATACTAGTAAGTAAATTTAATGTACCCAAATTGATACAAGCAGCATCTTCGTAACAGATATCAAAGATACTCAGATCTTTTTACTAAAATTGTTGCTAGCTACGTCGAATTCTCAACCAGAACCTTGCCAAATACATGTAAATCTACCGATAAGCCTAGATCCAGCCCAGATCTGATTGTTCTAAAGCATTTATTTGTCAGGCTTAGACGGGATTGAAACATAGAGGGGTTAATCCAATTTTATGTCAAATATATCTGATTTCATAACAAACATTTCAAACCGTCTCTGGTTGTAAAAAATTTACCATTTATTAAGACGTGAACGATTTAATAGACATAAATATACCCATTACTTTTATCTCTATTATGTTTATTTCATCTTGTTACTTCTTTCATATAACTCTTTACCACTTCAGTGTAACTTCAACGGTTCATGCTTGCATAAAAAATTTATAATTTAAATTCATTTTTTATAAAACCTGAGTCAGACCCAAAATTATAAGCAAGCTTGTACATTCGCTCTCTTAACCAAGAGGTCCAAGTCCATTCCTGGCCTAAAGACATGTTACGTAATAGAAAATCCTTGAAGAGGACTCGGGAGTGTTTAAGCCAATTAATAATATAATACCAAAGGTACTACCAAATCACTTGACATTATAAAAACAAGCGAAGTTAAACATCTAACATGCATTACGTTCAAGAATTCCTAGTCATTAGCAATTCATTCCTGACTCTTGCCTCCTTCCATAGAAGGTTAAAGGAGATCACATGTCAAAAGACTTCGTCATTGTTGGCCCATAACGACCGATGTAGATCCTCTAATAGATTAAATAAATGTAACAAAAAATTAGACCATATTTACTCAACCAAAGTCCTTCATACGAGAGTTCCATAAACTTAAACACATAATCCAAATCAAACACCACAAAATCTTGCTGGAACGATAGAAAATTACTCTCCCAGCAGCAGAATGACCCGATCCGAGTAATCATCATCATTAAACATAAAAAGAAGAGAAATTACTTAATCAACTTCCTCGATCTTGGGCCCAGCACCGCTACCGCCGGCAGGCGCATCCTCGTCCATGCCAGCAGGCATATCAGCACCAGCACCCTGGTACATCTTGGCAATGATGGGGTTGCAGAGGCTCTCCAGCTCCTTCATTTTGTCGTCAAATTCATCTGCCTCTGCAAGCTGGTTGCTGTCTAGCCACTGAATGGCTGCCTCGATAGCATCTTCGATCTTCTTCTTGTCAGCAGCAGCAAGCTTGGAAGCGATCTGCTCATCCTTCACAGTGTTCCTCATGTTATAAGCATAATTCTCCAACGCATTCTTAGACTCAACCTTCTTCTTGTGCTCCTCGTCCTCTGACTTATACTTCTCAGATTCCTGCACCATTTTTTCAATTTCTTCCTTGCTCAGCCTTCCCTTGTCATTTGTTATGGTGATCTTGTTCTTCTGCCCGGTGGTCTTGTCTTCGGCAGAGACGTTCAAGATACCATTGGCGTCAATGTCGAAGCAGACCGTGATTTGGGGAACACCCCTAGGAGCAGGAGGAATACCAGATAGCTCAAACTTGCCCAAGAGATTGTTGTCTCTTGTTCTCGTCCTCTCACCCTCGTACACCTGGATGAGGACACCAGGCTGGTTGTCTGAGTAGGTAGAGAACACCTGTTCTTTCTTTGTCGGAATGGTAGTGTTCCTTGGGATCAACACAGTCATAACACCTCCAGCAGTCTCAAGCCCAAGAGACAGAGGGGTGACATCGAGAAGCAACAAATCTTGAACCTTCTCATTGCCCTCGCCACTTAAAATTGCTGCTTGGACAGCAGCACCATAAGCAACAGCCTCGTCGGGGTTGATACTCTTGCAGAGCTCCTTCCCATTAAAGAAGTCCTGCAACAGCTGCTGTACCTTGGGAATTCTAGTAGAACCACCGACTAGAACAACGTCATGGATGCTACTCTTGTCCATCTTAGCATCCCTCAAGCACTTCTCAACAGGCTCCATGCACTTCCTAAAGAGATCCATGTTCAGTTCCTCAAACCTAGCACGGGTGATGGTGGAATAGAAATCTACACCCTCAAAGAGGGAATCAATTTCGATTGTGGTTTGAGCAGTAGATGAGAGTGTCCTCTTAGCTCTCTCGCAAGAAGTTCTCAAACGCCTCAGAGCCCTGGGGTTTCCAGTGATGTCCTTCTTGTGCTTCCTCTTAAATTCCTGCACAAAGTGATTCACCATCCTGTTATCAAAATCCTCACCTCCAAGGTGAGTATCTCCAGCAGTAGCCTTGACTTCAAAAATTCCCTCTTCAATGGTAAGTAGAGAGACATCAAAGGTTCCACCACCTAGATCAAAGATAAGGACATTCTTCTCACCAACGCTGGTAGCCTTTTTATCAAGCCCATAGGCAATGGCAGCAGCTGTTGGCTCATTAATGATTCGCATGACATTGAGACCAGCAATGACTCCTGCATCCTTGGTCGCCTGACGCTGAGAATCGTTGAAGTATGCAGGTACTGTGACAACGGCGTTCTTCACTTGAGAGCCTAGAAAGGCTTCCGCAATCTCCCTCATCTTCATGAGGACCATGGAAGATATCTCCTCAGCAGCGAATTGTTTATCCTCGCCCTTGTAATTAACAACTATCATAGGCTTGTCACCTGGTCCAGCGATGAGCCTGAAAGGCCAAAGCTTAATATCACTCTGGACAGAGGCATCGCTGAACCTCCTACCAATCAAACGCTTAGCATCTGAAAAAAAATTATCAAATGTTTCAATCTTTCATTGAGAATGAAAGCTTAAGGTAAGGTAACATATTAGAAATAGATATAGCTCCACGAGACTAGTATTGCAATTTTATAAACCCTGAAAGCACAGAACGAACAAGGGACTATGACACAACGTCCCACCATGACCGAAACAAGCGTGAAACATTGGCACAAATAGCTCAAATTAACCAAACTCGAAAATAATTGCAAATACGTTCATAAACAGACTAGTTCTATAACCAATACGCAATCTAAGATCGAAAGACCTCATAAGTGATATACAAACTAAACTTAAAAAAGTCTCAGTAGTCCTATGGCATTAGACTAAGTTTCAATCAGAGATCCACTACAAACTCTTCACGCATCACACAAAGCCAGAAAAATGAATGCAAAACCTGAAAACTAAAAACAAATCTTCGTTGTAAATAAATCCGAATTTCTTTAACTAAACAATGGAAGTAGTCGTCCAAGACAGATCCGTCATACAACAGATGAAAAAAGCACAGATACAGACAGAAATCAGATTCAACAACTCCGCACCGGCCACCATATGAACAATAACGAATTGAGAAACTTTAGATCTACATCTTAAACGCAAAGCCATGTCAGAATACTTACCGAAAACGGTGTTTGTAGGGTTCATAGCCACCTGATTCTTGGCGGCGTCTCCGATCAAACGCTCCGAATCAGTGAAAGCAACATAAGAAGGCGTCGTCCTGTTTCCTTGATCATTTGCAATGATCTCAACACGGTCGTGCTGCCATACACCAACGCACGAATATGTGGTACCGAGATCAATTCCGATTGCCGGACCTTCACCCTTTCCCGCCATCACACAAAAAAAATTTGACAACGCAGAAGAAAACAAGGTCTAAACTAACAAATATGCAACCAAAGAAGAAAACAACTAGGAAAAAGTAAGGGTTTTAGGCAAGGAAACCGGTGGTAAATATATATAGCGGAAGGCAAAAGTTTCTAGAAGTCTCCACTATTTCTTGTCCGTCGATCTGACTTTCACGGACGGACAAGATGAGTTTGGAATCGGAACGCATTCCTAGTGGGTGTCACGCAAGCGTAATTGTTATGTCCATTTTTGTCAAGTGGGTTCCAGAAACCCATTGACAGTACTCGTTGGGGCCGACACGGACTAGGTCTGCGTTTCGCGGATGAGGTGTGTGGCGTGCAAAATGCAGCTTCCTCTAAATTCCTTCACATAAAGATCTAATCTTAATAAAACCTGGATCGCATCGACCGACCGAGTTTTTCTAGATCGACTGGTCGAACCAGATTTAATTGGACCGGCCAGTTTAACCGGACCTAATTTCTTGTCCAGGTCACGAGTAGAGGTCGCATGGAACTGTGGCAATTCATGACTAGCTCAAGCTCGGCTCAACTCGGCTTAGTTCAGTTCGAAATAACTTGATCTTGAATCAAATTTGAGATCGGGTTTATGACTCATTTAAGTAAATAAGCCAAACTTGAATGGGAACCGGCTCAAGACTTAAGATCGAAGGAGGAGTGGCGAAGGCCAAAACCCCTCCAATCAGGACCGAAGGAGGAAATGCGAACGTCGCCACCCACCTTTCCACCCCCAAACCCTAAATCTTGCCATTTATTATGTTTGTCCCCTTTTTGCCAATTTATACACCATTTTCACGCCATATCTGTGTTATTTTCGGTGAATTCCCACCTCCTCCGTTGTTGCTCTCTTCTTCCTCCCTTCGAAAGATATTTTTTCTATTTTTTCCCTATTCGGTTGTTTTTGTGTTGGGTGATAATTGCCATATTTCATTGGATCTCGCTTCCCTTCCCTCAATCTACCCATTGATTGTGCTTGTCCATTTTCGACAATTTCTACATCATTTCTCTATGTTATTTCTAGCGAGTTCCCACCTCCTGCGAGAGCCATTTCTGCTCTTCTTTCCCTTTTCGGCTGTTTTTGTGTTGGATGATAGTCGCCTGGTTGAGATTCCATTGGATCTCGCTTTCCTTCCCTCAAACTGTCATTCCTTCTTGGTTGATGCTTTTTTTATTTTCTTTATCTTCTATGAGTTAAACTTAGGTATTATTTGATTAATGAATAAATTATATTTATTATTAAATTATAATTTTTATTAGTGTTAGTTGTCTGGTTGTTTCTTTTAATGCATAGTGAGTAATTATTAACTAGTAATTACCACTTTGAATGTTAGGTGTTTAATACATATTTTGATTCTTTTGATGTTGCTTGATAATGGCGGACCAAGAAAAAATTATTAGTAATTAAGCTAGTACTTAATAATTTAATATCAATCAAGTAAGTAAATAAATTGAAATTTTATTAAATAATTTATTAATTTATTATTTATTAGGTTATAAATTATTTCAAAAAATATGAGACAGCCAAAGAAAGATTTTTATTTTAGGAGAATCTTTTTAAAAGTGTATCCAATTTTATGTAGAGGTCATGCCCAATTTTATTTGACATGTATTTTATGCAAAGTTTTAAATGTAAGTTGGAGCTTGAATCGGCTCGAGCTCGATTCCAATTTTAGGCTTAAAGTTGGGCTCGACTCAAACTCAAGTTCAAAGTATTTAAACCAAGCCCAACTTGAACATATGTTGGTTCGAGCTTGGTTCGACTTCATACCATCCCTAGTCATGGGCACATAAGAACTAAAAAATGGATAAACAACGATTAAATCATTCAAGTTTGCCACTTTAACCAGCAATTTGTGTGACCTGATCGAACAGCCATAATAGGGGAAGGAGGTAGTGGCTTCTGCCCTTCTCGTACACCCCTTTAAATTGGTGGGGTGAAAAAGGCAAAAAGAGGGTCATATCTCTTCTTTCCCTCTTATTTTTCTAGAGGAGTTTTGATATTTTTAAAATAATAACATCAAAATGGTATCATTGTGGTTTAAATAATGGTCAAAGCCAGTTGAATCCAACCGGATCATCTCAGTAGATTGATCGATTTTAATAACACTGATCCATTATTATATAAGTAAAATTTATCTTTATTCCCTGTTTGGGGAGGAGGGGGGGGGGGGGGGGTTCAGGGGGCAGTTATGTAAATAGAGAATAGCTCATGCTCCTTGTATGAAAATAATATATAATAATCATTATAAAAAAAGGAGCATATACTTCTAATTTGACAATCAAATTTAAACGAGTGAAAGGGGTTGGACTCAAGTCAAGTGAACATTTACTACCATCTTTTTCTTCCTTCCAAGAATCACTTTATTTATAAGAATGACATTTACTATGTTCGTTACCTTCATTTTATCATTAAAATTGATAAAAATAAAATAAAATAAAATAATGTCAAATAACCATCATCATGAATGTATGGGATAATAAAAATATAAAAAAAATAGTTATTAAATTTAAATTTGATGGTTAAATTGAGAATTGAGTGCACTTAATATTGTAAGGACTTAGTCCATACTCCTATTTTTCCAATTTAAATTTACATTTTCACATATCATATATTTGAGAAGATTTTTTATTTTTTAGTTATATCTAATTATAAAATAGAGATAATAGTATTACTTTAAAATAATATAACTACACGATTTTTCTAACAAAAAACTTGGATACAACGAAGGGATAGTATGACCTGAACTTAACCTCATTTCGCTTTGACAATTATAGCCTTGTTTCCACTTTTAAAATTCAATACATGTTGTGCAATATATGACTTGTGAGGGCATTATGAGCAATGCCAATAAAATATGGAGTCAGTTTTAAAATAAATACTTAAAATTACCTAGATTTTGTTTTTAGAAAATTTAATCTACAAATATTTTAATTTTTAATTATAAAAATAATACTTTTTTTATTTTAGAGAAAAGCTTTTCTCACGAGAAATCGAATCCTGTTTGTAGCATGGGATTGATTGTAAGTTTTAAGTAAATACAAATTAAACATATATAATAATAGTTAAAAAAGATAAAAATTTAAGGTAATTTGAATATTTTTAAGCCTAAGGAGGGGTTAGTCCACAAAGAACTTGAATTGAAGTGAAAAATTGAATTGAACTTAAATGAATTGATGCAACTTCAAGTCGTCCTTGGGTGTTAATGTAGACGAGTTCAAGCGCACTAGAAAACAGATTCCAGTGTTAATGCCCCCAAATTAAAAGTATGATATTAATAAGAGAATGAGTAACATTTTATAATATACTTAAATAGGACATATATCTAAATAGATAATTAACCAAAATAAACATGGTTACTACACTTATAAATGATTTACCGTTTAGTATTAGAATATATTAATATCCTATTTAATGAAAAACTATATTATATTACTTAATGATTATATTTTATTATAAATTAATACAATAATTACATGTGACTAGAATAAATTATTAAAAATAAATAAATAAAAATAAAAAATAACATAAGCGAATATAATAAATAAATAAATTATTTTTTAATAACATAAGATATGTTTTAACATTAAAAACCACTAATTTAATACAATAATAAATAAATTAATATAATAAATAAATATATATTTATCAATAACATAATATATATTTTATGTATTATTAATTAATAATATATTGTCACAAAATTTAAAACCATTGGTTTAATTAATTATAGCAATGGGATAATTAAACTAAAATAATTTATCAAATATTTGTTTTAACAATATTTTAATTATGACTATTAAATCACTAATTTAATATAATAATGATAAAATAAATATATTAAATAAATAAAAATAATTATTTAATAAATAAAAATTATAAATTATTATTTTAATGACGATGGTTTAATTTTTCCTAACTTAGCAAAAATTAAACCATCGTCTTCCTCAGTGGTAGGCAAGCAGGTGACAATGCTCTGACGATACGCCAAGAGTGATAAGAGAGGGAGGCCGAGAGGCTCTACGACGGAGGTCGAGAGGGAGAGGGAGGAAGGCTGATGAGGGGGGGGGGGGGGGGGGGGGGAGAAGAGAGGGAGGTCGAGAGAGAAGAGAAGTAGGGAGGCCAAGAGGCTATGCGATAGAGGATGAGAGGGATAAAGAGAAAAAAAAATTGGCCGAAGGATCATGTGGGGGGGGGGGGGGGGGGGGGTAGGAGCAACTCGCGCTCCGATTGGTTGATTCAAAAAATAGGTGTGAATCCAAATTCCCCGATTTTTGTCTGAGAGAATGAAGTGACATAATTCACTTGAAGAGTAATTTATTCTATACTAACCCATTTATCTAATGAACTAGGTAATGCGAGGGGAATTCATTCCACTTCATTGTGGACTAACCCACCCTAAATAATATGTGTCATGGAAATAGTGTGTTAGGATATGCCGTTGCCATGGATCTCGTCACCCTGCGTTGTCCTCTTTCCTCCAGATTGTCTATTGATGAAGAGAAGAATTTCTTGTGTTTGCTATGCCCAATTGCTTGGGATGGAATGAGCCTTGAAGGAGGCTCAACCTTGGACCTCAGAGAGGGAGAATCTGACCTTCTATTCTAATTTGATTTCAATGCTTACCTTCATTCCAGCCCGTTTTCCTCCATAAAAAGGATTAGGGACGCAAAACATCAAGTCCAAACCTAGGGGCACAAATTACAAATAAACCACTTAAACACATCGAAAGGAAATTACATAAATTAACTCATGCGTCTACTTATTATTCGGGATGCTATGGAGTCCATAACATCACCAACTCCCCCCCCCCCCCCCCCCTCCCTGGAGAAAGTGTTTATCCTCAAGCTCGAAAGTGGGGTAGAGAGAACTGAAAAACGCTAAGGGCTCCCATATAGTGTCAAGTGGGTCTGTGTAGGCCCATTGTACGAAAAGCTCCCAGTCGTCCTGGACTCGGTGAGCCTGCAACACCTGAGTTGGGGTGAAAAGCACACGCCCCTTCTGAAGTGGTGGCAAAGGTGTGTGGAGCAACGGAGAGTCACCTTGGAAGGCCTTCAACTGTGAGACGTGGAAAATGTCATGGAGCTTTGCATTCGAGAGGAAGTTGCAAATGGTAGGCCACAGTGCCAATGTGTTCTAGTACTTGGAATGGCCCATAAAACTTTGGGGACAATTTGTGATGTTTGGAGGCCGAAAGGGAGAGCTGGCGATAATATTGGAGATGAAGCCACACATAATTTCCTGGAGAAAAGACCAGGTCTCGATGCCCTTTATCATAATTTGTTTTCATTGTATGTTGAGCTTCCTATAATGATCTCGGACTTGGCGGATCATTGCATCTCGTTCTGCCAAAGCTTGATCAAGAGTGGCCATCCTAGAAGAGCCAGGTTCATAGGATAAGAGCCGAGGGGGATCTTTGCCATAAACGACCTTGAAAGGAGTGGTGTCGAGGGATGTGTGTTACAAGGTATTATAACAAAACTTTGCCCAGGCCAGCCATCTGACCCAACCTTTAGGTGAATCCCCAACAAAATAAAGGAGGTACATCTCAATGGTACAGTTGACTACCTCTGTTTGTGCATCGGTCTGCGGGTGGTAGGCGGGGGAGAAAGCCAACTTTGTCCCTTGTAGCTTGAATAGTTCTTTCCAAAAAGTACTTGTGAAGACTGCATCTCTGTCACTGGTAATGGACGTAGGAACACCATGTAGGCGGACAATTTGATCCATGAAGAGTTGGGCGACATGAGTCGCTGTATATGGATGCGCCAGGGGCAAGAAATGTCCATATTTAGAGAATCGGTCGACCACCACAAAAATGACTGATTTGCCCGAGGATGGGGGAAGGCCATCAATAAAGTCCATGGATATATCTGCCCATACTTGTGAAGGTAACTGAAGTGGTTGTAGCAACCCTGTGGGACTTAAGGACTCCGCCTTGTTTCGCTGACAGATCTGGCAAGCTATCACATAGCCCGCCACACTTCGTTTCATGCCCCGCCGAAAAAAAATCACGGCTTATACGAAAATATGTTTGCTGTCGGCCCTCATGTGTGCTATCATGAAACATAGATAATATGTTGTGAATGAAGGGTGATGTCAGATGAAGATAAATCCGATTCTTGAACAAGATGAGTCGGTCCTGAATGGTCCAGTTGCTATCCAGTGTTTTCTGCTCAATATTTTGATATAATTCAAGGAGCTCGGGGTGCTAGTGAGTTTCATCCCGAATGGAGTCCAACAAAAGAAATCTTGACTGACTGATTGCGTGTAGCTGAGGCTCAGATAGGTCCCTGTGGGACAAGGCATCTGCACCCACGTTGAGGTGGCCAGGTTTGTACTCAACAATAAAATCAAATCCCATCAATTTGCTCAACCAATGCTGCTGGGGGGAAGTGGCGAGACGCTGCTCAAATAAGTACTTCAAACTGCAATGATTGGTCCGTATGAAAAAGGGGCGACCCCAGATATAGGGCCTCCAGTGCTGAATGGCTTTTGCTAAGCCGATCAGTTCCCGTTCATAGGCAGCTAATTTGTGGTGATGTTGGCCTAGCTGCCTGCTGAAATAAGCTATGGGGTGTTCTTGCTGCTGTAAGACCGCACCAATACCTCCTCCTGACGCATCACATTCAATAACAAACAAATCATCAAAGTTGAGAAGCTGGAGTACCGGGGCGGATGATAATGTTGTCTTCAAGTGCTCAAAGGAGGACGCAACTGTGTTAGACCATGTGAATGCATTGCGCTTAAGGAGATTGTTGAGTGGAGCTGCAATCTGTCCATAATTACGAATAAATTTTTGATAGTAACCGGCGAGTCCCAAGAACCCCCTTAACGCTGTGACTGATGTAGGAGTAGGCCAGTCGACGACAGCCTAAATTTTTCTATGGTGTGCCTTCACCCCTGATGCTGATATGACGTGGCCCAAATATGCTACCTCTGAAGTTCCCATCTAACATTTGGATTGGTTGAGAACCAAATGATGGGAACGTAGGAGAGTTAACCTGGAGCAGATGCTGAAGGTGCTCATCCCAGTGCTTACTATAAACCATAATATCATCAAAGAACACAAGAACAAACTTCTGTAAAATAGAACGAAATACCTCATTCATGAGGGCCTGGAAGGTGGAGGATGCATTGGATAGACCAAATGGCATGACTAAAAACTCAGAATGCCCATGGTGCGTGTGAACATTGTCTTCTCCATGTCAGAAGAGTGCACTCGAATCTGGTGATACCCTGATTTAAAATTGAGCTTGGTAAATAAGTTGGCCCCGTGCAATTCATCTAATAGTTCATCCACCACTAGAATGGGAAATTTATCTCTGATGGTATGAGCGTTGAACTCTCTATAGTCAACACAAAACCGCCAGGATTTGTCCTGTTTCTTGACGAGTAACACTGGTGAAGAAAAGGGAGACCTGCTGGGCTGAATAATCCCTTGTGCGAGCATAGTCTGGCACTGGAGCTCAATTTCATCTTTTTGTAAGTGTGGGTAACGGTAAGGTCGTACCACCACCGGCTCAGTGCCCAATTTCAATCGGATACGGTGATCACAATTTCTGAGAGGTGGAAGTGCAGTAGGCGTCTAAAATAATTCACCAAATTTTGTAAGTAAGGAATTTATCTTACAGTGATATGCGTCCAGGACTTGAATTTCCTGAACAGTACAATATGTGGGAGCATGAGTGCTACGAAGTGTAATAGGATACTGTTGGGCCGTAAAAGTCATAGTGAGCGCCTTAAAATTCCATATTATTGGCCTCAACGTCTGGAGCCATTTAATGCCCAATACTAAGTCAAACCCAGCCAGGGGATTGACTAGAAAATTTGCTACAAATGAGTGCCCTTCAATATGAAATTCAGTAGCATGCCAGCACTTGAAATTTTTTCCCATTGGCAACCGAGACTGAAATGCCTGTGTTATTTTGAACCACCAACCCAAGTTGTTGAGCGGCTGGCTGGCTAATGAAAATGTAAGTACTGCCTGAATCCACTAATGTCAGTAACTGAAGATGCTGCAATCCAGCGCAGACTTATATAGTGTTGGAGCTGTGCATGCCTATCATAGCATGAAGAAAAATGGCTGGTTCTTCTGGTTCGGGTTCAACACTGTCTTCCAACTGTGAATCTTCCTCTAACTCATCCAGTACCTCCAACCAGAATAAGCGTTTGCATTGGTGGCCCTGGACATATTGCTCTTCATAATTGTAACAAAGCCCCTTGGCTCGCCACTGTTCCATCTCGGGTCTAGAAAAACGACGTATATATTGTGCTGGTGGAGTGGAAGGATAATTGTCAACACGCGATGGTGGATTTTGCCCATAGCGTGGAGATGCTGAATAGGATGTGGGGGCACTAGTGGGCGCCCTGCTTGACCAAGATGGTCGTTGTATGAGAGACTCCTTAAGGACCCGTTGTTTTGTATCTATAGTCCGGGCAAGGTTCATAGCATGTGCCAGATCTTGGGGGTCATGCAATTCTACTTCCAGGTGCAAGGCCTCCACTAATCTGGCAGTGAATAAATTAACAAATTGGGTAGGAGGCACAAATCGACTGGCTCTGGCCAGGCGTTCCTGAAATTGCTTCTGATACAACTCAATGGTCCCTGTCTGTTTTAAATTCACGAGGTCCCCCAAAGGGTTGCTACGTGCAGGAGGGTCAAACCCCAACTTGCAATAATCTTTAAATAAATCCAAATCATGAAGATGATGCTCCAAATGAAATTGGTGGTACCATAGGATAGCTTCATCAAGCATATGGAAGAATGGACCCGATCATCAACATGCGTTCTTTGATTATAAAAGAATTGGTAACAGTGGTGTAACCAGATCAAGGGATCCGTAGACCCGTCATAGGTAGGAAAGTCGAGCTTGGCATACCTGGGCACCGTATTGTGGCCTAGTGCGGGGGGTCCCATGGCAGCTAGAGGTTGGTGGCGCAAATGTGGTGGTGGTGGGGGCGTGTGGGGAGGTTGGGGGGCGGCAAGAAGTGTGGAACTGCCTGATAGCGTAGGACCATGAGCAAAACCATCCTCCACTCACCGAAGTAAGTGTTGAAGAGTGTCATTGATGGTAGACACTGTCGATTGAAGTCCTTCAGTTAGATTTCGATTTTCCTCAACGCTATGATGCAACTCCTCAACGATATGATGTAAATATTCCTGGGAAGAGGACTCGCCAAGGGTGGTCCTGTTTGATACCACAATGTTAGGATTTGCCCTTGTCATGGATCTCGTCACCCTACGTTCTCCTCTTTCCTCCAGATTGTCTATTGATGAAGAGAAGAATTTCTTGTGCTTGCTACGCCCAATTGCTTGGGATGGAATGAGCCTTGAAGGAGGCTCAACCTTGGACCTCAGAGAGGGAGAATCCTACTTTCTATTCTAATTTGATTTCAATGCTTACCTTCATTCCAGCCCGTTCTCCTCCATAAAAAGGATTAGGGTCGTAAAACATCATGCCCAAACCTAGGGCACAAGTTATAAGAAAATTAAAAATAAACCGCTTAAACACATCAAAAGGAAATTACATAAATTAACTCATGCGTCTGCGTATTATTCGGGATGTTATGGAGTCCATAACATAGTGAAGGCAACGAGTAAATCGTCCCCTTGATCCTAACAAGCAACTTCACATACATGCACGATTGACAACCAAAGGATGGAAATCCTCAATTGCTCGGCTCGCAAGTTTTTTTTAATCTTTGTGTTTATGTATGTGAAGTGGTGCTCTGAGAAAGTAACTTATCTTAATTTTGCCTTAATGTAACCCATGTCAATTAAGAATTTTTTAAAAATTAATTTAGAAGTGGACCATTTAAGGATTAAGGAAAATAATGATGAATACTTAAATAATTAGTACTTTAAATACTTATTCTTGAAAGGGCTTATTAATCTTGTGCGAAAGAAAATTTAGAATTGATTTCATGTGGACTCAAAAAATAGAAAAGTTGTAATGTTTTTCTAAAAGTTCCAATAAATTTGAGAAGTGAAATTTGATGTTACCACTTATATTATTGCTCTTATTAGATTATATAAAGTAAATTTCCAGCTAGAGGGTGAACAACATTTGATTTAGATTTCATTCCATGAAAGTTATGTAATATTGGGGTGCCTATATCACCAACTCTTATTTCATATCAAAGATAAATCTATTTCAATAGGAAATCATAGGAGAAAATACTGATAAAAAATCTATCATTTGACCACAATTTTCTATTGTTTGTCTTATATTTAGGGGATGAAGAAGATTTCACCTTGATTCCTCTTGTCTCACAAAAAGTTAAAATGAATAGAAAAATGAGTTCCTTAGCACTCAAATAAGAAACAATAAAAGAAATGTTAGAGGATGTGCCAAACTTCAATGACATTAATGTATTATCCCTTTATTTTTTGTCTCTTATTCACACCTTTTATGGTGAAGGGTATACCTATAATTGTTGTATTCTTGACCACTATATATAGAGTTTAAGGGAGAGGATTAGATCATTCGAAAGAGCCCTAATCTATTCCCTCCTCCTCTATGTGCTACCTATAATTGTTGTATTCTTGACCACTATATATAGAGTTTAAGGGAGAGGATTAGATCATTCGAAAGAGCCCTAATCTATTCCCTCCTCCTCTATGTGCTCCTCCTCCTCCACTGTAGTCGTTCCCTCTTTTTCTTCTAGACACTCTAATTCATTACTAACGAGAGCAATAATAATCGCAGAAGAAGAAATAATCAAACATGAAAACTATAAGATTTATACAAGTTCGGTTCCAGGTGAGACTACGTCCTATCTTCTGTTGGTGCAATAAATCACTATGATGATGAAGTAGTTTATATGAGAAATCACGCACACTCAAGTGTTTTTCTCTAACCAATCTTAGTCGCAACTGATGATCCTCCTCGATGATAATCCTAATAGTGACGCCTCCAAATATAAAGAGAAAACTAGGGCAACCACAATACAAATGTGAAATCATCAAACTACCCTTAATGAAACAACCGATAATACATCATGGACCTTTCGGGGGCTCCGCCCCCAAGCCCCCGGGCCACTCCCTTTCCAACCCCCCCGTGATGATTCTGCGGAAGGTGTTAATTAGGTTCCACAATTTAACATCTAGGATAGAAGTCTAAAGGATTAATTTTCAGCAGCAAAAACTAGTGTTGGACACGTGAACAGTAAACCAGGAATTTCATTCTCCAACAAACAGTAATAGTGATAGTAAAACAAGTATGGAAATCCTAGTAATTGTAACTTTAACCTCAAGATATGTTTCCTAATTTACCTGCCCATATGAGGCAAGTTTCTAATCCAAATCCCAACGAAATCCTGGCTGAAATCCTTTCTAGATTATGTTGAAACAAAACATAAAACTTTCCAAAAATAGACTTTCCTAGATTAGTAGCACTTTACTAAATTAGACTTCCCAAAGACAAGAACTCCTTAAGATGAAAAGAGGTTTAAAAAAGCTGATGAATCTCTGTAAAATTCGTCCAAAATTCTGGTGTTCACACAAAGGTTCTTTGCATCCATCAAACAACAATGCAAGATATCAAATTTCAGCAATATATCAACCAGTATTATGGCAATTCCACTCAGGTATTTAATAAAGAGAGAAGTATCCAGTAGTGATAGATTAGACTACTGATTTCCAGAGATTAATATCATCAACCAACCACAAGTTTATAAGGAAAATAAGGCTATATAAGGCATAGAAACAGGTTTATAAAACACCTCAAAAAAAAAAATAATTCTTCCAAGTAATTCCATCACAAACTGAAGAATATGATGGAGTAAAAAAAAACATCAAATTTTCCTCATAAATTCCAGAAGAAGAATGTCTGGCATTTATCTAAAATTAATATATATGAAACATCAAAGATGAAACCTGGAAAAAAAACTTAGCTTTCCCAAGTAATTCCATCACAAACTGAAGAATATGATTTCGCTCTTCAGACTGAATCTTGCACCTTGGAGTCCTAAAATAAGCTCCTCTGATACCATATTGTTTTCAGTATTCCATCATCTCTGATCTTAAGGGTCACATGTGATAGAGGAGAGGAAGAAGGAGAAGTGAATAAAGAAGAAGAAGAAAGAGAAGAGAAGAAGAGTTACACGGTTATTTTTTCTTAAGGATAGATCAGAGGTCTTACCTATATTTAAATCTTTTTATGCCATGATTTCTATTTAGTTTCATGCCACCATAAAAGTCATTCGATTAGATAATGCCAAGGAATACATGTCAGACAATTTCAATTTCTTTTATACTGATAAATGAATTATTCACTGAACATCGTGAGTCTATATACCCCATTAGAATGATGTGGCTGAAAGAAAGAATCACCATCTATTTGAGGTTGCACGGGCCCTTCTGCACCATATGCATGTGCCTCACTTCTGTTAGCCACATGTTGTCCTTACAACCTGTTTTCTTATTAACAAATTACCGTCTTCGGTTCTTAATGGTGCCACTCCTTATTCATATCTTTTTCCTAGTGATGGCATGCTTTCTCTTCTGGTGTATATCTTTGGTTGTACTTGTTTTGTTCATGTCAAGTCTCCCCACAGTACTAAATTGGATCCGAGAACACTCAAACGTATCTTACGGTTTGCTCAAATCATGCAACAGTTGGATCTAATCCCAATTCTTAACCAGAAACTCCAAAGAATCGAAAAGGGAATGGCAGCAATGCGTGAAGGGGCCACATTCGAGAAGTATTTTTTCCAGACCGCAGAGGGAAAGGTCATGGAGCAAAAGTCATGAGCAGACACTGTCTCGATCGGTTGGAAAGGCCACAACCCAAAAACATTAAAAATTTTAGTGTAGGGAAATCGAGAGCTGATGTCCAGAGCAGGCAAATCAGACATTGGGGAGCTTGGAAATCCAAAATCGGAGGGTTTTGAGTTCTCCTCAACGAGCTCAAGGGTGTGCATTTTCCTCAAAGAACCTAGGGTTTTCAAGCTTCCATTTGGCTTGATTTTTTTCTCTTTTCTCTTCCTCCCTACGAATCATTGTGTTAGATCCCGGACCGTAACAAACTTCTTAAATAAAACTGGGATACTTGGGTGTAAACTTGCTGATACACCTATTGAACCAAATGCTATATTATGTGTTGAAACTAGCAATGATGTTGATATTGGCCAGTTGCAATGATTGGTTTGAAAGCTGATTTATCTCACAGTTATGAGGCTTGATCTATCATATTCAGTCAGTACATGCATCAACCTCAACAATCTCATTGGATGCCCTTGGAGAGAATTCTTCGGTATTTGAAGAAAAATCCTAGACAAAGATTAATGTGTAAATCCCATAGACATGTGACATTAAGGGTTTTGCATATTTAGATTAGATAGGCTCCTTAGATGATACAAAATCCACCTTTGGATACTGTACAACTGCTGAAGGTAATTTGGTCACATGGAAGAGCAAAAAATAGAATGTTGTGGCTAGGTCAACCGTTAAGGCCAAATACAGAGCCATGACATATGCAATAAGTGAGCTATTATGGCTCAAATCCTTCATGACTAAGCTTGGATTCTAGATAACCAAGCCTATGCAATTTCACTGTGATAATCAGGCAGCCATTCGTATTGCAACCAACCCAGTGTACGTGAAAGAACTAAACACATCGAGATAGATTATAACATTCGAGAAAAAGTAGAAGTTGATATTATATCAATGCAATACATACCCTCCAAGAACCAACTAGCAGATGTCTTTACAAAGGCTATCGCTATACTGTCTCTCTTTGATACGTGTTCCAAGCTAGGAATAATTGATGTTTTTTCACCAGCTTGAGGGGGAATGTTAAATGAGTATTAGTAACATTCTATGTAATTAAGTGAAGGAGTGGCATAGGGTGTTGTTATGTCTAAGTTTAAGTTCTTTGTTATCCTCATAAGTTTCTCAATTTCCCATACTAAGCAAGATGACAAAAGAGCAATTTTCTTTCTTTGAAACCCCTCAGACTTTTATAGCCTTACAATAACTATTTAGACGATTACCATCAGTTTGCATGGGTTTGCCTATGTTTTAACTCTTTGTTGATACTCATTCGTCCTTTGTTCAAATGGTCAAGGTGAATGGTTAATTTCAATTTTTTTTTTTTTTTTTTTTGCGATCATTGGACCTGCCATGGTGACGTTAATGTGTTTAGACAGAGATTTTTAACATAAACCATTTGGACATTTATAACTATTCAACCAATCAATTCCAACAATGTATTTTTTGTTTGAAATTTGTCTAAGTACATATAAGTCCTTTTTTTTTACGGCTTATGAGCGTTTGAATGCCTATGCTAATGAGAATTATAACTTGCCAAAAAGATTTTTCTAACAATCTCATTCCACTTCTAGGCTCTATTCAAAGCAAAACAATGAGTACGGTTAATCAAATTCATACAAAACACATCAAGATACGATCACCTAATGGAGATGCCGAAGTAAGGGTCTTAAATCTTAAGTTTGATCAAATAATAAATTTCAAGTTCAAGATGATAAGTTTTTAAATTTTATCGTATGGTCCAAATTTTAATTCACAAGGGAAATTTAAATTTTATTCATCATTTATCTTTGTAACTTTATTGAGATATAATAGTAGTCTCATTGCTCTACACAAGATCCATTCATATTCAAATCAACAAGTAGACAAACATAAATAAATAGCAAAAACATAGAACAAAAAGGAGCATTAAAAATCTATACACCAATTCTTGAAGAGATTCAGTGATGGCTTTCATGCACTTCTTAAAGGTGCTTTATGATTTCATTGCCTAATTTTCTTATAGGACCAAAGGATAAAGCCCATGTTTTAAAACTCAGAACAAACTAGATCAGACCGGTCGAATAAAAATTGATTTAACTTGGATTCATATATTTCTTTTCTTATTTGAATTGAGAACCCGCGTCGGATAGCCGGATTAATGGGCTTAGTCCCCTAGAGACAGTTCAAAGTTTAAAACCACTTCCCTCCACAGTTCCGTGACATCACCGTAATTCTCCGAAACTTTAGACCCTTTCCATTCTTCGAAAGAAAAATCGAATGTTTCCTTCCCGTTTAAAACCACTTCCCTCCACACTTCCGTGACATCACCGTAATTCTCCGAAACTTTAGACCTTTCCATTCTTCGAAAGAAAAATCGAATGTTCCTTCCCGTGTGTCAGTTAACGCCATACACATTTCCTACCTACCATCGACCCAACCTCATCGCTTCAGCAATTTCTTCTACCGAGGACTAGGGTTTATCTTCGCTCTCAATGTGTAATTTGGATTCAAATAACACTGAATAGTCCATTTTTGGTTCCTTTGATCTGCATTTTTGTGCTCATATCGCTTCCTTCCTCTCGATCGATTCAGTTTGGAAAATATGCAGGAATCCCCACATTCTGAGTGGGAATTTGAAAATGGGAGGTTTGGAACTGACGAGGCTGCTTCTTCGGGCGCCTCAGTGGCGAAAAAGGTGATAGTCGGGAGAGCGGAGATCGATACGTCGCTGCCGTTCGAATCGGTGAAGGAGGCAGTGAATAGATTTGGAGGGAGTGGCGCGTGGAAGCCTCAGCATAAGTTAGTGGACACTGAGGTGAGGGGAACTAAGAAGCTCTTTTCCTGATTTTTTTTTCTATTTTTTGACGGAGTCTTTATATAATTTTTACGACATACATAACTCTTAAAAAATCAGTTTTCGTTTTTCTTTCTCTCTCTCTCTCTCTCTGTCTCTCTCTCTTTCGGGTTAGGTGGTTAAATTTTTTACGAAATATTAGCTTTCCCCTTGGAAATTTGAAAGTTTGGTGGAATATTTGAATTTTTGTTTTACTATTTGGAGAATTGATAATAGTAAATTTCATTTGCACGAGTTAAACTGGATTTTGCTTCGGATCATCTTTTGTCTTCTTCTTGCTCACTATTTTCCGAATACTTTACATCCTTTCTCTTTTCAATGTTTTAAAACTAGTCATTCAAGAGCTGATTTCTTGTCCGAGTGCTCTATTTTACGGCCGGAAGCGTTCCCTTTGTCTCTGATCTGTTAGGGGGGTTCAGGTTTTCCGTCTTTGTTCGAAAAGAGTGATTCTTCTAGGAAAAGTGTAGCTCATATTATTTGCGATCATTCTTTCTTCAGTTTCTGACACTTTCAACTTCGTGACATGATTTCGTCGGGTATATTGTGGCGAATCAATTACGTTAATGAATTTGCAAGGACATTTGACAGATGTCTTTGCTTCCAAGGCCAAGAAGGGGGGACACCATATTAATTGGGTTCTAGTACGTTCAAATTAAACTGCCTATTGTACTCACCGTGAACCTTTATTGATATTCATTTCTTTTATAGTTGAGAATTCAATTAAGCCTTTTAACGTCAAAGGAGGTCCAAATTTTGGTCGCGAGGTCCGAGATTGACTCTCTCTCTCCCCTATCTGATCACCCACTCCAAACGGAATATGATCATCATAGAAGTACTATGGATTATAAGATTTTTGCATGAATTTGCATACGTTGTTTGCCTACATTAATCTTGGTTTAGAGCATATAGTGAAAGATAGAAGAAAATATGAAAAATAAATGGTGCCTTATCAGTTTGGCCATTGGAAAGGAGTGTGTGGCTAATTGTCATGGATCTGTAGATCAACTCAAGGATAGTAGTAACAGGGAAGGAAAAACTTTTGCTCAATTCAACTTCATGCTGCTTCATATAAAGTTGATTGACTTTCATCTCATAAATTGAGATTGAGCTCTAGATGCATGTATTTGGAAACTGCCCTTCAGATAATGCCTTTTTTTCAGTTCTGGTATATTGATCTAAATATTCGTCTGCAATCTTCTTTGTCATTTATATGTTTTTGGGCTCTGATTTTAAACTTTATCAGGCTGGGGACAACTTCAAAGAAGCCAACATTGGAAAAGTGGAAGAACAAACTGCAAAGTTGGAAAATGATGTTATTGTGAAAGAACGAGAAACTCTTGAAATATTAAAAGAACTGGAAGCTACCAAAAGAGTTGCGGATGAATTAAATTCAAAGCTACAAAAAGAAGAAGCTGAAGTAGTAAGCAACCTGGACATGAATTCTAACGACATGAAACTACATGATGTCCCACAAGTTCAAGTGCTTACTGGAAATCAAATTCCCCTTGTGAGGTCTGTTGAATCAAATGTGGGACCTACATCATTGACTGGGTTTATCTCAATGGAACTGCTGCAGGTGAAGCTCAACCTGAGCCGGACAACAAGTGATTTGGCTAGTATTCAGGCTTCTGTCGAATCTCTGAGCAAGAAGCTAGGGAAGGAAAAACTCTCACTTGGGGAAACCAGTGAACGACTAGCATCAAACTCTGCAAAAAATTCGCTTTTGGAAGAAGAACTAGACAAAATGAGGTTAAAACTGCAAATAACAAAAGATCTTGAAAGTAATGGCAGAGATAACCCCATGAATATTTCAAGGGAAATCCAGGAGCTCAGTTCAGAGGTTGAACATTTTAAAAACATGGCTGAAGCAGCTAAAATGGAACTTTCCAAAACAATGGCTGAGATTGAAGAGACTAAGATCAGCATAAGAACAGCTGAGATAAGGTGGCGTGCAGCTAAAAAGATGGAAGAGGCAGCCATAGCAGCGGAAGATGTTGCCCTTGCAGAAATAAAAGCCATATCGAATAATGTGAAATCTGTTACTCTCTCTTATGATGAGTATGCAGCTTTAACTACGAAGGCACAAGAAAGTGAGCAACTCTCAAGGAAGAGAATAGAAACTGCTATGGCTGATGTAGATGAAGCAGAGATTTCTAGAGGGGCAATTATGAAGAGGGTAGAGGAAGCATCAGAAGAAGATAAGACTAGTAGGAGGGCTTTGGCGGAAGCACTAAACAGAGTAGAGGCTGCAACTAAAGGAAAGCTTGCAGTTGAAGAAGCACTTAGGAAATGGAGATCTGAACATGGCCAGAAGAGAAGATCAGTTCATAATTCTACTAGGTTTAAAAACCCATACCCATCTCACTATAGAAGGGATTCTCGGCTGTTTGATTTGAATAGGGTGAACTTGGCTGGTGATGGATCTGACAAAATTCTAAGGCCTACATTATCAATTGGGCAAATATTAAGCAGAAAACTGCTCGTACGTGATGAATATGAGATGAGAATTTCCAACAACATTGGGAAGAGCTCCAACAAACCCAAAATCCCCTTGGGTCAGATCTTGGGAAAAAATGGTGGCGCCTTTTCTTCCCCGAGAGCAGAGAAGGATGAGAGAGCGAAGAAGCAGTACTCTACAAAGAGGAAGAAATTTGGTTTCACCCGAATTACTCTGCTCCTAGCAAAGGAAAATAAGAAGAAAAAGAAGCAAGACTAGCAACTAAGTGGTTGAAAAGTCGGAAACGTTCAGCTGTTGGGTTGAGAATATGATATGGATTGCTTTTGTGAAAATCGTTATTGTTGAATGTTACTGTTGATTTTATCTGCAATGTAAGATTCCTGTAAAGCTGATGCTTGCTAGATTTATATAGAATGAGGATGGAGTTGCTCGGTTGTTTTTAAACCTGCTGTTTAGTCATGGAATCTGTTGAATATCTCTGCTTGTGTTGCCGTAGGTTTGAATGACTACGAGCCTTCTCATTGCGAGAAAATCTTTCATAGAAATCCACCATAATTCCCAGCTAGAAAACGAACAAGTAAACAACGAAGCCGAATCCCAACATCAGGTTCAGGGCATGCGGGCAACAGTTGCTTTGTGAAAGCAGAATTGCATCTAACAAAGGTCTAGCCTTTGTTGGAATATTTTTCTCATTAAAATCTTCTTCATATTCTAAAGAAATAATATGTTTCTTTCCATCACTACAAAGATCTCAATGAGAAAAGTAGATTGTAAAATTTCTATCTTCTTTTGTATGGAAGAATTATCTACATCATTTTCTATTTTCATAAGAGAAATTTCTTCTTAAAGTAAGACATTTTTATGCCATTTAACAACTTTTTTTATTAGTAAGAAACCAAAATATGGCTTTTTAATTGTTTTTAGTTGAGGTTATTCCTTCACGACTCACTTCTATAGGAGAAATAGAGAAATTGACTTTCTAATAAAAGAAGTATACATAATTCATTATTACATACATGAGTATTATTTTTTTTGTATTTCATTACCACTTTCTGTACTAGAGCTAAGAGATTAGATAGAATACATTCTTTATTAATTACAAGAGTGACATTTGTATACCATTTTTGGGCCATTACTTATAAGATGTTGAGGTACTTATCAATTCTAAGTTTTGTGCACGAACTAGACTCTCTAAGAAGTTTAGAGGGTTAATCTAAATTCTCCATTTTTTACTTGTACTATCTCATTATCTCCTTGTACTATGGACCAATTTGTATCCATTATAGGTGGGTCCCAAACAAAGGTTTAGGGTATCGAAACTTCTACTATATCCTCATCTTTCTCACTTTCAAATGTTTTATTTATTCCTTAATTTCCATTGAGTCTTATATCCATAAGCCAACTTGTTGGAAGATGGGCTCAAGCCCACGAACTTAAGACAAGAAGCCCACACGTCAAAGGAGTGGCATATGTGTAAAATATGGTATTTTCCATAAAGATGACATAGAAGTGTAAATATGTGTTCCTTTTATGTCTTTTGTTTTATCAAGTTGTAGCCCTAAGGGCATTGTAAAACTATAAATAAAGGCATTGGCTAAGAGGTAGGGTATTGAAGCATTCTCCTCTTTTTCCACAAATTTGTCCAGCCCTCATTTTTCTTTTTGACGCAACCCTTTTCTCCCTTAATCCAAACTTTCTCCTTCCACCTTTTTCTTCTTCTTCTTCTTTCTTGTTGATCTAAAATTCCTTTCATGAGATCCTAAATTCTACATGGTATCAGAGCAAGGAGTTTAGGATCTCTCTTTATGGAGTTGTTATGAAATCTGTTCAAGAAGTTGTAAAAGGAGTTCAGTCATGAAGAGATAAGTTCATACTCTTCTTCTTTACTTTTTTTTTTGTTTCTTTGTCTTATTTACATACTCCTTTTTACTGTTTTTCTTTACTTCTTGAATTTTGAGTCACATCAAGTCAAGATAAATCTTTATATGTTGTAAAGATTTATTTCTATGACTAAATTGATGTTATAATCTTGACTCCTTGTAAATCAATTACAAGAGTGATCAAAATAATTTGCTGTTTGCATCTTATTAAGATTGATGGGTGAAATTCAATTACCTTTATGTAATTTGGATTCATCTTATTTGAGGTAGAATTCCAGTACATGCTGCTGTATCTTCTCCTACTTAAGGTTACTCATGGGTTTGTGTTATGTTGTTGGATGCCCATTAAATGTTTGATGAAATTCTAGCAGTCATGTACCATTTGTAGTTCCGTTTTTTTTTAACTTCAACAATTGAATTTTTTTTACGTTGAAGTCTCCCATGAGCTGAAGATAAATCTCTTCCAAGTGTCTTGGTTTGCCGTTAAATCTTCTCTAAATTTTTGTCTATTGCTCGTTTGTGTTGGAGTTTGGATTAAGGCCTAATCAGTTGCATCTACTTTCTTCTCTTTGTTCTTATGAATACAAGAGAAGTTGAGTGATGGCTGGATGTTATTATCACTTTCTAAAGGTACAAATTTGTTGATAATTTGGTGCTTGCCCTCGTGAAAGAAATTGGTTTTTGTTCTTTTTTGTTGGTGACTGATCTGGTCTACGGGTTCTTCAAATTACATTAAGTAATTGTTCTTTGAAGAAGGCCTTTTTCCCTTGACCTCCATATTTTACTTGCCTCATCATGGAGATTGGATACAATAGTAATAAGAGTGATATACTCCGTATTACTACAATTCCAATTAGAGGTCTCTCCAATTACATGAGCTGGTCACAATCGGTTCGGAGGGTTCTTATTACTTGTGACCTCTTGAGCCACGTTGTTAACTTTCCTCCTCCGATTGAAGAAGAAGATGGGTCCTACCACAAGTGGGTTAAGGATGATAACATGGTGATAAGTTCGCTCATTAATAGCATGGAAGAGCAGGTGGCCAACAATGTGGTTCATTTGGAAACCTCCAAGAACATATGGGACACTTGTGCCAAGCTTTACTCAAGCACTGCTTCATTACAAAAAATATATGATGTCTTACAAAACATGCTGCATACGAAACATGGAGATAATATTCACGAATTTTTGGCACGATTTCAAGGTCTTCTTCAAGAATGGAAACTAGCTCAACCATATTCCACTGATATTGCCGTTCAAGAACGACAAAGAGAAGCTTTGGTAGCAGCCATTTGCTTATCGAATATTAAACCATACCTTGAGGTGGCCAAAACTCAGCTTCTAAGTTCTTCTACTCTTCCATCCTTTGATGATATTAGTGCTACATTACTTCGGATATCGAATCCATCCCCTCCTTCTGCTATTGATGCTCCATCGGCGATGTTCTCTGGAAATTGTGGAACATCTTCCTCATCCCGAGGATGGGGCAAAAATATGAGTGGGGGTCGAACTATGAGAGGGGCTGAAAATAGAGGTGGTAGAATGGGTCAGAATTCTTTCTGTACTGAGCCTCAACTTTTCACTTATTGTGACCGTCAGAACCACCTTGTGGCATCATACTGGAAACTTCATGGCAAGCCTGATTGGGCCACAACTAACCCAGTCTCGGTTAACGTTGAGAAAAATGAAGATAAGGCTGAATCATAATCCGAAAATGTGACTCTTATGGCTGAGGACTATGCTGCCTTTGAGAAAATGAAGTCCTTCATGGAATCATCTATTGCTGCTACTACTATTGCCTCTGGTATGTTTTCTTCCTCTTCTTCATCTTCTTCCTCTTCCTCTTGGATCATCGACTCTGGGGCCTCCGAACATCTATCAGGTAACAAACACTTGTTGCAGTCCTTATCTCCTTGTTATCCTCATAAATTCGTTACTATTGCTGATGGTACCCAAACCAAGGTCCTTGGCAAAGGTTCCTCCTCTCTTACTTCATCTATTCCCCTTCAAGATGTTTTGTTTGTTCATCAATTTCCTTGAAATTTTCTCTCGATTAGTCAATTGACCAAACAATTAAATTGCTCTATCACCTTCTTCTTGTGTCTTTTAGGATCTCACTACGAAGCAGGTGATTGGTGGCGACCATGAAAAGGGGGGTTTGTACTACTTCACTCTTCCACCATTAGCTGCATTACCGTCCACTACATCTGAGGCCCAACTTTGGCACAACCAACTTGGTCATCCATCTACCCCTTCACTTCGTTCTTTGGTTCCATCTTTAAAAAGACTTTCTAATTTCATTTGTGAAGTTTGTAAATTAAGTAAACAAGTCAGGAGTACATATTCTCCTCGTCTTACAACTACAAGTACTGCTCCATTTGAGCTAATACATTCTGATGTATGGGGCCCTTTATGTGTCTCAAATATTTCTCAAGTTAAATATTTTGTCATTTTTGTTGATGCTTTTACTCGAGTGACTTGGTTATATCTATTTAAAGAGCGTTCCGAAATTCTTCCTTTGTTTAAAAATTTTCATGCTATGGTCTTGACACAATTTGGAAAGAAAATTCAAACCCTTAGATCTGATAATGCTAAGGAATACATGTCTCATGACTTCAAATAATTTTGTGAGAGTAATGGGCTTATTCATCAAACATCATGTGCCTATACTCCTCAACAAAATGGTGTTGCTGAAAGGAAGATTCGTCATCTTCTTGAAGTTTCTCGGGGCCTCCTCTACTCCATGAAGGTAACCCTATTTCTATTTGCCTCATGCGATACTTACAACATGCTTTCTAATTGATAGGTTACCTTCATCAGTCCTTCATCATAAAACTCCTTATTCTGTGTTATTTAATGGTGAAGATCTTTTCTTTCTTCCTTTGAAAGTATTTGGATGTACGTGTTTTGTTCATGTTACATCCCCACATAAAATAAAACTTGATCCTCGGTCCATGAGGTGCATTTTTTTGGGGTACTCTTGCACCTAGAATGGTTATGTCATTTACAATCCTACCCTTCGGAGGATGTTTATCTCTAGGGATGTGACTTTCTTTGAGGACACCCCCTTCTACTCCTCCCATGATGCTCCTCCAGGATGGACTTGTCCTTCTACTATTCCTTGTCCGCTTGCGTCGTTCAATCTTGAAGTGGATCCATCCCCTGATGCACCGACCATACCTTCACCTATGGAGTTGTCGGATTCACCCGAGGTAAGTCCTTCTCCTCCTATATATGAGCCTGAATTTGATACTCGACCTATTGCTTTATGAAAAGAACGTCTCTCCTGTACTACTTCACATCCTATCTCAAATTTTATGTCTCACCATCGCTTGTCTTCCGAGTGTTTTCAGTTTCTTGCGTCCCTTTCTTCTACTTATGCTCCACAGTCGTATCAGGAGGCCCTGAGACATCCATGTTGGAAGGCGGCTATGGATGAAGAAATGCATGCCTTATACGAAAACCAAACCTGGTACTTAACACCACTCTTGAAAGGTAAAAGACCGGTTGGTTGTCGATGGGTTTTTTCGGTGAAACATAATCCGGATGGATTGGTTGCTCGTTTTAAACCTCGACTGGTTGCTAAGAGCTATAAGCAGTTCTATAGGATAGATTATGAGGAAACCTTCTCACCTGTTGCAAAATTGAATTCGGTACGCATCATCTTATCTATTGCTGCTAACTCCTCATGGCCCATCTATCAGTTGGATGTTAAAAATGCCTTTTTAAATGGTGATATCAGTGAGGAAATTTATATGGTTCAACCACTTGGTTATTGAGGGGGAGTCAGTATGCCGGTTAAAAAAGTCTTTATATAGGCTTAAGCAGTCCCCTCGGGCTTGGTTTGATAAATTTAGTCAAACACTCCTACGGTTTAGTTTTCATCGGTGCTCAGTTGATCATTCCATATATTATAAAGATACGGTCAAAGGGAAAATATTATTGGCCATATAAGTGGATGATATTATCTTAACCGGTGATGATGCTTTGAGCATACAAGAGGTGAAGCAGATGATATGTCAGGAATTCAAGACTAAAGACCTTGGTATGCTTAAATATTTTTTGGGTATAGAAGTTCTTCAATCCAAACATGGGATAATATTGTCTCAAAGGAAATATGTCTTGGATCTCCTTGAAGAAACAGGAATGAAGGGTTGTAGACCAGTTGACACACCTATGGATACAAACGTAAAATTATGTGCCACAAATGAAGAAAATATTGATATTGGCAAATATCAAAGACTCGTGGGGAAACTGATTTATCTCACGGTAACTAGGCTAGACGTATCATATGCTGTAAGTGTGGTGAGTCAATTCATGTACAAACCACAAATTACCCACTGCCAGGTTTTAGAGAGAATATTACATTATCTAAAAGGAGCTCCAGGAAGAGGATTGTTGTATAAAAAACATGGGCACTTCAACATAGAAGGCTTCTCAGATGCAGATTGGGCTGGATCTCCTGATGATAGAAAATCTACATGAGGATATTGTACTTGAGTTGGGGGAAACTTGGTTACATGGAAAAGTAAGAAGCAAATGTGGTTGCAAGATCTAGCACCGAAGCATAATACAGAGCTATGACCCATACCGTTAGTGAACTTTTATGGATTAGGACCCTTCTTACCGAACTAGGTTTTTATAAAAAGGGGTCCATGAATCTGCATTGTGATAATCAAATAGCTATTCATATCACTTCAAATCCAGTTTTTCATGAAAGAACTAAACATATTGAGGTGGATTGTCATTTTATATGGGAGAAGTTTCAAGGAGGAATAATCCCTCTGAAACATGTGTCATCTCAAGAGCAAGTAGCTGATATTCTCACTAAACCCGTTACATCTAAAATCCTATCGTTTATATGTGGCAAGCTGGGTATTTATGATGTCTTTTCTCCTCCAGCTTGAGGGGGAGTGTTGGAAGATGGGCTCAAGTCCACGAGCTCAAGACAAGAAGCCCACACGTCAAAGGAGTGGCATATGTGTAAAATATGGTACTTTTCATAAAGATGGCATAGAAGTGTAAGTATGTGTTCCTTTTATGTCTTTTGTTTTATCAAGTTGTAGCCCTAAGGGCATTGCAAAACTATAAATAAAGGCATTGGCTAAGAGGTAGGGCATTGAAGCACTCTCCTCTCTTTCCACAAATTTGTCCAACCCTCATTTTGACGCAACCCTCTTTTCCCTTACTCCAAACTCTCTCCTTCCACGTTCTTCTTCTTCTCTTCTCCTTCTCTTCTTCTTCTTCTTCTTCTTCTTCTTCTTCTTTCTTGATGATCTAAAGTTCCTTTCGTGAGATCCTAAATTCTACACAACTAACAAAAATACTAAATTTTTATGTCACATTTTCCCATCTCATTGATTTTTTTAGGATATCGGGACAATAAAGGTGATTGGTGGAGACCATGAAAGAGGAGGTCTTTACTTTTTAGAACCTTCAATTCTGATAGCAGTAGCAACAACAAATAAAAAGACACCATAATGGCATAACCAGCTTGTTCATTCTTCATTGTTGAGTTTAAAAATATTAGTTCCTTCAGTTAAATCTATTTCTACATTACCTTGTGAATTTTGTGAACGGGAAACATCACAGATCTATTTTTCAACCCAGGCAAAACGATGTTTCCTCTAGTTCGTTTGTTTTAGTTCATTCTGATGTTTGGAGACTTGTTAATGTCTTGAATATTTCGCACTCAAAAGTATTTTGTGATATTTGTGGATAATTATAGTAGAATTAATTGGTTGTATTTGATGAAAGATGTTGGAAGATGGGCCCAAGCATACACAACCAAGGAAGACCCGCATATCCAAATGTGTTGGAAGATGGGCCCAAGCCCATAAGACTAAGGAAGACCCACATATCCAAGAGTGTTGGAAGATGGGTCCAAGCCCATAAGATATGGGACCCACCATGATCACATGAGGTGGCATAAGAAGTCTTACACAATAAAAAGTCTAACATAGCCACAAATAGTATGGAAACAGGTCTCAAATAAGAGTTTCAATTTAAGATGTTGTAGTCATGTTAGTCTCCTATTTATATTGGGTTATTTAATTTTGTTAGGACTTATCTTTAAGTGTTAGCGTTTGGGTGTAATTGGGACAAAGGTAATTTAATTATAATTGGATTCTACTACCTTTCTCTTTTATAAATAGAGGCTCATGTACTCTGATTAAAATAAGTTAATGAAATATTTCCTTTTTCCATAAATTCAACATGGTATCAGAGTAGGTTATGTGAGTTGACTCAGTCAACTCACAGAGGTAATGTGATTTTTCTGATTTATTATCTCTAGCAGTTTAGGTTTGTATTTCTCTTTTTTCAGTCCTTTTACCTATTTTTGATTTATGTTTTTACATCTATAATGAGCTTTTCATAATGTATTTTATATGTTGACAGAAAGATATTCGAGTCTAATTTCGAAGAAAAATAATTTTTTTAAATCAGAGTTATTTACAAAGAGAAATCAATATTTGAAGAAATAAAGGTCAGATTGTAAAAGAGGTTCGTACAAAATCAGAAAGTTTCAACTTTCGAACTATTTTATGCTCTCAAGAACGAGACTTTATATGGAGAATTATATATCAAAATAAATATCTGTAAGTGTATTTTCTTACCTATTCAACCAATTCTCGATCTGATTTTTTTATATGGAGATATTAATCTTGGATAAGTCAATGGTCAAGTTGGAAAAAGGGGAAAGAGTACTTAGTTAGGCAGAGACCGAAATCTATCAGATCATATATCTTATTAGAAGTATATTTTATGAAGAGAATTCATACTTGGATGAAAGGTATTTAAGTCTAGTTTCAGAAGGAGAAAATTTTATGTCAATCTGATCTATATTTAAGGATATATTTGCATTGGTAGAGTCAAAGGTCATATTGGTATCCTGTTGCATTGAAAAATCCGAATTTAAGCCGATTGTTTTGCGTCACTTTTTAAGTTACTGTTATTGATCAACTATATCAAGAAAATATCTCACTTAACTTTTTTTTGGTTACTACATCTATGTTATTTGGTTCAAGCTGGGAACACTGTCATTACCTCCTAGCTTGAGGGGAGAAGTAGAAGAAGTACAAGAAAAAGGCATTTTATTCCATAAGTTGTGCAAAAAAAAATTGAAGATCAAGAATCCTAACTCGCAGTAATAATTGTGGTAATTATTGGTGATACCTGACTCGGCTCGACATGTCTCAATTCTATTTCTTTGACTGGATTATTATTTTGAAGTATTTGCAACATATTCCTTGGTCAACATATTATTTAGTGCAGATACTCGCATCGGATTATTTCATGGGTCCTTTTACAAGGATTTTATTATTTTGGTTCATGTTATATGGGCCCATTTTAGTTGCAACTATTGTGTCCATTTGGATGAGACATTATTATTGAAGAAGTGCTGGCCTCAAGATCGTATCTTCCTATTTACCCATTACCTATTGGTTATTTGACAACCTTACTCCTACCATCATTTATTTGACTCTCACATACATCTTTGGGCCATCCTTTTGAGTATTGTTTCAGTAGGGAGTTTAAGTCCATCACGTATATGGGTGTTGTAAGTCCATTGAGACTTGATATATATATACCCGTGGGTCTTTTATCGCAGTCTTGTGAATGACAGACATTACCCACTTATCATGTTTTTTATCTCTGTCTTGTGAATGATAGACATTTATCACCCATTTTTACTTGTGAGAGTCGATGCCCGGGTTGGGACACCGTGATGGAGGGGCTTATTATTACATAAATGTTACCCCCCTTAATTGGAAATTATTACTCCTACCACTTGAGAGTCGTTGTCCTGTGGAGGGACACAGTGATGGAGGAGTTTTTACTACACTTCTAAGCACTATGTATAGACCCACTACCTGCGAAAGATAGGAGTGACACTATCTGAGAATGATAGGAGTGTGCCCTACATCCAGCATGGGTTATTACTGGGGTATGGAGCAATGTCATACGGCTTAGAGTGATTTTAATCTCACTTATCTTATGCCAACTGGGCCTCATGGAAGAGAGCACCAGCGTGAGGGGGAGTGTTGGAAGATATGGAGGACTGCCATTTTATACGAGAAGATCATATATATCATTTGCAGCAAGTTGGGAGTTCAAAATGTTCTCTCACCCTCAGCTTGAGGGGGAGTATTGGAAGATGGGCCCAAGCCCACTCGACCAAGGAAGACCCACATATCTAAGTGTGTTAGAGGATGGGCCCAAGCCTATAAGACCAAGAAAGGCCCACATATCCAAGAATGTTGGAAGATGGGCCCAAACCCATAAGATATGTAACCCACTATGATCACGTGAGGTGGCATAAAAAGTCTTACACAATAAGAAGTCTAACAGAGCCACAATTATTATGGAAGCAGGTCTCATAGAGGAGTTTCAGTTTAACGGTATTTTAGTCATGTTAATCTTCTATTTATATTGGGTTATTTATTAGGACTTATCTTTAAGTGTTAGAGTTTGGGTGTAATTGGGACAAAGGTAGTTTAATTATAATTGGACTCTACTACCTTCCTCTATTAAAAATAGAGGTTCATGTACTCTAATTAAAAATAAGTCAATGAAGTATTTCTCTTTTCCATAAATTCAACAAAAGATAATTTGAAGTATTTTCTATATATAATTCCTTTTGTGCTATGATTGAAACATAGTATCACAAGAAAATTCAGGTTTTTAGGTTTGATAATGCTAAAAAATGTTTTTCTTTGCAGTTTCAAACTCTTTGTCAACTGAAGGGCATTATTCATCAACCAAAATGTGCCTACACACCTCAATAGAACAATGTTTTAGAAAGAAAAATAGATACTTTACTGGAGTTGTCATGACTCTCACGTTATCCATGAATGTCCCATAGTATTATTGGCCATATGTTGTACTTATAACTTGTTTTTTTATTGATCGTATGCCTTATAGTGTGTTACATGATTCTACACCATTCACAAAACTATTTAATGATGCATTCCTATCCTATGACTCCTCGTGTGTTTGGGTGTGCTACATGATCCTACGCCTTTCTCAAAACTAAGGTAATTTACTCTCCTTGCTTGAGAAAAACCTTTGTTTCTACTAATATTACATTCTTTGAAGATCAACCATATGTTTTAGTTAGTCCTCCTCCTTGTTTTCCATCTTATGTAGGGATGCCCAAACCGCTTATCTTATTGGACCACATATTCCACAAGAAGAAGTACCATATACATTGGCTTATGAGATTTCTCTCTCTCCTACTACAAATCACTCACTTATGGAGTCTCCAAATGTCCCTGAGGTACACTCTCCTCTTCCTTCTCCTATTGTATATGGTCCTCCTCATGGCACTAGATCTATTGCCCTTCGTAAAGAACTTCATTCATGCACATCTCACCCTATGGCTAATTTTATATCCACTCATCGATTGCCTTCAAGTTGTGCTTCCTTCTTAGTTGCAGTATCATCATGTATCATACCTTCCACTTATGAAGAGGCCTCCAAGGATCCAAGGTGGAAGACTTCCATGGATGAAGAAATACAAGCCATGTATAAGAATCATACTTGGCAATTGTCCTCTATTCCCCCTTTTAAGAAGGCAATTATGTGCAAATGGGTGTTTACGCTGAAAGATAATCTTGATGGCAGAATTGCTAGATACAAGGCAAGATTAGGTTCTAAAGGCTATACAAATTCCTACATTATTGACTATGAAGAAACCTTCTCTCTAGTGGCCAAGTTGAATTCCGTGTAGGTTCTTATTTATCTAGCCGCAACTTTTAAATGGTCTAGCTATTAGTTAGATGTTAAAAGTGCTTTCTTGAATGGTGATTTATTGAAAGAGGTTTATGTGATTCAACCATTTGATTATGTGGTTGTGGATCAAAAAGTATGTCTTCTGAATAAGGATATTTATGGGCTCGAATAGTCATCCTAGTTTGACAAGTTTATAATGGTTGTTATTAACCTTGGGTTCATAAGGTGTGAAGGTGATCACTCAGTGTTTGTAGAAAAAATTACAAAATGTATGATTCTTTTAGCTATTTATGTTGATGATATTATTATCAAAAGGAGTGACACTGAGGTAATTTAGCCAGTGAAGAAATATTTGAAGAAGGAATTTCAAACAAAAGACCTAGGATTACTCAAATATTTCATGGGTATAGAAGTTTTTTAATCTAGTTACGACATAATTTTATCTCAAAGGAAGTATGTTCTTAATATATTAAAAGAAACTAGAATGTTTACGTATAAACTAGTCGATCACCTATTGAACCAGATGTTAAGCACTGTGTTTGGATCAGGTGAAAGTGTTGATGTTGACAGATTCCAATTGATCTGTCTCATGGTTACAAGACTAGATATCTCTTATTTTGTAAGTTTCATCTATCAATTTATTCATCACCCTTAACAGGCTCATTGGATGGTGTTGAAGAGCAGATATGAAAGAGTCTTACATGACTCTCACAATAAGAATTTTTATAGAGCCAAAATTATTATGGAAGAAGGTTTCACAAAAGAGTTTTAGTTAAAAGGTGTTTTAGTTATGTTAGTCTTCTATTTATATTCAGTTGTTTAATTATGCTAGGACTTATCTTTAAGTGTTAGACTTTGGGTGTAATTGGGACAAGGGTAGTTTAATTGTAATTGGGGAGATTGATTGTAAAAGCATGTATTGGAGTTACATATGGCTTAAAGAGAGCCAAAATCTCTTTGATGTAAATTCTAGTTATCAGATCTAAAATAGTGGAATTTCCCAAGAACGAATTTTTGGACAATGACTACCAATAGGTGAACATCGATAAAAAAAATCTTGTGTTATCCCTATGGTGCGTGAATAGTTTTAGTTTAAAATGGCATGATTGCATATTTTATATTTCCATACCTTAGTTAAATTTTAATTTCAAATTCTCAATTCATCTTCCTCTTGAGAAGCCACCAGAGGGAGCAAAAGGAAAAAGTAATATACTTTTTTTCCCAAAATCGTGAATTTTCACTAAATAGGCATACTTTTGAACTTGAGCTTTTCATATGCCTACAAGTGTTTGTCAACATAGAAAACAAAGAGAATGTTTATCTCAAAATCTTCATCCATGTGGCTTTGACAATAAAACAATAACTTAAAGATTAATAAAGTGCCTTGAAAGAATCTTTATATAGCCAATGACAAGTTACAAAAACATTAGTAACACTGTTCCAACAAAGGTGGTGGTTCAAAAAAGCCCTTTCTACCAAAGATGTTATGTAAAAGTCAACATTAAAAAAAGAGGATAATATTCAAACAAAATACTCCATAAAACATTATGTGAAAAGGAAAATGATCAAAAGAGGGGGATGTTCGCCCAAAGGGCACATACAAAAATTCCGGGGAAAAAAATGAATGTCCATATGAAGCTCACCATTAGAAAGTTATGCTAAAAAAGGAATTGTCATTGCTACTCCCAAGTATAGGTAGTTGCTGTAATTTTGATCGCCAGGGTCATTTGATTGTAGATGATTCATAGTGGATTGAACTATCTATTTAAATGGAAGTAGCAACCTGCGTTTGGGTTACAAACCACTAATAATTGTTGTCACGTTATAACATATGAATTTGTATTTTATTTGGTATTTGGTTGATAGTTTCTTATGCACCACCTTAGGGAGGACATTCAAAATTAAGGTAGCCAACAGAAATGTAATTTACAGCCCTGGGACTTAATTTATTTTGAGTAATGGAAAGATTTTGAACAAATAAAACACAACCAAACACACAAGGAGATCATGGAAATGAGGATGAATCGTTGAAGAATTTTGAGAATGGTGTGTTGACTTGTTGAGCATTTAAAGGCATTCTATCAATAATAAAACAAAAAACCAGGACAACATATGGCCAATAATATTGAGGAACGTTCTTGGATAACATACAACTTCTACAAGATAACTATTCTTTCTTTCATATACACAATTTTTATTGAGGAGTAAGCACAAGAAGATTGATGAACAATACCTCCTTTTTAACATAAAAATTAAAACTGAAAAGAGCATTATTCCTTAGCATTAGCATATAAAAAACTTGTATTTTTTTTTCAATTGAGTCTCTATCATAGTACAAAAGGAGTAAAAACAGGAGAAAACTTATAATCTATCTTCCGTTAAATATACCCAAGTTACTCAAGTATGATCATCCACTAATATCACAAAGTAGTTGGACCGAGGAATATTTGGTACATTAACTCTTCCCCAAACATTTAAGTAAACTAAATAAAAATAATTTAAAATACTTTATCCAACTTGGGTAAGAAATAGATCTTTAATACTTTCCACGCTCACAAAACTAACAAGACAACTTATTAACAAATTTCAATAATGAAACCAATATTTTTAAACTGGACAATGAGATATGACCAAGCTTATTATGCCATTGTATTGCATCTCTATTCGATTGCTTACAACTTTCAAAATTGAATGGTCCAAGAAATAAAGTTTTCCTTCCTCATGGCTAACACCTATCACTTGTTTCTTCTTGATGTCCTAAAAAATACAATGAGAAGGAAAAAAAAGTACAAAATAGTTTAATTTCTTGGTCAATTCACTAATAGACTTGAGACTCAATAGAAACCGTGGGTCAAACAAAATATTAGAAAGAGATAAAGAGGAGGATATAGTAGAAGAACTAGTACCACGTATTTTGGTTTGGGATCCATCTATAATAGATACAAATCGATCAGCATAGGGAGAAAAATAAGATAGGTTTTCAATTTTACCTGTAAGTTGCTCAAAGGCTTTGGAATCAATCATCCAAGCTAAAGAACTAAAACATGAAGCAAAAGAGAATGTGCCAATAGTAGAAATTGAGGTCGTAGGATCAATTTGTGAGGTTGTCATTAAGGTTTTAAGTTTTTGTAAAAGATCATAGTCCTCTTCTGTGAGAACTATCTTTTCTTTAGAATGATTTGAATGCACTTTTTTGCTTGTTTTAGTGGTGGTAGTTGAGGCTTGATTAGACTTGAAAAAGTCAGTTTTTCTTGTAGATTCCAACACTTTTCTACCGCATGGTTGTTGAGACTACAACAAGTACACTTTTCATTTCTCACCTGAACTCAAGGATATGATGGTAGAGTCACCACCGATTTTTCCTCTTCCTTGGCCACCAAATTTGTCTCCTCTTCCTCTACCTTTTCCATTGCTACCACTCTCCCTCCCTTGGGATAACATGGCATAACCTTTTGTCTTATTAGGTTGAGGATTGGATCCTTTTGTTGAAATCCTATGCATGGCAGTACAAACATCATAAAAATAAGGTTGAGATAAAGAGCTAAGTACATAGGATTTTGCAATGTCAAGGTTTCATGGTAGAAAGATAGATGACAGTGACAAGAGCTTCATTTTGTTTCTCTAGAGTAACTTTATCGAATGAGTAAGGCAATGCAACTTTCCATTCTTGTATAAGACTCCAAAATCTAGTAAAGTACTCGTGGAGGTTGTTATCCTTCTTTGTCTGCACATCCCTTGAAAAATATCTTAAATATTTTAAAGTTTTTTAGAAGTAGAATACAATTTAGAGCAAGTATCTCTAACATCTTTGGTTGCATCCAAGCGCATAAAATTGTTAGCAAATGGCTCTCCCATACTATTTACTAACCAATTTTTAATCAAAGTATCTTCCCTTAACCATTTTTTATAGGAGGAGTTGTCTTCATTAAAATATGGTTGGGTCAGGTGTCCAACATTGTCTATTGTGATAAAAAAACATTTTACAAATAGTGACCATGAACAATAATTAGACAAGCCTATAAGTTGAATAGTGGTTATTTTCAAAAAATCATGTTTGCTGAATTTAGCATATGAACTAGGATATTTCCTTGAATTATCTGCCATGTTAGGCCTGCAAATATCGAAGTAATTGAGGACTCAAACAAATTCTTTCAATTATCTAAAGAAAAATTGCCGAGTACTTTGGATTCAACAAGCAATAACAGAACACTACTTTTGAACCATAAGCCTAGCATGAAGAAGAGATGAATAGCATAGATGATAATTTAAGTTTGAATCATGGCTAGAGAAGACATGAATGGCATAAATTTCCTACTATTCTCATGAAAACTGTGGAGAAAAATTGAAGAAAAAAACGCACTCTGTATGAAGACATTTTTGCAATAGTTAACACCATACCCTACTTAAGGGCTTCAAGCGATGGGAGATACTTATTTCAAAACAACTCCAACAAGCACTTTGACGGAGTTTTCAAAATCTTAAAAAAGAATTTTTGAAATAAAAAACCAACTTATGAATCAATAATTTCAACTTTCAAAAAATTGATGTTGCTTTATATGAGGCTTTCACACTGTGAATTGGAGATCCAACAATTCAAACATAGACCGGTGATTTTTTAAAGTCAAAGAACACTAGGAGGCAAAAAAAATAATGGACCTATAAGATCTAGAGATGTTTCTTGAAAAGAGAAATACTTAAATAACTTGTTATAATTTGAGTACAATGAGCCTCTATTTTTAATAAAGGAAACAAGTAGAATCCAATTACAATTAAACTACTATTGTCCCAGTTACACCCAAAGTTAAACACTAAAAGATAAGTCCTAGAAAAATTGAACAAATGAGCATAAATAGAAGACTAACATAACTAAAACACCTTTAAGTGAGACTCTTCTATGAGACCTCCATCCATGAGACTCCTCTTAGACTCCACCATAATAATTTTGGCTCTGTGAGACTTCTTGCAACGAGATTCATATAAGACTCTTTCATACCTGCTCTTTAACACTCCCCCTCAAGTTGGAGTTTATAACTTTAGCTTGCAAGGAAAAAAATCTCCATCTTCAATCTTCAACCAAAAAATAATTCTTTATGGATGCAAAATTTTTCATCTTTTATTCTCCCCTTTTCTTGAAGTTTTTGGTCACCGAAAAAGTACCATAACATGTGGAATAAAATACCTCTTTTTTTTCCTTCTTCATCTTCTTCTTCTCCCCTTCACGTTGAGGATAAAAAGGACATAGAGACCCAACATGGACAAAACACATTATGAGAGAAGAAAATCACTCCTAGCTGTATGACAAAGCTCCATACACTAGTTAAAATGATCATAGTCTAAAATACACTATGCTCAATTTTAAAAGAGAAAAAATGACCCAACTTTAGGGCACAACAAAAGACTACTTTGTAAAGATAACTCAAACACAAATACTTACTTGGGTGAAGAAAAAAAGACTTGACTTGAGTTGGATGTTGGGCACACTCTTATACGTTTTAGGTAGTGGGTCTAGGCATTGCTTTGAAGTGATGAAAACACATGATAATAAACTAAAAAAATATTAGAGGAAAATAACTTTAATCGGGAGGAGACTATGCCATAGTCATACTTCCAAATGAATCTACAATCTGACCTTTTTTTTTTCTTTTAAAAAATTAGGAGAGACTTTTACATTAGAAGTTAATAAATTTGACCAAGTATAAATTTTTTGGGGTGACCACAATTTTTTTGGATTTAACGATGTGGATCATACACAAACAAGTACCAAAAAACACAAAACTTGAAAACTACATGGAAATATGATATTGTATACCTTGAATGAGCACATCACGGAGTGATTAAGTCTAACCAAAATTTTCTAATTAGAAGGAAAATTTTCCTAAAAATCTAAAACTCTATGTGGAAAGGAAACTCAATTCACGTCAATGCATGGAGAGGTAATGTTACGGTCCCGGATCTGACACAAGGATTCGTTGGAAGGATCTTGGATCTGCCATGGGTTACGGGTCTGCCATGCATTACTCTAGGAATAGTAGGAAGACATGGGGAAGACAAAGATCAATGGAGGATGAGAGAATACGTGAGTTTTTGAGGAAAACCCTAACCTCGAGATCAAGAAGGTGATCTCAAGCCTGTTTATGCTAGATTTAACCTAATTCTCAAAGATTGTCATTCTCATTACTCTTACCCCTTAAATAGGGTTCATCCTGTTAGGGTTTAATAAAATATTACAAAAATATCCCTATGAATACATAATTCCAAAAATACCCCTGTGACCTAAAACTGAAATAAAATAAAGTTAATTAAATAAAATAACTAAAATAATAATGTTATTGCGTGCATAACATTACACCCACCTTGGAAGAATGAGCTTGTCCTCAAGCTCGAAAGTAGGGTCCATATGCCGACGTCTCCACCTGTGCCCAAGTCGCATCCGCGATCGCTATGTTTGCTCTCTAGGCGCCCCAACGCGAGAGCATTCCACCCAAGATTTTTTTTTATGGTCGACTATAGGGATGCGTGTTGAATGTCGCTACATCTCCCCAAGCAGCAGCTCTGCCCTTCTACAATCCTAAACTGGTGTGAAACAACCCCTCACGGCGGCCCCCCATTGGCCAGGTTGCATGGCCTACTCTTAGCTACCCTGGCAGCAACAACATCAAGACCAACCCCCTGGGATGGAGAAGACTCAGCAGCACTGAACCCCTCCAGTTGCTGCACCCGAAAACACTTAGAGGTCTGAAACCATCATGTGTGTCACCCCTTGGCCTAGCCTCTTCCACTGTTATTTTGTAGCCATTTATATCTGAACCGTTGAGTTCCGAGGCTTGAGAGAAACCGCCATCACCGGTGAAATCCATGTAAGCCCCTAAGAAGCACTAGTAGCCATGAAAGATGGCAGAAACATCCATGCATCAGTTTCCTTAGTTGCACATATGACATCAGCCTCCCCACTGTATATACTCATGTTTACTCCTTTTCATAAGAGCTCACCAACCTGCCCATTGTATATAGTCACAATGGGTGCTGCCCTATCGGGTCTCTGAGGAAATACTGCTCTAGCACGTAACAGCTCCTGATATGCAGCATAATATTGTGGATATCCTTGCCTTGGCACCACCAAAAGCCTCTAGTCATGTATCCACTAGGACCACTATTTTCTCTTTTACATGAAAATCAGGCTATTGTTTCACAATCCTCACCATCTCGTGCAGAACATCTTTCTCAGCAATATGCATATGAACTATGTCTCCACCCAACAAAATCTGTGGAGGGTGATGGCCTTGACCATCCCCCGCAAGAAGAACAGGAAAACCTGCTAATGAGGCAACTCTTCTAACAGCACCACTGGCAAAGTGCATCATGACAATTATATCAGCATATCCTTCGGCCTTGTGTATGGTAGCTTCAAATGGTTCTCCTTCTGGTGCTGTAGAAAATTGCCGAGTCAGATCTGTTGTCACAATTTCAACGCATGATATCACCTCAAGAATAGAACAAACCAGAAAACCTTCACCATATGCAACATCATCGTTGCATTCTAACTCAACAAAAAGATTGCCAAATGCAATTGCAGGTTCTACTGCAGGTTTGACATCTTCAACAAAACTAGACTTTATTTGTGTAGGCTCAACTGAGGCACTACTACTAGCAGAATCATTCAGCACTAATACACCTTTCTCAGCAGACCCATCCGTAGTTCCAGCACTAATAGCCAAATCATTCAACACTAATGCATCCTTATCATTAGATACATGTTCCCTTCTCTTAGCCGATGATATTTTCTCCACCATTATGCTTCATTGGAGCCCGCATAATATTGCATGAAATAATTATACCCAACTCAAAAAACGCTGCAATCAGCTTCTCATCATCTATAGCCTCTGTAACCAATTCAAGAAAACTCAACAGAATTTCTATTAACACACACCACCATCTATGATAAGTAAGCCCTTTCTCAAACAGAGGAGGAACAACTTCGTTGACCCCATTATCAATGGCATTCAGCTCCCTGCAACTCACTCCAGAAATTCCAACAAAATTTCCTGCAGGCAACTGAGTCATGGACAGCAATGGAAAAGGAGAGGTAAAAGATGATTCCAATTTCTGTTTTCTCACTTGCAGTGTATAATGACAACCTTTCGTGCAAACAAAACTAATAGCATCATTATAAAACCAACCAAACATCTTCACTACACCCAAAAATGTTTTATCTCCATTTCGAACCACAATGGCTCCATTCCCATATGCTGCACTCCCATGGAAATGAAACTTATGCCCTAACAGTGCCTGAGCAACAAGAACCCAAATAAATAAGCCCATCGTTGCCAAATTGATAAGGAAGAGTCTCACTGCTGTTGTTCTCAGCAGTAGAAAAATAAAACAGCACCCAAACAATTTTTTCTATCAATCCCGAAATCCCCAAACTCCTTAGTGTAGAATTCCAGTACTCCCCCTTTCTACCAGGCATTCCATCATACAACTGTCCGTCTTCATCCCTTTTCCCTATATACCCAAAATTCTGCCAGAAATTTATAGTTCGTTGGCTACTTCTACTGCCGAATAAATCAACTTTGCCCAAATAATTTGGAAAATAAAATGTAACAAGAAGAAAGACAATCCCTTCCCGCTCAGGCGAGTAACCCCTCTGTTTCTCAGCCCCAAAATTTTCACAGAACAATTTCAATGCCATCGGAGAGGAATTATCTAAAACATAGAGGGATTTGATAAAAGAGAAGACGAAATTTGGAGAAATTCGTCGCAAGAGTTTACGTCAATTTTTTTGGAATTTTGTCTTCGGCTGTGCTGGCGAGACCATTCGGAATTTCATTTTCCGCTGCACTGTCGAGACCGAGAGTGAGGTTGAGAGGGAGTGTGAGAGGGGGTGGCCAGAAGTTACATCCCATCGGACTTGTTTCTGACGGCGCTTCCTCTTTTTTCGGTGGACTCTTGTTTTTTTCGGTGCTTGTAGATGTTCAGAGACAGAGGAGATGCCCTAACTGATTCGTCGTGATCGAGACAGATCGGAAGGCTTCCGTCTGCTGTGCGAAAAAAAATTCTGTTGGCCGTGAAAAGGGGATTTGGGAGGTTGAACCCAAATCAGCCTGTACCGAGGAGAGCTTGGCAGAAACCCACTCCAATTTCCTTGATTCAGAAAAAATTTTTGGCTTGCCGTCGCTGTAGTTCCCTGCTCAAAATACCTCTCCGATTTTCCCAAATCGTCGTCGTTGTTCGGCTTTGGATTTCCGTGTGCGAAAATCTTGATTTTTTTGTGACGAAAGCCTCTCTGTCTGTTCGGATTTGAGGTTGCTCCCAAATCTTTCGCAGAGACTTCGGGTGGTAAACTAGACGAATTTTGTGACTTTTTTGGCCCACCCGAGACAGCTTCGACTCCATCTTCTGTGCCGCTGTCATGCTCGGAGAATTCAGGTCGTATGACTTGTTTTGCGGCAGCAGCGAGTTCCTCCCTTCCATAACGTTAAATGGAAGCATCTTATCATGCTCGTATTTCTTCCAATTCCTTACCCATAGCAATCCATCTTTCTTGGGATATAGAATAACCCATTGTGTTCCCGCTCTGATGCCAGTTGTTATGGTCCCGGATCTGACACAAGGATTCGTTGGGAGGATCTTGGATCTGCCACGGGTTACGAGTCTGCCATGCATTACTTTAGGAATAGTAGAAAGACATGGGGAAGACGAAGATCAATGGAGGATGAGAGAATACGTGGGTTTTTGAAAAAAATCCTACCTCGAGATCAAGAAGGTGATCTCAAGCCTGTTTACGCTAGATTTAACCTAATTCTCAAAGCTTGTCCTTCTCATTACTCTTACCCCTTAAATAGGGTCAACCCTGTTAGGGTTTAATAAAATATTACACAAATATCCCTATGAATAAAATATTCCAAAAATATCCCTATGAATACATAATTCCAAAATACCCTTGTGACCTAAAACTGAAATAAAATAAAATAAATTAAAAAAACAACTAAATTAATAATGTTATTGCATGCATAACAGGTAATAGGAGAGAAAATTGGATAAAGAGAGATTTTTTACAAAACTGACCTTTAGTACTTTTGATATCAATATCTCCCACAATATATCTCCGAATTACAAATAGTTTGTTGGTTAAGAAAAAAAGACTCATAAAGATATTTAATTTGATACCCAATTTGACATAAAAAACTTTGTTCTTGAATTTTTTATGACCACTTGATTTGCTTCATTCTATAGCGTAACCCTTGTCAACTTCATTGAGAACATCTCCTTCCATATAGATTAGATTGAGATGAAAGTGAATCCTTCTGAAACTAGACTTTGATATCTTTATTCTTCGTTAGATATACTTCTTTTGAGATAAAGAATTTGATAGATTTTGGATTCTGTAATCTGGCCGAACTAAGTACTTGTTGGAAGATGGGCCCAAGCCCACACGACCAAGGAAGACCCACATATCCAAGTGTGTTGGAAGATGGGCCCAAGCCTATAAGACCAAAGAAGGCCCACATATCCAAGAGTATTGGAAGATGGGCCCAAACCCATAAGATATAGGACCCACAATGATCACGAGAAGTGGCATAATAACTCTTACACAATAAGAAGTCTAACAGAGCCACAATTATTATGGGAGCATGTCTTATAGAAGAGTTTCAGTTTAAATGTGTTTTAGTCATGTTAGTCTTCTATTTATATTGGGTTATTTAATTATGCTAGGATTTATCTTTAAGTATTAGAGTTTGGGTGTAATTGGGACAAATGTAGTTTAATTGTAATTGTACTCTACCACTTTCCTCTATTATAAATAGAGGTTCATGTACTCTGATTATAATAAGTCAATGGAGTATTTCTCTTTTTCATAAATTCAATAGTACTCATTCTTGTTATTGACTCTTCTAATATTGATATTGTTGAATTTAAGACCCCATGCTTGAAACCTCGAGCAAGATGAGAGAGGGAGTAGAGAAGAGAAAAAGAGCAAAGAGAGAGAGAGAGCTCGGGTAGAGAGGAGAGAAGAGAAAATAGAGAAAAAAGACTTTAGGTTAGGGAGAGATTCTTCCACGAGTTGAGAAGAGGAGAGCTTGATTGAATTCTTCAACCAAGACCTCTATCTATACTATTTCCATTCCATATTTAGGGAAACTCCTCAATCAATTAGGATCCCTAATATCCCTAATTACATCAATCATGATTAACCAAATTACATCAATCAAGGGAAGATATATCAATTACATTACTCAAGGAAGATTGCCAAATCCTCCAACTCATGTGATGATGATTCCAGCTCGTGTGATGACTTGTTATGCCACTTCATGTGGTGACTCATCATGCCAGCTCGTGTGGTCATGGTGGGTTTGGCCCCACCTTGTAACAGTTCCCTTCCAATTGGGGGTGAGAAAACATCATAAATGCCTAGCTTGCTGTAGATGGTGGACAAGATCTTACAAGTGACTGGTTTGGTGAAAATATTTGCAAGAGATATGTTTGAGAGTGTTGAATTTATGGATGTTAAAACCAGTGCACTAAAAGGCTCGAACCTTTATTTATAATAGAGGAAGGTAGTGGAGTCCAATTATAATTAAACTACCTTTGTCCCAATTACACCCAAACTCTAACACTTAAAGATAAGTCCTAGCATAATTAAATAACCCAATATAAATAGAAGACTATCATGACTATAACACCTTTAAACTGAAACTCTTTTGTGGGTCCATCTTCCAACATTCTTATATATGTGGGCCTTCCTTGGTCGAGTGTGCTTGGGCCCATCTTCCAACATTCTTAGATATGTGGCCCCTCCTTGTTCATGTGGGCTTGGGCCTATCTCCATCATTCTTAAATATGTGGGCCTTCCTTATTCATGTGGGCTTGGGCCCATCTTCCAACATTCCCCCTCAAGCTGGGGATGAGAGAACATCATGAACTCCCAGCTTGCTGCAAATGATGTATAAGATCTTCTCGTATAAAATGGCAGTTCTCCATATCTTCCAACACTCACCCTCACACTGGTGGTCTCTTCCATGAGGCCCAGCTAGCATAAGATAAGTGAGAGTAAAATCACTCCAAACCGTATGACATTGTCAATACGCAATGCTCAGAAGTATAATAAAACTCCTCCATCACCATGTCCCTCCACAGGATAACGACTCTCAAGTGGTAGGAGTAATAAATGCCAATTAAGCAGGGGGGGGGGGGGGGGGGGGGGGGGTAGAACATAAATGTAGTAATAAGCTCCTCCATCACCGTGTCCCAACCCGGGCACTAACTCTCATAGGTAGAAATGGGTGATAAGTGGGTAATGCCTATCATTCACAAGACGATGATAAAAGACCCATGGGTATATATAAGTCTCAATGGACTAAAAAACACCCATATGTATACATGATGGACTTAAATTCCCAACCGAAGCAACACTCAAAAGGTTGGCCCAAAGATATGTGTGAGAGTCAAATAAAAGATGATATGAGAAAGGACACTGAGGCCACCACTTCTTCAATAATAATATCTCATCCAAAGAGACACTATAGTGGCAGATGAAATGGGTTTGGGCCCTTATAACATGAACCAAAATGATAAAAATCCTTGTAAAAAGGACCCATGTTTTAAACACCTAGCCAATACTACCCAAAAGACCGGCCTAGTAAGTATTTGACCCAGGACCATAACATCACATACCCCTTGGAGAAAGAACTAGCCCTCAAGCTCTTACGAGCTGACACTCAATAAGATCCTTCGTTACGAGCCGACGTCCACGATGGCCCACTCCAGTGATGGTCCACTCTAGCGACATCGCTAGGTCACCCCCTCTGCTAGGTCGCCCCCTCCGGGATTCGAACTCGTAACGTAAGTAGTGGCTCTAATACCAAATGTTAAGCACCTAGCCAATACTACCCAAAAGACCGGCCTGGTAGGTAGCGAAAAACCAAGTACTTAACCCATGACCATAACATCATGAAATAATCCGATGCAATATGTTGACCAAGGAATACCTCAAAATAATAATTTAGCCAAAAAAAAATAGAATCGAGTCTAGCCGAGTCAGGTATCACCAATAATTAGCATAATTATTATTACGAGTCAAGATTCTTGGTCTTCAATTTTATTTTCTGCTAAATATTTCTTCTTAGATGCAAAAACTTCATATTTTGTGCCCCCCCTTTCTTGAAATATTTTGGTCACATAAAACTTATCGTAACATATAAAATAAAATACCTCTTTCTTGTATTTCTTCTACTTCTCCCCCTCAAGCAGAGAGATAATGGCAGTGATCCCAGCTTGAACCAAATAACATAGATGTAGTAATAAGTTCATCAATAATAACAACTCAAAAAAGTAATGCAAAAAAATCGGCTTAAATTCGAATTTTTCAATGCAACAGGATACTAGCATAACCTTTGCTTCTTCCAATGAGAATATATCTTTAAATATAGATCAGATTGATATAAAACTTTATCGTTTTGGAAATAGACTTAAATACATTTCATCCAAGTATAAATTATCTTCATAAAATATACTTCTATTGAGATATATAATCTGATAGATTTTGGTTTCTGCTAAACTAAGTGTTCTTTCCCCTTTTTCCAGTATGACCATTGAATCTTCCAAGATCAATATCTCCATATAAAAAACTCAGATCGAGAATTGGTTGAATAAGAAAGAAACTAGACTAATAGATCTTTCTTTTGATATATAATTATCCATATGAATTCTCGTTCTTGATAGCATAAAATGGCTCTAAATTTGAAGACTTCTGCTGTTGCTCTAACCTCACTTGCAATCTGACATTTTTTGCTTCAAATATTTATTTCTCTTAGTAGAAAACTCCAATTGCCAAAATTCATTTTTCGTTGGAAATTAGACTCAAATATATTTCTTTAAATTTATAATATGAAATATGAAAAGCCAAGTATAGAGGTGAAAATGTAAATCAAATAACAGGTATATGGACTGAAAAATAGATAAATACGAACTTAAACTGGTAGAAATAATAAATCAGAAAAGGATCACATTACCTCTATGCATTGACCAAGTCAACTCACAGAACCGGCTCTGTTACCATGTTGAATTTAAGGAAAAGAGAAATACTTCATTGGCTTAATTATAATCAGAGTACATGAACCTCTATTTATAATAGAGGAAGGTAGTAGAGTCCAATTACAATTAAACTACTTTCGTCCCAATTTCACCCAAACTCTAACACTTAAAGAAAAGTCCTAGCATAATTAAAAAACCTATATAAGTAGAAGACTGTCATGACTAAAATATCTTTAAACTGAAATTCTTCTATGGGTCTATATCTTATGGGCATGGGCCCATCTTCCAACATTCTTAGATATGTGGGTCTTTCTTGGTCATGTGGGTTTGGGCCCATCTTCCAACATTCTTAGATATGTGGGCCTTCCTTGATCCTATGGGCTTAGGCACATATCCCATCATTCTTAAATATGTGAGCCTTCCTTGGTTGTGTGGGCTTGGACCCTTCTTCCAACAGAGAGATAATATGCCGGCTTAAAATTTCTCTAGTATAAAATGGCAGTCTACCTCAATGTGCTTGGTTCTCTCGTGGAAGATCAGATTTGAGGTGATATATATTGTCGCTTGATTATTACAATATAGATCCATAGGATCTTCTTTATAGAATCTAAGTTCAGTGAGAAGGGATATGATCCATAGACGCTCACTAACTGTGTATGCCATGGTCCTGTATTCTGCTTCTGCCATGGACCTTGCAACTACATTATACTTCTCGCTTCTCCATATAACCAAGTTTCCTCCAACCATTGTACAATATTTTGAAGTAGTTTTCTTTCATTCGGGGATCCGGCCCAGTCTGCATCTAAGAACTCTTCTATGTTGAAGTGACCGTGGTTCTAATAGAGAAGCTCTCTTCCTGAAGCTCCTTTCAAATATCGCAATATTCTTTCTAGTATTTTCCAATGAGTAAGTTGAGGTTTGTGCATATATTGACTCACCACACTTACTACATATGATATATCAGGTCTTGTTACACAGAGATAAATGAGTTTCCCCACAAGTCTTTGATATTTTTCGATATCCACATCTTCTCCAATGCCTGCAGATAATTTTGTATTTGAATCTATAGTTGCTGGTCTACACCCCATATTTCATGTCTCCTCCAATACATCAAGGACATACTTCCTTTGAGATAGTATAATTCCATGTTTGAACTGTAGTACTTCAATACCCAGGAAGTATTTAAGTAGTCCAAGATCTTTTATCTTGAATTCTTCACATATCTTTTCCATGGTTTCCTGAATGCCCGCGAGATCATAGTCGGTTAAAACAATATCATCAACATATACGACCAAAATCACTTTCCCTTTAGGTGTATCTTTAAAAAACACGGAGTGATCTATGAAACATCTATGAAATCCAGCCCGTATCAATGCTTGGCTAAAATTATCAAACCATGCACAAGGAGACTGTTTCACACCATAAAAGGATTTCTTCAATCGACATACCGACTCCCCCTCAACCACAAATCCAGTTGGTTGTTGCATATAAATTTCTTACTTTATATCCACATCGAGGAAAATATTTTTCACATCAAGCTGATAGACCGCTCAAGAAGAATTAGCAGCAAGAGATAATAAAATATGTATTGAGTTCATTTTGGTCACCGGAGAGAATGTTTCCTCATAATTGATCCCTTAACATTGCATATAGCCTTTGGCAACGAGGTGGGCCTTAAGGTGAGCAACTAACCCATTTGGATTGTGTTTAGCTGTATAGACCCACATACAATCGACAAGTTTTTTTCCTAATGGAAGAGGAACTAGAGCCCATGTTTGATTCTCATAGAGTGCCTACATTTCTTTGTCCATTGCAGCCTTCCACCCTGGATATTTCAGAGCCTCCTGATAAGACTGTGGGACAGAGATGGAGGAGATAGACGCAAAAAATTGATAACACGAAGAGGATAAACAATGGTGAGACACAAAATTGGATATGGGTTAAGAAGTAGAGAGCCTAGTGTAAGTTTTGGGTTCTTTTCTTAAGGCGATGGGTCGAGTATCATAAAGTGGTTCAAAATGAACAAGAGAAGATGGACTTACCTCAATGTGATCCGCAAACACTGCAGGTGTGGTGTAAACTAGTGTTTCAAGGGACTGAACAGTTTTCATTGCATGAGGCACAATTAGTCGAGGAGAGGCTTGTATAGAAGAGAGACCTGGAGGGGCATTGTCAGAGTAGTATGAAGAATATTCCAAAAAAAGTTACATCCCTAGACACAAGTAACCTTTGGAGAGTGGGATTGTATACGTGCGAGAGTATCCTAAGAAGATACACTTCAAAAATTTTGGATCAAGTTTACTATGTTGTGGGGAGGTAATATGAACAAAGCATGTACAACTGAAAACTTTCAAGGGAAGCGAAAAGGGATCACCATGTGGAAATAATAAGGAATATGGGGATTTATGACCGAGAATGGAAGAGGGTGGCCTATTTATAAGAATGCATGCGGTAAGGATGGCATGCGGCCAATAAAAGTATGGTACTTTTATGGTATACAATAAGTTGCAAGCTACCTAAAAAAGGTGACGATTTTTTCGTTCTGTTGGGCGGTGTGGGCACAAGATGTTTGATGGATAATATCATTCTCTTGACAAACATAGTCAGGATCTCTAAAAGTATATTCTGAGGCATTATCAGACCTAAGTACTTTGATTTTCCGACCAAATTGAGAGACAACCATAACATAAAAGGATTTAAAAATGGATGGTATTTTAGATGGCTCTTTAAAGAGAAATAGCCATGTGGTACGAGTAAAATTATCAATAAAGGTATTAAAGTACTTGACTCGGGAAATGTTTGAGATGCTCAACGGTCTCCATACTTCTATGTGAATCGATGAAAAGGGAGTAACACTTTTAAGTTCTAGACGAAGTGAGTATGTGGTCCTCTGATGTTTTCTCAGTTGACACACTTTACAATTTAAACTTGACCTATCCTTAAAGGTAGGAAAAAAAAGATGAAGAGATTGTGCAGATGGATGTCCCAATCGATTGTGCCATAGACTTGTATCGGTGTCCTTGGTTGAGACACCATTTATTTGAGGCACGTCCAAGTAGTAGAGCCCCCCTTGTTCACGACCTCCACCAATCACCTGATTCGTTATGAGACCCTAAAAAACACAGGAAGTGGTGAGAAGGTAATTGAGAAATTGAAATATTATGTTAGCTAACTATAAGATAAAAGATTCAAGGAAAAGGTAGGAGCAAAAAGAATATTTGTGAGTGGAAGTGATGGTGTAGCAAAGGTGGATCATTTCCCGAGAACTTTAGTTTGGGAGCCATCAGCTATGGTAACAAATTTATTTGAGAGACAAGGAGAAACTGAGTGGAGTAGATTTTTGTTTCCTATGAGATGCTCGGAGGCACCCGAGTCAATTTTCCAAGTTGAAGAGAAGGAAGTGGCATAGAGCATACCTGAAGCGGTGGTGGCACCAGCAATTGAAGAGGATCTTGGAGGAGTGACCATCAGAGTTTTTATTTTTTGGAATATGTCATACTCATCGTCGGTAAGGATTTTATTTTCTATAGGTGGGTAGACTGGTCCTTCATTGTACCACCACTTATTGAGGCTTGATTAACCTTAACCCATTCTGACATGCCATGGATTTTCCAACACTGATCTATAGTGTGACCATATTTCCCACAATGGGTGCAGTCCCTGCCTTTTGTTCAGAAGAAACCATTCCTTCCACCTCTTCCTCGTCCTCCTCTATAATTTTTTCCACAGCCTCAGCTGTGGTCGGTTGATGTTCCCCTATGCCTGGAGTACATAGTAGATGACGCTTCAGTGGGAGAAGGGGAAGAAGAGTTTGGAATGTGAAGTAATGTGGCACATACATAATCAAAGGTGGCAATAGCAGAGGCGCTAAGGACTTGACTTTTAGAAACCTCGAGATATGGCTTAATATTTGCTAGGCAAGGCAATGGCTAAGGTTTCCTTTTGTTTGTCTTGGACAAAGACATCAGTGGAGGTAGGCTGAGGTAGCTTCTATTCTTGAAGATGGCCTCTAAAATGAGCCAAATATTCATGGATATTTTCTCCTTGTTTAGTGTCGAACATTCTTTGGAGAATATCATATGGCCTGTGTAAGTAGACAGAGTCAGAGTACAACTTAGCACATGTCTCCCAAATTTGGTTGGTTGTGTCAAGATGAAAAAAATTGTTAGAGATAAGTTCCTCCATGTTGTTGATGCACCAACTAATTACCAAAGTGTCATTTTTTAAGCATAAGCAACATCTTCTTCATCAATAGGTGGCCCAAGTTTTGTGAGGTGACCAAGTAAGTCCCTTGTTATAAGGAACCGTTGAACCGATGTGGACCAGCTAAAGAATTTTGATATCCCTCACAAGGGTATGATAGTAATCTTAAGAATATCATTCTTCCTACCCATGTATTATTCAGCCATAAGATGCAATTCAAAGTTATAATGTACTCAAATTTGAAGTAGCCTAAGTAAGCGGCTTGGAGATTCAATTGCAGCCAAGACTAGCTCGAGTAGATGGGAGGAGAACCCGAGCTTATCAAGCCTTTAGGAAAGGAGGGAACCCTCTTAGGCAAGTAAATTTTCTATAATCAATTCTCTAGTCTTCCTTGTAGAGAATAGCAAAAATCAATCAATAAGCATGAGATCAAGTAAGGTGAGTTGGCAATTACAAATTAGATCTTTCCCAAATCATTCCAAAGATATATTTGACTCCAGATTAGAATAAACTAGTCTAGATTCAGTTCCTCATGAATTATGCAAGATATGATTGATTGAAAATCAAACAAATCAGGCCTAATCAAGAAGATCTCAAAAAACAACAATCTTTCTTCAAATAGATTGGCACCAACTAGACTTTCAAAAGGACCACTTCCTTAATTATTTTATGCTTCCTTCATTTTATGTAAAAAATAAAATTCTATTCTTTATTTTTCAAGAACAATCAGCCAACTCGTGGCTCTCAAAAAATTCTCCAAAAAAATCACAAAAACGAGAAGAATTCTTCAAATAACTCGGTTAATGGAGAAACTTAGCATATAAGCTAAGTAATTAGATTTATGAAATCCAATGGATAGAAAACCACTCATAATAGCTTCAAGAACATTTTTAATGATCAGTAAAATCTTTTTTCCATGAAATTATAACTTTTTATGTACAAAATCTCAACATAAACCGTTTTTCAGCCAAGAACTTGCAAACTGACAAAATTGCTTTGGTAAACTTCTTCTAATCCGTGATGCATAAATCTCAATAATTTCATAAGATGAAGACATAAATAAAATCATATATGAACCATCTTCTAAATTTCATAAAACCAAGAGCATGAAGTCATAAAAACAAGAATGAAAAACTTATCTCACAAGCTTTAATCTTGCTTCACTAAGAGCCTTCTATGAGTAGCATAACTTCTTAGAGAATTCTTTTGATGTGGGGATCCTAAATTTGATGCTTGATGAATTTATGGAAAAGTGAAATACTTCATTGACATCAATAACTTATTTTAATCAGAGTACATGAACCTCTATTTATAATAGAGGAAGGTAGTAGAGTCCAATTACAATCAAACTACCCTTGTCCCATTTACAGCCAAACTCTAACACCTAAGGTAAGGCCTAACATAATTAGGTAACTCAATATTGATAAAAGACAAATATAACTTAAACTTAAACTCTTCTTGGTCGTGACCCTAAGATAAAGATATTTTTGTGAGTCCTTCTTGATCTTTCAACTGATGTGATAAAGATGCTAGCTCTTGGTAATCATTGTGGGTCCTACTTCTTAAGGGCTTGGGCCCATCTTGTGGGCCTTCCTTGGTCATATGGCCCATCTTATAATAATCTTACATATGTGGGCCTTACTTGGTCATTTGGGCTTGATCTCATCTTCCAACACTCCCCCTCAAGCTGGGGGTGAGAGAACAACATGAACTCCCAACTTGCTGCGAATGATGTATAAAATATTTTTGTATAAAATGGCACATCTTCCAATATGCCTTCGTCTTCCAACATTCCCCCTCACGTTGTTGCGTCCTTCCATGAGGCCCTGTGGCATTATAAGTGAGAGTAAAAATCACTCCTAGCTGGTAAGCCATTGCTTCATACTCCAGTCTTACTGCTGGATGTAGGGCACACTCCACTGCTATCAGTAGTGTGTCTATCGACATTGCTCTGAAGTGTCCACCACCGTGTCCCTACATAGGACAACTCTCAAGTGGTAGGAGACATAAAAGCCATTACAGGGGGGGAGGGGGGGATAACATTGATGTAATCATGAGTTCCTCCGTCATGGACTTCCAACCACAAATAATTTTCATCTCTTTGACGGGGATGAAGTTCCTCCATTGTGGACTCCCAACCACAAATAATTTTCATCTTTTTGACGGGGATGAAGTTCCTCCGTCGTGGACTCCCAACCCCAAACAATTTTGATCTTTTTGATGGGGTAAAATAAATGATGACATGAGGCCACCTCTTATTCAATAATAATGTCCCCAAAGAGACATAATAGCTATAACTGAATATAACACAACCATCTTCCAACACATATAACACGAACCAAATAGTAAACTTTGTCAAAGAACCCATGAAATAATTCGATATAAATATTTTTTCTTAGATGCACAAGCTTCATCTTTTGTGCTTCCCCTTTCTTGAATATTTTGGTCACATAAATTTATCCACAACATAAGGAATAAAATACTCTTTCTTGTTCTTCTTCTACTTCTCCCCATCAAGCTGGGAGGTAATGGCAGTGATCCCAGCTTGAACCAAATATCATAGAAGTAGAAATAATCACAAATAATAGAGATTTGTAAATAAGCCCTCAAACCAGGAAAAAGTGAGATATTTTTCTGATATATCAACTCAAACAGTGACGCAAAACAATCGGCGTAAATTCGGATTTTTCAATATAACAGGATACCGGCATGACCTTTGATTCTTCCAATTCGAATATACCTTTCAATATAGATCAGATTGACATGAAATTTTTTTCCTTCAGAAACTAGACTTAAATACCTTTCATCCAAGTATAACATCTCTTCATAAAATATAATTATCAGAAGATAAATAATCTGATAGGTTTCGGTCTCTGTCATCTGGCCGAACTAAGTTATGTTTCTCCTATTTTTCCAGAACGACCATTGACTCTTCCAAGATCAATAACTCCTCATAAAAAATCATAACTAAAATTGATTCAATATTTCAGAAAATAGACGTACATACCTTTCTCTTTATATATAATTATCCATATAAAGCCTCTTTCTTGATAGCTTAAAATACCTCGGAAGTTGAGGCTTTCTCTTGTCACTCGAACCTCTTTTTCAATCTGATATTTGTTGCTTCAAATATTGATTTCTCTTTATACATAACTCAGATAAACAATTGGTTGAATAAGTAAAAGAATAGACTTACATATATTTCGTTTGATATATAGTTATCCATATAAATTCTAGTTCTTGATAGCAAAAAATACCTCGGAATCTGAAGATTGTTGTTGCTGCTCAAACCTTTTCATAATTTGACCTTTGCTCATTCAAATATCGATATCTCTCTGTAGATAACTCCGATTGGAACAAATCATTCTTCTTTGGAAACTAAACTCAAATATATTTACTTAAATATATAAATTTCAATGTGAAAAACTACGTATAGAGGTAAAAATCACAAAGAAATCTACGGGTGTAGGGACTAAAAAAAATAACTACGAACCTAGACCTTGGGTTTAGGGTTTAGAGAAAAGGATCACATTACCTCCGTGAGTTGACCAAGTGAACTCAAAGAACTTGATCTGATACCATGTTGAATTTATGAAAAAGTAAAATACTTCATTGATATCAATAACTTACTTTAATCAGAGTACATGAACCTCTATTTATAATAGAGGAAGGTAGTAGTATCCAATTACAATAAAACTACCCTTGTCCCATTTACACCGAAACTCTAACACTTAAGTAAGTGCTAACATAATTAGGTAACTCAATATTGATAAAAGACAAATATAACTTAAACTTTAACTCTTCTTGGTCGTGACCCTTAGATAAAGATACTTTTGTGAGTCTTTCTTGATCTTCCAACTAATGTGATAAGTATGCCAGCTCTTGGTAATCATTGTGGGTCCTACTTCTTATGGGCTTGGGCCTATCTTGTGGGCCTTCCTTGGTCATGTGGCCTATCTTATAATAATCTTACGTATGTGGGCCTTCCTTGGTCATTTGGGCTTGATCTTATCTTCCAACAATGCTCTAATACCATGTTGAATTTAAGACCCCATGCTTGAAACCTCGAGCAAGATGAGAGAGGGAGAAGAGTAGATAAAAAGAGCAAAGAGAAATAGAGAGAGAGCTCGGGTAGAGAGGAGAGAAAAGAAAAAAAATAAAAAAGACTTTAGGCTAGAGAGAGATTCTTCCACGAGTTGAGAAGAGGAGAGATTGATTGAATCCTTCAACCAAGACCCATATTTATACTATTTCCATTACATATTTATGGAAACTTCTCTATAAATTAGGATCCCTAATATCACTAATATCTATAATATCTCTAATTACATAAATCATGATTAACCAAATTACATCAATCAAGGGAAGATAAATCAATTACATTAATCAAAGAAGATTGCCAAATCTTCCAATTCATGTGATGAGGATTCCAGCTCATGTGATGACTCATCTTTCCACCTCATGTGGTGACTCATCATGCCAACTCGTGTGGTCATGGTGGGTTTGGTCCCACCTTGTAACAAATATCTCCATCCAGAAAACTCAGAATGAGAATTGATTTGATAGGTAAGAAAATAGAATTACAAATATTTATTTTGACATAGAAATTTCCATATAAATTCTCATTCTTAATGACATAAAATGGCTAAAACATTGAAGTTTTCTACCGTTTCTCGAACTACTCTTGCTACTTGACCTCTACTGCTTTAAATATCGATTTCTCTTTGTAGAAAACTTTGGTCTCAAAAATTCTTTTTGAGTTAGAAAGTAGACTCAAGTATATTTCCTTTAATATATAATTTGAAATATGTAACTTCATTATGAAGGTTCAAATACAAAGGAAACAACAAGTACTAGGAAAGAAAAGGAAAAAAAAAAGAGAATATGAATTTGAACTACTAGAGATGATAAACAAGAAAGAATCACATTATCTCTATGGATTAACCGAGTCAACTCACAAAACCCACTCTGATACCATATTGAATTTATGGAAAAGAGAAATACTTCGCTAACTTGTTATAATTTGAGTACACAAATAAATTACCCTCGTCCCAGTTATGCCCAAAGTTAAACACTAAAAAATATGTCCCAGAACAATTGAGCCAGTGAACATAAATAGAAGACTAACATAAGTAAAACACCTTTAATTAAGACTCTTTTATGAGATCTCCATCCATGATACTTCTCTAAGACTCCACCATAATGATTTTGGTTCTATGAGACTTCTTGCTTCGAGAGTCATGTAAGAGTGTTTCATACCTACTCTTCAACACCTACTTAAGGGTTTCAAGCTATAGGAGATACTTATTTCAAAACAACTCCAAGCAATACTTTAAAGGGGAATTTTTTAAATAAAAAACCAACTTTTGAATCAGCAATTTCAACCTTCAAAAACTTGATTTTGCATGATATGAGGCTTTCACACTATGAATTGAACATCCAACAATTCATACATAGACCTAAGATTTTTTTAAAGTAAAAGAACACTAGGAGGCAAAAAAAAAAAAAAAAAACAAAACTAATGGACCTATTAGATTTAGAGACTTTGCTGAATTGTTTGGAACTTTTCCTTCGATTTTCTTCTTTCCAATGGCTGTCTTGGATGTCCACCTTAATAAGCCACTCTTGTTTTTATTTTTATTTTTTTGAGCAGCTTACATGAAACCCTAGAACCCCTTCTCTCATACCATATTAGATTCTAGTTTTCATACTTGAAAAAGTTTTAGATATGAAAAGAAGGAAAAAAAAAAAAGAGAAAGAAGAGAAGAAAAAAAATTAGGAGTGTGACCTCATGCGGAGAGAAGAAGAAAATTAGGGCACAAAGAGAGGCTTGAATTGATGAGATGAGTCCTCTCTACTCCTTTTATTTATAAAAAAAAAAGATAGAAAAGGAGACTAAATTACCCTTTTATATGACATAAAATAAAGAACTAAAGAAAACTTAGGAGTTATAAGTTATGCCATCACATAAATTTAATTCATCTTCTTCAATAGGACCCAACAAAAATTCACATTCCTTCACAAAAATCTTTTTCCAAATTGCATATTCTACTTTAATTGTTTGGATAATTCTTATGGAAAGATATTTATTTTAAAAGGAGCCACCCATGATTAGGAGTGGCATGGATGGTCAATACGGCACAAGGTCACATGGTTAATGAATAAGGAAAACTTCTATAAATATGAGATAAAGTTGTAATAATACAAGCTAGTGTATGTACTCTTATGTCTTTTTTGCTTTTGATGGATGTAGCTCTAAGAGCATGGTAGTCTCTGTAAACACTCTCTCATAACTATAAATAGAACCTCAAGGCATGGGGAAGAGCAATAAGCTCAATCCTCTTAAGCACAAATTTGTGTTCCCTCTTGTCTCCCCCTTTTCTCTCTTATTTCTCTCCCTTGCTTTCTCCTCCTAGCCTCTCCATGAGCTAGAGCTCTTCTCCTCTCCTCCTCTCTTCTTCATTTTCTCTCGTCTCTTAATCCCTTGTTATTATTATGTGAAGAAGGCCCTAGAAATCAAAATGGTATCAGAATCAATGATCTAGGGCCTTAATTGAAGGTTGCTCAAAATTCTTCCCTAGGTGGAGATTCAACTCGTTGAAGAAGAGAAACCATGGATGATCAAGAATTGGTATCTTCATCCAAAAGATAAGTTTATTATTCTTTTTAAGATTTATTTGATTGAGTTGTTTTTTATTAAGGATGGTCAGCAATTTTTTTCCAAAGGACCTCTTTTTTTCAAGCAACTTCAAGCATGTATTCCTCTTCTTAAAATCTTGTTTTTTTGTTTGCTCCATCCTATGCAAGGAGGATGATTATAGTTGATGGAAAAATCTCCCTTTTTTACCTCTTTTGTCTTCGCCACTTTTCTCAATTAAGATTTTTTTTGCAGCCCTAAAATATCTCTCAAAATTGTTGGCAACTTCCTTTTTTTGTCATTGGAAACTTGTCTTTTCTTTATGGCTGAATTCCTTCTTGAGTTAAGATGTTTCCCTTTGATTTTCTTGTACTTCTTAACAAAAATTTCCTAAATTAAAACCCAATTTTTTTGGGATACTATTTGAAGCATAATCATATTATTTTCGGAAATAACAAAAAAAAGAAAACTTTCCATAACTCAATTTCCTTTTATAGCATGTAAATCTTCCTTTTTTAGAACTTCCCATATTTAGTCTCTTATAATATTTTCTTTCCTTTCTCTATGAGATCATTGTTTGAGTAACCATTAGTCAATTTTCCTTGTTTTATTTTGCTAATATTGCAAGTAAACCTTCCTTTTTAAGAACTTTTCATATTTGGTCTCTTAGAATTTTTCCCCTTAAGAGATCATTGATTGAGTCTTCAATAGCCCAATTATGCTGAAAATAGTCACTTTTCCTCTTTAGATTATGGGAAAATTGACTTTCTTAAAATAATGATAATTCCCCTCAAAGGGGTTTCAAATTACCTTTCTTGGGCTCAATTGATCAAAATATTCCTTATTACAAAAGTTCTTGCTAACCACCTTGTCAAATCTCCTCCACCACTTGATGAAGATGATACAGACTATAAAAGGTGGATCTGGAAGATACATTAGTCATAAATTGACTCATTAATAACATGGAAGAAAGTGTAGCTAATAATGTTGTGCAACTTGACATGGCCAAAATTATTTGGGATCATGTGCTAAGATATATTCTAGCACCGGTAGTCTTCAAAGGCTTTATACCATTTTTTAAGCCATACACACCACCAAACAAGAATGCAATATCAGTGAATTTTTTTGCCAATTTATGAGGTTACTTGAAAGATTGGTACAACCATATTCTTTTGATGTGGATATTCAAGAAAAACAACACGAAGAGTTGGTTGGAGCAATTTTATTTGTAAATATGAAGTCATATTTAGATGTGGCAAAGTCTCAAATCCTCAGTTCAACAACCAAACCTTCCTTTGATGATATTTGTGCCGCCATGTATAGAGTTCCAATAAAAAATGGGATGTCTCGATATCACAATCCCTCAAAGACTTTTGCCATGTTCTCTCAAGGTAGAGAGTCTCCTAATGCTTCAAGAGGATGAGGAATGGATTGAAGAGGTCGTGGTCATTACAGCTAAGGCCGAGGTAAGCTTGATTCCACACAATCCCATTCTTGCACCTATTGTGGTCTTTCTAATCATGATGAGACAAGTATTAGAAACTTCACGATCGATCGATCAATATGAATCAAGTAAGATAATCAAATGAGGTCAACACTCAAAAAAAAAAAAAAAACACTCACAAAAGAGGATTATGAAGTCTTCCAAAAATTGAATTTTTTTCTCATCATGACTCCTAGCACCTCTTTAGCCACCATAACCATCCAAGATTTCTCTATACCTTTATTTTTATATGTCATATTTTTTTTAAGATTAACCATTCTATTCTGGACAAAACTCACTTTTTATAGGTTTAAATCCCTTTGAAGCACCAAGACCATTTGCACCGTTGGACGATCAACTACTTCATCTAGATGTTGAAGGAACTTCTCCTCCCATGGCTCCTCCATCAATTGGGTCGGCTGGCAGTTCTAAGGTAAGACGTTCTAGTCCTTTAATTCCTTCTCCTTCTATTCCATTTGGCCCTCAATATGACACTCAGCCTATTGTACTTAGAAAAGAACCTCATTTAGGTATCCCTACACGGCCTTCTACTGCCCACCCTATACCTAACTTTGTCTCTTATCACCATTTGTCTGCAAGTTGTCAATCCTTCATTGTAGCTCTTTCTTCCATCACTCTTCCTAAATATTTTCAAGAAGCCCTACAACATCCAGGATGAAAAGTAGTCATGGAGGAAGAAATGATAGCCATGCATTGCAACCACACTTGGGATCTCATGACATTACCATTTGGAAAGAAACCCATTGGGTGTAAGTGGGTCTTTTTGAAACTTAATGTGGATAGTAATGTTGCTTGTTTCAAAGCTTGATTAGTTGCCAAGGGATACACTCAATCCTATGGGATTGATTAACAAGAAACCTTCTCTCTCGCTGCTAAAATGAATTAGGTATGCATTCTCATCTCCCTTGCTGCAAATTTTCAATGGGATCTTCACCAACTTGATATAAAAATTTGATTTTCTTAAGGGTGATTCTAAGAAGAAGTTTACATGGTACAACCACTTTGTTTTTGGTTGAGGGGGAGAAAATAAGAAAACTTCGCAATCCATATATAGATTAAAACAATCTCCTCGGGCATGGTTTGACAAGTTTAGTAAGGTAATTCTTGGGCTCAAATTCAAAAGGTGTGAAACTGACTTCTATATTTGTCAAACACACTAGTATCAACACAATACTCATGGTTGTTTATGTAGATAATATTATCTTGACCAATAATGTAACAGTGGAATTGAAAAACAAAGGAGGAACTAAGCAAATAGCAGGATGAAGAGGATGAAGTGGCATAAATCATACCTGAAGCAGTGGTGACAGTAGCAATGGTTGAAGATGCAGGCGAAGATGGAGAGGATATCATCAGAGTGTTCGTCCTTTACAAGAATTCATAATCATCATCGCTGATAGTCTACTTGCCTCTTTGTGACTCAGATTTGTCTGCATTTTTCTCATTATTAACTGAGGCTTGATTGGCAATGACCCAGTCTCGTTTACCATGAAGCTTCCAATAGGTATCCACAAGATGGATTAATCCACCACAGTGAGTGCAAACCCTGTTATTTGATCGTGAAGAACCAAAGCAAATTCTACCACCTCTTGCTTGACCTCCTCTATAATTTCTACCGCATCCTCGGGTGGTAGAAGATATACCCCAATTTCCTAAGTACATAGCAGATGATACTTCAATATGAGAGGTGGAGGAAGGAATTAGTATCCGAAGTAAAATTACACTTATGTCATCGAATGATGGAAGTGCGGAGGAGTCAAGAAGTTGAGTTTTGGCCTCTTTGATGTTTGACAAACAAATAGCAGTTGCTAAGGCTTCTCACTGCTTTTTTTGAACTGAGATGTCAGTGGAGTAAGGCTGAGCAATCTTCCACTCTTGAATCAGTCCTCTAAATTGAGCCAAGTATTCACGTAGATTGTCCACTTGCTTTGTATTGAACATGGGTCATCTTACAACTTCTATAAGTTTTTCATTCTAGAGTACAATTTAACAAGTATCCCAAATTTGTTTTGTAGTTTCAAGGTGAACAATATTGTTGACCACATGCTCCTCCATTCTATTAATAAGCCAATTAATGACTAAGGGGTTTTTCTTGAGTCATTTCACATAAAAACTATCTTCTTCATCAATCAGTGGAGTCGGTTTGGTTAAGTGACCTAAGATGTCTCGAGTAATGAGAAGCCTCCTAATTGATTGTGACCACCTTAGATAATTAGGCAACCCTCTCAAGGGTATGATGGTAATTTTAAGAAGATCACTCTTGCTTCCCATATAGTCTTCAACCATTATAATAAAAAAGTAAACAACTTCTTATGTGAAAAATTAGCAATCCAACAAGTAGCTTGAGAAGCAAATCGGGGCAAATATATAAATCAATTTGAGAAGAGAGGATAAAGTTGAAGTCAAATAATATGCATCATGAATCTTCTATAAAAGAGATGTCCACGTATTGTCTATAGAAGGTAGATCTCATACTTTTATGACACATGAACTCAAAATCAGATTGGAGAGGATCTTCAACCGAGAGAGAATAGGTAAGTTACTATCCCGTTTTAAACAAGCACTTAAACATGAATGGAATAGTAATCATGTGTTGCTCATGCCAATTAGAGAAGATTACAATTATCTGCAATTAGGAGATTATCTCAAATCAAATCAAATCTGGAAGTAAACTTGAATCAAATTAGAAGAGAAATCTCAAATATCACAATCTCTGCTTCTTCTCCACAGCACCCTCTCTAACAGTCCTTTTCCAACCTCATTGGAAAGAAACAAGAGGACCAACAACTAACCGATATAATAACTCAAAAAAAGATAGAACAACAAATTAAAATCATAGTAAACTTGGATGCCAATAACAGATATAGTGAACCTTGATTCAAATGCAAATTTCAGTCACAAACATCAGTATAATATGCAAGAGAGCAATAACATAATCGGTCTTGCATTGGGAATAAAAAACTAAGAATAATCTATATGGGTGCGCCACTTTCAAAGCCAAGAATATAATCACCAACTTCTCATTCAGATTAGACGAGAGAGTCATCCATAAACCATCTTTTGGAGATAAAGAACTATCAACAATAATCTCATAAGAAAACAAACTTATCTTGGCACAACTTCAAGAAAAAAACCGCTTCGTTAATAAGAAGAAGTCCACTTGAAGCTTGATCAATGGAGGCTTTCAAATTTTCATCTTGACATGTGGATCCTAAATCCACTGCTCCTATACCTTGTTAAATTTAGGATCTCATGACAAGGTCATCACTAAGGTAGAGAAAGAGGAGAGGAAAAAGAGGAGGAGAAGAAATGAGAATAGAGAACTTGGCTAGAGAGAGTTTGGGAGAGGAGACAATTGTAAGGACAAATTGAGAGAGAAGAGGGAAAACTTAATGATCTACCCCATGACTTGATCCTTAATTTATAATTGTGGAAGAAAGTTTATAATGACTACAATACCCTTAGAGCTACAAGCTTTGAAAAAGAAAAGACATAAGTAGACACATCATCGTAGATAATTATACCATTGTGCTTTCCTTATGAGAAGACCTTTAAATTACCTCATTAGGCACCTCCTCGACACGGGTAATGTAATTACTTTAATGCCACTTCAAGATGTCTTCTAACAAAAACATTTTACCGGCTTTTATAAAAGTGAGTGTCCAAAAAATTCACATTAACTCTATGAAAAGAAACACAAAATATTTGTTGGTTTTTAGTTTTATGAATTACCGAAAATAATTTACAAAATAGTTGTAGCTAATGCAAATACTCATTTTGTTATGGCCCTCAAGCCTTTTGACATATAGTGAGAAATTTAGATTTTAGACCTCTGTTATTAAACCCGGATTGGAGGGACCGCCCTCCCTCTCTCCAAATTGAGATTTGTAAAAATCCTCCGGAAGGGCCAGCCGCCCTCCCCAATTTCATCCATCAACGGCAGATCCTTGCCCCATTGTTGAAAATATGGAAGGGAAGTAAGTTGAAAGTTGGGAGAAGAAATTGTTGGACCTACGGAACAATACTAAGAATTTAAAATTGTAAATAAAATTCAAAGAAATACTCAAGTGAAATTTGGCAAGGGATCTTCTTCCTGGTGAGATCATCCTCGTGACTGCACGTTTCACCAAACATCTTTGACTACTGGTTTGAGAAAGCAGTACGGTGGAAAGGGTACATTCTACGAACCCAGATGACCTGCATTATACCTTGATGAAACCGAGCATTTGCTCAGGTAAAGATACTAGCTCTGTTAACATGAATAATGAATAAGAATACTTTTGAGAGAGGAGAAAGCCGACGATCATATTTCTTTGTAATCAGTAACAAATCGACGCGCCCAAAAAGTGCTCATTCTATTATGGTTATTGCTTAACAGCACATTTCAATATCAATAACTTTAATCTAGAAAAGAACATACGAAATGATGATCATATCATCAAACAGCGTTCCATCTCCTCCAAAAATCCTTCACTGGCTCTCCGCGCTGTGGAATGTGGCTGCTGAAGTAATTTATACACCGAACTTGTACTAAACTCATCAGACCGTAATGGCACTAGAAAAATCTGAGCTCTCCCATACCTCAATCCCCTCAACGTGTTCTCTACTTACGAACAATCTCTCTCCACCCCCTTCCATTCTACTTACAATCCCTTCAGTTGAAATCTCTTCCCTGTCAACATAATTTCTCCGATAAGAATTTTCACAAATAGTTTGGCTGCTTTCTCCTTTTACTCGAGACCATACCTCCAGTGCCCCTTCCCTGCTGACAAACACCTGTTTTCGGTAACAATGTATCCGGCTAATCCCGCCATCACCAGAATTTTTCAAACATGGATTTTTCTCTTCCAGATAGACCCATGGATCCTCCCCCAACTGACGCATGTCCGCGAAAGCCACATCGCCGGATTTCGAGCATACCTTGAAGATGCTTGACTCGTTCGGGTCGACGTCCACATCTGCGAACGTGTCACCAAACCTGCTGCTTCGGCCAGAACCTGGCTCGCTCGTCTCCCAAACCACGCCGCCAGAGCGGACGTCCCACAGTCGAATGTAACCGGAACATCCAAATGCGCCCGAGGTGATCGCGGAACCAAATAGAAGATTGTTTTCAGGTATATAGGTCAATTTCGTAGGAACCATCGACTTCGCAGAATTACCGGAGTGCCGGCCTATCTCTGAGACGGGTTTTAGCGTCAATTTGTCTATAACGAGAACGCAATTCTCTTTGTGCCGGCACTCGAACGAAGCGAAGAAGCAATTGTTGGAATCGGCCATTGAAGCGACTCGTGCCTTGTAGATGCGAGGGTCAGAAGGATCAGACCAGTGGACGGATCCCACGTGTCTCCCCGCGGCGGAGTCATAGAAGTGTACTCCCGGAGCACCTTCGGATCCAATCGCAGCGACTTCCGGCCAGACACGGCGGAGGGATGTTATCACATCAAGATGCGTGCGAATAGTGCCGATGTGAGCGAGGCTCCAATCGTAGAAGGAAATCTGGCCCCCGTGAGCAATCCAGACAGATCCGTCATCGGTGCCTGCAGAGAACGCGGTAGGGACTCCGTCGGATGCGGGACGAATCGTGGCAATAACAGAGGCGTCGATGCCGGATAGAGGGGCCGGTAACATGGCTGAACGAAGCTGGGATTCGACACCGTAGTAGAGGGCTTCGTCGGCAAGCTCTTGGGATGAGAATCGACGGGCAGCAGAAGGAAGACGGCCGGAACGGAGCAGGGAGAGGAAGACGGAAAAAATTTCTGGATCGCGATCGATGAAAACCGGATCATGATCGTCGTGATGACTTGAACCAGTAGCAAGAGCTGCAAGAAGTGAATCAGATCCTGCAGTTTGGATAGTGGAGATGGTTGTCTCGAAGAGCTTGCCGCCGACGTTGAGCTTCACGCGTTCCCCGGAGCGGTGAAACGAATTTCCGTTTTCCATTTTCTGGTTTTTTTTTTTTTGCCTTCGCGGGCATCGGCGGTAGAGCAGCTAAGTCAATAAGGGTGTGCCTAGGTTTGGGTTTTATATCGTGACGCGCTTTTGACGGCTTTTAACCGTTGAATGATGATTCTGTGGTCGGACCAGCTACGAATACCGTAGTGTCAGAGCCATCGGACCATCAACACTAGCCAAATTCATTGTTGGGCGTAGCAGTTGAGATTCGCTGCAAATGTGCGCAGCAGAGTAACGGAGACTCAGGTTAGGTGCTGCTTTCCTCTTTGAAGTCTTCTCTTTCCACCACCATATTGTTTTGATCAGTCATGGACCTCCGAATGAGCCACAAAAAAATAAAAAATAAAAAATAAAGCAAGCAAAAAACACATTGTTTGACTAGGCAAGAGAGATCAACACAACAAACAATGCCATAAAAAGCAAAGTCGTCTGACTGAATAGGCATTGCCTGATTGGACTAGAGAGAGAAAATGCTTTGTTGCAGACCGTTTGCCCAGACATTTGAACGACCAGCTTGATGAAGGCTTAAAGAGAACGGAGTAAAATAAGGCCAAGACAAGCCGTTCAATTGGAAATTCTCCGTTCGATCAGACATGAGAGAGAAAATATACTAAAAGTACTAGTTCAGCCCCCCAATTGAGTGTACTAAAGAAAAGAGTAGCTATCTATGAAGGTTGATCGACTAGACATAGACCATCTGAATGGAAGCATCTGTTTGGTGAACTACACCTAGAAGAAGACGAAGAGTACCGTTACATCGGTCATTAAAAATGCTTGTTTGATGAAAGTTTCAAAACAAGAGTGAAAGCCTCATTTTAGCCAAGATAGATCTCCACAACTTTTAAATGACATATTTGTGTGATTAATAGCTCATTATAAAATTTTGAGTATTTTCTTGAGATTTGTTGTGATTTGAAAAAAAAAAAAGACAAAGTTTCCCTTTTTTAGCTCCATGACTCTATTATTGAATGCTGAAAACCCATCTAACGTGGGCTTCTAGCCTCGAGTTTTTGGGTTTGAGTTCATCTTCTAACACTCCCCCTCAAACTTGGGGAGAAAATACATCATAAATACCCAGCTTGCCACCTATATAAGATAGAATTTTGGATGTAACTGGTTTGGTGAGGATATTAACTAATTGTTCTTGAGATGAAAGATACTTAAGAGAAATTATTCCTGCTTGAAACTTTTCCCGTATAAAATGACAATCCAATTCAATATAATTAGTTATTTCATGGAAGACTGGATTTGATATAATGTGAATAGTTGCTCGATTATCATAATGTAGGCCCATATAGCCTCCTTCATAAAATCCCAATTCGGTAAGAAGAGTCTTTATCCATAAATGTTCACTTACCGTGTGGGCCATCGCTCGGTATTCAACTTCAGTACTAGATCTTTTAACCACGTTTTGTTTTTTGTTTTTCCATGTCACCAAGTTCTCCCCAACAAGGGTACAATACCCAGATGTAGATTTTCTATCATCGGGTGATTCAGCCAAATCTGCATCTGAGAAGCCTTCTATATTGAAGTGACCATGTTGTTTATATAGCAATCCTCTTCCTGGAACACCTTTTAAGTATCGTAGTATTCTCTCCAATGCTTGTCAGTGAGTAATTTGTGGTTTGTGCATGAATTGACTTACCACACTCACAACATATGATATATCTAGCCTAGTTACCCTGAGATAGATCAATTTTCCCACAAGTCTTTGATATTTGCCAGTGTCAACATCTTCTCCAGTTGTGGCACACAATTTTTCATTCGCATCCATAAGTGTATCAACTAGTCTACATCCCTTCATTCATATTTCTTTATGAAGATCCAAGATGTATTTTCTTTGAGATAATACTATTCCATGGTTTGACTGAAGGACTTCTATACCCAAAAAATATTTGAGCTTACCCAAATCTTTAGTCTTGAACTCTTTACATATCATATTTTTCACTTCTTGTATACTATGAGCATCATTCCGAGTCAAGATTATATCATCAACATACACGGCCAATAATATCTTCCCTTTGATAGTATCTTTAACATATAGTGAGTGATCAACCGAGCATCTACGAAAACCAAATTGTAGAAGTGTTTGACTGAATTTATTAAACCAAGCCTGAGGGAACTGTTTAAGCCCATATAAAGATATCTTTAACCGGCATTCAGACTTCCCCTCAACCACATATCCCGGTGGTTGGACCATATAAATTTCTTCGCATATATCACCATTTAAAAATATATTTTTTACATCGAGCTAATGTACTAGTCCGGATGAGTTAGTAGCAATAGAGAGGATGATACATACCGAGTTCAATTTTGCAACTAGAGAGAGTCTCTTCATAATCTATCCCATAGCACTGAATATAACCTTTTGCAACCAAGCGTGCTTTAAGGCGAGCAACCGGCCCATCTAAGTTGTGTTTCACCAAAAAAAGTTGTATGCAACGAACCGGTCTTTTCCCTTTTGGCATCGATGTCAATGTCCATGTTTGATTTTCATATAATGCATGCATTTCTTCATCCATAGCCGCCTTCCATCCTGGATGCTTCAGGGCCTCCTGATAGGATTGTGGTATGGAAATAGACAAAAGAGAAGCAAGAAACTAAACATAGTCAGAAGATAAACGATGAGAAGAAATAAAATTGGCAATTGGATAAGACATAGTACAAGAACGGGTTTCCTTTCGTAACACAATAGGCCGAGTATCAAATTCAGGCCCAAACATAGGAGGAGAAGAAAGACTTACCTCAGGTGGATTAGACAACTCCATAGATGAAGGGACGATCGGTGCTTTAGGGGTTGACTAATATCTTCATTAAACGACACAAGTGGGTATGGAGTGGTAGGAGGAAATGTAAACCCTGGAGGAGCCTCATGTGAGGAGTAGAAAGAAGTGTTTTCAAAGAAAGTCACATCCCGAGATACCATCAACCTCCGAAGTGTAGGATTATAACAAATATAACCTTTTTGAGTTCGAGAATACCCCAAAAAAATACACCTCAAAGATCGAGGATCAAGTTTACTTTTATGTTGTGAAGTATCATGAACAAAACATATGCAACCAAATACTTTAAGAGGAAGAGAAAATGGATCTTCTCCATGAAAAACAATAGAATACGGAGTTTGATTCTAAGTACTGATGAATAACCTATTGATGAGAAAACATGTTGTAAGAATAACATGAGGCCAATAAAAGTAGGGTACCTTCATGAAGTAGAAGAGGCACCAAGCAACTTCAAGGAGGTGACGATTCTTTCTTTCAGCAACACCATTGTGTTGAGGGGTAGAGGCTTATGATGTTTGAAGAAGAAGCCCATTACCCTCCAAAAAAGATTTAAAAAATAGAAAGATTTTTTTATCGTTCTTTAAACAAAAAAAATCAAGTCACTCAGATAAAATTGTCCACAAAAGTAACAAAATATTGAACCTGAGAAATGTTAGAGACCTTTAAATGAATGTATTAAGGCAAAAGGAGCAGTACTAGTAGTTGTAAAATGAGGAGAATATGTACTCCTAACATGTTTACTTAATTGACATGCCTCACAATTGAAATTAGACAAAGACTTAAGAGATGGAACTAAAGAACGAAGTGACAAGGTAGATGGATGACCAAGCCGGTTGTGCCATAGTTGAGCCTCGAATGTAGTGGATGAAATAGCAGCTACTGGTGGAAGAGTAAAATAGTACAAACCACCTTTTTCATGGTCGCCACCAATCACCTGTTTCGTAGTTAGATCCTAAAATATACACGAAGATGGTGAGAAGGTGACAGAACAATTCAACTGTTTGGTTAATTGACTAACGAAGAACAAATTTAACGGATATTGAAGAACAAATAACACATCTTGGAGAGGAATAGATGCAGTAAGAAAGGAGAAACCCTTGCCAAGCACCTTGGTTTGGGAACCATTAGCAATAGTGACAAATTTATGAGGAAGACATTGAGACATTGAATGAAGCATGCGTTTGTTACCTGACAAGTGTTCGGAAGCCTCGGAGTCAATGATCCAAGAGGAAGGAGTTGAAGCAGAAGAAAGCATACTTGAGGCAATGGTAGTGGCAGTAGTAGGGCCTAGTGGAGTAGAGGACTGATCCAATAAGGATTTCAACTTCTGAATTGCAGCATAGTCTTTCGCATAAATAGTCACATTCTCGGAATGAGAATTAGTCCTATCCTCCTTTTTCTCAACATTTACTTGGGCTAGATTAGTTGTCACGCAATCAGGTTTCCCATGGAGTTTCCAGCATGAATCCACAAGGAGGTTCAGACCACAACAGTAAGTGCACAATCGAGGTTCAGTGCTGGAATGGGTCGAACCGGTTCGACCACCTCTATTGCAGCCTCCTCTTGCATTTCTGTCGTGTCCTCAAAATGGGGTTGATGTAACCTGATTACCAGATAACATAGCAGATGGAGTATCAATTGGAGGAGGAGACGGATCAAGAATCGGTAACAACGTAGCACTGATGTCATTAAAAGAGGGAAGGGCAGAGGAACTAAAAAGCTGAGTCTTAGCCACCTCTAGATACGGCTAATCTTGGTAAGGCAAATAGCTGCTGCCAGGTCCTCACGCTATTTTTCTTGAACAAAAATGTCAGTAGAGTATGGTTGAGCAATTTTCCATTCTTGGAGAAGGACATGAAATCGGGCTAGAAAATCATGAATATTATCTCCTTGTTTGGTAGTCAGCATACTTTGGAAAACATCATATACTCTTTACAAGGAGGTGGTACTGGAATAGAGCTTAGCACATGTCCTTGGAAGTTTCCAAGTGGACCACATTGTTAGCGACATGCCCTTCCATGCTGTTACTAAGCCAACTGATAACCATGTTATCGTTTTTGACCCATTTACAGTAGACTTCATTTTCTTCATCAATCGGAGGACGGATTTTGATAACATGACTGAGAAGGTCATTAGCAATGAGAACCCTCCGTACAGATTGTGACCAACTAAGGTAATTGGAAAGACCTCTTAGTGGAATTGTATTAATTTGGAGTATGTCACTCTTATTACTCATATGTCCACTCCCCATGTTGACGCAAATCAACTAGTGAGGTCAATTGTCAAAGGGGCTCAAAGAACAATTAAACAATGTAATTTGAAGCACAAGTAAACCAAATAGCCACAAAAAATAAGTAGAGAATATTTTCACAAGAATAAGCACCAAATCATGGAAAAATTGGTGTTTTTGTCAAGTGATAACAATATCCAACCACTACTCAACTTCTCTTATATTTATCAAAAAAATAGAGAGAAGAGAATAGATTCAACTCTTATCCTTAATCCAAACTCAACCACAAAACCGAGAGTAACTTTAGACAAAGCCTATCTTGGCAAACCGAGAGCAATTTCTTGGCAAAATAACTTCCAACTCATGGGAATACTTTAAATAAAAAAAAATATTCAATTGTTGAAGTTCAAACTCAAAAATAATATGGATAAGTGAGTGCTAGAATTTCATCAAACATATAACGGTCATCCAACAACGTAACACACTCCCATGAGTAACATTAAATTATAGAATTGATAGCAACATATGCTGGAATCCCATATCAACAAAGTTTGATTCCCATAACATAAAGGTAACTAAATCCAAATAACAAACCAAAAAAAATAACCTTTGATCAATCATGTAATTTTTCTATAAGATGATCAAGACTACAATATCCTTTTAGTCATACAAGATAGATCTTCACAATGTTTATGAAGATTATTGGTGTGTTGTCGCAGGCCACCAAAAATAAAACTTATACTCCTAAAAATATATGTAGTAGTGTAAGTAAGGATCGATCCCATGAAGAGTGATTAGTCTACTTTTATGCTCCGAGAACAAGGATGGGGGGTTTGAGTATAACTAAAAACATTTTTAAGAAAAACAACTTAGAACAATTCAAATTAAAAGAATCAAAATCAATCAAAAGAACAAACATTGGCCTAAGTCAACATCCACCATTGGAATTTCACAACTGATCATCGATGCAAGCATATATAAATTCACACTTGAATATTCACCATTGGAACTATCTTCGTATCTCTCCTTTCGTAGTTAATTAGAAAACAAGAGATCCAATTAACCTTAACTACTAAATTGTAGGATGATAAGATCAAGCCTAAACGACCAAGGAAGGCCCACATATGTAAGATTATTATAAGATGGGCCACATGACCAAGGAACGCCCACAAGATGGGCCCAAGCCCATAAGAAGTAGGACCCACAATGCTTACCAAGAGCTGACATCCTTATCACATCAGTTGAAAGATCAAGAAGGACTCACAAAAGTATCTTTATCTTAGGGTCACGACCAAGAGGAGTTTTAGTTTAAGTTATATTTGTCTTTTATCAATATTGAGTTACCTAATTATGTTAGAACTTACCTTAAGTGTTAGAGTTTGGTGTAATTGGGACAAGGGTAGTTTTATTGTAATTGGACTCTACTACCTTCCACTATTATAAATAGATATTCATGTACTCTGATTACAACAGGTTATTGAAGTCAATGAAGTAATTCTCTTTTCCATAAATTCAACATAAACAACCCAAGACAAGCGCTAAAGGTTTAATCTAGCAGTAGCCTTAAAAATTAGAGAGATCGATGAAACTAAAGAACACAAGCACAAGCAGCTGTATTTAAGTTAGTCTAGCGTTTTTCTCAAGATCTAATAATTCCTGATACAACAAATCATCAAATCTCGATTGCTTCAAAGGTTGGAGAGATCAAACAATTACGGATTTGACATCTAACCTAGCAGTAGATTGTAATGAGTAATAAAATAATAGGCCTCCTAGTGATTAAATGAGACAGTCATGAAAGAAATTTATAGAAGAACATCGGATACTCAAAATATAAATTGAACGATGAAAATAAATCAGATCTCACAAATGTATTGATACCGAGGCTTCAATTTCCTTTGACCAAGTCTGAAAGTTTAGCCACGTAGGGCCATGAAGAAATCTGAAGAAAAAAACTAGAGAAAAGAAAGAGAAAAAGCTGGAAAATAGAAAATGAGGTTAGGGGCGCCGACCTCCTTTTCTCCTTTTTATTCCCCTTCTTTCTCCTAGTTTAGGGTTTTTCTTTTCGTGCCTCCGGTCTGGGTCAAAGTGCACGTGCCGCAACTTCAAGCTCGGTTTCGACCTGGATACAACCCGTATTACTCAAAATTCAAAACATAAACATTGTAGAACGTTTTCTTGGAATTCCATAGCATCTTGAATCATCTCCATCAAAGCTTGGATGAGAGAGTTATGCCCAGATTACGAAGCAATGTTGAAACTATCCAGAATCGCCCAATTAACTTCGCTTTGCACTTAACACTTCCATTTGCATCCTAAATCAAAATATAAGAATAATAAGTATATTTAGGCACCAAATAATTATAAAAGCCTAAGCATTAAGGGATAACAATATGACATTTTGCATTCTCATCAATTATCTTGCCTTGACGTGAATCAAGAATTCAAGAAGAGGGGAAAAATTGAAACCGTAAAGAGAGAATATGAAAAAATAACTTCTTGAATGGATGAGATAACTACTTGAATAGGGATCCAAACCTCCAAGCCCTGATACCATGTAGAAGTTAGGACCCCATGAGAATGACTCTAGGTTAACGTGGAAGAAGAAGGAGAGAAGAAAGAGAAGAGGGAGAAAGGAGAAGGACATTAGAGACGAGAGTTTGGATTAAGGGAAGGAGAAAATGAGTCAAGGGAGAAGAGAGGGTAGCTGGACGTTTTCTCAAAGAGAAGAGAAGGCTTGAATGCCTTACCTTTTAGCCAATGTTCTTATTTCTAGTGTTACAAAGCCCTTAGGGTTACAACTCAATAGATTAAAAGACATTAAGATAATGTATTTACATCTTCATGCCATCCTTATGGAACATACCATAAATAACCACTTTGCCACTCCTTTGACATGTGGGCTTCTAGCCTTGAGCCCATCTTCCAATAAAAGGTAAGTCTAGAATTAGGGTAAACAAAGTTTGGAGTTTTCCTTGATGAGCTTTAGGGTTTGGAGGTCCCTTTGACGATCTCCAGGTCCAGGTTCCCTCTTGAATATGAGTTTTCTTCCTTCTCTCTTTGATTTTTGTTTTACCTTGCTCTTCACCAAAAACAAGGGGAGAATTTCTTTCCCTTTTCCGAGCTCAACCAGAGGCTTCAGACTCTCTTCCGTCCACAGCAGCAAGAGAAGGCATCTCTCTCTCTCTTTTAGAGCAAAGATAAAGGCTTTCCAACCTCGATAACGAGAGCAGCCAAAATCAGAGGTTCTTCAGCCTCAAAGCTAGCAAGCAACAAGGTTAGAGTTGAATTTATGAAAAAGAAAAATAATTCATTAACTTATTATAATCAGAGTACATGAACCTCTATTTATAATAGAGGAAAGTAATAGAGTCCAATTACAATAAAACTACTTTTGTCCCTATTACACCCAAACTCTAACTCTTAAAGAGAAGTCCTAGCATAATTAAATAACCCAATATAGATAAACGACAAACATAACTCAAACTAGAACTCTTCTAGGACATGACCATAAGATAAACATGTCATTGTAAGTCCTTAATCTTCCAACTGTTGTGATCAGGATGCCATCTCATGGTGGGTCCTACTTCTTATGGGCTTGGGCCCATCTTGTGGGCCTTCTTTGGTTGTGTAGCCCATCTTATAATACTCTTAGATATGTGGCTCTTCCTTAGTCATGTGGGCTTGGGCATATCTTCCAACACTCCCCCTCAAGCTGGGAGTAAGAGAACAACATGAACTCCCAGCTTGCTGCAAATGATGTATAAAATCTTTTTGTATAAAATGACATATCTTCCAATATAGACAACACTCCCCCTCGTACTGTTGCATCCTTCTATGAGGCCCTGCTGGCATAATATAAGTGAGAGTAACAATCACTCCTAGCCGGTAAGACATTGTTCCATACTCCAATCCTAATGCTGGATGTAGGGCACACTCCGTCTTCTGTAGGTAGTGTATCGATCGGCATTCCTCTGAAGTGTCCACTACCATGTCCCTCCACAGGACAACGACTCTCAAATGATATGAGTAAGAAAAAGCCATTACGGGAGGGGTAGTGGGTTTATTTATATTGGTGTCCCAATATGGACACAGACTCTCATGGTATCCCAACCGTGATATTTTTTAGAGTTAAATTTTTCATGGTGTCCCAATCCGGGCATCGACTCTCATGGTGTCCCAACTATGATATTTTTTAGAGTAAAATAAATTATGGTATGAGAAAAGGTACTGATGCCACCTCTTCTTCAACAATAATGTCTTATCTGAAAAGACATAATTGCAACAGCCGTAATATAACACAACCATCTTCCAACACATATAACACGAACCAAAATAATAAACCTTGTAGAAGGACCCATAAAATAATTATAATCCGATATAAATATTTTTTTCTTAAATGCATAAGCTTCATATTTCGTGCTCCCCCTTTCCTGAATATTTTGGTTACATAAACTTATCCACAACATATGGAATAAAATACCTATTTCTTTACTTCTTCTACTTCTCCCCCTGAAGCTGGGAGGTGATGGCAGTGATCCCAGCTTGAATCAAATATGATAGATGCAACAATAAGCCGAAATAACATAGATCCAGTAATAAGCCTTTAAACCGGGGATAAGTGAGATATTTTCCTGATATAGTAACTCAAACAATGACACAAAACAAATGGCATAAATTCGGATTTTTCAATACAACAGAATACAACATGACCTTTGATTCTTCCGATGCGAATATATCTTTAAATATAGATCAGACTGACATAAAATTTTCTCCTTATGAAATTATACTTAAAAACCATTCATACAAGTATAACATATCTTCATAAAATATAATTATCAGAAGATAAATAATCGGATAGATTTCGGTCTCTATCATCTAGCCTAATTAAATATTGTTTCTCCTTTTTTTTCCAGAATGACCATTGACTCTTCCAAGATCGATATATCCTTATAAAAAAATCATACCGAGAATTGGTTGAATAGGCAAAAAAATAGACTTACAGATTTTTCTTTTGATATATAATTCTCTATATAAAGTCTCTTTCTTGGTAGCATAAATGCCTTAGAAATTGAAGGTTTCTGTTGCTGCTCGAACCTCATTTGCAATCTGACCTTTGTTGTTGCAAATATTGATTTATAACTCATATAAAATATTGGTTGAATAGGTAAAAGAATAGACTTATAGATATTTCTTTTGATATATATTTCTCCATATAAAGTCTAGTTTTTATAGCATAAAATACCTCAGAATTTGAAGCTTTATGTTGTTACTGCAATATGTCCTTCTTTCATTCAAATATTGATATCTCTCTATAGATAACTTTGATTGGAAAAAATAGTTTTTTCCTTGGAAAGGAGACTCAAATATCTTTCTGTCAATATCTTTCCTCTTGTAATGGCTTTTATTACTCCTACCATTTGAGAGTCGTTGTCCTGTGGAGGGACACGATGGTGGACAATTCAAACCAATGCCGATAGACACACTAACTACAGAAGACGGAGTGTGCCCCACATCCAACATTAGGAGTGGAGTATGGATCAATGTCTTACCGGCTAAGAGTGATTTTTACTCTCACTTATATTATGCCAGCAGGAGCCTCATGGAAGGACGCAACAACGTGAGGGGGAGTAATATTGGGGATGAAGGCATATTGGAAGATGTACCATTTTATACAAAAAGATTATATACATCATTTGTAGCAAGTTGGGAGTTCATGAAGTTCTCTCAACCCCAGCTTGAGGGGGAGTGTTGGAAGATTGTTATGGACTCAATAGCACACCGAGTCACTCAGAGGAGGAGACAATGACTCTCCAAGTCACCTACTTTTACTTTTATTATTTATGTTGCTTTTAATTTCGAATTTGATTGATTATGTAATAAGACTTGAAGGTAGGGGTATAGTTGGGATTATAAACCTAACCCTAACCTATCTTGGCATGAATGACCCTATTTAAAGGGTAAGGAATGAGAAATAAAGTTCAAAATTAGCAAAAACTAGGGTAATTTAGGTTCTTGCTAGGCTACCTATTCTAGGGTTTTTGGCGTGAACTATCTCGGTGGTTTGCTGCATCCATTAAAGAGTCCTTGAGGAGATCGTGGGAGGAAGGGGAAGAGGAATCACCCTTCTCTTCCAAGCTGCAAGAGCAATCTACCTCTGCCACAAACCAGGAGCAAGAGGAAGAGGTTTGCTTGACCCTTATCATCAAAGGAGGAGGCTTTTGAGTCACTGGTTGGAGGAGATCTTCAAGAGGTATTTCTGATTACCTTTTCCGTGTTTGGAAAGGTCTTCTCTGGTCTCTTTTATGTATAAGACAGTAGATGCATGGTTTTAGGGATTTATACCTGTTGATGTGAGTTATAAAATAAGGGTTTCATATCTGAGTGGTTAAACATTTCTTTAACTTGTTGGTTGCATCTATAATTGAGAAAAGGAAACTCTTTTTCAATTCTAATGTAAAAGGAGAAGTAGAAGAGAGTTCTTTTCACAAAAACGTGTTAAGAAACCCTCAAACAGTGTTGGATCCTTATTCAACTTGTCGAGTTACTAGATCCATGGCTAGGGACCATAACAACTTGGTATCAAAGCAGGGTAACCCGGCAAATATCAGCAGCCTTGAATTGCTTGAAGCTATCCTCAAAGGCAATGTAGATAATGAGAAACCATAAGGACAAAAAGATTTTTTATTCACAACGTTGTCTTAGTAGTAGTCACTGCTCAATAACCTTTGCCTTGGAAAATTTTCACTATTATGCTCTAATAGCTAGAAAAATACAAAGAGATTTTGGCTCTCTTCAACCATGTGTAGCTCAATACATGAGAGATTGTTGCTAGAATTTAGCTCTAACTAAACCTTTCTATCTAGATTATCGGGTTCTAAATGAACATTTCCCAAATAACATAAAACAAAAGGGAAAATATACACCCTTACTTGGACATATGCTTCTCCTTGAGAGATTTGAAACTTCCTCCTCTTTTATAGCACATTGTAGAATGATCAAGGAGCTTGTACTATCATGCATGTAAGGATGATTGAAAGAGATGAAATTTTTTCAAAGAGAGATAAAGCTTGCTGGCCTGAATATATGCCAATAAATGCTCATGCCTCTCTTTACTTATGGTTTGGTGGGGTACTTATAGTTTCCCCAACTCAAACTAGCCGTTATCTGCCTGTTGGTAAAAATCAAATCGTTGATTGATTGATCAATCACTGGTAAGTGATTGATCGATTAATCGATCATAACGACTACCTTTTCTTCACAACGGCTACTTATTAATTGATTGATTGATTGATCAATCAACATGTTACAGTTGCTCCAAAAAAGTTAAGTTGATTGATCATTGCCAGTGGCTGACCAATCAATCAAGATTCCCTCTGGCTATGTAATACAAGTATGATTGATCAATGTATTTTTTTTTTTTATCGATCATGCTTGAAGTCCCTTACTGGCAAAGTTCTGTCTAATCGATCAATCTGATGGATGATCGATCATTCCATGTTAATTCAGCAATCTTGGACAATTATAATTGATCAATCTCTATTGGATGATCGATCATGCGTTATAGCATAAAATGGCTATGTCATGGATGATCAATCAATCGATTATGGTTGATCGATCATGCTTTTTATTTCTGGCCTGCACAGTTCTTGATGATCGATCATAGAATGCCAGATAAAATTATGTCTTTATAAAGTATGAAAATTTCTCTCTAAGTGCTTTAAGATGTTTCTAAATAATATGTATGATGATTCTCCACATATATATATGCAATTTAATATCCTAGAGCTCCAATCTTCACAATTGTTAAGGAATTTTTTTTTGAATGTGTGTATAGTAGTACTTAAGGAATAGGAGTTAGAAAACTCTCTTACATAATATGACTGAGTTTAACTATTTTTCTATTAAAGCTTGACCTCAAGTCCTCATGTTGACTTCTTCCTTATGGGTGCTTCTTCAAGAGATGTTCTTCATTTGTGCTTGAGGTCTTCATTTTGGCTTTGATGTTTTAGACCTTGAGATGCTCTTGAAGGTTAAGTATCTGAAATACTACATTTGCAAGTAATTAGCTTAATTAAGTTTTGCTATCATCAAAAGCAATGTGAGAGTCAACATATAGTCAACACATTCTACCTTCCATTTTTTATTTCACCATACCCTTTCTGACCTCACTCTAATACCAAAATATTGGAGACAAAAGTATGAGAGGGAGCTTACTGGTGCTGGTGAGACTAAACAGTGCCAAAGTAAAGAGCTACTGGTGGGCGTTACTCTCCTCTCTAGACTTCGAGGGTCCAGAATCCTCCTTGAGCTGATTTTTCCTCCCTGCTCTCTCTACCAACTCCCTCTTTTTATCCCTTATCTTGCAACTAACTGTCCTTTAAGGAATAGTCTTGCTGCTGCCAGGTGGATGTGATCCGTTGGGTCCTTGCTTGCCCCATTCCCCCTTGTCTCTCTGATTTATTGTCTTTTGATTCACCTTCCCTCTATTGTATACACATAGGATCGCGGGTCCACCAATCTCCTTCCACGATTTTTAATGGCAACTCAAGACAAATTGCTTCTTCCCGAGGGGCAATCTTCCAACCATCCTCCAATGTCCAATCAGACAAATTATAAATATTGGAAGGTAAGAATGAAATTTATTCAATCCATGGATTGGGACATTTGGTATGTCACTATAAATGGATCATTTGAAACATTAAAATGGTAAATGGTCATATCATCTCCAAGGAGTATGGGGAATTGACTAGGGAAGACAAAGATCAACTTTGAACAAACTGAAAGGCCATAAATCTTCTCCTACGTGCCTTGGGTCCTAATGTGTTCAATAGAGACTTAAACTTGCAAAACCGCCAAAGAAATTTGGGACAAGTTGGAGGTGACCCATGAAGGAACTACACAAGGCAAGGCATTTAGGATTAGTTTACTCGTCGTCCAATACGACAAATTCAAGATAAAAATGGGTGAGTTTATTGGTGATATGAACTCCAGGTTTACCCACATAATAACTACATTATATATATTTGAAGAAGAAATTTTTACATATAGGAGAAATGACAAGCTCCTTAAGGCACTTCACAAATCATGGGACATGAGGAAGATAGTTATTTGCAAAAACATGAATTTTAGAATCATGAGCTCAGAAGAGCTATTAGTATTCTCCTCACCTATGAGATGGAACTAGAAGAAAAAGAGAAAAAGCAACTTAGAAAGAAAAATATTGCTCTTAGGCAAAGTCCAGTGAAGGTTCTAGTGAAGAAAGCTCTATTGAAGTAACTTTCATTACTAGACATCTTCAAATGATGTGTAGGAGGAAAAATAACTTTAGAAGAGGTTGATTCAAAGGAAATAATGAAAAATCTTTTGAAAGAACTAAGAATTATTTTGAATGAGGTCAAGCATGGCATAGAAGGAACAAACGCCCAAATCTAGAAGGGAGAACCCCATCCTCAAGCAAGGATTCTAGAACGAGAAAAAGAAGGTAAGAAGGTATTGATATCAACTTGGGATACAATAAGGAAGAATTCAGCCACTCCGAATAAGAAGAGAGTAACGTGATGCTCATGGCATTCAAGGATAATGACTCCACTACTTTAGAAGAGGTAAATAATTTAGACAATGAGAATGAATTTGTGATTTTACTTGAAAAATATGTTCTAAGTCTAAATAGATATAAGGAAAAATGCATTGCCCAAAAATATGAGCTAGCCCAGCTTAAGAATGAATTGATTGCATTAAAGGAAGCAAACGAAAGCCAAATGGCTAATGCTTCAAAGCAGCAAGGTGTGATTGAAAAACAATCTAGTGATAGAATAGATTTTGAAAGAAATTGTGTAGAACTAGAACAACTCAAAATCATATATCTCAAGAGAACAAATAGGAAGAACCTTAGGAAAAACAAAAAAGAAACATGGACAAAAGTTTACTCTCATTCCTCATATCTTATGCCACCATATGCCCACATTTTTTAAGTTACGAATGCAAATGGCATCAAACAAAGATGGGTGCCCAAATCAACCTAAAAGGGTTGTTGTAACCCATAAATCCTTAGGAAGACAAACCTTGATGTTCAAAGCAATTAGTGCATCTATTTTTTTTTCCAAAGGGACCAACTTAAATAGGATCTACAAGGGATGATCTTTTCTTTTTGTAGGTTTGTCTCTAAGTCAAAACACCCAATAATGTATATATCTTGGATAGTAGGTTTTCAAGGGATATTACTGGTGATAATAAGGAATTTGTAAAGCTTACATCGAAAGATGGAGGTCATGTTACCTTTGGAGGCAATAGTCAAGGTATCATCAAAGGAAATAGGTACCTCCAATCCTTTCATATCATATGTTTATTACGCATAAAGGTTGATACATGGTTTACTTAGCATTAGTCAATTTTGTGAGAAGCCCCCTCTTGAGAAGCCACCTAGGCCAATATGTTTATCCTCACACGAACATTTCAAATGGTATCAAAGCAACGTTGCTCTAGAAGCTCAATTTACAAGTTGGGTAAAAAAGATCCATATATAGCTACTAGTAGCACTTCTCAAGCTTTTTCGACAAGAATATATGTCATACAACCACTTCTATTTGATGAGATAAATTGCTCCCATAGGAAGTACAAGACGACACATTTCCTCGTATAATTTGAGTTTGACTTATGAAAAATCACAACCCAATGTCCCTGCACTCTCATGAAATGAAAATTAGATAAAGAAGAAAAGATGTCTTTTTAAATCACAAAACATTGATGTTACTATTATGTTCACTAAGTGCCACTGAATACTCTGGAGTAACAGGTGTAATTAGTGCAAAAAAAGTATGGGATTAACTTGAAGTAACCCAGGAAAGGATTTATCAAGTGAAAGAGGCAAAAATAAACATACTATCAAGTCAATGAGTATGAGAATTTTAAAATCAAGTGAGGAGAAACCATAGAGAACATGTGTGAGAGATTAAATGACATCCTGAGTAAACCAAACACCACCTTCACAAATAAACAAAAGTGGCCAAAGTCCTTATGAGTTCTCCCAAGGGAAGTGTTGATTTTCAAAACTCTATGGATTAGCTCATTGAAATAAGGATAGAAAGCATGTTAGGGAGAAAATAAAAAGAATAATGTGGTTATGGAGTTGTGTCCTAACCCTCCCCTTGAAGTTTTATTTATAGACAATTATAATTATGAAAATCCTTAATAAGGACTCATGAAATAATCTGTTGCAAGTCCATCGAAAAGTTGTGCACCAAATAATACGTTGACCGAGTAATAAGCTATCAATTATCCAATATAATAATCTGAGTAAATAAATGAGTCACGCAAAATCAGGGGACCGGGTTGAGATGGCCGAATTAGGCTAACCTAGACCGATTTGACTCAATCCAAGTTGACTTGGTCCAAGTTGAGCTAAAACAAGACTGAGTTGACCTGACTCACTAGGTTAACCCGAGTGGAACAGAGGAAACAACGCTCGGGTTGACGGTTCGTTGGTTCAGGTTGCTCAGCAGATTAAATCAATAAGATACAACTTGGCGGTTTTTTAATTCGGAAGCAGTGTCTTCATCTTCCCCACAACACCAACTTTCAAATAGAGTAGGACAGTAGGTTGATTCGTCGTCCAGAAACAACAACATAGTGGCGATGGGAAATAACCAGTGAGATGACCAACGAAGGATCACCAATGAACCAACTACTTTCGAAGAAAAAAAAACATTAGTAACGGTAACAACCAATGAACTCAGAAGATACGATTCTTTCTTCAGAAGATACAAGTTCTATACTTTTAGCAACAGGTGGAGATCCTTCCGAACATAGCAAGATTAAATATATTCTCAGCAGAATCCAAAGATCAATACACAATCTTTAGATAATTGTTAGACGAGTCTGAGTCTGTAGTAGTAAGCTAGGATAGAACCTTTCCGAACTTGATTGCAACTGTTGGAAGATGGGCTCAAGCCCACGAGCTCAAGACAAGAAGCCCACACGTCAAAGGAGTGGCATATGTGTAAAATATGGTACTTTCCATAAAGATGGCATAGAAGTGTAAATATGTGTTCCTTTTATGTCTTTTGTTTTATCAAGTTGTAGCCCTAAGGGCATTGTAAAACTATAAATAATGGCATTGGCTAAGAGGTAGGGCATTGAAGCACTCTCCTCTCTTTCCACAAATTCGTCCAGCCCTCATTTTTCTTTTTGACGCAACCCTCTTCTCTCTTAATCCAAACTCTCTCCTTCCACGTTCTTCTTCTTCTCTTCTCCTTCTCTCTTCCTCTTCTTCTTCTTTCTTGTTGATCTAAAGTTCCTTTCATGAGATCCTAAATTCTACATGGTATCAGAGCAAGGAGTTTAGGATCTCTCTTCATGGAGTTATTATGAAATTTATTCAAGAAGTTGTAAAAGGAGTTCAGTCATGAAGAGATAAGTTCATGCTCTTCTTATTTACGTTTTTTTTTGTTTTCTTTTCTTATTTACGTACTCCTTTTTACTGTTTTTCTTTACTTCTTGAATTTTGAGTCACATCAAGTCAAGATAAATCTTTATATGTTGTAGAGATTTATTTCTATGACTAAATTGATGTTATAATCTTGACTCTTTGTAAATCAATTACAAGAGTGATCAAGATCATTTTTTGTTTGCATCTTATTAAGATTGATGGGTGAAATTCAATTACCTTTATGTAATTTAGATCCATCTCATTTGCGGTAGAATTCTAGCACATGTTATTGTATCTTCTCCTACTTAAGGTTGCTCATGGGTTTGTGTTATGTTGTTGGATGCCCTTTATATGTTTGATGAAATTCCAGCAGTCATTTACCCTTCGTAGTTCCTTTTTTTTTAACTTCAACAATTGAATTTTTGTTCACGTTGAAGTCTCCCATGAGCTGAAGATAAATCTCTTCCAAGTGTCTTGGTTTGTCGTTAAATCTTCTCTAAAGTTTTGTTTATTGCTCGTTTGTATTGGAGTTTGGATTAAGGCCTAATCGGTTGCATATACTTTCTTCTCTTTGTTCTTATGAATACAAGAGAAGTTGAGTGATGGCTGGATGTTATTATCACTTTCTAAAGGCAAAAATTTGTTTATAATTTAGTGATGTTATTATCCTTCTCCTATTGATGCTCCATCGACGATGTTCTCTGGCAATCGGGGAACATCTTCCTCATCCCGAGGACAGGGCAGAAATATGAGAGGGGGTCGAACTATAAGAGGGGCTGAAAATAGAGGTGGTAGAACGGGTTAGAATTCTTTCTGTATTGAGCCTCAACTTTGCACTTATTGTGGCCGTCAGAACCACCTTGTGGCATCATGCTGAAAAATTCATGGCAAGCCTGATTGGGCCACAGCTAACCCAGTCTCGGTTAACGTTGAGAAAAATCAAGATAAGGATGAATCATCATCCAGAAATGTGACTCTTACGGCTGAGGACTATGCTGCATTTCAGAAAATAATGTCCTTCATGGAATCATCTATTCCCTCATCATCTACTGTTGCCACTACTATTGCCTCTAGTATGCTTTCTTCCTCTTCTTCCTCTTCCTCTTAGATCATCGACTCCGGGGCCTCTAAACATCTATCAGGTAACAAACACTTGTTGCAGTCTTTATCTCCTTATTATCCTCATAAATTCGTTACTATTGCTTATGGTACCCAAACCAAGGTCCTTGGCAAAGGTTTTTCCTCTCTTACTTCATCTATTCCCCTTCAAGATGTTTTGTTTGTTCTTCAATTTCCTTTAAATTTACTCTCGGTTAGTCAATTGATCAAACAATTAAATTGCTCTATCACCTTCTCACCGTCTTCTTGTGTCTTTTAGGATCTCACTACGAAGCGGGTGATTGGTGGCGGCCATGAAAAGGGGGGTTTGTACTACTTTACTCTTCCACCATTAGCTGCATTATCATCCACCACATCTGAGGCCCAACTTTGGCACAACCAACTTGGTCATCTGTCTACCCCTTCACTTCGTTCTTTGGTTCCATCTTTAAAAGGACTTTCTAATTTCAATTATGAGGTTTGTCAATTAAGTAAACATGTCAGGAGTACATATTCTCCTCGTCTTAAAACTAAAAGTACTACTCCGTTTGAGCTAATACATTCTGATGTATAGGGCCTTTATGTGTCTCAAATATTTCCCAAGTTAAATATTTTGTCATTTTTGTTGATGATTTTACTCGAGTGACTTGGTTATATCTATTTAAAAAGCGTTCCAAAATTCTTCTTTTGTTTAAAAATTTTCATACTATGGTCTTGGGAAGAAAATTCAAACCTTTAGATCTGATAATGCTAAGGAATACATGTCTCATGACTTCAAATCATTTTGTGAGAGTAATGGGTTTATTCATCAAACATCATGTGCCTAAACTCCTCAACAAAATGGTGTTGCTGAAAGAAAGAATCGTCATCTTCTTGAAGTTGCTCAGGGCCTCCTCTACTCCATGAAGGTACCCTATTTCTATTGGCCTCATGCTATACTTACAGCATGCTTTCTAATTAATAGGTTACCTTCATCAATCCTTCATCATAAAACTCCTTACTCTGTGTTATTTAATGGTGAAGATCCTTTTTCTCTTCCTTTGAAAGTGTTTGGATGTACGCGTTTTGTTCATTTTACATTCTCACATAAAAATAAACTTGATCCTCGGTCTATGAGGTGCATTTTTTTTGGGGTACTCTCGCACCCAGAAAGGTTAATGTCTATTACAATCCTACCCTTCGGATGATGTTTATCTCTTGGAATGTGACTTTCTTTGAGGACACCCCCTTCTACTTCTCCCATGATGCTCCTCTAGGATGGACTTGTCCTTCTACTACTCCTTGTCCGCTTGTGCCATTCAATCTTGAAGTGGAACAATCCCCTGATGCACCGGTTGTACCTTCACCCGTGGAGTTGTCGGATCCACCCGAGGTAAGTCCTTCTCCTCCTATGTATGGGCCTGATTTTGATACTCGGCCTATTGCTTTAAGAAAAGAACGTCGCTCCTGTACTACTTCACATCCTATCTCAAATTTTATGTCTCACCATCGCTTGTCTGCCGAGTGTTTTCAGTTTCTTGCGTCCCTTTCTTCTACTTCCGTTCTGTAGTCGTATCAAGAGGCCCTGAGACATCCAGGATGGAAGGCGGCTATGGATGAAGAAATGCACGCCTTATACGAAAACCAAACCTGGTACTTAACATCACTCCCAAAAGGTAAAAGATCAGTTGGTTGTCGATGGGTTTTTTTGGTGAAACATAATCCGGATGGATCGGTTGCTCGTCTTAAAGCTCGACTGGTTGCTAAGGGTTGTACGCAATGCTATGGGATAGATTATGAGGAGACCTTCACTTCTGTTGCAAAATTGAATTCGGTACGCATCATCTTATCTATTGCTGCTAACTCCTCATGGCCCATCTATCAGTTGGATGTTAAAAATACTTTTTTAAATGGTGATATCAGTGAGAAAATTTATATGGTTCAACCACCTGGTTATGTGGTTGAGGGGGGAGTCAGTATGCTGGTTAAAAAAGTCTTTATATGGGCTTAAGCAGTCCCCTCGGGCTTGGTTTGATAAATTTAGTCAAACACTCCTACGGTTTGGTTTTCATCGGTGCTCAGTTGATCATTCCGTATATTATAAAGATACAGTCAAAGGGAAAATATTATTGGCCGTATACGTGAATGATATTATCTTAATCGGTGATGATGTTTTGAGCATACAAGAGGTGAAGCAGATGATATGTCAGGAATTCAAGACTAAAGACCTTGGTATGCTTAAATATTTTTTGGATATAGAAGTTCTTCAATCCAAACATGGGATAATATTGTCTCAAAGGAAATATGTCTTAGATCTCCTTGAAGAAACAGGAATGAAGGGTTGTAGACCAGCTGACACACCTATGGATACAAATGTAAAATTATGTGCCACAAATGAAGAAGATATTGATATTAACAAATATCAAAGACTCATGGGAAAACTGATTTATCTCATGGTAACTAGGCCAGACATATCATATGTTGTAAGTATGGTGAGTCAATTTATGCACAAACCACAAATTACCCACTAGCAGGCTTTAGAGAGAATATTACGTTATCTAAAAGGAGCTTCAGGAAGATGATTGCTGTATAAAAAACATGGGCACTTCAACATAAAAGGCTTCTCATATGCAGATTGGGCTGGATCTCCTGATGATAGAAAATCTACATCAGGATATTGTACTCTGGTTGGGGGAAACTTGGTTACATGGAAAAGTAAGAAGCAAAATGTGGTCGCAAGATCTAGCGCCGAAGCAGAATACAGAGAGCTATGGCCCATACCGTTAGTGAACTTTTATGGGTCAGGAACCTTCTTACCGAACTAGGTTTTTATAAAAAGGGGTCCATGAATCTGCTTTGTGATAATCAAGCAGCCATTCATATCACTTCAAATCCAGTTTTTTTATGAAAGAACTAAATATATTGAGGTGGATAGTCATTTTATATGGAGAAGTTTCAGGCAGGAATAATCTCTCTCAAACATGTGTCATCTCAAGAGCAAGTAGCTGATATTCTCACTAAACCCGTTACATATAAAATCCTATCGTTTATATGTGGCAAGCTGGGTATTTATGATGTCTTTTCTCCTCCAGCTTGAGGGGGAGTGTTGGAAGATGGGCTCAAGCCCACGAGCTCAAGACAATAAGCTCACACGTCAAAGGAGTGGCATATGTGTAAAATATGGTACTTTTCATAAAGATGGCTTATAAGTGTAAATATGTGTTCCTTTTATGTCTTTTGTTTTATCAAGTTGTAGCCCTAAGGGCATTGTAAAACTATAAATAATGGCATTGGCTAAGAGGTAGGGCATTGAAGCACTCTCCTCTCTTTCCACAAATTCGTCCAGCCCTCATTTTTCTTTTTGACGCATCCCTCTTCTCCCTTAATCCAAACTGTCTCCTTCCTTCCACGTTCTTCTTCTTCTCTTCTCCTTCTCTCTTCTTCTTCTTGTTCTTTCTTGTTGATCTAAAGTTCCTTTCATGAGATCCTAAATTCTACAGCAACATTCAAATGGAAACCAAGATATGACTCTCAATGGACATGACTTGTTGAATCTCTGGTGAGTTTTTCAAATATCGAAGCAATTTTTGGAATGAAACACCAGATGTCAGTCGGTGAAGCTCCCGAATAACACTGCTAGACAGCTGGTTATGTTTTGATGAAGGTAAAGAATACAAGCTTTCCAGGAATAGTGCTGGAGATGATGATGTTACCAAGCTGGATCAAACCAGCCACGTTTTGCAAGCCAAGCTCCAATCGAGCAGATGGAACCAATCCTCCAGTGATCAAGGGATGTTGATAGAGGGCAATAACAACCTTCAATCAAATGAGATTGGCAAATATATCAGATATTGATGACAAATTGCATAGCAAATAAACGAACAACTATTGGAAGTGATCAACGACAGAACTATCCGGTAATGGCGAAGCAGAGATTAATCCAGCATTGGCAGAGCATAGATACGAGATCAGATGATCAAGAGAAGGAAAAAAAAAACCACCGATGTTGCTGTGAGAGTGACTTTTTCACCTGAGCTTTTAATCAATGGCTTCTTCACCCAAGCTTTTTATCAGCAGCACTGATACACACAATGGTCCGAGAAGCACTGTCATTCGAGAAGGTTGTGAGTGCATCGGACCAATTCGATCCAGCAAGTCTCAACATCAAAGATTGGGGAGCAGTAGATGTCTTTCAAAAAAATTTGTTTGACGAAGGTGGCCTTTCTCAGGTCCCTTTTCTAGACACAGAAAACTAGCGATGGATTCAACCAAATTCTCTAGTGTAGTTAAGGGGAATGGTTCAGGATATGCTCGGTAGTGACTTCTACCTTGGCGCCTTCAAGGATGGGTCGACTTGGGGGACAAGCAAATTTGTTGATGTCTCGTCCATTGATATGGGTCCAAGGCCAAAAATGCAAATTAGGGAATGAAGCCTTTTGTATTGCATTCCAATTCTAGGCCAGCCATGTTGTCTACGATTTTGTTAGTGAGGGTGAGGGTGAAGAGGGTGAACGCAGTGAGCCACAAAATGCAAGCAGACAATATAAACTGGTAGATAAACGAGAACAAGGTCACTCGACAAAGCGATCCAAAAAACCAAAAATGTCATAACTACAAGTCCCGAAAATCAATGATCTGATACCATGTTGATTTTCAAGACTCCATGGATTAGCTCATGGAAAAAAGGAGAGAAGGCATGTTAGGGAGAAAGCAGGAGGAAGAATGTGGCTATAGACTTGTGTCCTTACCCTCAACCCTATAACTCTATTTATAAATGAATAAAATTAAAATATTATAATTATACCCTTCACCCTATAAAAGTGAATAAGAGACAAGAAACTTAAACTAATTACATTAGTGTCATCTTTATGAGGTGACTTCTTATTTACCATCATACAACTTCTTTTGGACATGTGGCCCTTCCTTGGTCATGTAGATTTGAGCCCATCTTCTAACACACCTCTCTTTGACGTGTGGGACGTCATTGGTCGTGTGGGTTGGACATGTGGCCCTTCCTTGGTCATGTGGATTTGAGCCCATCTTCTAACACACCTCTCTTGGACATGTGGGTCATCATTGGTCATGTGGGCTGGACATGTGGCCCTTCCTTGGTCATGTGGATTTGAGCCCATCTTCTAACACACCTCTCTTGGACATGTGGGTCATCATTGGTCATGTGGGCTTGAGCCCATCTTCCGATAGGATAGACGCCAAAGGTCACAATCATCAATGAAACGAAAATAACAAAGCCAACTACAACTGATGAGCTAATGGGTAATCTCCTCACTTATGAAATGAGCCTCTAAAAGTTTAAAAAAGAAGATACAAAACAAAAAAGGATTTCCAATGCTCTCGTAATTGAAGAAATCTGATTACTTTGAACATGAAACTAACCTAGATGATGATATAGCTTTGTTTGTCAAGAAGTTTAAGAGATTGTAGACATTTAAATTTTATGTTAGTCCGTAAGTCTAATTGTATTGAGGGATCTTTTAAATTTTAGGTCAATCCATAAGTCTAGTGTATTGAGGGATCTGGTTTATGCAATAAATAAATTTTTTATATTATAATAGAAGTCTTTGTCAAGTAAAATTTTTGAATTCCTTCCAAATTTTCTCTCACAAATTTAAAAACTGATTCTCTGGTTCAATGGGTTCCGATATCATAAATAAGTACTGTATGACCATATGGATACACAAAACTTCTCTCTTTCTCCTAGTGGTAACATTATTCCAATGATTATGTGACAAACAACATTAAAACAGATATTCGGATACATGCTAGAGGTACTAACATCAACACCCTAGTAAACTTCATGCCCAGAGAAACAAGCGTACAAGATATCAAACTAGCAAAACAAATCCTATAAAAAAACAAAAAAAAAATCAAGAGACATTATGAAATAAATACCTGCAAACTCCAGCAAGCTTCCTCCACAAACATCACAAGCTACCAAAGCCACTAAAATTTGAGGAAAATAAAAAATTTAGCATGCAAAATAGTAGACAAGAGTGGGGAGAGGCCTGGGCCCTCTGTTAAGCTGTTGAGACTTTGATTCGAGAGAGAATCGTACGATTTGGAAGGGAGTAGTACAATTTGGGAGAAGAAACAGAAGGATTAAGCCGAATAGGAATGAAAAAGGAAGAATGCCAGTAAATAGAGAGAAGAGGAAGAAAAAACAAACCTGAAAGAAGCAACCTTTTGTAACCATCTCGAAGCCTTGGAGCAATTTGTCCACTATTGGGAGACTTGAGACTTCCGATTTCAGCCTTGATACTTCGGTTCTCCAAAATATCTCAAAGAGTTAGAAGACGCAGCCGTTGAGCCTGAAATGCAGTACTCTTCCGATTCTCTAAATGGCCAAAATAAAGGCTCTCAAAGAGTTCAAAAGGTCGAAGATGTTAACGAAGCAACTCAAAGTCAAAAGGGCTCACCCTTGGGTGCTTGATACCTTAATAGAACCGGGTTAACGGATAACCAGATGAGAAAAAAACTATTACTCATGTCCGTTTCAATTAAACAATGGGTAACAAAAAATTGCAAATGGGTAAACAGATAATTGAATAATCGGGCAAAATTACCGATTTAATTTCCCGGCTACCGACGAAATGGATAACGCGCAACAGCTTCTAATGAAAATAAAAGAATTTAAGTAGAAAAGGGGAAATGAGATGGTGGCGCCGGATACTTCCAAGATGCATGAATGCGTGCATTTCTTGTTTGGTTAATCTGTTTACAATGCTAAAATAAGTTACCATCGTTCTCATTTAGGTAGAAGAGATACACAGCAACCAGTTCCCGTGAACTCTCAAAACAGATGAGGTTGCCTTGCCTGCCTGCTGGCGTTACTATTTTAGTTATAACCTTTTCAATTAAATGACCAAAGTGATTGTACATCAGGGGTGGAAAATAGGCCCCTCACATGGGGTCTAACTTGGGAAGAATTTCCGACACTCTCCCGTGGACCATGCACAGCCCAATCCCTCCTGCAAAATGCCAAAACCGCTGTTTTATGAGTACTGCATACCATCTACACAAACTTAAGCAACGCTCCAGAGCTAAAAAAATGCACTAACATTACAAAATAAAAACCAACTACCAATGAAATCACAGTTTTCAGGAAAGTTTAGTCACTCAAGAGCAGGCATTTATAATGAAACGTAGCTTTTAAAGACACAAAAAAATTGATCCCAACTTCTGCATTTCAGGAATCAGACACTTGTTGTGTTTCAGGATTCCAACATGGTCTACAGCTGAGAAGTACAACAGAATCCAAAGGCTCGATTTTACAAATGCAACAAAAAGAAACCATGATAAGACTCATAAACCTTCAAGAAAAATTAGTAACAGTAACAGCAAAGAAAAACTAGCTCACTGCTCCATCACATGAAGTTCCTTAAACATGGATTTACATCTATGCATTTTAGAATTCATTTAGGTTGAATAACAAGCTGAGCTGTGTTTTTTCACTTTCTCACTATCTACCATACGAGTTATACAAGTTTCATAAAATTTCTTGCAAAAAATATAACCAGATAAATGTGTGAGAGAAAATCTGCATTTTTATTATCATTTTCCAGAACGCACAAGATTTTATATCAGTCCTTCCTATCTATAACAATTTCTTCTTCATGGCATCAATCTTCCTATTGATTGTCGTATTCTCCAGATAAAGTTTTTAAGTTGTAAACCTAGGACATCCAAGTAACTTTATTACCAAATTGAAAAGGTCACAGACCCCCACCCCCCAAAAAAAGTATCCATCCACACCATGATTACATTTCTGTATAACAACATTCAAACATATATTTCAATAGGCATAAGATTACAAATTCTTGTCAATAGGCTCCATCACTGTTTTCAGAAACCTATTTCTTGGGTCTCTAATACTTCTCAGAACATATAATATTTTTTTAAATAAGAACTCAACAAACCAATATTTTTAATGCAGTTCCCACCTTTTTTTGGAAAAAAAAAAAAAAAGATAAAAATAATCAACATACTGGACAGCAATCACCAAAGACAAGCAACCCTCAAACAGTGAATCCAGACAGCATAAAACACAAATTGGTGCGCAAAATGACTTTACAAGTATCAATAATTCATATTTTTTATACATTGAAACAAATGTATTCACTGATGGAAGCAAATATTAGACAAATGGATTACCAGCTTTTTTGTCTGTTCATCCAGAAAAAAATTCTTCGGTCTGTGGAGAGGTAAGCGTTTTTTAGTGAATGATTTCAAACAAGGGGAGGTTCTAAACTAAATCACTCTGTGGCACATCACAGATATCCCTTGAAGGCTGGAAGGTAGGGCCCGGCCTACCCCAGGTGCATACTCTTCGGGATAACCCAATGGAAACTGCCCCTATGAAGTGGATAATCTAGAACTATAGGCGGCATGAAGGGTCAGAGGAGCAGTAATGATTACAATACTGCCTAGACCCCTCAACTTTGCCTTCCTCTTTTTTTATTGGAGAGAAACCTTACGATGTGAACCACAATTGAAGTCCCTCATGATGCACAATGTAGACTCCTATAGGTAAAGATACCAGAGCCACTTGCTATACATGCCCCTAGCAAGTCAATGACATGATTACCATTGCCTCTGCTGTATTAATCGATTAACAGCTGATCCAAAATGGTGGAAACTCTGCTTCCTTTAACTGGCTCATCAAACCAATCAATGGCTTCCCCCAGCTGAAATACCTGAATCATCCTACCCTAAATCTCAAATTTGGATTACCTAATCCTGTCCTTGACAATGCTTGTTCATATTTTTCAAATATTCTTACCAATGAACTTAAATCTAACTTCCTAAAAGGAAACTTCGTGGGCTGAACCAACCATTAGGTGTTCGTTTGATCCCCTTCTTATACAACTTCAACCCCTGATGGAAGTTTCATTTAAAATTGACATTTTTGCTAATACTAATGTTTCCATTACATAAGTTTCAACCTTGAACTAAAAATAACCAAGTAGACAAGTAAACCATTTATCATCAAATTCACCTTTTTATTATTCAAAACATTTATTGTTAGGTTGTGGAGCCTAATTAACGCCATACACTGAGTCGGTACGCAGATTGACCTTCGTAGTAAGGTTGTCATGGGGGTTGGAATGGGGGAACCCCCCTCCCGGGGGTGTGGGGGCAGAACCCCCACCAGATCTACAATATATTGATTACTATTTCAGTAATGGTAGTTTGGGGGTTTCACACTTGTAATCCAGTTATGCTAATTTTCTCTCTATATTTTGGGCTTCGCTATTAGGGTTTTATCATCCGAGGAGTATCAGTTGCACCCGAGAGAGGATAGAGAAAAACAACACCTACAAGTGTGTGCGATCTCTCTTGTAAACTATTTCATTTTCATAGTAGATTACTGCAACAGCGAAAAGGGACGTAATCTCACCTTGAGGCGAACCTATATAAATCTTGTTTTTTTTTCGTGCTTGTTTTTTCCTTCTTCTGCGTTTATTATTATTGCTCTCGTTAGTTTGGAATTAGAGCGTCTAATTCCTAACATCTATCAATTCTCCAACACCTCAGAAAAAAGCCTACAAACTGAAGGTAAATTTTAATATTTGATTGGTCAAGTATAAGTGACCATGCTGCCCTAATTTGCAGATGCTGTAACGGCTACATAAATGAGTGTTTAGGATTTCAATGCAGCAATTTTCTCACCTTCCTAAGCTGTTTGACAACTTCAAGATCATTAAGCTCAGTAAGTATTCATAGACAATTATGGACTCCACACATTACACTCTTGTTGTAACAACATAAATGATGCTTATAGCATCGACAATATGGCAATAACATGCAGGAGCCCTAAATACAAGTCTCATTTTCACTAAATTTTAGCTTCTATTTTTCCGCTTTTTATTGGATCATAGACTTTCTTTGTATTAGTGCATATGCTGTGAACTGGTTTTGCAGCATCTTTCATCATATCTGCTTTTGGGAATGTAAGGTTCCTGAGTAACAGCATCTGCTTAGTTCACTGATCATCCAAAACTGGAACTGTGGCTACACCAACGTGGATGAATCGAATGAGTAGAAACAACTTAGATAGGGTGGCTTACATTTAATTTAAAAAGGAGCTCAAGGGTTGACCATGAGCCTAAAATGGCGGAGTCACCACCGGTTGGCTCTGGAGTTAGGTTCCTTATAGTCTTATCTGCCCCTTTGAACATGTGAGGTCTGTAAAATCTGAGCTATGGCCTTCTTACATGGTCTACATCTAATGAAGAATTCTTTTTTACAGTCTACTGATGGTTGAGGGTGAATGGACAGCAGTCATTATCTAGGCTTTACCGTCCCCTTGCCCCCCCAGGGCTCCTTCATGGGTTTTTATATGATATAAAATCCAGCTACCCATCCATTGTTACCTGGCCCCAAATTAAACAAAGGCCAACAAGACTTTCTCACTTGTTGTGGGTTTGGCTGGTAACAATTTCTTACTGGGGCCTCTTTCCCTCAGGTTTCAAGATAGCTGTGATCCTTAATTGGATTTTGCTTGATTTCCTCTTCATTCATGCATTTTAAGTTTTTCTTTTGTCTCTTCTAAATCCTCAGGGAGCCCTCTCATGTGCTTTCCTTTTTCAAAAGATGGTCTATTCTCATTGTTTTAAATTAAAATAAAAAAGATAAAAGGTCAAAAGGTTTTAAAAGTAATAATCAACATTACTCACACATACAATGAAGATCCTAGAGCAACAGAGACATTTCCTTTGTAGAAACAGAGAAACTAAATCTTGCCATCCTCAATTTCTAGTGGATCATTCAGGAAGACAGTTTTAGGCAGTCTTGGTACAGGAAAGAAAACAAATTGGCAAAGACAGACCCTGAGAAATGACTATATTTATATTAGGTGATGACAAAGAAGATTGCCTACATCCACCTCCACTTTCAAGGTTTCTGTTTCAGCTTGGTGCTGTTTAACCTAGATCTTAATGTTAAGCCCTTCATTAAAACTCTAAAGGATCATGATTCTTCAATTTTACAGACTTGAAAATTTTCTTCTTTCTTCATGCAATTAGAGTTGAGGTTTTTATAGCAGCTCTATTGTAGTAATTTATCATTTTGTTAGCTGAAGGGAATAAGATGGTAAAATCTATCCAATCACTTCATCTCTCTTTCTTCCCAATTCCAACCCCACTCATGTCACCTATGCCACCGGGGCAAGGGAGATGTTCCCCTTTTAACCGTCCCTGCCAACCTGAATGGATCAAAGGGAGTAGATAGAATACTGAAAATTTTTCGAATTGGTTTAATAAATCTAAATTTCAAATGCCAGTATTTAGTTCAATTATAGGAGGACAGAATCTACAACCCTAGCTTTAAAGGCTAAGAGAAACATATAAAATACAAAGAATTATAAAGCCCTTGAGACAGGTTGCCTCCTTCCTCTAAGAACCATAACAATGGTACCTACAGTGATGAACTAGTGATATGGAGAAAGAATTTGACTAGGCAATTCCAAGTGTCTCCCTTCCACATGGACTCCTAAACTGAGATACAAGCGTAAAGTACTTGTGATATGGACAAAGAATTTGACTAGGCAATTCCAAGTGTCTCCCTTCCACATGGACTCCTACACTGAGATACAAGCGTAAGGCACCCACAGTGATGAACTCGTGATATGGACAAAGAATTTGACTAGGCAATTCCAAGTGTCTCCTTTCCACATGGACTCCTAAACTGCGATACAAGTGTTCATGCACACTCTCACTGTGTTTCAGGTACCAATAAAGCTGACTGACTCACTGCCTTCTCCATTTTAAAGAAATAGTGCTCATCCATGATTAGCCTGATAAAAGGTGTCTGTGGATTAGAGCAATCAAAACATGTTGAGGTGGAAGCAACCATACATAATTTGATAATTTGTTGCACATTCTACTTTGAATCCTCTGTTAAGTAGTTGTTTCCATTGGTGCTTCCCAGCCTCTTTTGGAAGGACCCTTTACAGACTAACCATAGTGGTGAGAGCTTATTCTCCACATGAGGAAAAAGAAAGAAGAACCTTTGAGAGGAAAAAGACATGAAACAAGTTATTTGAAACTTCATCCAACTTGTGACAGTGGCTCCATCTATCCTTTGGACAACTTCATCTGACAGCTGGATCAACCTAAACTCTACAAATCATGGTAAACCTGAACCTCAGTGAGGCAGCACAAGTTTTTATTTGTATTAGAAAGGGAGATTGGTATGGTTCATGCAGGTCAGTCAGGAGTCAGGAACTTGGAGGCAGTTTAACCTACACAGTAGATTGCAATCCCTAAAAGTTGGCCACAAAACAATGCCAACCTCCCACTGTAGTAAGCATACTTATGAAATTCTGAATACTAGCAACACTCGTTTTATTTCAGAAGTTCACTAGCCAGAATCAGCCAATCAGTTGCTCAACACCCTCGCTAGGACTGGAGTTACTTAAACAGAGTGTTTATCCTCTTATTATGTAGCTTTTTCCTGTGTTTAGACACTTAGTCAGAACATTGATGTGTTCTCTTTTCTACCAACGAGCTTACATTTCTCTCTTACAAAAAAGAAGAGGGAGCTCAGGGGTTCCTAAGAGGGGGGGGGGGGGGGGGGGGGTTTGGATGTTAATCAACATGAATCAGATGAAGTTCATCCTGATTACTTAGATCATTCACTTGAAGTCGTTAGTGGTGCACCAGCCCCGACTTCAAGTGAATGACGCATGTCGGGATGAAGCCGCCCAAGGCTTAAGCTGTGCAATCAGGAAACCGCAGTATTTTCCGAGTCATCCACTTGAAGCAGTCGGGACACGTCTCTTCCTCCCAAATTTTTTTTTCCTTCTCCCGCTCTTCTTCCTCTCGGCTTCTTCGTCTCCTTCTCGACCTCCCTCTCGCTTCTCCCTTCTCATCCCTCTTCTCACTCTCGGCCTCCCCCCGCCACCACGCCACTCTCTCCTCCCCTTGCCGCCACACCGAAACCGCAGTATTTTTCGAGTCATCCACTTGAAGCAATCGAGACACGTCTCTTCCTCCCAAAATTTGTTTTTCTTCTCCCGCTCTCTTCTTCCTCTCGGCTTCTTCGTCTCCTTCTCGGCCTCCCTCTCGCTTCTCCCTTCTCGTCCCTATTCTCCTTCTCGGCCTCCCCCCACCACCACGCCACTCTCTCCTCCCCCTACCGCCACGCCACTCTCTCCGCTTTGCTCTTCCGCTACCCCTCCCTCACCTCCCTCACCCTCATCCCTGACTTCCCATCCGCCGACCTCGATCTAGATGCCCTTTTATCATCTATCACCGCCACAACTGTTGTTAGTAGGATTCGGTTCCTCATCGGGCCTGTCTCCCCTGTTTCGCTTTCCTTGTTGAGTAGTTCTTGTAGGAATCTCTGCTCTCTCTCTGTTTCATCTCTTCGATGGTTATTGTTTCGGTTTCTTGTGAGGTTCCCTTTTTTGAAGGAGTTATCAGTTCTGGACTTTAAGGTGCATGTGTCCATGGGAGAGGATTGGGAGGACTTCGGAGTTTCTGGCAACGGTGTTGCTGATTGAGACGCTGTCATTGTCCGAAATTGGGTCAGCGAAGTTGCCAGTTGAGACGCTCTCACTGCTCTCTTGAAATGACTGAAGCCGCAAAAATGAAGAATTTCCGGAAGGGATCGAAGTCGACTCCGAACACAGGCGAAGATATTCACGCAGCTGCAAGGACTGGCGATCTTCTGACCATTCAAGCCATCAGCTTGTCCAATCCGTTATCCGTCAATTTGAGAGATAAACACTCGTGAACCCTGTATCCTCTCTTCCGTTTAATTTGCTTTCGCTGCATCTGTTTTTTTTTTTCAGTGATTAATTGATTTTTTTTAAAGAAGAAGAAGACGAAGATGAATGAATTATTATTATAAGTTCACTTGCTTTTAGACCTAACTTAAAAGTTCATCTATTTATTGTCTGCAGTATTTCTGGTCTTCTACTCAAATAACCCAGTTAGCATCTGCAACATTGATTTTTCTGTGAATTTTTTATGAGGCAGAGGGGAAGGAAGGTGAAACATGTTTAACTAAAACCTAAATTGTTAAAGTTAGCATTCGATGAATTATTTTTGTTTAATTATTCGTTTTTTTTTTTTTTTTTTTTTTTTGAAAAAAATGTATTAATAAAACAAAAGAAAATTACAAAGTTTGAGGGAGCATTTCCCTTACAACCAGTGATTGTAGGGTAGCTCCCTGCCTAGCAAGTACATCTGCCGCCGAATTTGCGGATCTCGGAATGTGGGTCCATCAACAAGAAACAATTGAGGTAATATCTAAAATTTCCTTAAAAGTATCCCAATGTCTCCACGGAGGAGAAGACGCTCTCTCACACCATCCAATCACCACTTTTGAATCCCCTTCAACTTGGAGGGGCCCACTGCATCTTTCTTTGAAAACACGAAGACCGGAGAGGAAAGCCTGTAACTCAGCATTCGTAGAGTCAGAAATACCAAGGGGGCCAGCATACGTGAAGAGCTGATTGCCGGAGTAATCTGAAATTACTCTGCCATAACCAGAAATACCAGGGTTGCCAAGAGATGAACCATCAAAATTTAGCTTGAGATAACCAGGAGCCGGAGGAGTCCATTCTTGCATGACCGGAGGCTTTTTTCTAATGTGTATCAAAGCCAAGTTTCTCCAATTTTCACGAATGGAGGAACCCAGATAGGGAGAAAATACTTTCTTTGTTAAAAGCCAAGTAGATATATGACCCACCACTCTGTCCGCAACCCAGTCTACAGATTCACTTTTTGCATCAAATCGTCTTCTATTCCGCTCATTCCAAAACCCCCACAGGATGAAACTAAAACAGGCAGAGAGCATCATCTTTCCAATACGCGGCATATTCGTTTTTTTATGTTAAAATATATCTTATGCTATTAATAAATTAATTACTATATTAATTATATTCGTTTTTGTTATTTTTTTATTTTTTATAATTAATCAGTGCACAATTAATTGTCACACGTAATTATTATATTAATTTACAATAAACTTCAATCATTAATTAATATAATATCATATTTAATTAATTAGTATATTAATATTTTTTAATTCTACATTAAATTACTTATTAGTGTAGTAATCATGTTTGTTTTGGTTAATTTGGTGTTTAAGTATATATTTTTTATTTAAGTATATTATTACAAGTTACTCATTCTCTTGTCTTGGTTATATTTCTCATTTTGGGGCACTAACACTGGAAACTGTTTTCTAGTGCAGTTGAACTCGTCCATACTAACACCCAACTTGAACTTGAAGTAGATCATTTAATTGAATTTGAAGTTGAAGTTGCACGAAAGGTGCACTAACCCCTCCCCCCCCCCCCCCCAGTAACATCACCTCAACTTGAGAAGTTGAATTCCTACTAGGTATAACCTCAAAGCACAAGAAAAGCTTTCCAGCCAAAGAGCTTACTTGTGACCATTGGACTGTTTCACTCAACCAAGTATTTCAAAAAAAATTGGTTAAATAGTCGTATTTATTTACTCAGGATTTAAGCACCTTACATAACTCGGTTCAATGAACATACAAGATCAAAACAGGTTTTGGAGGTGGGGGATGGGATTTGCTTCAAATACAATAGGTTATAATAGTACTCGAATTGAAAGCATACTCCTTTTTCACTCATCCAAAATGTATATACATTATTTCAATTTGGGAAATTTTTTTCAGAAGGCCAATAACGCCTTATAAAAAAGACTTCAGAAGGCCTCTTTGCAAGTAACAAGAACAGGACATTTCAAATGTTGGATCCATATGACTATTCTGCACACTTCTTAATAGTATCAATCAACCAAAAAGAAACAAACAAAAATACCTATATATTAGAAACTAATCACCATAACTAAAAGCAATAGAGACGCAGAAAGAAGGAAAGCATCGGAATATTTACCAGTTAAATTTTAACAGCAAAGACATAAAAAAGAAATGAATCAAAACATACAAAGACATACAAACCAAAAAAGGGACTCACTTGGACCAACAATTGTCTGAAGATAGGTCACAGCTGGAACCAGGCTGACTGGAACCCTCATACATCACTTCTTCATGAGAAATTTCAACCCCTGGATTAAGATGCAGAAAATGGGTATCCTTCTCACCTGGCAATCGCTGAAAGACTGTCTTTTGACGCCAAATATCGTTATCATTTGAACCAGATCCAAGAGGGCTGAATGTCCCACAGTTATTGCCACTACCAACGAAAACCTTTTGAGGAGAGCCAGTTCTGGGAATAACTTGGTTCACAATGTCTTCATGGTTAGCCTTGCTCTGTCCGAGGGGGAATAGCCAACTTGCAGGCCCACCTACTAGGCCAAGTCCTTCCTGACCAAGTGGAGGTGAGCTCCACATCTGCCACATCCCTTGCTCATGAGTTTTACTAGATTCATCAGTAGATGACATATGTGGATCCTGAGACTTTGGGGTGGATGAAAGTTGACCAGAGCAAATGTGCTTCTCTTCAGCAACTCTCAACCTTGACATGGGAGACTCAATGGGAGGAGGCCTGCTGACCTCTGTCACAGACAAAACATTCTTGAGAATGTGGACCCCTCCACTCGGCACAAATCCTGATCCCAAATCCAAAGAGAAGTTGTCAAGTGACTCAGAGACAGGCCCAAGTAAAGCAACTGGATCAGGAATATAACATGGATCCTCAAAAAGTTCAGCCTCTTCAGGCATAAAATCACACAATGGTTCCCCAAGTAAAGGAAATTGTGGTTCAATATTGACTGGGTTAATAGAGCTTGAAGTCATTGATAAGGGAGATGTAGAGAAAGGAACAGGTAACCCAAAATTAGTTTGGCTATCCAAAAGGCAGTAAGGTGACGCTTGACCAGGCAACTTTGGGCTTTTAACTTCTACTGGTTGATTCTGATTTGATGGTGCTGAATTTGTATCAGAGGACGAAGTATGAGTAAATAATTGCTGCCACGATTTCTTCTGGACTGGTTGTGGTGGCATATCAGGGGCCACCTGGAAAATAGTAGATAGTTCATTGAATAATATTGCTAGAGATTCAAAGCATATAAACAGGAAATCATTTCAAAGGAACTTACAAGATGGTGTAAAGTTGTCTCAGCATTCTTCTCATCTCCATATGCAGAAAATTTTGCTCTCACTAGTTCAGCTGAATGCGCATCTCTCCGGCTGGTAATAGTTTGCATATGATCTCCGAAACCGCTGGATTTGTTAACTTTATTGATTGGAGTTGAAGTATGAATGCTCCTTCCAAAAAAGCTAGCCCCATTAAAAGCCTTAGAGGAAGATAAAAAGGACCCCTTGACTCGATCAAAGTACCTACTACCACCACCTCCTGTCCGAATGACATTATTTGAAGTGCTCTTTACACCATGATTGGTATCTGAACCATGGATGCGGACATTTTCTGATGCAGATTTATGGATATCCCGTCTTTCACTCTCACTTCTCTTGTCAGAATCACACTTTCTATCAAATTCCTTCCCAGCCTTCTTTTCAAGCTCCTCACAATCAGAATTACTCTTGCTAGATCCTTTATCCTTGTCTTTCTTTTTGTCCTGCCTTCTCTTTTCTGTTTCACTTCTGTTGTCTTTTTCCTTGTCTGGAGATGCTAATCCCTTGTTTCGCTCTTTCTCTAACTCCAGTTTTTCATCCCTGATTCTTCTTCGCTCCTCTACCAATCTTGCAACTTCTTCTCTCTGCTTCCTCTCTTCTTCCTCCAATAACTCCCTCTCCAACCTAGCCTGTCTTTTCTCTTCAGCTTTTCTTCGTGCTTTCTCCCATTTACTCTCAGGTAGATGTGCCCCATTTTCAACTTTTTTCTTCAAATGGCGGTTATGCTCATTATCTAAAGAAACATCTTCCCTTGTGGAACCTACCCAGAAAACCTTTCTCCAAAGCCATCTCATACTCATAAAAAAGGATGTCAACATCTTATTCAAAGAAACAAACACAACTGAGTGTTTGTCCGTCAAACACCGGTCATCCTCACTAAAAAATGCAGATGTACTCTTTCCCCAGTAACCAGAAGAACGTTGATTCCAGTTCCCATTCTCTGACCAATCCTGGCTGCAAACCCAACCATTTTCTGACCACACTTTCCCATTCCATAACTTTCCTCCTTTACCAGCCAAATCTCCAAGAAAACCATTATTAGCTAGCAAGGGATGGCCAGGCATGTCCAGCACCGGTCTCTTTGATATATGACCACAGTAGGAGCACATGAAGCGGCCCCCACCAGGATTCTGGTCCCGGTAAGGGGTCAAACAATTTCGGCACCGACGGGTGGCAGTTTTCCTAAGCTTTTGCATCTCAATAGCTTCAAAACGTCGGCGTTCCCTAAGAAGGGCACTGCGGCGTGCCCGCCAAGCCGATAGCCATGGCATCAAAATCTCGTACCAAAAGAGGGTTACTAAGAGGACAGACACACACGCCAACCGTGGGGACGTGACCTCAAAACGGAACCCTGGCGGTAGGAGTTGAGATAAGGCCCATAGTATAATAAGTGGAATCACTAACCACGGAAGCATGGTCGCAACGCGCCGAGACCACTTCTGAACGACGCAGAGTATACACATTATCCTATGCCCAATCTCTTATTTCCAGCAACCCTAGTCTTCAAAGAGAAGAAAAATAAACAAGCCAGGCACGGTAATCTTCAATTCGGACGTGTACGAACCGGAACCCTAACTTCAAACTCCAAAAAATACGGAATTGAAAAGCTCAACCTACGTGTTGCTCCGGATTGTAATCCAACACCATCGTTCACAAGGCTCACGAGAATCTCAAATTGGAGCCACAAAACAATGCTATTAGCCTTCAATCGATGCCCTTTGAAACCCTCTACGAACTCTTCCACAAGCTAGATACCTGTCCTTATAACTACCGGAACCCAAGGACTTACGCCCAAATAAAAGAAAACGAAAATGAGAGAGGAAGGTAAAAGGTATTGACTCGCAGATAACCGCCGTCACCGACGAGAGAGGAGGCCAATAGGTAAACAACCCTACCTCAATTTCCGCGTACAGTGTTCTCCATTCTTCCTAGCGGAGTGAAAAAAAGAGGAACCTCGTTTTGTCGACGAGAAGAAAGACGGACAGAAATCAGGAGTCGAGAACTCGAATAAGATAAGCAAACACAAAATATAAATGCTAGATTCGCAATCTAGAGAGAGAGGGTCTGGGGGGATGCAAGACAACGGTAGAAGACCAAAAACAGCAAAGGAATAACCCAAAATAAAAGCAAGGTCAGGTTTCATGAACTAAACAATGTGGACCCACTCGATTTGTGGACCCACTCGATTTATCATAAATTAATAAACGTAAATGATAGATTTAGATTAAAAAAACCATTAGCACTGGGTTAGTTTACCATTTACTGAACTAAAGTCGGAGTAGAATTTAGTTTTTATTCATGGGAACCCAAGCCGATTTAACGACCTTGTTATTTTGGCAAATCGGAAAATTTTATCTCAGCCGTTCATTAGGTTGGCAAGATTAAGGATTGAGATGAAGAAATTCCCGATGGTGTTCAGGAAAGTCGAAGGTGAAGTTTAGAACATAATCAGAATGGGACACGCTTGCATTCTTTTATCTCCCTCTGTTTTTTTACAATAAGAGAAGCTATGTGATGTCCTTAGGTATTATACCTAAAGTGGAGGTTTGAATAAGCTTATGCACACAATTTCAGTGTTTAAATATTTTTGCCTTAGTTAAGTCATGAAGATTTTTTTCTACCAAGAAAAACATACTCTTAACTTCAATGAGTAAACAAACAAGCAAACATAAATAAGTCACCTTGACAAAACACAAGGGAGTTCTTATAGTGGTTCTTAATCCAATCTCAGGTTATTAATCGACTTCCAAGGCATTTCTACACCTCGGAGTTCAATTCATTATGTAAAAACAAAATGATGATCTGTTTTCACTACCTTTGAAAGTCTTCAGATGTCAATCTTTTGTTCATAATTCATTTCTTAGACACAACAAACTTGATCATAAATCTATCAAGTATACCTTCTTGGGATACTCTCGCACTCAAAAGGGTTATATTTGTTATAGTCCCACTCTTCAACGTTTATTTGTGTCCAGGGATGTAACATTTTTTGAAGACTCCTCATTTTATTCTGACAATACTCCTCATGGCCTATCCTCGATACCAAGTTCCCCTCGATCGGTTGTGCCCCGTGATACAAAGATTATTCACCCCCCAGAGCAAGTGGTCGACACCACACCTGCCTAGTTAACAAATCCCACAAAGGTAAGTCATTCATCCCCAGTTATTTTTGGCCCTCAATATGATACCCATTTTATTGTTGTAAAGAAATAACCTAGATCATGCACTAGACCTTCTACTCTTCATCCCATTTCAAATTTTGTGTCTCATCGTTGCCTCTCACCTTTATGTTGTCAGTTTCTTTCTTCTATTTCCTCCATATTTGTTCCACAGTCCTATCAGGAGGCTCTACAACATCTACGGTGGAAGACAACAATGGATGAAGAAATGAAGGCACTTAATGACAATCAGACATGGTCACTGGTTCCTCTTCCATCAGATAAAAAACTTGTTGGTTGCAAGTGGGTTTATACTGTCAAACATAATCTGGATGGGTCAATAGCACGATTGAAGGCTCGACTAGTTGCCAAAGGTTATACTCAATGTTATGAAATTGATTATGAAGAAACTTTCTCTCCAGTGGCAAAAATGAACTCGGTACGTATATTATTATCTCTAGCGCCCAATTCCTCATGGCTGATATATCAACTTGATGTGGAAAATGCATTTCTGAATGGGGATATTAAAGAATAAATTTATATGCAACAACCACATGGGTAAGTGGTTGAGGGGGAGTCAGTATGTCGACTAAAAAAATCTTTGTATGGTCTCGAGCAGTTCCCTCGGGCATGGTTAGAGAAATTTAGTCAGGCTTTTACAGATGCTCTGGAGATCACTCAGTATTTATTGAAAACATGACGAGAGGTAAGGTAATTCTGGCTGTATATGTTGATGATATCATTTTTAACTGATAGTGATTCCGAGGGCATTCAGAAAACAAAGGAAAAAATATGTGCTGAATTCAATACAAAGGATCTTGGACTACTCAAATATTTTTTGGGTATTGAAGTATTACAATCCAGACACGGGATTGTGCTATCCCAAAGGAAGTATGCTCTTGATCTACTAGAAGAAACAGGAATGATGGGATACAAACCAATAGACACTCCTATGGGCTCAAATACAAAATTATTTGGAGGCACTGGAGAAGATGTAGATATTGGAAAATATCAAAGACTAGTGGGAAGACTTATTTACCTGTGTAACAAGGCCAGATATATCATATGCAGTAAGTGTGGTAAGTCAATACATGCACAAGCCACAACTTAGTCATTGGCAAACACTTGAAAGGATACTACGATATTTGAAAGGAGCTCCAGGAAGAGGGTTTCTCTATAAAAACCATGGTCACTTCAACATCGAAGGATTCTCAGATGCAGACTGAGTCGGATCCCCGGATGACAGAAAATCTACTTCAGGATTTTGTATAATGGTTGGAGGAAATTTGGTTACATGGAAAAGCAAGAAGCAAAATTTAGTAACACGGTCTAGTGCAGAAGCATAATACAAAGTCATGGCACACACTGTTAGTGAACTCCTATGGATAAAATCTCTTCTCACTGAATTAGAATTCTACAAAGAAGCTCTTATGGATCTATATTGTGATAATCAAGCAGCAATACATATTACATCAAATCCAGTCTTCCATGAAAGAACAAAGCATATTAAAGTGGATTGCCATTTTATACGAGAAAATTTCCAAGCAAGTTTTTTTTATCTCTAAGGCATATATCATCACAAAGTCGAGTTGTAGATATTCTCACCAAGCCGGTTACTCACAAGATTATGTCAACCATCTACAACAAGTCGGGCATTTATGATGTTTTCTCTCCCCCAGCTTGAGGGGGAGTGTTACAATGTGGGACCACCATGTTGTACGAGCTGGTGGGACCCACCATGAAGATCAAGTGGGACCCACAAAGATACCATGAGTTGATAATCTTATCAATATGAGTTGGAAGATCATGTGGGACCCACAAGGATAGGGCCACGAGCTGGCCTCCTCCCTTATATTCACGTTATTGAAGAAGAGTTCTAGTTCAATTCATATTAAACTTCTAGTAGATTGTGTTATCTTATCATAGATAGTCTTATCTTAGAGAGTTAAAGTTGGAATGTAATTAGGAGATTGAAAGGTTAATTTTATAAGGACTCTATCACTTCCTCTACTATAAATAGAGGTGTTGTAATTATGAATTAATTAAGTTACACATCTCTTTCTTGAGTAAATCTCTCTCTCTCTTTGCTTGGCGCACATCTCTCTTTTCTTTTTCTTCGAGAGCTCTTCTTCCCTTTTCTTCTTTTTCTTTCTCATTTCTCTTGCTTAGAATATTGGAAAAGGGATCCTAAATTCAACATTTAGCAAAGCGCAAACAAGAAGAGTTGTAATTCCAATTGAGATCCATTCAAACTAAAATTCCAATTTAGATGGCACCAATTGCTATAATCCACTATTTAAGAGCTGATTGAGACTGAAGTAAGGTCACTCTATAAATCTTGAGAATGCAATGATATGCTGTCCAAAAAAATAGGTAACCCGAGTAAGGGAATTTTCCTCCCACTCCAAATTTTAACCGAATAGAGACTTTAAGGGTTCAAAACAATTCAAACTTGTAGTCAAACGGAGACCTCAATCTTGGGAAACTCATGTTTGCTGGAAAAAAAATCCATAGTTCAAATTTGAAAATATTCCTCTTAATCAAATTTGAACAATCTTCTTTCAAATACCAGCCACTTTCAAATAAAAATAAGTTTATATCCACTATATTACCACAAAATCAGGCTCCAAAGACACCAAATATCGTGTCTTAGAGTATATCAATTACTCATTCAATATCAATTCAAATCCTTTTTGTCCTTTAAAAACTCAAGCACTCATGGCTGGTTCTTCTCCCAAGTGTGTCAAACGTGGCGTATGATAGTTGTCATATTTATCTCTTAAAAAGACACCTTTCTCTTGCTCATTTCTGAAAAATCCTTTAGGCAATGAAATTTCTCATAAGTCTTAAAAGGTTGGAGAATGAATTAGAAATTTGAAATCACCAAAACTAACTGCTCTTTGAGCTCGAAAAAGTTCCACAAATAATTTCTTTATGTTTGGAAAATCCGAGTACCATAAATCATAAAACAACTTCATTTAATCCAAAAAAAATTAAGTAAACTACTAGTCTTGAATAATGAGAGATCAAGCTAAGTTTCATACAAGTCTCATATCATTCTTCCATAATATAACCCAACTTCATAATCTGTAGGTCTTCATAACCTTGTAGGCAACTGATCTTGATCAAACTTGCAATATTTGAGTGCAAGATGATCAAGGTCATAATATCCTTTAAACTCCAAGTATTAGCATTCACAACTTCTCATATGAAAGCCATTTGTTTCTTGATGTAATATAGAGATTAAGGGCTCGGTACATAATATGAATGTATGGAAAAAAATAACCAAAAATCACTTATCTTTCCATGGTTGAATCTCTTCCATCAAGAGCACATTGTTTGAAACCTTCCAAGGTACTTAAGCATCACTTCAACGTGGGAGTCCTAAATCTTTAGCTCTGATACCATGTAGAATTTAAGACTCCTTCATATGGATCTCGAGCCAAAGAGGGAGAGGAGAAGGAGAAGAAGGAGAGGAAGAAGAGAAGAAGAGAGAAAGGAGAGAGAATTTAGAGATCGGATTCCAAGAGAAGGAAGACGAGAGTTTAGACGAGATTGAGAAGTGAGAAGAGAACTTAATGTTTTACCTCTTAGCCAAGAGCCTCTATTTATAATTTTTACAATGCCCTTAGGGCTAAAACATTACAAGAGAAGAGACGTAAATAGACAAGTAATTACATCTTCATACCATCTTTACGAGAAATCTTTTTATTTACCAATATGCCACCTCTTGGACGTGTGGGCTTTCTTCCTTGGACCTATGGGATTTCTTCCTTGGACATGTGGGCTTGAGGCCATCTTCTAACAAGAGTCATGATCAAAATTTGATCATTATGCAAATTTATGTGGATGATATAATATTTGGCTCTACTAACACGTCATTATGCGAAGAATTTTCTAAAATAACAAAGAGCATAATTGAAATGAGTTTAATGGGTGAATTCACTTTCTTTCTTGGACTAAAAGTGATTCAAATTGAAAATGGAACATGTATAAATCAGTCCAAGTTTACAAAAGGATTGATAAAGAGATTTAAGATTGAAAAATCTAGTCAATTAGCACACCCATGAGTTTCTCTCTTAAATTGGATGTGGACAACTAGAGTAGACCCATACACCCGAATTTAAATAGATGTACGATAGGGTCTCTTCTCTACCTTTTAGCTAGTTGACGGAACATTATGTTTGCGATATGGCTATGTACTAGATTTCAATCTGGCCCTAGAGAATCACACTTAGTGGCTATGAAAAGAACTTTCTATTATCTACTTTTAACATCAAACTTAGGACTTTGGTACTCAAATGCCTCTACTATACGCTTAATTGGGTACTCCGATGCCAATTTTGCTGGTTAAAAAAAAAAATTAAAACAGTACTAGTGGTAACTTTCAATTATTTGGAAATATGTTTGTTTCTTGGTTTTTTAAGAAACAACATTTCGTAGTCTTGTCTACCATCAAAGCAAAATATATAACAGTCAGAAGTTGTTGTGCACTACTTCTATGGATGAAATAACAATTAAAAGACTATGGTTTAGAGCAAAATGAAATGCCTATCAATTGCAACAACATGAGGGCAATATGCCTAGGTAAGAACCTAGTTCATCACTCTTGATCCAAATACATTGAGATCAGACATCATTCATATGAGATTTTATGAAAATTGAATTTGTTTCTACAAAAAAAAAATCAATTAGTGCACCCCATTAGGATTCGATTTGATTCTCGAAGTTAAGAGGCGAAGTAGACATGAGCCTCCATCAAATTAGCTGTGTTTTCATAGATAGAAAGCATATCCCGAACAATTTATACATGAAATGTGATATGAGGAGAAAAACCTTAATTTGGGCATGTATTATATGGCATGATTGGTCAACTTAAGGCATTAATCAATCAATGTAAATTGATTGCTCGATCAATCATGGAAAAACCCTAGTAAAATCAATGTTTGGACTTCATTTTAAACATTTTCCCTCCTCAAACTCTCAAAACTTTTTAAAACCATCTCCCAACCTTCCTTTTCTTCTTTCAACTTTCATCTTTCATTTAACACATTTTTGGTGGATTTGGGAATTCATCCACCGAAATAATACCATTTTTTCCTTGTGCACCCCATTCTTTTCCTCCTCCACATTGAAAAGAAAGGTTTTCTATATTTTATCTCTCATATTGGCATCTCAACCATGGTTCGTACCAAGAGGACATCAAGAGTTCACCAAAATGCCAGATTGGCATGGTTGTTTATCACACGAAAGCACAACAAAGCTGGTATGCTAAGTCCTTCCTCAATAGAAGATAGTTGAACCCACAAAATAAGACCTTGGGTTAGGCAGGTTTTAGGTAGCCTCATCCGATGAGATTTTTGGACCCTATGCCACCCTCCTAGGAGGGATTCTGCCTATCTTACCCAACCTAGTGAAAGTGTTCTATATGAACCTTGAGGTAGAAGAGCTTAATAATGGAGTCTTAAAACTCAAATCCTATGTCCAGAAGAGTTCCATCTTCTTGACCACCAGTGAGTTCAATGAGCTCTTGGGCACACCCAAGGATGGTCGAAGAGCTACATCAATGAAAGTTGGCCCAATGATTTGGAAGAAGCATAACCACAATCTATCATTGGTGCCATCAGCTTAGTCATTGTGCAAACCATAGGTGGCTCCTATGAATTCAAGATCATGGGTCTTAGGATGGAGCTCTGACACTTTATGGAGATAGTGACACACATCCTCAATCTAAGGAAATACATTTTCTTCATATTGACTAGTTGTGACACATTCTGACTTTGGGTATTGACCCAATGGATTCCTCTTGATTTTTCACACTTTATTCTACAGATAATAGATGTAGAGAACAATGTCACGACAGATGGCTTCCCTTATGAACAAGTTATTATTATGATTTTAGAGCACCACAACATTTCCTTCGAGAAAGAGAAGATCTTCATACTTGCCAAGAAAATGCCCATTGATGAGCTGCAGGTAAGCAAGTTTGAATTTGCGGAAGCAAAAGGTCAATGGGTGTCCAAGCACTCAAAGGGAAAAACAATTGAAGAGGTTGAATTCTCGTGAGATGAGGCCAATCCCGATAGGGCACAAGATGATTAATATGAATTTGTAAAGAGAGAGAAATTCCAAGTCCTCTAGTTCTGACCATCTTACAAGGATTGAGGATGACATATTAGATTTGAAGGAAACTATTGTTCACATTCAATCTACCCTAATCGAATGCAAAGAACGCCACAAGGAGCTTTAAAACTAAATTCACTCCATCATCGATTTGCTCTCTCTATCACGTCAGCCTCTGCCTACGTTCGTCTAGATTAGTAATCACAATGACAAGCTTCTTTTTTCACCCAGGATTGACTATTTTGTACTTCTTGTATATGTTTTCCTTATGGACATAGTTTGTTTATGCTTCAATTGTACACGCTTTTGAAATATGAATGCAAGCCCTTTGTAGAATTTAAGACTCCATCATATTCATCTCGACCCAAGGAGGGAGAGAAGAAGAAGGAGAAGAAGAAGAGAAGAAGAGAGAAAGGAGAGAGAGTTTAGAGCTTGGCTACCAAGAGAAGAGTTTGGATGAGTTTGAGAAGAGAGGAGAGAACTTAATATTCTACCTCTTGGCCAAGGGCCTCTATTTAGAGTTTTTTTAGTGTATGTTACAATAACTACTATACCCTTAGGGCTACAATCTTTACAAGATAAGAGACATAAATAGATATATAATTACATCTCCATGCCATCTTAATGAGAAGTCTTATTATTTACCAAGATGCCACCTCTTGGACTTGTTGGCTTTCTTCCTTGGATGTGTGGGCTTTATAGCCCATCTTCTAACACTCCCCCTCAAGCTGGAGGAGAGGAAACATAATAAATACCCAGATTGCCACATATAAAAGATAGAATCTTAGACGTAACTGGTTTTGTAATAATATATGCTACTTGCTCTTGTGATGAAACATGTTTGAGGGAGATTATACCAACTTGAAATTTCTCCTGTATATAATGGCAATCCACCTCAATGTGTTTTTAGTCCTTTCATGGAAGACCGGATTTGAAGTGATATAAATAGTTGTTTGGTTATCACAATATAGACCCATAGACCCATAGAACCTCCTTTATATAATCCCAATTCGACAAGAAGGGACTTGATCCATAGGAGTTCACTGACTGTGTGAGCCATAGCCCACTAGATCTTGCAACTACATTATGCCTCTTGCTTCTCCATCTAACCAGGTTCCCTCCAACAAAAGTGCAATATCCAGAGGTAGACTTCCTGTCATCAAGTGATCCATCCCAATTTGCATCCCATAAACCTTTTATATTGAAGTGACCATTTTTCTCATAAAGTAATCCTCTTCCTGGATCTCCTTTTTAATATCATAATATCCTCTCCAATGCTTGCCAAAGGGTATGTTGTGGTTTATGCATATACTGACACACCACACTAACTATATATGATATGTTTGGTCTAGTTACTGTGAGGTACATAAGCTTGCCCACAAGTCTTTGATATTTTCCAATATTAATATCAATATCTTCTCCAGAACTTGCACATATTTTATATTAGCTTCCATAGGTGTGTCACCTGGGTGACACCCAATCATTCACGTTTCTTTAAGAAGGTCCAAGACATACTTCCTCTGAGATAATATTATCCCATACTTGCACTAAAGAAATTCAATGCCCATAAAATAATTAAGAAGTCCAAGATCTTTGGTTTAAATTCATGACATATCATGTTTTTTACTTCTTGTATGCTATTAGCATCATTTCTAGTTGTTGAATTTATGGAAAAGAGCAAAACTTCACTAAGAGATCAAGTCCCCAGGTTGTTGGGGAGTGCCAAACTTCATGTCATGTACATGATCATCCATGACTCAAGAGATCATGTCCCAAAAGTAAACGGCAAAAAGTGTTTTCTGCCAGATTTTGAGAATCATGTACACGAAACGAGCGTGGGGCTCTCTCTCTGCCGCATACCCTCTTGCTCATTTCTACCATTTTGTTCCCGCACCCCTCTCTCGTTCCCGCAGTCCCTCTGTCATCTCCCTAAACCCCGAGCTCTCTGCTCCCTCTCTCGTCTCCACCGTCCCTCTCCGGTCTCCCTCTCTATGGCTCCATCTCTTGCTGCGAACATCCTTTCGGCATCCTTCTCTCTATCTCGGACTCCCTCTCCCTCTTCTTCTCCCTCTCTCTTATCCCTCTCGACCTCCCTCTCTTCTCTCTATCTCTTCTCCCTCTTTTCTCCCTTTCTGCATCTCACTCCCTTCTCCCTCTCGCTATTATCATTTCCCCCAAAATACCTTTCGATTTCCTGCGATTTCCCCTATTTCGATTTCGGTTTTCTTCGATTTTGACATTTGGGCTTCAATTTCTTAATTTCTACTTCAATTTGGCATCGATTTCCCCATTCAGCTTTGAATTCAGCCGTTGGCTTCGATTTTTCCCAAATTTCAGAAGGTATGACTAAACCCTAATTTTTTTCTGATTAAAAGAGTGTTGTAATTGATTTAATTTTAGTTTCAGTGCCTAATTTGGGGTTATTTGTGCATAATTGTGGGATTTAGTGTTACGGTTTAGGGTCTAAATTTTTTATTAGGGTTAGGGTTTAGTGTTTAGTTTTTTTTCATATTTTTTTTCAGTTAAGGTTTATTGGGTGGTAGGTTTAGGGTTTAGGGTTTGGGGCTTTTAGGGTTTTTAAGATCTAGGGTTTTTTATTTAACTTCTGGAATTAGGGTTTAGGGTATATGGTTTAGGAGGTTTTGGGGGTATGGGGTCTAGGGTTAGGGTTTAGGGTTTTAGGGTTTAAGGTCTAGGGTTTTTTTAAGGTTCTCAATTACAGTTTATGATGTTTAGTCCAGTTCAAACAAGGTTGAGTCGCCTACACAGGCATCCATTAGCCAACGAAACCCGACCTCCATCATTGACGAGGTACAATTCGTAGTGACTGTGAAGTCATATAGGGCTCTACCAGCGGTGTTCGGTGAATTTGGACTTGATGTGTGTGTGTATTTGCATTGTTTAATTCATCTCCAATGGAAATAGTTGATTAATTTTTGAATGTTTTAAAATGTTGTTTAAAAATTTTGAAGTGCTAAGGAATATTTTTGCCATGTGGTGAGGAGATTCGGGTGTTATAAATATCCACCATATGGTATTTTCTTATTTGTGGTTTTTGTTTTCATGATGGGTAATGGTTGTCTGGTAAAGTTTTTTCCATGAAGACAATCTCGGATTTAGATTGAAAATGGCTGCAAGAAAACAACCAAGTGGTCGATCATATGACTTGTGGAGCTTTGAAGAAGCAACAAAATGCTCGATCTTTTAGTCGAGTAGGTATATATAGGGAACAAGTTGCCCAATGGGGTTTGGAAGACGAGTTCGGTAGAAGAGGTGATGGGGTCCAATTACGTGCAATGGACAATATAGATAACGATGATAGCGATCGTCTTGTGGAAGAGGATACCCAAGTAAAAAGCTTTCGGAGGCAGCGTTCATTAGAATCCACAAGAGTCGCACAATTTCGAGATGACATAGCGACTTGCATGTGGAATGATAACTGATGATTGTATCTTTTGTTGTTTTTGAATATGTGTTGTTCTTATGTACTAAACTTGTAATTTGATGATTTTAATACTAATCACGAATTGGTTATTACAATAAAAATTTATTACATTAGTAATAAAGTTGTATATTTATTTATATATTATTTTTATTTAATTTTATTACTATATTAAACTAGATATTTAAGTCTGGTAAATAAAATATAGTTACAATATGCATTTGATCAATTGATTAATTTCAATTTTGTGGAAATATATTATTAATTAATACTACGCCATATTACGTTTTTAATAAAATAATTCTTTATTTACTCATTATATTTATTTTTTATTTATTGTATTATATTAGTGCTTTAATAGTGGTAATATTACGTACAAATATATAGTGTATTAAAGTTATGATTAGATCAATTTTTCCACTTAAATCATTCATTTTTAGGTTATAGTATATCATATGTTATTAATAAATTAATAGCTAAACATATTACATTCGTTTTTGTTATTTATAATGTTATTTATTTATTACTTGTAATTAATCATGTGCGTATTTCATTGGCTCACGTAATTACAATATTAATGCACAATAAAATATCTAATTCAATTAATAAATATATTAATTAAATAACTTATTCGTGTAGTAATACTGATTGTTTTACCTAATTTGGGGTTCAAGGATTATGTTGTAATTATAAGTGTACTGTAAAGGTTTAAGGATTCTCTTATTTTTTATGTTTTTCTAATTGGAGGGCACTGTAACACTGGAAACTGTTTTCCTGTACATGAAGGCGTCAACACTAACACCAAGTGCGAAGATGAAGTTCATGTACATGACTGACATGATCTTCATATTGGACATGAACTTGAACTTCAAAAATCCATTTTGTTGACTAACCCCCCCTAACTTGATGTAATCAGAGTACATGAACCTCTATTTATAATAAAAGAAAGTAGTAGAGTCAAATTATAATTAAACTACCCTTGTCCCAATTATTCCCACACTCTAACACTTAAAGATATGTCCTAGCATAATTAAATAACTCAACATAAATAGAAGACTAGCATAAATAAAACACCTTTAAACTGAAACTCTTCTATAAGACCTCCTTCCATAATAATTGTGGCTCTGTAAGACTTCTTATTGTGAGAGTCATGTAAGACTCTTCCATATTTGCTTTTCAATACTCCCCCACAAGGTGGAGTTTATAACTTCAGCTTGCAATGAAAAGGATTCTTGGTCTTCAATTTTCTTTTGCTGAAATTTTTTTTTTTGATAAATACAATTCTTCATAGATGCAAAAACTTCATCTTTTGTGCTCCCTCTTTCTTGAATATTTTCGTCACATAAAACTTACCGCAACATATGGAATAAAATACATTTTTCTTGTACTTTTTCTTCTACTTCTCCCCCTCAAGCTGGGACTCCCAGCTTGAACCAAATAACATAGATGTAGTAATAAGTTCCTCCATCATGGTGTCCCAACCCAGGCATCGACTCTCAAAGGTAGAAATGGGTGATAAGTGAGTAATACCTATCATTCATAAGACGACGATAAAAGACCCAAAAATATATATAAAAAGTTTCAATGGACTTAAAACACCTATATATATGTGTGTGTGTGTGTGTGTGTGTGTGTGTATGTATATAAAGGTGAACCAACCGAAGTAACGCACATGAGATTGGCCCAAAGGGGTATGAGAGTCAAATAAAGGATGGTAGGAGAAAGATAGCCAAAAAAAAGGGGTAAATATATATAAAAAGTCTCAATGGACTTAAAATACCTATATATATATATATATATATATATATATGTATGTGTGTGTGTGTGTGTGTGTGTGTGTGTGTGTGTGTGTGTGTGTATGTATGTATGTATGTATGTATATAATGGTAAACCAACCGCAGCAACACACATGAGGTTGGCCCAAAGGGGTATGAGAGTCAAATAAAGGATGGTAGGAGAAAGGTAGCCAACAAAAAGGGGTAAGTGAGATATTTTCCTGATATTGTTGATCAATAACAGCAAGTCAACAAGTGACTCAAAAAATTGGGCTTAAATTCGGATTTTTCAATGCTACAGGATACCATCATGACCTTTGATTCTTCCAATATGAATATATCCTTAAATATAGATCAAATTGACATGAAATTTTCTCCTTATGAAACTATACTTAAATACCTTTCATCCAAGTATAACTTATCTTTATAAAATATACTTCTTTTGTGATAAATAATCATAGATTTTGGTCTCTGTAATATGGCCGAACTAAGTACTTTTTCTCCTTTTGCTAGCATGACCATTGACGATCAATATCTCCACATAAAAAACTTAGATCAAGATTTGTTTGAATAGGTAATAAAATAGACTTACATATATTTCTTTTCATATATAATTCTCCATATAAAGTCTCATTCTTGATAGCATAAAATAGCTTGGAAGTTGAAGCTTTCTGTTACTGTTCGATCTCTTGCTATCTGACTTTTTCTACTTCATATATCAATTTCTCTTTGTAGATAACTCCGATTTCAAAAAATCATTTTTCCTTGGAAAGTAGACTCAAATATCTTTCCTTCAATAGGGACTGAAAAGAAAAAAAAAATAGATATGAACGTAAACTTCTAGAGATCATAGATCAGTAAAGGATCACATTATCGTTGTGGGTTGACCGAGTTAACTCTCAAAACCTGCTTTGATACCATCCTGTATTTATGGAAAAGAGAAAAACTTCATTGACTTGATGTAATAAGAGTACATGATTCTCTATTTTTAATAGAGGAAAAAAGTAGAGTACAATTACAATTAAACAACCTTTGTCCAAATTACACCCAAACTCTAACACTTAAAGATAAGTCCTAGCATAATTAAACAACTCAACATAAATAGAAGATTACCATAACCAAAACACCTTTAAACTAAAACTCTTTTGTGAGACCTCCTTCCATAATAATTATGGCTCTGTAAGACTTCTTATTGTGAAAATCACGTAAAACTCTTTCTTCAACACCAGTTAAGACAATATCATCAACATACATAAACCAATAATACCTTTCCTTTTGAGGTGTCTTTAATAAATACCGACTGATCTACAGAGCACCAAATAAATCCAAATCGTAGTAGTGCTTGGTTGAATTTATCAAACCAGGCCCGAGGAGACTATCTAATTCCATATAAAAACCTTTTAAGCGACAGACAGACTCCCCCTCAACCACATAACCAGGTGTTGAATTATATAAATTTCCTCACATATATCACCATTTAAGAAAATAATTTTTACATCTAGTTGATAGTTGTGTTGTGAATAGTTAGCGAAAAGTGATAACAAGATATGTATCAAATTTAACTTGGCAATAGGAGAGAAGGTCTCCTCATAATCCATCCCATAACATTGAGTGTACCCTTTAGCAACGAAGAGGATCTTAAGGCAAGCAACAGACCCAACCAAATTATGTTTGATGGTAAAAATCCATTTACAACCTACAATTTTCTTACCTTTCGAAAGTGGTGCTAAGGTCCATGTCTGATTTTCATATAAGGCTTGCATTTCCTCATCCATGACTGTCTTCCATCCTAGATGTTTCAGGGCCTCCTAATAAGACTGTGGAATAGATATTAAAGAAAGAGATGGAAGAAATAGATAACATGCGGAAGACAACTGATAGTGAGACATAAATTTGGAGATATGATAAGAAGTAGTGCAAGTGAGAGGTTCTTTTCTTAGAGCATTGGATCAAACATTAACATGTGGACCAAATGAAATAGGGGAAGCGGGACTTACCTCAGTAGGATCCAAAAACTCTACAATTGCGGTATCGGCCGATGCTTCGAACGTCTGAGTGACATCGACATTAAAAGTCACAATTGGGTGATGAGTGGGAATGAATGACCCGGAGGAGCATCATTCGAGGAATAGGATGATGTGTCCTAAAAAAGGTCACTTCCCTAGACACAAGTAACAACCAAAGAGTAGGATTGTAAAAGATATAACCTTTCTGGGTCTGAGAGTTACCCAAGAAAATGCATTTCATAGGGGGGAGCAAGTTTACTTTTCTGAGTAGATGTGAGATGGACAAAACAAGTACACCCAAAGACCTTCATGGGAAGAGAAAGTGGGTCTTCACTAGGATATGATACAAAATATGAAGTCTTATGACCAAGTACAGATGATGGTATTCTACTAATAAGAAAACATGCCGTAAGAATGGCATGAGGCCAATAAAAGTAGGGTACCTTCATCGAGTAGAGGAGGCCAGTGCAACCTCAAGGAGATGGCGGTTTTTTCTTTCAGCAACACCATTCTTTTGAGTTGTGTAGTCACATGATGTTTGATAATAAGGCCATTATCTTGACAAAAGGACTGAAATTCACTAGACCAAGTACTCTTTAGCATTATCAGACCTAAGTGCTTGAATTTTCTTACCAAACTAGGTTAATACCATAGCATGAAAGGCCTTAAATATAGAAAAAAAAATCCAAATAATTCTTTAAACAAATATAAGCAAGTAACCTGGGTAAAATCATCCACAAAGGTAACAAAATATTTAATATGAGAAATATTTGAGACACTCAATAGTCCCCACACATCAGAGTGTACTAAAGAAAAAGGAGCAATACTTTTATTTGTAGGGTGTGGAGAATATGCACTCCTTTGGTGTTTGCTTAACGGATAAACTTCACAATTTAAAGTTGACAAAGACTTTAAAGCAGGAAATAAATACCGAAGAGAAGATGGAGAAGGATGGCCAAGTTGGTTGTGCCATAATTGTGCCTTAGATGGAGAGGATGGAATTGCAGCTAACAGAGGTAGGTCCATGTAATACAAACCCCCTTGTTAACGGCCTCCACCAATCACCCACTTTGTTTTTAGATCCAGAAATATACAAGAGGGTGAGAAGGTGACAAAGTAATTGAGATGTTTTATGAGCTGACTTACCGAGAGTAAGTTTAAAGGGAATTGATGAACAAGTAGGACTTCTCGAAGTGGGATAGAGGGTTTAATAGAAGATGATCCATTGCCAAGTACTTTGGTTTAGGAACCATTAGCTATAGTAAAAAACTTATAGGGAATACATGGAGATAAAGAATGTAACATATGTTTATTACTTGAGAGATATTCAGAGGCTCTTGAGTCTATTATCCAAGATGAAGAGGATGAAGTAGAAGAAAGCAATATTGAAGCAATAGTGTAGCAGCCATAGGTGAAGATGTAAGGGAAGACCCCATTAATGACTTCATTTTCTGAAACATTTCATAATCTTCATGAGTGAGAGTCGTCATCCGGTTTGTGGTTCAACCTTTTCTTCTCAGTTATCATTTGTAACAGAGGCTGGAGTAGCTATGGCCCATTCTGATTTTCCATGAAGCTTCCAACAGGTTTCCACAAGGTGGTTTTGACCACCAAAATAAGTGCATACTCGAGGCTCTGTGCGAGAGGAACTAGAATCAATTCTACCACTTTTTGTTCGGCCTCCTCTATAATTTCTGGTGCGGCCTAGGTTGGAGGGTGATGTCCCTCTATTACCTGAATACATAGCAGATGAAACATCATTATTTGAGTTAAGAGAAGGATTTGGAATTCGCACCAATGTGACACTTATATCAACCAAGATGGAAGTGCGGAGGAGCTAAGAAGGTGAGTCTTAGTAACTTCAAGGTATGGCTTGACATTTTTCAAACAAATCACTACCGCTAAGGCTCCCTTTTTCCTTTCTTGAACCGAAATATCAGTGGAGTATGGTTGAGTGATCTTCCATTCTTCAATTAAGGCTCGAAACCGAGCAAAAAATTCATGAATTTGTCTCCTTGCTTAGTATTGAGAATTTTTTGCAATACATCTAATAACTTTTGTAAAGTCGTTGTACTAGAATATAACTTAATACAAGTGTCCCAAATGAAACCCATACTTGAGCATGAAAAATGGACTATCAAAAGTAATAGATGATAAAGAAACATAAATATGACAAACTAACAATTGTATTAGCTAATTTACTTCATCTAAAAAAAAAACAATGAAACTCCTAGCAAAAAGAAAATAGAAAAAGGGAAGAGAAACAAAAAAGAAAGATATCACATTTCATTCAATAAGCATATATTTGCCATGGAAATGGGTTCAATGCATTAAAAAGCTTTATAGAAGCCACATGCTACAACAATAACTTTTATGAAGAAGTTATGTAGAGCCTTGCATTTGCAAACTCCAAATAGAACTAAACATAAAAACCAGCTCTATGTAAAAAAAAAAAAAAAAAGCTTTGTAAGAACAAAATAATAATTAAAAAAACTAGTGATTTTGAGAAAAAACAAACTTGTGATGTTTTGAAAAAGAATTGTTTTCATTGGTTTTCAAGTAAAAGAGGCTCATGGTAGTTATAACATGTAAAGGAAGCTCAGATACATCATATGCTTTTTTATAAAATTTTCATATGTTAAAAAGTAGTGTCAACAATTTCCTAATTATTAGCATAGTGAAATAGAAGATTAACTATAAATGGAAGCATATTATTATGTCTTGTAAGGAACAAAGATAGAGGGAGGGAGGGTGAATAGGTTTATTTAATATTTCTTCTAGATTTGACTCATTTATTTATTTATTTTATTTAGTCCATAATTATGTTCATGATCTGATTAACCCACTGTGTCATAATGACTTCAAAGTAAAGGCTCATGTACACACAAATAAACGTACAATGAACACATGATTTATAGAGGTTCACAATCCTCTCTACAATCCTAACAATACTTACAACAAATTGCCTCCAAGACCACTTACCATGTTACCCATAGAGGGACTTATGTCATTCAATTAACCATAAAACTAACTTACAAAAGCTCACCTTCACACATGATTACAATAACAACTAGATTATCTAAACTAGATCAACAAAGCTTTATTTACTAGGCAACATTGCCTAAACACACAAAGGGATTTTGCAACAAGACGTCACTATGCACACTAGACCTAGACCGACAAAAGGATTTTCAACATTGCTTGCCTTCAAAATGACTTGTGGATCACAATAGCAGCACCTAGGCTTACAGTCTTTTCTTCCTCTTTGGCCAAACTGGCCTCTCTTAATAAGATTGAGGTGAAGAATGTTTTGCCTTACCAAGGCTTCACAAAAAAAATGTAATTACTTAAAATTCTTCGTAAATGCAAAAGCTTCTTCAATAGCAAAGTTTACAATACAATCATAGTATGGATAGGTACACCAATCCTAAGTACCTACCAACAACTCAATTAGACCCTTAAATGATCATATTTAAAAGTTCGAAGATTAGAATAAAATTGGATTGATTTTAAATTTTGGGGGATACTTAGAAGCAAACCAATCAAATGATATTATCATAATCTAGTTGGCAAGTAATAATTTGAACAAAATTGGTGATTTCAAGATATGTGATCTTTTAATTTAGACTTACTTTATCAAGTGTATTCTTATGAATTTAAATAAAAGGTACCTAAGCAGTTAAATTTTGAAAAAATCCCCAACACACAGAAATCGGAACGAAATCTTAATCTCAATGTATAAGCACTTTTGTTTAGATTTTCTTCACCAAGATAATCAATTGATTGCAAAATACATGCACATAAATCCTTGGATTTTATAAATTCAACCTCAAATTTATAACGAACCAACCCCATTTAAATAAGATATTAGAATAAATGAAATGATTTAAAACTAGATTTTATCATAAGAGATGCTAAGCTATTACAAATTTTAAAGTAAAAGCTTGAAATTAGCTTTTTTTTACGTGACTTTGTAAATGCCCGAACCCAATCCCCAAATTCGGTTTTGAAGTATGAGAGCACTTGAGAGAGGTTGTTTGTGCCTTACCGTCAAGAGAGACAAATCTTAAGACAAATTTTGCTAAAGTAGATGAGTTCAACATTCAATAATAGAGTCATTGAGCTAAAAAAATGGAAACTATGTCTTTCTTCAAATCACAACAAATATCATATAAAAAATCTCAAGAAAATACTCAAAATTTTATAATGAGCTACTAATCACACAAATATGTCATTTAAAATTTTTTGAGATCTATCTTGCCTAAATTGAGGCCTTCACTCTTGCTTAGAGACTATCATCGAACATGTCTTTTGAATGACTGATAGAATGGTCATCCATAGATGACTCTTTGTCTTCTTCTTGGTGTTTAGGTTAATTTTCCCAGGCATTCAAATAGTTGATCAAATAGATGCTTCCATTCAGATGGTCTTTGTCTAGTCGATCAACCTTCATAGATCACTCCTCTTTTCTTTAGTATCTTCAATTGTGTAGCTGAAGTAGTACTTTAAGTACATTTTCTCTCTTGTCTGATCGAATGGAGAATATCCAATTGAAGGACTTATCTTGGCCTTATTTTACTCCATTCTTTCTACCTTCAACAAGCTGGTCATTCGAAAGTGTGGGCAAATGGATTTCAACAAAGCCTTTCTGTAGTCGTTTCGTATTGATTTCTAGGGACAAGACATAAACATGAGATATCTCAAGGGAAGGAGAGAAAAGAGGGATTCTAGGTCTTGGGAGAGAGGAGAAATGGAAGAGGAGAGAGATGGAAGAGGAATATAGAGAGAAGTATATGGACGAATTTCAGCCAAAAGAAAGAGGCTTGAGTGCTCTACCCCGTGCCTTGAAGCCATATTTATAGTTGTGCAAAGGTGTTTTCAATGACTAAAGTGCCCTTAGGGCCACGTGATTAAAAAAAGACATAAGAGGACATACACAATCTTGCATAATTACAATTTTATGTCATCTCTATGAAACTTCTTCTTATTTTACTAGCCATGCCACCCTTCCTCATGTGTGTGTCTCTTAACACCCCCCCTCAAGTTGGTGTCTATAACTTCACTTGCAAATAATTTTGGTCAATAAAATTTTATGCTTGAGAAAGAAATTTTGATTGCCTTGCTTGGACTCATCTTGTTCTTGTTCACTCTTGCTTGTAATCTTCATCTTGTTCGCATCTTGTCTCCCCTTACTTGGATATTCTAGCCTCTTAAAAGTTGATTACCACGACACATGGAATTCTTCATTGTTGATTACCTCTATCTTATACTTTTTTTCTTCTGCCATTAAGCTGGGGATCACTTTGTTCTTTACCAAGAGACCCAACTTACACAACATAATGGTGAGAAAAGAAAAATCACTCCTAGTCATACGACAAAGCTCCATACACCAGTTAAAATAGTCATGGTCTAAAACACACTCCACTCAATTTTAAAAGGCGAAAAAATAGCCCAATATTAGGGCACAACAAAGAGACTACTCACTTTTTAAGGGTAGCTCAAACACAAATCACCTCTTGGGTGAGACTAAAAGACTTGAGTCAAGCTGGATTTTGGGCACACTCTTATACAATAAAAGTTTAGAGTCAAGTTGGATTCTGGGCACACTCTTAGACTTTTAGGTAGTAGGTTTATAGGTATTGCTATGAAGCGATTTTATCAAACATAAATTGAAAAAAAAGTACTTTGAGGAATTAAGGTGTGAATAAAAAGATTAGCTCTCATACTTCAAACACAAGGAGGTGCACAATGTAGCTCTTCATACTTCCAATTAAGAAGGATGCACTTTTAGACCAATAGATGGATAAAAAAGTGACCAGGTTAACTCAAGAGGGAGATAAATAAATATTCCTCTATTAACATGATGATAAAGGAAACTTCAACCCCCCACCCCCCCCCCCCCCCCCCCCCCCCCCCCCCCCCCCCCCCCCCTCAAATAAGAGTGTTTTGAGATGGAACATAATAATGAAAACTTTCTTAAAATAAACTTTTCAAATAAGGCAATTACTTTTTAACACAACTTGACCAATTTACAACGAAAATGTTCAACAAATAATTTTGGAATAAGGAGATATAGGACACTTATTTAATCTAGAATTAGGAAACAAAACTCTCTAAATAAAAAAATTTCAGACTTTGTCATAAATGATACTAAAGTCATAATGGGAAAGACTTCTCTTAATGTAACTAATGTAATGTGAGATCAACCAAAAGAAACTTTTATGGAAGGAAAGATACTCAAGTTGGTAAAATCTTAACTAGATTATGAAAACAAATAGTGTTGAAGAGTAGATAAGGAAGAGTCTTACATGATATACAATAAGAAGTCTTACAGAGTGTAGAAGTTAGGACCCATGAGAAGGACTCGAGGTAAATGTGGAAGAAGAAGGAGAGAAGAGAGAAGAGAGAGAAGAGAGAGAAAGGAGAAGGACGTGAGAGAGGAGAGTTTGGATTAAGGGAAGAAGAGAATGCGTCAAGGGAGAAGAGAGGGTGGTTGGACAATTTCTTAAAGAGAGGATTAGGCTTGAATGCCTTACCTCTTAGCCAATGCTCTTATTTATAGTGTTACAAAATCCTTAGGGTTACAATTCAATAGATTAAAATACATAATAAGACAACGTATTTACACCTTCAAGCCATCCTTATGGAATATACCATAAATAACCACTTTGCCACTCCTTTGACGTGTGGGATTCTAGCCTTGAGTGTGTGCTTGAGCCCATCTTTCAACACTTCCCCTCAAGCTAGAGGAGAAAATATATCATAAATACCCACCTTGCCACCTATATAAGATAGAATTTTAGTTGTAACTGGTTTGGTGAGGATATCAACTACTTTCTCTTGAGATGAAACATATTTAAGAGAAATTATTCCTGCTTGAAACTTTTTCCGAATAAAATGACAATCCACTTCAATATGTTTAGTTCATTCATGGAAGACTTGATTTGACATAATGTGAATAACTGCTTGATTATCACAATGTAGGGCCATGAAGCCTCCTTTATAAAATCCCAATTCAGTAAAAAAGAGTTTTTATCCATAAAAGTTCATGTCTAGTGTGGGCCATAGCTCGGTATTCTGCTTTAGCACTAGATCTTGCAACCACGTTTTACTTTTTGCTTTTCCATGTGACCAAGTTCTCCCCAACAAGGGTATAATACCCAAATGTAGATTTTCTATCATCGGGTGATCCAACCCAATCTGCATTTGAGAAGCCTTCTATATTGAAGTGCCCATGTTTTTTATATAGCAATCCTCTTCCTGGAGCACCTTTTAAGTATCATAGTATTCTCTCCAAAGCTTGCCAGTGAGTAATTTGTGGTTTGTATAATAATTGACTTACCAAGCTCACAACATTTGATATATCTGGCCTAGTTACCGTGAGATATATCAATTTTCCCATGAGTCTTTGATATTTGCTAGTATCAACATTTTCTCCAGTTGTAGCACACAATTTTTCATTCGCATCCATAGGTGTATCAACTGGTCTACAACCATTCATTCCTGTTTCTTCAAGAAGATCCAAGACATATTTTCTTTGAGACAATACTATCCCTTGTTTTGACTGAAGGACTTCTATACCTAGAAAATATTTGAGCTTACCCAAATCTTTAGTCTTGAACTCTTGACATTTCATATTCTTCATTTCTTGTATACTATGAGCATAATTTCTAGTAGAGATAATATCACCAACATACACGACCAATAATATCTTCCCTTTGATAATATTTTTAACATATACTGAGTGATCAACCGAGTACCTATGAAAGCCAAATCGTAGAAGCGCTTGACTAAATTTATCAAACCAGACCCGTGGGGACTGTTTAAGCCCATATAAATATTTTTTTAATCGGCATACAGACACCCCCTCAACCACATATCTTGGTGGTTGGACCATATAAATTTCTTCACATATACAACCATTTAAAAATGCATTTTTTACATCGAGCTTATATACTGGCCATTATGAGTTAGTAGCAATCGAGAGGATGATACGTATCGAGTTCAATTTTGCAACTGAAGAGAAATTCTCTTCATAATCTATCCCATAGCACAAAGTATAACCTTTTGCAACTAGTCGTGCTTTAAGTCAAGCAACCGACCCATTGGGGTTGTGTTTTATTGAAAAAACCCATGTACAACCAACCGGTCTTTTCCCTTTTGGGAGTGGTGCCAATGTCCAAGTTTGATTTTCATATAATACATGCATTTTTTTATCCATAGCCGCCTTCCATCCTGGATGCTTTAGGGCCTCCTGATAGGATTGTGGTATGGAAACATATGAAAGAGTAGCAAGAAACTGAACACACTCAGAAGATAAATGATGAGAAGACATAAAATTGGCAAATGGATGAGACTTAGTACATGAATGGGTTGCTTTTTGTAACACAATAGGCCAATAATCAAATTGAGGCCCAAACATAGGAGGAGAAAGACTTACCTCAAGTGGATCTGACAACTCCACAGGTGAGGGGACGGCCAGTGCTACAGGGGGATGATCAAGATCTTCATTAACCGGCACAAGCGGAAATGGAGTGTTAAGAGGAAATGTAAATCTTGGAGGAGCCTCATGTGAGAAGTAGAAGGAAGTGTCTTCAAATAAAGTCCCATCCCAAGATACCATCAACCTCCGAAGTGTAGGATTATAACAAATATATCCTTTCTAAGTTCGAGACTACCCCACAAAAATACACTTCAAAGACCGACGATCAAGTTTAATTTTATGTGGTGAAGTATCATGAACAAAACATGTGCAACCAAATACTTTAAGAGGAAGCGAAAAATAGATCTTCACCATGAAACAAAACAGAGTACGGACTTTGATTTCTAAGCACTGATGAAGGTAACCTATTGATGAGAAAGCATGTAGTAAGACTAGCATGAGGCCAATAAAAGTAGGGTACCTTCATCGAGTAGAGGAGGCCCCGAGCAACTTCAAGGAGGTGACGATTCTTTCTTTAAGAAACACCATTTTGTTGAGGGGTATAGGAACATGTTGTTTGATGAAGAAGCCCATTACCCTCTCAAAGCGATTTAAACTTGTTAGACAAATATTCCTTAGCAGTATCGGATCTAAGGATTTGTATTTCTTTCCCAAATTACGTAAGAACAATTGCATGAAATTTTTTAAAATTAGAAAGAATTTTTGAACTTTCTTTAAACAAATACAACCAAGTCACTAGGGTAAAATCGTCCACAAAAGTAACAAAATATTGAACTTGAGAAATGTTAGAGACCTTTAAAGGTCCTCATACATCAAAATATATTAATGCAAATGGAGCAGTACTTGGAGTTGTAAGACGAGGAGAATATGTACTCCTAACATGCTTGCTTAATTGACATGCGTCACAATTAAAATTAGACAAAGATTTAAGAGATGGAACTAAAGAATGAAGTGGTGAGGTAGATGGATAACCATGCCGGTTGTGCCAAAGTTGAGCCTTAGATGTAGTGGATGAAATAGCAACTACTGGTGGAAGAGTATAATAGTATAAGCCCCCTTTTTCATGGCTGTCACCAATTACCTATTTCGTAGTTAGATCTTGAAATATACACGAAAATGGTGAGAAGGTGACAAACAATTGTTTGATTACTTAGCTAATGAAGAGCAAATTTAACGGGAATTGAGGAACAAACAACACATCTTGAAGAGGAATAGACGCGGTAAGAGAGGAGGAACCCTTACCAGTACCTTGGTTTGGGAGCCATTAGCAATAGTGACAAATTTATGAGGAAGACATTTAAACAATGAATGAAGCATGTGTTTGTAATCTGTCAAGTGGTCGGAAGCCCTAAAGTCAATGATCCAAGAGGAAGGGGTTGAAGAGGAAGAAAACATAGCTGAGGCAATGGTAGTAGCAATAGTAGGTCCTGGTGGAGTAGAGGATTGATCAAATAAGAATTTCAACTTTTAAATTGCAACATAATCTTCCATAGAAATAGTCACACTCCTAGAATGAGAATCAGTCCTATCCTCCTTTTCTCAACAGTGACTTAAGCTGGATTGGATGTGGCCCAATAGAGCTTGCCATGGAGTTTCTAGCATGAATCCACAAGGTGGTTCGGACCACCACAGTAAGTGCACACATGAGGCTCAGTGCGGGAATGGGGTGGACCCATTCGACCACCTCTATTGCAGCCTCCTCTTGTATTTCTTTCGCGTCCTCAGAATTGGGATGATGTTCCCCAATTACCAGAGATCATAGCTGATGGAGCATCAATTGGAGAAGGAGGAGATGGAACAGGAATCCGTTACAATGTGGTACTTATGTCATCAAAAGAAGGAAGGGCAGAGGAACTAAGAAGCTGAGTCTTAGCCACCTCTAGATAAGGCTTAATATTGGTAAGGCAAATAGCTGCTGCTAGGGCCTCACACTGTTTTTCTTGAACAAAAATGTCGGTAAAGTATGGTTGAGCAAGTTTCTATTCTTGGAGAAGGCCAGGAAATCGGGCTAGAAACTCATGAATATTATCTATTAGTTTGGTAGCCAGCGTACTTTGGAAAATATCATACTCTCTTTGCTAGGAGGTGGCACATGAATAAAGCTTAGCACATGTGTCCCAAATATTCTTGGAAGTTTCCAAGTGGACCACATTGTTAGCGACATGCTTTTCCATGTTGTTAATAAGCCAACTGATAACCGTGTTATCATTTTTAACCCATTTACGGCAGACTTCTTCTTATTCATCAATCGGAGGAGGGATTTTGAGAACAAGACTGAGAAGGTCACGAGTAATGAGAACCCTCCGTATCGATTGTGACCAGCTGAGGTAATTGGAAAGACCTCTTTGTAGAATTGTAGTAATTCAGAGTATGTCACTCTTATTACACAAATGACCCCTCTCCATGTTGACGCAAATCAACTGTTGAGGTCAATTGTCAAAGGACCTAAATAACAATTACATAACGTAATTTGAAGCACCCATAGACCAAATTAGCCACAAAAAATAAGTAGAGAATATTTTCACGAGAATAAGCACCAAATCATGAAAAGATTAGTGTTTTTGTCAAGCGATAACAAAAACCAGCCACTACTCAACTTCTCTTATATTTATAAAAAAATAGAGAGAAGATAATAGATGTAACCCTTATCCTTAATCCAAACTCAACCACAAAAACGAGAGCAAATGTAGACATGGCCTTTCTTGGCAAATCGAGGGCAATTTTTTGTCAAAAAAATTTCCAACTCATGGGAATACTTCAACAAAAAAAAATTCAATTGATGAAGTTCAAAAATAGAAAAAAACACTAGGAATAAGTAAATGCTGGAATTCTAATCTTATGACGGTCATCCAACAACATAACCCAATCCCATGAGTACCGTTAGATTATAGAAATTACAGAAACATACGCTGGAAAACAAAATCAACAATGTTTGATTCACATCACATAAAGATAGCTGAATTCAAATCATAAAAATAGGGACAAACAACCTTTGATCAATCATGTAATCGTTACAAGCAAATCAAGACTATAACATCTTTTTTGTCATACAAGATAGATCTTTACAATGTTTATGGAGATTATCTAACTTGACGTGACTCAAGCATTCAAGAAGAGAGAAAAAAATATCAACCGTAAGGAGAGAATAATTTTTTTTTTTCTGATCTATTCGTGAAAAATATCCTTCTATAAACAACATCTTGAAAGGAGGACATAACTACTTGAATAGGGATCCTAAACTCCATGCTCTGATACCATGTAGAAGTTAGGACCCCATGAGAAGGATTCTAGGTTAACGTGGAAGAACAAGGAGAGAAGAGAGAGAAGGGGGAGAAAGGAGAAGGACATGAGAGAGGAGAGTTTGGATTAAGGGAAGAAGATAATGCATCAAGGGAGAAGAGAGGGTGGCTGGACGATTTCTCAAAGAGAGGATTAGGCTTGAATACCTTATCTCTTAGCCAATGTTCTTATTTATAGTGTTACAAAACCCTTAGGGTTACGACTCAATAGATTAAAAGACATAATAAGACAACGTATTTATATCTTCGTGCCATCCTTATGGAATATACTATAAATAATCACTTTGCCTTTCCTTTGACGTGTGGGCTTCTAGCCTTGAGCTTGTGGGCTTGAGCCAATCTTCCAACACGGAGCCATAATTATTATGGAAGGAGGTCTCACATAAGAGTTTCATGTAAAACATATTTTAGTTATGTTAATCTTCTATTTATGTTCAATTTTTTAATTATGCTAGGACTTATCTTTTTTAAGTTGTGGAGTCTAATTAACACTTTACGTAGAGTCAGGATGTGGATGAGGAGCCTGAGAGAGGTTAGAGAAAAGCATAGAGAGAATGGTGTGTCTGATTTTCCCTTGTAAACTTCTTCTCCATCATAGTGAAGGATTACAGCGGCAAAAGGATAGGACGTAGTCTCACCTTGAGGTGAACCCATATAAATATTGTGTATTCGTGCTAGATTATTTCTTCTTCTGCGATTACTATTGCTCTTTATAGTATTGAATTAGGGTGTCTAATTCCTAATAAGTGGTATCAAAGTTTGGTTCGTGATTAAGAGCAATGGCTGGTAGAGAAGGATTGACACTTGGAATCAACAAGTTTGATGGTATGAATTTTGCATTTTGGAGGATGTAGATGGAAAATTATCTATACAGTAAAAAGCTACACTCACTACTTCTGGATATGAAACTAGAAGGCAAGAAAGATGATGCGTGGAATCTCCTTGATAGACATGTGTTGGGAGTGATCCGGGTGACATTGTTGACGAATGTGGCTTATAACTTGGCATCGGAGAAAACCATAAAGGGAATGATGAAGATTCTATATGATATGTATGAGAAGCCTTCCACAAATAATAAAGTACAACTCATGAAATGCTATTCAATTTGAAGATGAAAAAAAAGCACTAGTGGCAATGTTTCTGAATGAGTTTAGCATGATTGTCAATCAATTGACCTTCATTCAGATTTAATTTGACGATGAGGTTCGTGCCCTAATTCTTTTGGTGACTCTGCCAATTAGTTTGGAGCCTATGAGGGTTGCAATTAGCAATTTTGTAGGCCTTATAAAGTTAAACTTTAATGATGTTCGAGATACTATTCTTGTTGAGGAAGTTCGTAGAAAGGACTTCGAAGAATCGTTGATATCTAATTCAGCCTCAAATGTTGATACTAGGGGCAGGAACTTCGAGAAGAATTCCAACAAGGGCAACAATAGATGGAAATCAAGGAATGGAAGAAGCAAGTCCAAATTTGGAAGGAAAGTGGTATGTTGGAATTATGAAAGTTTAGTCACATAAAGAAGAATTGCAGAGCACCGTAGAAGGATGAAAAGAAAAACGATGCTAAAATGCGGTGACTGAAGAGGTACAAGATGCTTTACTTTTGTCTGTTGATAGCCCTATTAACTCTTGAGTGTTAGATTCAGAAACTTCTTTTCACACCACCGCACAACGTGAGATCATGGAGAATTATGTTGTTAGAGATCATGGGAAGGTGTATTTTGCTAATAGAGAACCTTTGGATATTGTCGGTATTGGTAATGAATTTGAAGTGGTCCATTCAGGATTCACTTATTTATTACAAGCAGCGGATTTTCCTTCCATCTGGGTCCTAGTTGATTCCAGCTATTCTCTCGGCCTACCATGACAGTACACACGAGGGGATCCAGAAGACCTTGCACAAAATTCGATCTGATTTTTACTGGCAAGCCATGAAACCCTTTATTGCGACTTATGTGGGTGACTGTCAGGTATGCCAGTGCAACAAAGCTGAGCACTTGAGTCCAGCCGGTCTTCTCCAGCCTCTGGCCCTTCCTACGCAGGTTTGGGCCGACATTTCAATGGATTTTGTGGAAGGCCTACCCCTGTCCGCCGGCAAATCTATACTTTTCGTGGTGGTTGATAGATTCTCCAAGTTCGGACATTTTATACCGCTGGCTCATCCGTATATAGCAACACGGGTTGCTCAGACTTTCCTGGAGCAGATAGTCCGCTTACATGGCATTCTAGAATCCATTGTGAGTGATCGAGATGCAGTTTTCACAAGCACCTTTTGGCGGGAACTGTTTCGCTTGAGTGGGACGAAATTGAAGTTCTCCTCCACCTATCATCCACAGACAGACGGGTAGACTGAGGTGGTGAACTGCACCATCGAGATGTATCTACGGGGCTTGGTGGGGGATCGTCCACGAAAATGGGTTCAATGGTTTCCGTACGCCGAATACTAATACAACACTTCGTTCCACTCTGCCTTGCAATCCACTCCTTTCCGGGTTATATATGGCCAGGATCCACCTCGCCTTCTCTCGTACAACCCAGGGTCTACCCGCGTGGACGCGATTGATCAGGCACTCTTCGACCGGGATCTGCTACTACATAATATCACATAACGGCTATGACACGCCCAAGCTCGGATGAAGGATGTCTACGACCAAGGCCACCGTGAGGTCTCTTTGGAGGTTGGGGAGCATGTGTGGCTATGACTCCAGCCCTACCATCAGCAGTCTCTTGCAAGACCTCCACGACATAAGCTCTCACCCAGATTTTTTGGGTCGTTTCCCATTCTTTGATGCGTGGGACCAGTCGCCTATCAGCTCAAATTACCAGACACAGCCAAAATTCATGATGTGTTTCATGTCTCTCTTTTGAAGCCGCATTCCGAAGCACAACCTACATCCACTCCATTCCTACCACCGATTGATAATGGCGAGGTTATTATTAACCCAGCTGCGGTGTTACGCGTGCGGCTGACCAATGACCATTGGGAGATTCTCGTTCAGTGGACGGACACTGAGCCCGACGCTGCAACATAGGAACGTGTGGACATCTTCAAACAAGTTTACCCAGCTTTTGAGCTTGAGGAGAATCTCTTTCTCCATGGGGAGGCAGATGTTGTGGACTCAATACCACACCGAGTCACACAACGAAGGAGACAACAACAACTCACTCAATAGGATTTATTTCTTATATTTCTTTGAGTAGGATTTATTTCTTATATTGTTTTAAGTAGGAGTTATTTCTAATTACTTTATATGTAAGGGCATTATGGGGAATTATTGTAACCCTAACCCTAAAACTCCATGACATGACCTATTTAAGGGAAGGTATGAATGAAATAGGTAAGCTTTGAGATTTTAGAATAACCTAGTCTAAACAGGTTGAGATCACCTCTTGATCTCGAGTTTAGGGTTTACTCCAAAAATCCAACCTATCCTTCACCCCTCATTGCCATCCATCTTCACCCAAATTCATCCCTCATCATCCATACTAAGAAGAGGAGCTTCCTGCCCCTTTTCCAAGCCCAAAGAGAGGGTTCTCCCTCTTCATCAACGTCAGCAACCATCAAGGTTCTAACCCTCTTGACGAGCAGTAAAGTGAAAATTTTCTGGTCCTTCACGTGAAGGAGTTTAATTGTTGTTCCTAGCTTGGCGCCAGCAAGGAAAGAGAGGAGAAATATTCATTCACGTGGGCCAAGGCTTGCTACAAGCCAGATGTTGCATCTCTTGACATGCTACAAGCCAAGTGTTACATCTCTTGACGTGCTACAACCAAATCAGGGTTGAAACCTTGATTTCCGTGAGAAGAAAAAGGTATTCTTCCTTACTTTATTCTGGTCAACATTGGTGGATTAAATTGATATATTTAGTTATCAATATATTGCATTCATCAAGAGGCTTGTCCACGTGAGAGAAAACCAACAAGGAAGAGTGTTTTTCACCCTCATACCGAGTCCAGAGTGTTGGATTCACAAATCCCACACCGTGTTACTCGATCCATGACCCGAGACCGTAACAGTGCTGCCTTTAAAGTCACAAAGGGATCCATGGTTGTTGTACGAAGAGTTGAAACTAGAACTTTTTACATCACTCCTAGTTGCAGAGACACAATTGTAGTTACTGATGCTGTTACTTATTCTGATTTGTGGGATTATAGGCTCAATCACATCAGTGAGAAGGGAATGAAAGTGTTTCAGTCAAAAGAGAAACTACCATGGTTGAAATTTCATAAACAATAGTTTGTGTGAAGGCTGTATTTTTGGCAAGAAGAAAAGGGTTAGTTTTTCTAAGGCTGGAAAGGAGCTGAAGACAACAAAATTGGAGTTGGTTCATACAGATGTGTGGGGACCTTCAACTGTTACCTCCCTCGGTGGTTCAAATTACTATGTGACATTTATTGATGATGCAAGTAGAAAAGTAAGGGTTTATTTCCTAAAAAAATATGATATTTTTTATACTTTAAAGAGATAGAGAGCAATGGTTGAGAATGAGACAGATTTGAAGGTGAAGTGCAGGCAGTTAGATAATGGGGGATAATACATAGACGATGATTTCAAGTGGTACTGTGTTGATAATGAAATCAAGATGAAGCAGACCATTCCTGGAAAACCTCAACGTAATGGAGTGCCTGAGAGGATGAACAAGACTTTGAATAAGTGTGCTAGGAGCATGAGATTACATTGGGATTGCCAAAAATCTTTTGGTCTGATGCTATTATAACCACTACCTATTTGATCAACAGAGGTCCTTCAACACCATTGGATTGAAAAATACTAGAAGAGGTTTGGAGTGGCAAAGAAGTAACCTTTCTTTCTTGAAAGTGTTTGGTTGTGTTTCTTATATTCACATAGATTTTTCTATTCGAAGTAAACTTGATGTTAAACCTAAGATATTTTTCATTGGCTATGGTGGTACCAAGTTTGGTTAACGTTTCTGGGATGACCAAAGTCATAAGGTTATCGGGAGCAAGGATGTGATCTTAAATGAAGGTGCTCTTTGTAAAGATAGGTTGAGAACATATTCTCATAGCACAAGTAATGAAGCTAAGAAGTTTGAAGTGATTCATTTGAGAGATCTTTTAGTTATTGAGATGGAGAATATTACTCAGGAAGACCAAGAAAACATACCATCAGAAGTAAATCGGAACATTCATTTGACTGAACTCAGGAGATCTACTAGAACTAGCAGATGAACACAAAGATACTCCCCTGCGTTGAATTATATTCTATTGATTGATTAAGGTGAAACAAAGAGTTATCAGGAAGTCGTGCAAGTTGATGAATCAACCAAGTGGGAGATGGCCATGAAGGATGACATGGATTCACTGTTATTTAATCAGACATGGCAGTTGATCGTGTTGCCAAAAGGAAAGAAGGCTTTGCAAAATAAATGGGTTAACCGAATAAAAGATGAACATGATGGCAACACACAGTGGTAGGAATTAGACACCCTAATTCAAAATTAACAAGAGCAATAATAATAAACATAGAAGAAGGAAAAAACAAACACAAAAATAAAGACAACAAGAATTTATACAGCTTCGCCTCAAGGTGAGACTACATCCTATCTTTCACTGCTGCAGTAATCCACTATAAAGATGAAATAGTTTATAAGAGAAATCGCTCACACTTATAGATATTTTCTCTAACCTCTCTCTGGCCGCATCTCAAGATGCTCCTCCGATGATAAAACCCTAATAGCGAGACCCAAAAATATAAAGAGTAAACTTGGGCAACCGCGATACAAGAGTAAAATTTTCAAACTATGCTTAATGAAATAGCAGTAATATATCGTGGACCTGGCGGGGGGTTGGAAGGGCGCAGAGTCCCCACTCAATCCATGATATATTGATTGTTGTTTCATTAAGGAAGTTTGCAAATTTCACTCTTGTAAAGCGGTTGCCCTAATTTTCTCTTTATAATTGGGGGGGGGGGGGGGGGGGGGGGGGGGGGGGGGGGGGGGGGTGCTATTAGGGTTTTATCATTGTGAAGAATCATCTGTTGTGGCACGAGAGAAAGGTTAGAGAACAACACCTTTCAGGTGTGAAAATTCTCTTGTAAACTATTTAATCTTCATAGTGGATTACTGCATCGACGGAAGACAGGACGTAGTCTCACCTTGAGGCGAAGTTGTATAAATTTTATGTGTTATTTCTTACTTGCTTTTCCTTCTTCCATGATTATTATTATTGTTCTCTTTAGTTTGGAATTAGGGCGTCTAATTCCTAAAAAGTGGTATCAGAGCTTTGGTTCGTGGTGGAGAGCAATGGTTGGCGGAGAAGGTTTGATACTAGGAATCAAAAAGTTTAATGGTATGGATTTTACATTCTGGAGGATGTTGATCGAAGACTATCTGTACAGTAAAAAGCAGCATGCACCACTTCTGGATATGAAACCAGAAGTATGAAAGTTGATGAGTGGAATCTCCTTTATAGACAAGTGTTAGGAGTAGCCCGGTTCACACTCTCAAAGAACATTGCTCACATCGTGGCGTCGAACAAAACTATAACAGGAATGATGAAGATTTTGTCCAACATGTATGAGAAGCCTTCTGCAAATGATAAGGTACATCTCATGAAAAATCTCCTCAATTTAAAGATGACAAAAAATACATCAGTGGCATCACATTTGAATGAGTTTAGTACGATTGTAAATAAATTGACCTTCGTTCAAATTAAATTTAATGATGAGGTTCGTACCAAATTGTTGGGAATGAGGGTTGCGGTAAGCAACTTTGTAGGCAATGGAAAGTTGATATTTAATGATGTTTATGATACCATTGTTTTGGAGGAAGTTCATAGAAAGGACTCCGGAGAATCGGTGATATCTAATTTTGTCCTAAGTATCGATACTAGGGGCAGGAACTTTGAGAGGAATTCCATCAAGGGCAACAGTAGAGGGAAGTCAAGGAGTGGAAGAAGCAAGTCCAAATTCGGAAGGAATGTGGAGCGCTGGAATTGTGGCAAGTCTGGTCACATAAAGAAGAATTGTAGAACACCGAAGAAGGATGAAAAGAAAACAGATGCTGTAAATGCGGTGATTAAAGAAGTACAAGATGATTTACTCTTGTTAATTGATAGCCCTATTGATTCTTGGGTGTTAGATTCAGGGGCTTCATTTCACACCACTACGCACCGTGAGTTAATGGAGAATTATGTTGTTAGAGATCACAGAAAGGTGTATCTTGATGATGGAGAACGTTTGCATATTGTTAGTATGGACGATGTCAGTTTGAGGATGTCAAACAGGTCAGTGTGGAAATTTCATAATCTGAGACATGAGCCAAAACTTATGTGTAATCTTATCTCAGTAGGGCAGATTGATGATGAAGGTCATAATGTGACTTTTAATGGTGCTACCTAGAAAGTCACTAAGGGAGCCATGGTTGTTGCTTGAGGATTTAAAACTGGAACTTCTTACATCACTTCTAGTTGCAAAGACACGGTTGTAGTTGCTGATGTTGTTACTGATTGTGATTTGTAGCATTATAGGCTCGGTCACATGGGTGAGAAGGAAATGAAAGTGTTTTAGTCCAAAGGGAAGCTGTTACGGTCCCGGGTCATGGATCGAGTAACACGGCGTGGGATTTGTGAATCCAGCACTCAGAATTTACTCACTTCACATCAAGGGTCTGTGTATGAGTATTTCTCCTTAACCAATGCTTGGCCAGGAGGAAAGATCCTCTTTTGAGGGTCCTACCGAGTTGTTGTGCTAGGTAGAAGACCCCACAGCAATGCTGACCTTGCTAGAGCAAGGTGCTATCTTTTCTTGGTCACAGCAAAGAGGGTTTGGCCCTCTTTGTTGCTGCTCTAGCTAAGAATGCAATCCTTCTTTCTTAAATAACTTGAAACACGAGTTTGGGATAGATTAATACCTCTTATTTGATGCTATGATCAGCTCCCACGTTGCACCAGGAATTGCTCAAGATTTGAGGATAAAAATCCTCACTTTGCTGCTTGGTAAGGGAGGAATTGGGCCTCTCTTGCTGCTGCTGCCGAGAAGGAGGATAGACCTCCTCTTTGGGCTCGGAAAAGGGGAAGGAAGCTCCTTTTCTTAGTAGGGATGATGGTGGATGAATTTGGGTGAAGATGGATGGCAATGGAGGGTGAATGATAGGTTGGATTTTTGGAGTAAACCCTAAACTCGGGATCAAGAGGTGATCCCAACCTATTTAGACTAGGTTATTCTAAAATCTCAAAGCTTACCTATTTCATTCATACTTATCCCTTAAATAGGGAGTTTTAGGGTTAGGGTTACAATAATTCCCCATAATGTCCTTACATAAAAAGTAATTAGAAATAACTCCTACTTAAAACAATATAAGAAATAAATCCTACTCAAAGAAATATAAGAATTAAATCCTATTGAGTGAGTTGTTGTTGTCTTCTTCGTTGTGTGACTCGGTGTGCTATTGAGTCCACAACAGAAGCGACCAGGGTTGAAAACTATAAACAACTGTTTGTGTGAAGGCTGTATTTTCGGCAAACAAAAAAGAGTTAGCTTTTCTAAGCCTAAAAAAGAGCAAAAGACAGTAAAATTGGAGTTGGTTCTGTTATGTAGGTAATACCATTAATGCTTTAATTTTTTTTATTTTTTTTATTATTTTATTTTAGTTTTAGGCCACAGGGGTATTTTTAGAATATTTTATTTATAGGGATATTTTTGGAATATTTTATTTATAGGGGTATTTTTGTAATATTTTATCTTAAATCATGTGAGGGTGAACCCTATTTAAGGGATAAGAGTAATGAGAAAGACAAACATTGAGAATTAGGTTAAACAGGCTTAGAGCTCTCCCAGACGAGCTCTAGGGTTGAGGTCTCCCTTGATGATCTCGAGTTTGGATTTTCCCTTAGAATTATCACATAGCGGGAACACAATGAATGATTCTTCGTTCCAAGAATTATGGCACAAAGAAATTAGAAGCCCTACTTGCATTGGATAGAGCATCTGACAAAAGATAGTGTGCATCTTCCATTGAACGTTCTGCAATAGAGAAACTTGATGCCGTAGGAAAGAACACTGATTCTTCATTCCAAGAATTATGTATTCCCATGCACAACGAATTGGAAGCCCTACTTGCATGGTATAGAGCATCTGATGAAAGATGAAGTGCATCTTCCATTGAATGTTTTGCAAGAGAGAAACTCGCCGCCGTAAAAAATTTCACCGTCTCCGAGCACGAATTAAGCACCGAACGAGAGGTAGCAGATGCTGTCTTGGACTGGAAAACAAGACACAGGCAAGAAAAATTAAAAATTTCGTCCTGTTTACCAGCCGAAGTCCCTGTGAAAGGCCACTCTTCAGAAAATTTCAATATTTGCGTGCAGAGAGATCCAAAGCTGAACAACGGGAACCAAAATTTGGGGAAATCGGCAAGGTTTATGCCAAAACGTCGTCGATAGTAGACGATATTGATGCGACCCCAAATACGACTTTGGAGACCTTGAAAAACTCCGAGGACCTTGGAAATCAGAAATTAGAGGGGTATGCTGCCAAAACCTCGTCGGTAAGGGTTGAATTGGGTTCGACCTCAAAACATCACTCCTCACGGCCAGCAGAATGTTTTCCAAAACAACAGACTGAAAAATCCAATCCGACTCTATCTCGGCTAGTCAGTTTGGCCGTCCCTCCACTATCTCGAAAAATATACAAGCATCGAAGCCACAAAGGGCTGCTATTTGTCACCGAGAAAAGAGTAGTCATGACGGAAACAAATCCGGTGGGCTTTGGCTTCCGGATTCTCACTCTCTGTCACAATTTTGCTCTCGACAGTCTAGTGGGGAACCATCTTCGACGCAATTGGGGGTAAGCTTCGGAAACACCCTCGATTTTTAGGTCCAAAAGAGTTTTTCATGGTGTTGATGTGGCTCAAAAGTGCTGATCAGCTGCAATGCTGCTCAAAAATTGGGGGCGATGGTTCTCTGTTTTGTGAAGCAGAGAAACAGTGCCAAAAGTGATGGAATTTCAACTTGGGTGTATGCATTTCGAGATGCAAATTTTTGGAGTATGTCGGGATCCGTAGAAATATTTTTTTGGGGACGTTTGAATTGTTTTTTTTTTTTTGGTGGCTTTGGTTTTTTGTGGATGAGCACAATACATGTGTGTCTATTCGTTGTCAAATTGACAATGTGGGGCTTGATTTTTTGGTTTTCAATGATGAATCTAACCATGAAACCACTGTTGTGGTTTGTTTTGGAGAGAAACAGCAATTTGTGGGCACGGTTGGAGCTGCCTCTTCTATCATGAATCCAAAGAACTCTAGTTTTAAAATCAAACGCCTTATTAGCAGAAAGTTCTCTGATCCTGAGCTCCAGTCTGATCTTCATTCTTTGCCTTTCTCAATAACAGAAGGCCCTGATGGGTTTCCTCTTATTCATGCTAGATATCTGAGGGAATTGAGGACTTTTACCCCAACAAAAGTTTTAGGAATGGTTCTTTCAAATCTTACAAGTATAGCAGTGAAGAATCTGAATGTTGTAGTTGTAGATTGTTGTATTGAAATTCCAGTCTCTTTCACTGAACTTCCAAGGAGAGCTATTTTGGATGCAGCTTCTCTTGCAGGCCTTCATCCTTTGAGGTTCATGCATGAAACCACTGCAACAACTTTGGCATATGGAATCTATAACACGGCCCTATCTGAAAATGATCAATTAAATGTTGCTTTTGTGGATGTTGGTCATGCCAGCATACCAGTATGCATTGTGGGATGCACGAAAGGTCAACTCAAGATCTTAGCACATGCAATTGTTCATTCTCTTGGAGAAAGAGACTTCGTTGATGTTTTGTTCCGACATTTTGCTGCAAAATTTGAGGAGGAATCTAAGATTGATGTTTATCAGAATGCTCAGGCTTGCACTAGACTTCGTGTTGCTTGTGAGAAGCTAAAGAACCAAAGGCACCTCTTAATATTGATTGTTTGCTGGAGGAGAAAGATGTGAAGGGATTCATCGAAAGGGATGAATTTGAGCAAATTACTGTTCTTATTTTGGAGAGGGTTAAGGGCCTGCTTGAAAAGGCCTTGTCGGAAGATAGACTTACTACTGAAAACATTAATTTTGTTGAAGTAGTAGGATCAGGATCTCGTATTCCAGCGATTATTAGGATAATAACTAAGTTTTTTGGAAAGGCGCCAAGGCGTACTATGAATGCTAGTGAGCGTGTTGCATAGTTGGTGTATGGTGCAATGCAGCCAGGAGATGTTCAGAAGGCTGTAGAAAAGGAATTTGAGAAGGCTTTTCAAGACAGAGTGATGGAAGAAATCAAAGAACAAAAGAATGTTGTTGAAGCTTCTGTTTATGACATGAGAAACAAGCTTTGTGACAAGTATCACGACTTTGTAACTGCGTCGGATAAGGAGGAATTTTCTGCAAAACTCCAGCAAGTGGAAGATTGGTTGTATGAAGAAGGTGAAGATGAGAATGCCAATGAATTACCTCTGGGGGCTCCACTAGATATTCAGGTTGGAGCTCATTCAGAGGTGATAAATAAATTGGAAGAGGACGGGCAGTGGTTTGATGAAATGCCTGGACGATAGGGGGAATACTGTAATTTGCTTCTTAGCAGTTTGGGGTTTCTGAAATTGGTGCAAAATATGATCAGGGGGATGCTTTTTATTACCGTTATGGTTGATGGGTTCTGTCAAGAGGATTGTCTTACCGAGACTTTGGTTCTATGTGAGAGGACAGCGGTGCACCCAACAAACTGCTCCTCCCTTTGGCTGTGTAAATTATTCTCCCCTCTTCATTATGGGGTAGTGTGTCTCTCTGCCATGATATCAGACATCAGACTAGAAAGTCGCTGGAGTTGCAAGTAAATACCAGGAAGTTGTTCCAATTGTTGCCGTTGTTCAGCCTGTGCATCCTGCTCCTCTTTGACTATGCTTCTCAGTTCTTCATTGCTGGATGTTTCCCCTATGTTACCAAGCATAGTCAAAGAGGTGCAGGATGCACAGGCTGAACAACGGCAGAAATTGGAACAACTTCCTGGTATTTACTTGCAACTCCAGCGACTTTCTAGTCTGATGTCTGATATCATGGCAGAGAGACACACTACCCCAAAATGAAGAGGGGAGAATAATTCACACAGTTGTTATGGTCCCTGGTCATGGATCGAGTAACTCGGTGTGGGATTGGTAAATCCAGCATTGAGAGAGAGAGAGAGAGAGAGTTGTTGCTCTCGGATAGGAGGAGCGCAGCCTCCTTTTTGCAGCTCAACTGCTATTCTTGGTAAGGGGCAAGGAGCCCTTTTTGCTGATCAGACAGGAGGGGAAAGGCTCCTTGTTGATCATGGTTGAGAGGGGTTAGAACCCTCCCTACTGCTGTTTGGGTTAGGGGCTGAAAAGCCTCTAACTTGGACAGTCCTCGGATAAGAGGTTAGGAGTCCCTAACCTTGCTGCTTGCTGGCTTTGAGGCTGAAGAACCTCTGATTTTGGCTGCTCTCGTTAAAGGGGCTAGAAAGCCTCTATCTTTACTCGGAAAGAGAGAGAGATACCTTCTCTTGCTGCTGTGGACGGATGAGAGGCCGAAGCCTCTAGTTGAGCTCGAAAAAAGGAAAAAAATTCCCCCCTTGTTTTCGGTGAAGATCAAGGTAGAACAAAAATCAAAGAGAGAAGGAAGAAAACTCAGATTCAAGAGAGAACCTGAACCTAGAGTTCGTCAAGGAGACCTCCATTCCCTAGGGCTCGTCAAGGAGAACTCCAAACCATGTTTAACCTAATTCAAGACTTACCTTTTCTCATTCTCTTCCTCTAAGTAGGGTTGACGCCAACATAGTTTTAGGGTTTAATTTTACAATTCTGCTCCTGAGGCAATTTAACTTAAAATAATGCATAAAAACGAATTTAAAACAATATGAAAATAAAACAATTAACTCATTGACTCAGTGCGCCTCCTTTAGACGACTTGGTTAGCTATTGAGTCCTCAACATAGTGGGTTTATTTATAATGGTGTCCCAATCCAGACACCGACTCTCATGGTATCCCAACTGTCATATTTGTTAGAGTTAAATTTATCATGGTGTCCCAATCCGGGCACCGACTCTCATGGTGTCCCAATCGTGATATTTTTTAGAGTCAAATAAATTATAGTATGAGAAAAAGCATTGAGGCCACCTTTTCTTCAATAATAATGTCCTCAAAGAGACATAACAACTGCAACTGAATATAACACGTCCATCTTCTAACTCGTATAACATGAACCAAAATAATAAACCTTGTAGTAGGACCCATGAAATAATCATAATCTGATATAAATATTTTTTCTTAGATGCAGAAGCTTCATCTTTTGTGCACCCCCTTTCTTGAATATTTTGGTCACATAAACTTATCCACAACATATGGAATAAAATTCCTCTTTCTTGTACTTCTTTTACTTCTCCCCCTCAAGCTGGGATGTAATGGCAGTGATCCCAACCTTGAACCAAATATCATAGATGTAGCAATAAGCCCAAACAACAAAGATGTAGTAATAAGCCCTTAAACCAAGGAGAAGTGAGATATTTTTCTGATATAACAACTATTACGGTCTTGGATCTAACACAACAATTCGTAGGGAAGAAGAAGAAAAGAAAGAAAATCAAGCCGAAAGGAAGCTTGAAAACCCTAGGTTCGTTAAGGAAAACGCTCACCCTTAAGCTCGTTGAGGAGAACTCAAAACCCTTGTTTACTCTTATTCAATACTTGTTTTTTCTCATTATTCTTACCTCTTAAATAGGGTTCACCCTTATAAGGTTCAAAATAAAATATTACAAAAATACCCTTATGGCCTATGAATTCTTTAACTGAAATAAAATAAAGTAAAGTAGGGAAAAACAAATAATTAGACTCTAAATAACTTAGCAATGTTATTGCATGCATAAAATTACCTCCCCCCCCCCCCCTGGAGAAGGAGCTTGACCTCAAGCTTGAAGATAAGGTCTGCTTGCAAAACGTCTCCACTTGTTCCCAAGTGGCATCTGTGGTATCTGTGTCAGCCTTCTGGACGACATAACTGGAGCATTCCACCTGAGAAGCGAAAGAATTTTTTTTTATCCAACACTGCCAGCATCACTTGCTGTAACACACCCCAAAATAGTTAAGCAACCATAGAACAAGTTGAACTATCACCTGCTCCATTCTGGCAACTTCTGCTTCTACATTAATAGCCCTAGTGTGATCTACCCCAATGGCTGTCTCATTGGAAAAATGCAGAATATCCCCGGTAACCTCAGTAACCTGATTGAGCAGATTCCTAATTACTGCTAGTTGCCCAAGTTCACCCAGTGGTCCTTCACTTGTTTGTGCATACATTGTTGCTATGGCTCTACAAAAAATCAAAAACAATGTATAGGGCACAATAGTCTTGTCAGCCAATTGGCATTGTGGATGAACTTTTATCATATCAACGAAACTAAGTTGGAGGTCAGACTTGACAACAGCAATGTTGTTGGAATTGGGCTGAGAAGTTGGTACAAAGCCCACCCAGTGATGTAGAGAAATTTGTGTTTCATTTTCAGATAAAGCATTCCCCGCCCATTATCATGTTGACCATAAGCTTCATTTTAGCTCCATTACCAACCTCCCCCAAATAGAAAGATTTCTTCCCCATGAAACCCACTCTAGGATATTGATCAAGAATGGATTGTATGTTCATCACATGACTCCTCTCCACATCCATAAGTGAAGGCAATGCAGATGATGAGTTGGTATGCTAGAATTGTACATGGGGTTCGGTTTGTGACAAAAAGGAAAGTGAGCTGCTGCTATTGTCTCTATGTCACCTGAAGTTGTTCCTTATCAAAAGCATCTATCGGATACAGTAGCTCATAATGCTGCTTCCTCAAACGAAGTTTTGGATTTTGAATATTTGGACTAACATCAGACGCCTCGGTAGGGACAGGATACTGAGCTGCCAAACAAGCTGTAACCCAATCAAAAGTGAGGATCCACTTTCCATTCAAGATCCCCATAAGGAACTTCAACTTTCTGTAGTATCAGTGGACAAATGATAGTAACAAACAAAGAGAGCATTCGATGCTGGTAGAACTTGCTGGTCCCTATTACCAAAAACAGAATGAGCATCATTGATTGTTGTATATTTGGTATAGATGGCAACCAATGTCATTATTAAATTGCTATTCAGAGGAATATGGTTTGTATGAACCAAAGTCATGAATCCACAGACCACTATTGAAGGCTTTCAACTGGGCAGAAGTGGAGAGGACTAAAATAATAGCAACACCCCCGAGATTAACACCTACAGACCTCATATATTTTTAAGAACCCAATAGCCTCTTCAGTTGGCATATGCTGGGACTGACCTGCTCGACTGAGAATAACCACCCAGCAGGCCTCGTTTTCAGTCTTTGAAACCAGTCTTTGTTCAAAAAATTGCCCAACAATCTTTACTAAAATACCATGAGTGTAAGCACTAAATAGACGCAGGGAAGTGACTGCATCGAGTCCAACGGCATGAGTTTTCATTTTACCACACATTTCTAATGAAACTCTGTAGAACCCATGTGATGCAAAACCAGCAGCTTCCTCTACGGATCCACTATTATCCAAACCCCGAACTAAGGTTGTCATAGACAAAAAAAAAAAAATCTGGAGCATCTGCTCAATTACGGCTAATGAGTTATCTAACAATTCACATTTTGCATAGAAATTCATAATGGTAGTTACTAGTTTAACAGGCAGTTCCAACATGTTCCTTGTTATGTAGAATTGAACCCATTTGTCAGTGTTAAGAGCTCCAAGAATTGCACATGCAGCAAGAACAAAGATGACATATGTTGTCCCTGTGCTTCAAGAATCAGCAGTATCCTATACAGGACTGTAATCCTTGCCCCCAGCAACATCACGTCCCATTTCAACAAAACCTCTTATTATAGAAATCCAGTACTCCCCTTCTTTTGTAGGCATTTTATCTAGTAAAAGATCAGCCCACTGCAATAAAATTTCTTTCTGGGCATGTAATGCCACTTGATGTGATGTAACTCTAAATTTCTTAGGCTGTGTAAGAGACACATCGCTGCTAAGGGTCAGAATCAGAAAATGTAGTTTTCGGGCAAAGTTACCTTCAATACTGCAGGAAAAGTGTGCAGTGCTGAAAAAAAATTGACTGTAGCCATCCCACACGTTGCATACACATCTACTAACAAAACCCCATTATCTTGGTTTGCAGCATCTAATGGTCCACAGGTAGCACCCATTTTTGTCACCGATGAAATAAAGTCAGTCTTTCCAGAATTAATAGCACTTGCTTCATTCTGCTCTGCTTCTTCCAAATCCTTACTGTCAGTTTTCATCTTCTGCTATTGTGCATCTTTCTTCACTGCAACAGCATCAACAATTTTAGAGTTTTTCATCATCTCATTCTTCATGTGCTCTCCTGAAATATTTTTGATAGTAATATCCCTTTTATTCTCTACATATTCCAGGTGCTGCTCATCTGCATCCTTTCTAACAGTTTTTATTTTCTACTGTTGTGCCCCTTTCTGCACTGCAGCAACAACAGCAATTTGAAAATTTGTCAGACCGTTCAACCCAGTAGTCTCCCCTTTTTTTCTCACGTTGGCTACCATATCATTTCCAGAACTCACACCTGATTGAAGTATTGCAACGAACAGTGTCCGAGCGGAATACATATGACCCAAAAAATTAAGCACAAAGTTTTCAGATTGAACAGATGCAGTGGTTTTGTTCTCATCAACAACAATAAAAATCATCACCCATAGAAATCTCTCTATTGTTCCCAGAATACCCAAAAAATTCTCATCTCGCATTTCAGACGGAAAAACCGGAACTTCGTCAAAATTGGAGTAATGGCTCTATTGCTCTACTTCACGAAACAGAAAACCCCCATCCCCAAAATTCCAGAAGTGTTGCTGCTGTTCAGCCCATTTGAGCCCCATCAACCCCATGGGAGATGCATTTTGACATAAAAATCGAGGGCGTTTCAGAAACTTACCCCAAAATTTCTTCTTGTCGACTCTAACAGGTCCTGATTTCTCCTCCTGCTATCAACGCCATGTCTTCCACTGTGGTTCCCCTTTCTCTCGTCGCCCTTTCTCCCATGTTCTCCTCGCCTTGCCGGCTGTCGAAACAAGGGAAACTGGCGGCTGTCTGAAGAGTTGGGGAAGAAGCTTCTTGGACTTCTCGGGATAGCTATTTTGGAGTTCCAAAACTGAGGACGAAGCATTTGAAGCTTCGTGCTTCCCGTCCGAGACAGCGTCTGCTTGAGCGATGCTTTGCATTACGTGAATTTGCTTGAAGGAATGGCTTTGCATTACGTGAATTTGTCGTGGGCATTCGTATGTGTTGCCTCTCAATTGTAGAAATTTTAATGGAAGATTTACGCTCTAATACCAGTTGTTACAGTAAGGGAAACTTAAAAACCCTAGGTTGAGAACGTATACCTCTGAGTTTGTTGAGAGAACTCAAAACCCCTGTTTACTCTAATTCATTATTCTCTTTTTCTCATTACTCTTACCTCTTAAATAGTGTTCACCCTTACAAGGTTCAAAATAAAATATTACAAAAATACCCATGTGACTTATTAATTATTTAACTGAAATAAAATAAAGTAAAGAAAGGAAAAATAATTAATTAGACTCTAAATAACTTAGTAATGTTATTGTGTGTATAACAACTCAAACGGCGACGCAAAAAAAATATTTAAATTCGGATTTTTCAATACAACAGAATACCAACATAACCTTTGATTCTTCCAATGCGAATATATCTTTAAATATAGATTAGATTGACATGAAATTTTTTCCTTATGAAACTAGACTCAAATAACTTTCATCCAAGTATAACTTCTCTTCATAAAATATAATTATCAGAAGATAAATAATTTGATAGAAAATACACTTACATATATTTATTTTTATATATAATTCTCCATATAAAGTATCGTTCTTGATAGTACAAATACCTCAAAATTTAAAGTTTTCTGCTACTACTCTAAACCTTTTTTTCAATCTGACCTTCACTGTTTCAAATATCGATTTCTCATTGTAGACAAATCTGATTAAAAATTGGTTGAATATTTAAGAGAATAGACGTACAGGTCTTTGATATATATATCCATATAAAGTCTTGTTCTTGATAGCATAAAATACCTCAGAAGTTGAAGTTTTCTGCTACCGCTTGAACGTCTTTCGCAATCTAACCTTCGCTCATTCAAATATCGATTTCTCTTTGTAGATAACTTTGATTGGAAAAAAACATTTTTTTCATGGAAAGTAGACTCAAATATCTTTCCGTCATTATATAATTTGCAATATGAAAATCTCAGTATAGAGGTAAAAATATCAAACCAAGCTACTAGAGTAGGGACTAAAAAAATAACTACGAACCTAGACTTAGGGTTTAGGGTTTAGGGTTTAGAGAAAAGGATCTCATTATTTTTGTGGGTTGACCAAGTCAACTCATAGAACTTGTTCTGATACATGTTGAATTTATGGAAAAGAGAAAAACTTCATTGACTTCATTAACTTATTATAATCAGAGTATATAACCTCTATTTATAATAGAGGCAGTCCAATTACAATAAAACTACCTTTGTCCCAATTACACCCAAACTCGAACAATTAAAGATAAGTCCTAGCATAATTAAATATAGATAAAAGAAAAACATAACTCAAACTAGAACTTTTCTAGGACATGACCATAAGATAAAGATGCTTTTGTGAGTCCTTCTTGATCTTCCAACTTATGTGGATGTCAACTTGGTGTAATCATGGTGGGTCCTACTTCTTATGGGTTTGGGCCCATCTTGTGGGCCTTTCTTGGTTGTGTGACCTATCTTATACTACTCTTAGATATGTGGACCTTCCTTAGTCATGTAGGCTCATCTTCCAACATAAATAACTCAATAAAAATAGTGTTGGAATATATGATGTAATTAGGATGGCACTGATGTTTACGTTTTCTCTCTTCTTCACTCTCATTAGGGTGAAGGGTATACTTGTAATATTGGTAGTTTTGATATCTATAAATATACCTTATGGGGGGAGGGTTTGAATCAAGTCCATAACCTCTTCTCCTTCAGTTTTCTCCCAATGGTGTCTCTCTCATTTTTCTCCATGACATAAATTCATGGAGTCCTGAAAATCAACATGGTATCAGAGCATTGATTTTTAGAACTCACATCTATGGGTTCTTCAGGATTGAAAAAAAATCCATTTTTTTTTTATTTGCTCATATTCTGTTTTGTTTTTCGTCATTACTGAAGTCCCGTTCTGTTGCTGAGTTTTTCATATTTCTGCTGCAGCTGATTCTATTGTCCGAGTTATTGCATTTCCTCGCTCAAACCAGAATCTTAATCCAACGAGTTACTGCAGTTGTGGCAAGTTCTTAATCTTACTAGTTCTATTGTCGGGATAATCTTTCTATTACTGGTTCTATTGGTAACAGACTGTTACGGGCATATGCTCCCCAAAGCCGACGACATCGTGCTAGTGATCATGACTTGCTTGTTCTGCCTTGCCTATGGGTGGTCATGGGTACCTCTTGGGTGGTTAGTTCCCAATGAAATCTTTCCTCTGGAGACCAGATCCACTGGGCAGAGTATAGTGGTCTGCATCAATATGTTTTTCATAGCCGCCATTGCTCAGTGTTTCTTCGTTGCTCTTTGTCACCTCCGATATGGGATTTTCATCCTTTTCATTTGCTTGATTATAATTATGACGTTGTTCATCATCTTCTTGCTGCCCGAGACAAAGCGAGTTCCAATAGAGGAGATGCATTTCCATTTCTGGATGAAGAATCAATCTACCGTCAATCCAAAAAATTGATCCGACATTGTTTCTGTTTTTGGAGGCCGAAGACAACGGCACCAAGACACTGGCTGATTGATACTGCTAGTTGGTTGCCGTTTCTGGACGAAGACGTTGTCAAGTTCTGATTCGGAAGCAAGCATCCAGAAAAATTCAAGTCCGTGATCCTTTGTTCATCGGATATCTGCCTATTAATCTCCTCGCTGGTCATCTCTGTTGTTAAGCAGGTTAACAGAAGATTTCAAAAACTCTTTTCTGCTGCCGCTGGATTTCCGTACCGAGATACATATCTGTGAGTTTCCAAAATTTTTTATCTTCCTTGTTGGATTGATTTTATGGATGATTATTCGGAGGAGTTTATTATAGAAGCCATATTGCTCTGCTCCGTAAATTTGGTTGAAGCTTGATTAGCTGCCTGGATTTTCTCTGTTTGTCGCTATCTCTAGTTTTTCGGCATCGTGTGAAGAAGAAACTATTGGAAAATTTGATTTTCCTAACTTAGTATTGAATTTATGGAAAAGTGAAATACTTCATTGACATCAATAACTTGTTGTAATTAGAGTAGATGAACCTATATTTATAATAAAGGAAGTGTAGTAGAGTCCAATTACAATAAAACTACCCTTGTCCCAATTACACCCAAACTCTAACACTTAAGGTAAGTCCTAACATAATTAGGTAACTCAATATTGATAAAAGACAAATATAACTTAAACTAAAACTCTTCTTGGTCATGACCCTAAGATAAAGATACTTTTGTGAGTCCTTCTTGATCTTCCAACTGATGTGATAAGGATGCCAGCTCTTGGTAATCATTGTGGGTCCTACTTCTTATGGGCTTGGGCCCATCTTGTGGGCCTTCCTTGGTCATGTGGCCTATCTTATAATAATCTTACATATGTGGGCCTTCCTTCGTCGTTTGGGCTTGATCTTATCTTCCAACACTCCCCCTCAAGTTGGGGGTGAGAGAACAACATGAACTCCCGGCTTGTTGCAAATGATGTATAAAATATTTATGTATAAAATGGCACATCTTCCAATATTCCTTCATCTTCCAACATTCTCCCTCACGTTGTTGCGTCCTTCCATGAGGCCTTGCGGCATAATAAGTGAGAGTAAAAATCACTCCTAGCCGGTAAGCCATTGCTTCATACTCCAGTCTAAATGCTGGATGTAGGGCACACTCCACTGCTATCGGTAGTGTGTCTATCGGCATTGCTCTGAAGTGTCCCTCCATGGGACAACGACTCTCAAGTGGTAGGAGACATAAAAGCCATTACAGCAAAGGGGAGGGGGATAACGTAGATGTAATCATAAGTTCCTCCGTCATGGACTTTCAACCACAAATAATTTTCATCTTTTTGACGGGGATGAGTTCCTCCGTCATGGACTCCCAACCACAATTAATTTTCATCTTTTTGACGGGGATGAAGCTCCTCCATCATGGACTTCCAACCACAAGTAATTTTCATCTTTTTGACTAGGATGAAGTTCCTCCTTCGTGGACTCCCAACCACAAATAATTTTCATCTTTTTGATGGGGATGAAGTTCCTCCGTCGTGGATTCCCAACCACAAACAATTTTGATCATTTTGACGGGGTAAAATAAATGATGACATGAGGCCACCTCTTATTCAATAATAATGTCCCCAAAGAGACATAATAGCTGCAGCTGAATATAACACGACTAGCTTCCAACACATATAACGTGAAACCAAATAGTAAACTTTGTCAAAGAACCCATGAAATAATCCGATATAAAAATTTCTTCTTTGATGCAGATCTTTTGTGCTCCTCCTTTCTTGAATATTTTGGTCACATAAACTTACCCATAACATAAAGAATAAAATACCTCTTTCTTGTTTTTTTCTACTTCTCCCCCTCAAGTAAGGAGGTAATGGCAGTGATCCCAACTTGAACCAAATATCATAAAAGTAGCAATAATCCAAAAAAATAGAGATTTGTAAATAAGCACTCAAACCATGGAGAAGTGAGATATTTTCCTGATATATCAACTCAAACAATGATGCAAAACAATCGGCATAAATTCGGATTTTTCAATACAACAGGATACCTGCATGACCTTTGATTCTTCCAATTCGAATATATCTTTCAATATAGATCAAATTGATATGAATTTTTTTCCTTATGAAATTAGACTTAAATAACTTTCATCCAAGTATGAATTAACTTCATTAAATATAATTATCATAAGACAAATAATCTGATATTTTTTGGTCTCGGTCATCTGACTGAACTAAGTTTTGTTTCTCCTGTTTTTCCAGAACAACCATTGACTCTTCCAAGATCAATATCTCCTTATAAAAAAATCATACCAAGAATTTTTTAAATATTTAAGAAAATAGACTTAATTATATTTTTTATATATATAATTCTCTATATAAAGTCTCTTTCTTGATAGCATAAAATACCTCAAAAATTGATGCTTTCTACTGCTGCTCGAACCTCTTTTTCAATCTGACCTTTCTTGCTTCAAATATCGATGTATCTTTTTAGATAAATCAGATAAAAAATTGGTTGAATAGGTAAAAGAATAGACTTACAAATATTTCTTTTGATATATATTTCTTCATATAAAGTCTTATTCTTGATAGCAAAAAATACCTTGGAATCTGAAGATTGCTGCTGCTGCTCGAACCTTTTTGAAAACTGACCTTCACTCATTGAAATATCAATATCTCTCTGTCAATAACTCCGATTGGAATAAATAATTCTTATTTGGAAAGTAGACTCAAATATCTTTACGTCAATATATATCTTGCAATATGAAAAACTACATATAGAGGTGAAATCGTAATTAAAACTATGAGGGTAAGGACTGAAAAAACAAAAAAAAACTACGAACCTAGACCTAGGGTTTAGGGTTTAGAGAAAATGATCACATTACCTCCGTGAGTTGACCAAGTCAACTCACAGAACCTGCTCTGATACCATGTTGATTTTATGTAAAAGTTAAATACTTCATTGACATCAATAACTTGTTGTAATCAGAGTACATGAACCTCTACTTATAATAGAGGAAGGTAATAGAGTCCAATTACAATAAAACTACCCTTGTCCCAATTACACCCAAACTCTAACACTTAAAGATATGTCCTAACATAATTAAATAACTCGATATAGATAAAAGACAAACATAACTCAAACTAAAACTCTTCTTTGACGTGACCATAAGATAAAATACTTTTGTGAGTCCTTCTTGATCTTCCAATTGATGTGATAAGGATGTCAGCTCATGGTAATCATTGTGGGTCCTTCTTCTTATGGACTTGGGCTCATCTTGTGGGCCTTCCTTGGTCATGTGGCCCATCTTATAATAATCTTACATATGTAGGTCTTCCTTGGTCATTTGGGCTTGATCTTATCTTCCAACACTTAGGAAACAAACTTAATCAAGCGTCGGTTCAGCGCCTGACGCAACCCAGACCAGGCGAGAAAACCCAGCAACCCAGCAACCCGAGCGCAGTTACTAGTTCTGTTATGACCGAGTCAACTTGGACCAACTCGGACCGAGTCAACCCGACCCGGGTCAAACTGACTCAAAAAAAAAAATTTGCCTCGGAATATATGTCTGGGTCCCGATTTCTATGTCGATTCCTCCCACAACTTGGCTATATTGGTCTATTATTTGACTCGGTTCAATTCAGTTCTCTATCTTCGACTGGATTATTATCTTGGATTATTACCCGGATTTGGTGCAACTTCCTTATTTACTGATGGACTCGCTACAGACTATTTCATGTGTCCTTATTACTCTTAAGGACTTCTATTATTTACCGGTTTTCTGATACTATTCAACTGCACATATGGTGCATGTTATTTGGGCATTGGCTCATTACCATTGCTGCTATTGTGTCTCTTTGATTGAGATATTATTTCTGAAGAAGAACTCGGTTGCTTGCCTTGGGTTCATTATTTGCTGATAGTTGTTGGCATTGGTTCGTTTGATGCAAATTTTAAATTTCTTAGAAAAATAAATCACATGGTGGCCTTAGCATCGTATTTTCTCTTTACCCATTACCCATTACCCTTTGGCAGTCTTTCTCCTACCATCCTTTATTTGACTCTCACTTACCCTTATTCGCTAACCCATTTTAAAGCATTGCTTTGGTTGTCCCTTTTATTCATATGGGAATTTTAAGTCCATTTAAAATTTTTATTGGTACCCGTGGGTCTTTTATCGTCGTCTTGTGAATGACATGCATTACCCACTTTAGTGATTATTTTCACTATATTCGTTTGAAATCCTTGAGTTTGGTTTCGACTTATGTTTTATCATCCATTTTTACCTTGTGAGAGTTTGTGTCCAGTTTCATACTTATCCCCGTGATGGATGAGATTATTACCACATTTAAGTTATTTGGTTCAAGCTGGAATCACTGCCATTACCTCCCAGCTTGAGGGGGGTATTGAAATATTTGATTTAATTAGGGTGGCACTGATGTAATTAGTTTATGTTTTTTGTCTGTTCTTCACTCTTATTAGAGTGAAGGGTATACTTTTAATATTGGTAGTTTTCATATTTATAAATATACTTTATGGGGGGAGGGTTTAGATCAAGTCCATAACCTCTTCTCCTCTAGTTTTCTCCCAATGGTGTCTCCCTCATTTTTCTCCATGACCTAAATTCATGGAGTCCTGAAAATCAACAAATAGAAGACAAACATAACTCAAACTAGAACTCTTCTAGGACATGAGTATAAGAAAAAGATGCCAACTCGTAATTATCTTTGTGAGTCCTTCTTCATATTCCAACCAACTTTTAGTTATCTTTGTGAGTCCTTGATCTTCCAACTTATGTGATAAGGATGATAGCTCGTGGTAATCATGGTAGGTCCTACTTCTTATGTGCTTGGGCCCATCTTACAATACTCTTAAATATGTGGGCCTTCCTTGGTCGTGTGGCCCATCTTACAATATTCTTAGATATGTGGACCTTCCTTTGTCGTGTGGGTTTGGGATAACAAGTTCCTCCATCACGGTGTCCCAACCGTTGATATTTTTAAGTTCCTCTGTCATGGTGTCCCAACTGTTGATATTTTTTACGGGGTATTAAGTTCCTCCGTCATGGAATCCCAACCGTTGATATTTTTTATGGGGTATTAAGTTTCTCCGTCATGGAATCCCAACCGTTGATATTTTTGATAGGGTATTAAGTTTCTCCATAATGGAATCCCAACTGATGATATTTTTTATGCGGTATTAAGTTCCTCCATTATGGAATCCAACCATTGATATTTTTTACGAGGTATAATAAATGATGGCATGAGAAAGGATACCGAGAATAATGTCTCATCTAAAGAGACATAATAGCTATAGTTGAATACAAAATAACCATCTTCCAACACATATTATAAACTTTGTAAAAGAACCCATGAAATAATCCGATATAAAAATTTCTTCTTAGATGCACAAGCTTCATTTGTGCTCCCCCTTTCTTTAATATTTTGGTCACATAAAACTTATCCACAACATATGAAATAAAATACCTCTTTCTTGTACTTCTTGTACGTCTCCCCCTCAAGATGGGGTAATGGAAGTGATCCCAACTTGAACCAAATATCATAGATTTAGCAATAAGTCCAAATAATAGAGATGTATAAATAAGCCCTCAAACTAGGGAGAAGTGAGATATTTTCCTGATATATCAACTCAAAAAGTCAAGCAAAACAATGGGCTTAAATTCAAATTTTTTCATGCAATAGAATACTAGCATGACCTTTGATTATTCCAATGTGAATATATCTTTAAATATAGATTAGATTGACATGAAATTTTCTCTTTCTGATACTAGACTTAAATAGCTTTAATCCAAGTATAAGTTCTCTTCATAAAATATGATTATCAGAAGATAAATAATCTGATAGATTTTGGTCTCTGTCATCTGGCCAAACTAAGTATTATTTCTCTTTTTTTTTATCATGACCATTGACTCTTCCAAGATCAATATCTTCTTATAAAACACTCAGGTCAAGAATTGGTTGAATAGGTAAGAAAATAAACTTATATATATATTTCTTTTGATACATAATTCTCCATATAAAGTCTCATTTTTGATAGCATAAAATACCTCGGAAGTTGAAGCTTTCTACTACTGCTAGAACCTTTTTTTCAATTTGACCTTTGCTGCTTCAAATATCGATTTATATTTGTAGATAACTCCAATTGAAAATTAGTTGAATAGGTAAGAGAATACACTGACATATATTTCTTTTTATATATATTTCTCCATATAAAGTCTTGTTCTCGATAGCATAAAATACCTCAGAAGTTGAAATTTTTTGTAGTTGTTCGAACCTCTTTTGAAATCTGACCTTTGCTCGTTAAAATATCGATTTATCTTTGTATATAACTTCGATTGGAAAAATCGATCTTCCTTGGAATGTAGACTCAAATATCTTTCCTTAAATATATAATTTTTAATATCAAAATCTTATTATAGAGGTTAAAAACACAAAACAATCTACGGGTGTAATGACTAAAAAAAACCTAAACTTTAGGGTTTGGAGAAAAGGATCTCATTATCTCTGTGGGTTGACCATTTCAACTCACAAAACCTACTCTGATACCATGTTGAATTTATGGAAAAGAGAAATACTTCATTGACTTATTATAATCAGAGTACACGAACCTCTATTTATAATAGAGGAAGGTAGTAGAGTCCAATTACAATAAAATTACCAATGTCCCAATTACTCCCAAAGTCTAACACTTAAAGATAAGTCCTAACATAATTAAATAACTCAATATAAATATAAGATAAACATAACTCAAATTAGAACTCTTCTAGAACATGACCATAAGATAAAAATGTCAGCTTGTGGTTATTTTTGTGAGTCCTTCTTAATCTTCCAACCAACTTGTGGTTATCTTTGTGAGTCCTTGTTAATCTTCCAACTTATGTGATTAGGATGACAACTCGTGGTAATCATGGTGGGTCTCACTTCTTATGTGTTTGGGCCCATCTTACAATTCTCTTAGATATATGGGCCTTCCTTGGTTGTGTAGCCTTGGGCCCATATTCCAATAATAATGTTTGTAACAAACCTGACGAAGTGGCAGCAACATTAACTTTAAGATTGGCAGATTGTGTTGTCCCTTTTCCTTGCATAATAGACAAAATTTTCTGAATTTAAAAAGCAGGGAGACCATTTGTCATTGATGGCACTTCTTGGAATATTGGACCCTCCTTGACATTGTTGATGGAAGATTGATGACTATTGTTGCGTTTGAAAGGAGTACTTCCTTGAACAGGCCATTTTCAAGCATGTTTAGGGTGGTCTGGTGGGTACCCATTTAGTTTCCAACATGTTTCTTGGACATGATGGTCATAGTCACAATAAGAGCAATGCAAAAGTTTTCGATTAGGAGTAGAAGATTAAACTTGTCCACATCGAACAACCAAAGCTGCCGGTTCAGTCCGTTGAACGACCATGGCTAATTTTTCCGTCATCTCACTTATAGTCCCAAGGCTTCGCTGTTTCTCTTCTTGTACAATGGAAGGGTAAGCTTTGGCAACATTAGGAAGTGAACTCACCAATATAATTTGCCCTCGGATTGCACTGTAGGACTCATTGAGGCCCATGAGAAATTGCATCAGTCTGCGTCTCTTATGGTTTGTCCCGCAAGAACAAATAGTGTCATTTTAGGATCCTAGTTCATCCCATAATCTTTTAAGCATTGTGTAATAAGCTGCAATAGTCATCTGATCTTGAGCAAGACAAGCGATTTTCCTATCAATCTGAAAAATACGAGGGGCATTGCTTTGAGAAAAATGATCTCGGAGGTCTTCCCATACTTCCTGGGTGGTGGTAAAAAAAATAACGCTATCTACAATATCCGGTGTGAGTGAATTGAGAATCCAAGAGAGGATAATATCATTGCATTTTCTCCATGAAGTATACTCATCTGGTTTGTCTGTGGCAAACGACATTATGGTGGTTCCATCTATGAACCCTAACTTGGATTTCGCATTCAAAGAAATCGTCATGGCTCTACACCATGTCGAATAATTATCCTCATTGAGAGGTTTGGAAACAAGCACCATTCCTGGATGATTGGAATGGTGAATAAAATAAGGATTGACGGCATCAAACTTACCTCCATTCGAAGGTTGATTGTTCACCATGATGATGGGAAACGGTGATAAAGGAGGGCAAAGAATAATTTACCCCGAGCGGCGCTTGACAGTAGAAAACCATGGTTTGAGTTGATTTGGTAGAAAAAACTGGTGCGGTTCTGCTCAATTGGTTTCAGCTCCGCTGAGTCTGGGAAAAGGTGCTACTGATTTAATTCAGTGCAGGAGCACCTAGGTTGGTGTTGTAAATCTGCGTCTTCTCGCCTCTCACTTCGGAGCAAAGCGAGAGAAAAATAATTGAAGAAACTCGGGGACGACGAACAGTGGGATGATGAATGGTGGTGCAGTGGCAGAAAACAGTGAACAGCGAAGCTCGGTGAACAACGACGAATAATTTGGCAAATTTTTGAGTGAAAAAAAAAGCTAAAATCGCTCAAACTCTTGGCCGGACGAGGGAGTGAGAGCGGCAAAGACAGGGCAGAGTGCCTGTTCTAATACCATGTAAAATAGTGAAGTATATTTTTTCGTGTGATAATTTCTATTGAATGAAGAGGTAATATATACAAGAATTTTATAATCTATAATTGCGATTCTTGTGATTTTATACAATCCATTTACAACGGTTGAGTTAATTTTTTATATATCTTCTACCACTCGAGGATGCGGTAGAAATTATAGAGGTCAAGCAAGAGGTGGTAGAATTTGCTTTGGTTCTTCAAGGTCAAATAACAGGGTCTGCACTCATTGTGGTGGACTAATCCATCTTGTGGATACCTATTGGAAGCTTCATGGTAAATGAGATTGGGTTATTGCCAATCAAGCCTCAGTTAATAATGAGAAAAATGCAGACAAATCTGAGTCACAAAGTGGCAAGTAGACTATCAGCGATGATGATTATGAATTCTTGTAGAGGACGAACACTCTGATGATATCCTCTCCATCTTCTCCTGCATCTTCAACTATTACGACTTCACCACTGCTTCATGTATGATTTATGCCACTTCGTCCTCTTCATCTTGCTATTTGCTTAGTTCCTCCTTTCTTTTTCTATTCCACTGTTACACTACTGGTCAAGATAATATTATCTACATAAACAACCAAGAGTATTGTGTCGATACTAGTGTGTTGGACAAATACAGTGGTCAGTTTCACACCTTTTGAATTTGAGCCCAAGAATTACCTTACTAAACTTGTCAAACCATGCCCAAAGAGATTGTTTTAATCCATATATGGATTGCAAAGTTTTCTTACTTTCTCCCCCTCAACCAAAAACTAGGTGGTTGTACCATGTAAACTTCTTTTTAGAATCACCATTAAGAAAATCAAATTTTTATATAAATTTGGTGAAGATCCAATTGAAAAATTGCAGCAAGGGAGATGAGAATGCATACCTAATTCATTTTAGCAATGGGAGAGAAGGTTTCTTGTTAATCAATCCCGTAGGATTGAGTGTATCCCTTGGCAACTAATCAAGCTTTAAAACAAGCAACATTACTATCCACATTAAGTTTCAAAAAGACCCACTTGCACCCAATGGGTTTCTTTCAAAATGGTAATGTCATGAGATCCCAAGTGTGGTTGCAATGCATGGCTACCATTTCTTCCTCCATGACTACTTTTCATCCTAGATGTTGTAGGACTTCTTGAAAATATTTAGGAAGAGTGATGGAAGAAAGAGCTACAATGAAGGATTGACAACTTGGAGACAAACGGTGAGAAGAGACAAAGTTAGGTATAGGGTGGGAAGTAGAAGGCCGTGTAGGGATACATAAACAAGGTTCTTTTCTAAGTGCAATAGGCTGAGTGTCATATTGAGGGCTAAATGGAATAGAAGGAGAAGGAATTAAAGGACTAGAACTGTCAACCGACCCAATTGATGGAGGAGCCATGGGAGGAGAAGTTCCTTCAACATCTGGATGAAGTAGTTGATCGTCCAACGGTGCAAATGGTCTTGGTGCTTCAAAGGGATTTAAACCTATAAAATGTGAGTTTTGTCCAGAATAGAATGGTTAATTTTAACAAAATATGACAAAAAAAAAAATAAAGGTATAGAGAAATCTTAGATGGTTATGGTGGCTAAAGAGGTGCAAGGAGTCGTGATGAGAAAAAATTTCAATTTTTGGAAGACTTCATAATCCTCTTTTGTGAGTGTTTTTTTTTTTTTTTGAGTGTTGACCTCATTTGATTATCTTACTTGATTCATATTTATCGATCAATAGTGAAGTTTCTAATACTTGTCTCATTCATGATTTGAAAGAACACAATAGGTGTAAGAATGGGATTGTGTGGAATCAAGCTTACCTCGGCCTTAGCTGTAATAACCACGACCTCTTCAATCCATTCCTCATCCTCTTGAAGCATTAGGAGACTCTCTACCATGAGAGAACATGGCAAAAGTCTTCGAGGGATTGTGATATTGAGTCATCCCTTTTTTTATTGGAACTCTATACATGGCTGCACAAATATCATCAAAGGAAGGTTTGGCTATTGAACTGAGGGTTTGAGACTTTGCCACATCTAAATATGACTTCATATTTACAAATAAAATTACTCCAACCAACTCTTCATGTTGTTTTTCTTGAATATCCACATCAAAGGAATATGGTTGTACCAATCTTTCAAGTAACATCAGAATTTGGCAAAAAAATTCATTGATATTGCATTCTTGTTTGGTGGTGTACATGGCTTAAGAATGGTATAAATCCTTTGAAGACTACCGGTGCTAGAATATATCTTAGCACATGTATCCCAAATAATTTTGGCCATGTCAAGTTGCACAACATTATTAGCTACACTTTCTTCCATGTTATTAATGAGTCAATTTATGACTAATGTATCTTCCAGAGCCACCTTTTATAGTCTGTATCATCTTCATCAAGTGGTGGAGGAGATTTGACAAGGTGATTAGCAAGAACTTTTGTAATAAGGAATCTTTTGATCAATTGAGCCCAAGAAAGGTAATTTGAAACCCCTTTGAGGGGAATTATCGTTATTTTAAGAAAGTCAATTTTCCCATAATCTAAAGGGGAAAAGTGACTATTTTCAGCCATAATTGGGCTATTAAAGACTCAATCAATGATCTCTTAAGGGGAAAAATTCTAAGAGACCAAATATGAAAAGCTCTTAAAAAGGAAGGTTTACTTGCAATATTAGCAAAATAAAACAAGGAAAATTGACTAATGGTTACTCAAACAATGATCTCATAGAGAAAGGAAAGAAAATATTCTAAGAGACTAAATATGGGAAGTTCTAAAAAAGGAAGATTTACATGCTATAAAGGAAATTGAGTTACGGAAAGTTTTCTTTTTTTTTATTTCCAAAAATAATACAATTATGCTTCAAATAGTATCCCAAAAAATTTGGGTTTTAAATTAGGAAATTTTTGTTAAGAAGTACAAGGAACTCAAAGGGAAACATCTTAACTCAAGAAGGAATTCAGCCATAAAGACAAGACAAGTTTCCAATGACAAAAAAAGGAAGCCCACAATTTTGAGAGATATTTTAGGGCTGCAAAAAAAATCTTAATTGAGAAAAGTGGCTAAGACAAAAGAGGTAAAAAGGGATATTTTTCCATCAACTATAATCGTCCTCCTTGCATAGGATGGAGCAAAAAAAAAAAAAACAAGATTTTAAGAAGAGGAATACATGCTTGAAGTTGCTTGAAAAAAAGAGGTCATTTGGAAAAACATTTCTGACCATCCTTAATAAAAAACAACTCAATCAAATAAAAATCTTAAGAGGAATAATAAACTTATCTTTTTTGGATGAAGATACCAATTCTTGATCATCCATGGTTTCTCTCCACCTAGAGAAGAATTTTGAGCAACCTTCAATTAAGGCCCTAGATACCATGTTGATTTCTAGGGCCTTCTTCACTTACTAATAACAAGGGATTAAGAAACGAGAGAAAATGAAGAAGAGAGGAGGAGAGGAGAAGAGCTCTAGCTCATGGAGAGGCTAGGAGGAGAAAGCAAGGAGAGAAATAAGAGAGAAAAGGGGGAGATAAGAGGGAACACAAATTTGTGCTTAAGAGGATTGAGCTTATTGCTCTTCCCCATGTCTTGAGGTTCTATTTATAGTTATGAGAGAGTGTTTACAAAGACTACCATGCTGTTAGAGCTACATCCATCAAAAGCAAAAAAAGGCATAAGAGTACATACACTAGCTTGTATTATTACAACTTTATCTCTTATTTATAGAAGTTTTCCTTATTCATTAATCAAGTGACCTTGTGCCGTATTGACCATCCATGCCACTCCTAATCATGGGTGGCTCCTTTTAACATAAATTTCTTTCCATAAGAATTATCCAAACAATTAAAGTAGAATATGCAATTTGAAAAAAGAGTTTTGTGAAGGAACGTGTGAATTTTTGTTGGGTCCTATTGAAGAAGATGAATTAAATTTATGTGATGGCATAACTTATAACTCCTAAGTTTTCTTTAGTTCTTTATATTATGTCATATAAAAGGGTAATTTAGTCTCCTTTTGTATATTTTTTTTATTATAAATAAAAAAAGTAGAGAGGACTCATGTCATCAATTCGAGCCTCTCTTTGTGCCCTAATTTTCTTCTTCTCTCCGCATGAGGTGACACTCCTAATTTTTTTCTTCTCTTCGTTCTCTTTTTTTCTTCTTCTTTTCATATCTAAAAATTTTTCAAGTATGAAAACTAGAATCTAATATGGTATGAGAGAAGGGGTTCTAGGGTTTCATGTAAGCTCCTCAAAAAAAAAAAAATTAAAATAAAAACAAGAGTGGTTTATTAAGGTGGACATCCAAGACAGCCATTGGAAAGAAGAAAATCGAAGGAAAAGTTCCAAACAATTCAGAAAAGTCTCTAGATCTAATAGGTCCATTAGTTTTGTCTTTTTTTCTTTTTGCATCCTAATGTTCTTTTACTTTAAAAAAATTTTAGGTCTATGTATGAATTGTTGGATGTCCAATTCATAGAGTGAAAGCCTCATATCATGCAAAATCAAGTTTTTGAGGTTGAAATTGCTGATTCAAAAGTTGGTTTTTTATTGCAAAAATTCTCATTTAAAGTGTTGCTTGGAGTTGTTTTGAAATAAGTATCTCCTATAGCTTGAAACCCTTAAGTAGTTGTTGAAGAGTAGGTATGAAACAGTCTTACATGACTCTCGAAGCAAGAAGCCTCATAGAACCAAAATCATTATGGTGGAGTCTTAGAGAAGTATCATGGATGGAGATCTCATAAAAGAGTCTTAATTAAAGGTGTTTTACTTATGTTAGTCTTCTATTTATGTTCACTAGCTCAATTGTTCTTGGACATATTTTTTAGTGTTTAACTTTGGGCATAACTGGGACGAGGGTAATTTAATTGTGTACTCAAATTATAACAAGTTAGCGAAGTATTTCTCTTGTCCATAAATTCAATATGGTATCAGAGTGGGTTTTGTGAGTTGACTCGGTTAATCCATAGAGATAATGTGATCCTTTCTTGTTTATCATCTCTAGTAGTTCAAGTTCATATTCTCTTTTTTTTCCTTTCCTTTCCTTTCCTTTCCTAGTACTTGTTGTTTCCTTTGCATTTGAACCTTCATAATGAAGTTACATATTTCAAATTATATATTAAAGGAAATATACTTGACTCTACTTTCTAACTCAAAAAAAATTTTGAGACCAAAGTTTTCTACAAAGAGAAATCTATATTTAAAGCAGTAGCGGTCAAGTAGCAAGAGTAGTTCGAGAAACGGTAGAAAGCTTCAATGTTTTAGCCATTTTATGCCATTAAGAATGAGAATTTATATGGAGATTTATATGTCAAAAGAAATATTTGTAATTCAATTTTCTTACCTATCAAATCAATTCTCATTCTGAGTTTTTTGGATGGAGATATTTGTTACAAGGTGGGACCAAACCCACCATGACCACATGAGCTAGCATGACGAGTCACCACATGAGGTGGAAAGATGAGTCATCACATGAGCTAGAATCCTCATCACATGAATTGGAAGATTTGGCAATCTTCTTTGATTAATGTAATTGATTTATCTTCCCTTGATTGATGTAATTTGGTTAATCATGATTGATGTAATTAGAGATATTATGGATATTAGTGATATTTGGGATCCTAATTTATAGAGAAGTTTCCATAAATATGTAATGAAAAAAGTATAAATATGGGTCAGGATTCAACCAATCTCTCCTCTTCTCAACTCGTGGAAGAATCTCTCTCTAGCCTAAAGTCTTTTTTCTCTTTTTTTCTCTTCTCTCCTCTCTACCCGATCTCTCTCTCTCTCTCTCTCTCTCTCTCTCTCTCTCTCTATCTCTCTCTCTTTGCTCTTTTTATCTTCTCTTCTCCCTCTCTCATCTTGCTCGAGGTTTTATGCATGGGGTCCTAAATTCAACATGGTATTAGAGCATTGTTGGAAGATAAGATCAAGCCCAAATGACCAAGCAAGGCCCACATATATAAGATTATTATAAGAAGGGCCACATGATCAAGGAAGGCCCACAATATGGGCCCAAGCCCATAAGAAGTAGGACCCACAATGATTACCAAGAGCTGGCATCCTTATCACATTAGTTGGAAGATCAAGAAGGACTCACAAAAGTATCTTTATCTTAGGGTCACGACCAAAAAGAGTTTAAGTTTAAGTTATATTTGTCTTTTATCAATATTGAGTTACCTAATTATGTTAGGACTTACCTTAAGTGTTAGAGTTTGGGTGTAAATGGGACAAGGGTAGTTTTATTATAATTGGACTCTACTACCTTCCTCTACTATAAATAAAGGTTCATGTACTCTGATTACAATAAGTTATTTATGCCAATGAAGTATTTCACTTGTCCATAAATTCAACAAGCATCAAATTTATGATCCCCGCATCAAAAGAATGCTCTAAGAAGTTATGCTACTCATAGAAGGTTCTTTGTGAAACAAGATTAAAGCTTGTGAGATAAGTTTTTCATTCTTGTTTGTATGACATCATGCTCTTGGTTTTATGACATTTAGAAGATGGTTCATATATGATTTTATTTATTTCTTCATCTTATGAAATTATTGAGATTGATGCATCTCGGATTAGAAGAAGTTTACCAAAGCAGTTTTGTCGGTTTGCAAGTTCTTGGCTGAAAATCAGTTTATTTTGATATTTTCTACATAAAAAGTTATAATTTCATGGAAAAAAGATTTTAATCATGATTAAAAATGATCTTGAGCCTATTATGAGTGGTTTTTTATCCATTGGATTTCATAAATCTAATTACTTAGCTTCTATGCTAAGTTTCTGCATTAACCGAGTTGTTTGAAGAATTCTACTTGTTTTTGTGATTTTTTTGGAGAATTTTTTGAGAGCCAAGAGTTGGCTGATTGTTCTTGAAAAATAAACAATAGAATATTTTGTTTTAAATAAAATGAAGCAAGCATAAAATAATTAAGGAAGTGGTCCTTTGGAAAGTCTAGTTGGTGTCAATCTATTTGAAGAAAGATTGTTGTTTTTTGAGATCTTCTTGATTAGGCCTGATTTGTTTGATTTTCAATCAATCATATCTTGCATAATTCATGAGGAACTGAATCTAGACTGTTTTATTCTAATCTGGAGTCAAATATATCCTTGGAATGATCTAGGAAAGATCTAATATGGAATTGCCAGCTCACCTTACTTGATCTCATGCTTATTGATTGATTTTTGCTATTCTCTACAAGGAAGACTAGAGAATTGATTATAGAAATTTTTGGCTAGCAAATTTACTTGCCGAAGAGGGTTCCCTCCTTTCCTAAAGGCTTGATAATCTCGGGTTCTGCTCCCATCTACTCGAGCTAGTCTTGGCTGCAATTGAATCTCCAAACCGCTTACTTAGGCTACTTCAAATTTGAGTACATGAATTGCCTCTTATGGCTGAATAATACATAGGTAGCAAGAATGATATTCTTAAGATTACTACCATACCCTTGCGAGGAATATCAAATTTCTTTAGCTGGTCCACATCGGTTCGACTATTCCTTATAACAAGGGACCTACTTGGTCACCTCACAAAACTTGGGCCACCCATTGATGAAGAAGATGTTGCTTATGCTTAAAAAATGACACTTCGGTAATTAGTTGGTGCATCAACAGCATGGAAGAACCTATCTCCAACAATTTTGTTCATCTCAACACCGCCAACCAAATTTGGGAGACATGTGCTAAGTTGTACTCTGGCTCCGTCTACTTACTAGGCCATATGATATTCTCCAAAGAATGTTCGACACTAAACAAGGAGAAAATATCCATGAATATTTGGCTCATTTTAGAGGCCTTCTTCAAGAATAAAAGCTAGCTCAGCCTACCTCCATTGATGTCTTTGTCCAAGACAAACAAAAGGAAACCTTAGCCACCGCCATTTGCCTAGCAAATATTTAGCCATATCTCGAGGTTTCTAAAATTCAACTCCTTAGCGCCTCTGCTATTCCCACCTTTGATGATGTATGTGCCACATTACTTCACATTCCAAACTCTTCTTCCCCTTCTCCTACTGAAGCATCATCCACTATGTACTCCAAGCATAGGGGAACATCAACCGACCGTAGATGAGGTTGTGGAAAAAATTACAGAGGAGGACGAGGAAAAGGTGGAAGGAATGGTTTCTTCAGAACAAAAGGCAGGGACTGCACCCATTGTGGGAAATATGGTCACACTATAGATTAGTGTTGGAAAAACCATGGCATATCAAAATGGGTTAAGGTAATCAAGCCTCAGTAAGTGGTACAATGGAGGACCAGTCTACCCCACCTATAGAAAATAAAATCCTTGCCGACGATGAGTATGACATATTCCAGAAAATAAAAACTCTGATGGTCTATCCTCCCAAGTTCCTCCTCAATTGTTGGTGCCACCACCGCCTCGGGTATGCTCTATGCCACTTCCTTCTCTTCAACTTGGAAAAATGACTCAGGTGCCTCCGAGCATCTCACAAGAAACAAAAATCTACTCCACTCAGTTTCTCCTTGTCTCTCGAATAAATTTGTTACCATAGCTGATGGCTCCCAAACAAAAGTTCTCGGGAAAGGATCCACCTCTGTTACACCATCACTTCCACTCACAAATATTCTTTTTGCTCCTACCTTTCCCTTGAATATTTTATCTTATAGTTAGCTAACATAATATTTCAATTGCTCAATTACCTTCTCACCACTTCCTGTGTTTTTTAGGGTCTCATAACGAAGCAGGTGATTGGTGGAGGTCGTGAACAAGGGGGGCTCTACTACCTAGACATGCCTCAAATAAATGTTGTCTCAACCAAGGACATTGATACAAATCTATGGCACAATCGGTTGGGACATCCATCCGCACAATCTCTTCATCTTCTTTTTCCTATCTTTAAAGATAGGTCAAGTTTAAATTGTGAAGTGTGTCAACTGAGAAAACATCAGAGGACCACATACTCTCTTCGTCCAGAACTTAAAAGTGTTACTCCTTTTTCAATGATTCACACAGATGTATGGAGAGCGTTGAGTGTCCCAAACATTTTCTGAGTCAAGTACTTTATTACCTTTATTGATGATTTTACTTGTACCACATGGCTATTTCTCTTTAAAGAGATACTAAAATACCATCCATTTTTAAATCATGTCATGCTATGGTTGTCACTCAATTTGGTCAGAAAATCGAAGTACTTAGATCTGATAATGCCAAAAAATATACTTTTAGAGATCTTGACTATGTTTGTCAAGAGAATGACATTATCCATCAAACATCTTGTTCCTACACTGCCCAGTAGAACGAAAAAACCGTCACATTTTTTAGGTAGCTTGCAACTTATTGTACACCATAAAAGTACCATACTTTTATTAGCCGCATGCCATCCTTACCGCATCCTTTCTTCTAAATAGGCCACCATCTTCCATTCTCGGTCATAAATCCCCTTATTCCTTATTGTTTCCACATGGTGATCTCTTTTCGCTTCCCTTGAAAGTCTTCAGTTGTACATGCTTTGTTCATATTACCTCCCCACAACATAGTAAACTTGATCCAAAAATTTTCAAGTGTATCTTTTTAGGATACTCTCGCACGCAGAAGGGTTATATTTGCTACAATCCCACTCTCCAAAGGTTACTTGTGTCCAGGGATGTAACTTTTTTTTGAATACTCTTCATACTACTATGACAATGCCCCTCCAGGTCTCTCTTCTGTACAAGCCTCTCCTCGACTAATTGTGCCCCGTGCAATGAAAACTGTTCAATCCCTTGAAACACTAGTTGATACCACACCTGCGGTGTTTGCGGATCCCATTGAGGTAAGTCCATCTTCTCTTGTTCATTTTGAACCACAAGATGATACTCGACCCATCACCTTAAGAAAAGAACCCAAAACTTACACTAGGCTCTCTACTTCTCACCCCATATCCAATTTTGTGTCTCACCATTGTTTATCCTCTTCGTGTTATCAATTTTTTGTGTCTATCTCCTCCATCTCTATCCCACAGTCTTATCAAGAGACTCTGAAACATCCAGGGTGGAACGCGGCAATGGACAAAGAAATGCGGGCACTCTATGAGAATCAGACATGGGCTGTAGTTCCTCTTCTATTAGGAAAAAAACTCGTCGATTGTAAGTGGGTCTATACAGTTAAACACAATCCAGATGGGTTAGTTGCTCACCTTAAGGCCCACCTCGTTGCCAAAGGCTATATGCAATGTTAAGGGATCAGTTATGAGGAAACATTCTCTCTGGTGACCAAAATGAACTTGGTACATATTTTATTATCTCTTGCTGCTAATTCTTCCTGGGCGGTCTATCAGCTTGACGTGAAAAATGTTTTCCTCAATGGGGATATAAAGTAAGAAATTTATATGCAACAACCAACTAGATTTGTGGTTGAGGGGGAGTTGGTATGTCGATTGAAGAAATCCTTTTATGGTCTGAAATAGTCTCCTTGTGCATGGTTTAATAATTTTAGCCAAGCATGGATACGAGCCAGATTTCTTAGATGTTCCACAGATCACTCTGTGTTTTTTAAAGATACACCTAAAGGGAAAGTGATTTTGGCCGTATATGTTGATGATATTGTCTTAACCGGCTATGATCTCGCGGGCATTCAGGAAACCATGGAAACGATATGTGAAGAATTCAAGATAAAAGATCTTGGACTACTTAAATACTTCCTAGGTATTGAAGTACTACAGTCCAAACATGGAATTATACTATCTCAAAGGAAGTATGTCCTTGATGTATTGGAGGAGACATGAAATATGGGGTGTAGACTAGCAGCTATAGATTCAAATATATATTTTATCTACAGGCATTGGAGAAAATGTGGATATCGAAAAATATCAAAGACTTGTGGGGAAACTCATTTATCTCTGTGTAACAAGACCTGATATATCATATGCATTAAGTGTGGTGAGTCAATACATGCACAAACCACGACTTACTCATTGGAAAATACTAAAAAGAATATTGCGATAATTGAAAGGAGCTTCAGGAAGAGGGCTTCTCTATAAGAACCACGGTCACTTCAACATAGAAGAGTTCTTAAATGCAGATTGGGCTGGATCCCCGAATGAAAGAAAACTACTTCAGGATATAGTACAATGGTTGGAGGGAACTTGGTTACATGGAGAAGCAAGAAGCATAATGTAGTTGCAAAGTCTATGGCAGAAGCAAAATACAGGGCCATGGCACACATAGTTAGTGAGCTTCTATGGATCATATCCCTCTGATTGAACTTAGATTCTATAAAGAAGCTCCTATGGATCTATATTGCAATAATCAAGCGGCGATATATATCACTTCAAATCCGATCTTCCACGAGAGAACCAAGCACATTGAGGTGGACTGTCATTTTATACGAGAGAAATTCTAAGCCGACATATTATCTCTCTGTTGGAAGATGGGTCCAAGCCCACACAACCAAGGAAGGCTCACATATTTCAGAATGATGGGATATGTGCCCAAGCCCATAGGATCAAGGAAGGCCCACATATCTAAGAATGTTGGAAGATGGGCCCAAACCCACACAACCAAGGAAGACCTACATATCTAAGAATGTTGGAAGATGGGCCCAAACCCATAAGATATAGACCCATAGAAGGATTTCAGTTTAAAGGTGTTTTAGTCATGACAGTCTTCTACTTATATAGGTTTTTTAATTATGCTAGGACTTCTCTTTAAGTGATAGAGTTTGGGTGAAATTGAGATGAAGGTAGTTTAATTGTAATTGGACTCTACTACCTTCCTCTATTATAAATAGAGGTTCATGTACTCTGATTATAATTAAGCCAATGAAGTATTTCTCTTTTCCTTAAATTCAACATGGTATTTGAGCCGGTTCTGTGAGTTGACTTGGTCAATGCATAGAGGTAATGTGATCCTTTTCTGATTTATTATTTCTAGCAGTTTAGGTTCGTATTTATCTATTTTTTAGTCCATATACCTGTTATTTAATTTATGTTTTCACCTCTATAATTGGTTTTTCATATTTCATATTATATATTTAAAGAAATATATTCGAGTCTAATTTCCAACGAAAAATGAATTTTGGCAATCGGAGTTTTCTACAAAGAGAAATAAATATTTGAAGCAGAAAATATCAGATTGCAAGAGAGGTTAGAGCAACAGCAGAAGTCTTCAACTTTAGAGTCATTTTATGCTATCAAAAACGAGAATTCATATGGATAATTATATATCAAAAGAAAGATCTATTAGTCTAGTTTCTTTCTTATTCAACCAATTTTCGATATGAATTTTTTATATGGAGATATTGATCTTGGAAGAGTCAATGGTCATGCTAGAAAAAGGGGAAATAACAGCCCTTGCACTCTAACAAACCACTACCTATGTCAATGAAATTTCTGAACCCATCCTAAAAAAAGTTATTACACAAGAAGGAAGCTTTGCTTTGCAACATAATTCTTTAGTATGATCTCAAGTCCTCGGGATGTTCCTGGTGGATTCTCCGACTCATTATCCTATAAAACAACATTTTCAAAACCTTGAACTACTCACTCAAAATGAAACACGAATTTACAGAGCTCAATTGTTCCTAGTTTAAATCAAAACTATCAATTTCAGGAACCGGGTTCGATATACATCTAATCATGCTTGGAACAAAATGAAACATGAGTTTTAGAACCTGTTAACCCTAATCTAAAATCAGACTGTTGATTTTTGAGTTTCAAACTCAATATACACCCACTTATGACTAAAATGAACAAGACATGCGATTTTTGAACCTAAATAATCCGAAACGAATTTCAAACTCTAGATTTTCGGCAACCCAAACTCGGTACCCAGCTAACCGCATAAACTAAATAGAATCTGAAATTTTACAAACTTAACCATGCATAATTTATTGCCAACCTTCAATGTCAATAGTCCTGCTCAATACCCAATAAATCCAGCATGAACTAAATAGAACCTTGAATTTCAGAAAGCTTAACCATGCATAGTTTATTTCAAGCCATCAATTTCAATAATCCCTTTCAATACCCAATTAATTATGCTTGAACTGAAAGAGTATATGGAATTTCAGAAACTTAAACCACTCCAGATTCATATCTAAATATCAAATGGCAGTAGAATTCTCATGAAGAGGGGAACATCCTTATCATTCCTCTATTTTATGCCCAGTTTGAAACAATATAGAGTTTTAGTTATGATAAATGAATTTTCAAAATCTTAACATCCTCGAATTCAAATCACACACACTTAATTTCGAAACCTTCTCTCCACTTCACGAATGTCAATTTCAGAATTCTAAACCTAATATACCTCACATCATACTTAAAAATCAAATTAGAGCGTGATATTTAGAACCAATTCAACCTTAATCCCAAATTCAGGAATTCTAAACTCAATCTAGTTCTAATCATATTTAGATAAAATAAAATATGATATTTTAGGACCCAAATTAACCCTAATCCAACTTAGGAATCTTAATTTCAGAATTTGTTTGCACCCAACCTATTTCTAATCATGCTTAAATCAAACGAAACATGACATTTCAGAACCAATTTTAACCCTAAACTAATTCAGGAACTTCAATTTTAAAATTTTAAACTTAATCTACCTCTAATCAAGCTTAAATTTGAGACAAACATGAAATTTTAGAACTCATTTACCCTAAATCGGAACTGAAACATCAATTTCAGATGCTTAACCCAATTTATGCTTCTTTTGATACTTAATCACATCTGAAATACGAATTTTAAGAACCCAATTTGTTTTAATCCAAATTTGAATCATCAACTCAGAAATCCAAAAGGACAAGAATCATCTAATATTGTCTGAATAGGGATCATTGATTAAATATAATGTGTTTCCAGTAAAAGGTACTCTGGGGCTATGTGTCCCATTGTCCCACGAATTTGAGTTGTAACATGAGACATTTTTGTGTCAATCGGTTCAGGTAACCCAAAGTCTCCAAGAACTGCTTCAAAATCTTCATTTAGAAGGATATCGGCAGCCTTCCTATCTCGATGGATAATCTTAGGATTACAGTGCTCGTGGAGATACTCCAAACCATGTGTTGTGATAAAAGCTATATGTTTACGTGTGGGCCAGTTCAAACCTTTCTCCCCAGGTTTTAAATCTGCCGAAATGCATGTAAGACTAGCAATGTTTAAGTACCACAAAAATCATCAGATCCATAACATATCATCAAAGATATACAACTTCAAAAGAGAACCAAATTTTTATAAAAATAATCATAAGGAATGTCCATATAAGTTCACCAAGAAATCACTAAGTTCTCACCTAAAACTTTGATCAAGTGGGACAGATGTTTGCCAATTAAAGCTACAAGATGGAACACAGCTTACTTTCCTAAGCATGTATTTGTTGGTAACTTACACTGGTTTTCTTGTATCAAACCCCTTTGAGTTCTTTTCAGCCTCAAACAATTTAATGTTGCCTCTTATGGTATCAAGCCTCAAACTGTCCCCTATCAAAACCGGGGCCCAGACGTTCATCCAAGGTTTATTGCCAATCAGAGGAAGGCCACGGTAGGAGGTGAACAACATAATACTGCATCTGAGGGTATCGGCCATAGTCTAAAGGACATCCGGATGAATGTAGAGCCCCAAAATAGCAGTCTTCACCCAATTGATCTTCTAGCCCGAGGTGAGCTCAAAAAGGCCTAGGAGCCTTTAAGTTGAGCAACTTGCTCAAGACTGCAAACACCAAAACAAATAGTATCATCCACAAATTGTACGAAGGGGACATCAAATTCTCTCTAGCAGGAGACAGAGCTATGCCAACCAAAGTCTTTAGCAGATTTGATCATAGAGGACAAGTATTCAGCAACCAGGTTAAATAAGAGAGGGGAGAGTGGGTCACCCTGACGAAGACCTCTAGAGCCATGAAAATACCCACAAACTATGCCATTGAGAAGGTGGGACTACAAAGCAAAGGGGATACAACTACGAATACAAAATCTCCAAAAGTAGCCAAAACTCATACAATCCAAAATATCATCTAGAAGAGACCAGCTAGCCCAATCAAAAGACTTTTCAAGATTGAGCTTGAAGACAAACCGGGGGAGGCCGAATTTTGAAATATGGTTAAGTAGTGTTGGAAGATATGATGTAATTAGGGTGGCATTGATGCAGTTAATTTTGATTTATGTCTCTTATTTAGTCTTACTTGGGAGAGCGGTATTCTTGTAATATTAATACTTTTGATATCTATAAATACAACTTAAGGGGGAGAGTTTGTACAAGTCCATAACCCTATTCTGCCTCCTCTTTTCTCTAAATTTGTCACTCATCCTCTTCTCCTCCTAAAACCTTCTCTCCACAACTCTTCTATTTCTTCCCATCCCTTAATCATCATCTATTGTGATTATACATCATGGAATCCTAAGTTTTAATATGGTAAGGAAGGATCTAAGATGGAAAACCGAAGAAGGCTAGGAGGAAGAAGAAGAAGAAATAAAAAGAAATATGAGTTTCTTGTTTTTTCGTTAGTCTTCTTTCCGAATTTCTGATTTTCATTAGATGTTCCACTCACTCGATGTATTTTTCATAGAGCATATTATATACCATTGGAAATATCTTTGAGTCTAGTTTTTAAACCAAAAGGAATCATTGAAATCAGATTTTTCTAGAAAGAGAAATTGGCATATGAAGAAGAAAAGGTCAAGTAGCTAAAAAGTGTTGTGCAACAATAGAAAACTACAACTTTCGAGCATTTTATGCCATCAAGAACAATGCTTTATATGGAGAATTATATATCAAAAAAATAATTTTAAGTCTATTTTCTTAAATATTCAACCAATTCTCAATCTGAGTTTTTTAGATGGAGATATGATCTCGGAAGAGTTGTTGATCATTCTGGTCCAAGAAGAAAGAGTACCCAGTTCAGCCAGATTATAAAGTCAAAAATCCATTATGATATTTGTCTCAAAAGAAGTATTTTATGAAGAGAAGTTATACTAAGAGCAAAGGTATTTAAGTCTAGTTTCAAAAGAAAAAAATTTCATGTCAATATGAACTATATTTAAGGAGATATTTGCTTTGGAAGAATCCAAGGTCATGATAGTATCCTCTTGCATGCAAAGATCCGAATTTAAGCAGAATTATTAACTTCACTTTTTGAGTTGTTGTTATTGATCAATAATATCAGGAAAGTATCTCATGATCTGCCCTTGGAAAGTTTATGTTTGTTATCTAATAATATCTGGAAAGAATCTTTAGAAGATCATCTTATTTTCAAAAACTTTCCTTGATTTATTTGTCAAAGAGAAGAAGTGTTTCTATTCTGAATTATGGCAACTTCCAAAAAAAAGTAGTTACTTCATTTAATACTGCAAATTATAGAAGTATCTATGTAAGGAAAGTCTGATCTAGGATCAGATGCAAAACGTGTGTTTCTTCGCTGGTTATGAGAAATCCTTGCAGCATATTGACAACATTGTTGGAGCAACACTTGGTGTACTTATCCCTTTATGAAGTGAGCAGCCTTGATCAACCTATCACTCGGTGAAATCCTTTCAAGCAATAATTGGTCTAGCCTCAAGTTTTGCCTTCAGTTTTTTATCTTGCCATTCATAATCAGGTTCATTATGTAATTACATCTCTAAATGTGGACTATATTCAGAAATAGGACACTTATGTTGTAGGATGCTAATTAGTTGGTTTAATATGTCTAGCTTTCGGTTTGGTGTCTAAATTAATCATTGATGCAGTAAGCATGGAAGCAACATCCATTACTATTTTATTCACCTCTTCTCTATTTTTTAGAAGATCTTGCAGCTGCTCTCAAAACCAGCAACACTCAGTTTAGTTATTCTTTTTTAGCATATTAACAACACTTGGATTATTGGTTGCTTATTTCTCGGTTCCATCGTATTATTTGGTGCATATCTTCCTTATTCATGGATGGACTCGTAGTGCAGTATTTCATGTGTCCTTGTTTAGGACTTTCATTATTTGGTACGTGTTATTTGGGCATTGGCCCATATCCGCTACTGCTTTTGTTTCTCTTTGACTGAGATATTATTATTGAAGGACTCCTCTTTGGCTGGTCCCTTTTATTTATATGGGTGTTTTAAGTCCTTTGAGACTTTTTATTGGTAATTGTGGGTCTTTAATCGATGTCTTATGAATAACAGGCATCACACACTCTAATTTTTGTTTGTACCGTTGGGTCTTTTATCGTCATCTTGTGAATGACAAACATTACCCACTTTAGTGATTATTATCACTATATTTGGTCGAAATTCATTTAGGTTGGTTTCAACTTTATTTTATCAGACATTTCTATCATTTGAGATGTGGTTCCTGGTGTTGGGACACCGTGATGGAGGAGCTTATTATTACATCTATGTTATTTGGTTCAAGTTGGGATCACTACCATTACCTCCCAGCTTAGGGAAGGAGAAGGCAAGGGGTGGGGTGGGGGTGCACGGGTTATAAGATATTATGTAATTAGAGTGGCACTAATGTAATTAGTTTATGATTTATATCTCTTATTCACTCTTACTAGGGGTACGATAGGTGGGAAGGCTGAGAACACCATCTTCAATCTCCTACTAAAAAAATGGGAGCTCCAATAAGGCGGCCAAAGTGGGAGAGATTGAGGAGAATTGGATGTCTGGAAGTCTCGGTCGAATATGACACTCCTTGGTATAAAGAGCTGCAAAGAAATTAATTAAAGCATTATTAATAGAGGCTCTATCCAAGGTGAAGTCACTCGGTGACTCCTTCGACGAGCCGAGGTGACAAAATGGAAGAATTTTGTATTAGTGTCTCCCTCGGTGAGCCATTTGTATTTGGCTCGCTACTTCCAAGGCTACTCTTTATATATAAGAGATTGAAAATTGTTTTATAGGAGAATATGACTAGAGAATTCAGCGGGAGTGAAGCAGAAGCACCTTTGCTCTTCAAGGGGGAGAATTTGGACAAGTCCATAACCCTATTTTTCCTCCTCTTTTTTCAAAATTCGTCACTCATCCTCTTCTCCTCCTAAAACCTTCTCTCCATAACTCTTTTTCTTCTCACCTCTTAATCCTCTTCTACTGTGATTATACATCATGGAATCCTAAGTTTCAACAAGTAGTTCATGAGCAGTAGAGTCCAAAATATCACTTCCTAGAATGAAGGCACTTTCTCCACGATGAGAGATCATAAGTAGGACGACCTTGAGACTGTGAGCGAGGATGTGAGCGATAATCTTGTAGGGGCTTCAAACGAGGCCTATTGGTCTAATGTCTCTTGGGATGTCCACATTAACTTTTTTTTTTTTTTGGAATTAGGGCAATGATGGAAGCTCCAATGTTTTTGAAGATGATACCAAGAGTGAAAAAGCTATGGACCATAGAGATTATATCATCCTTCAAAAAGTGCCAACAGTGCTTGTAAAATTTCCCATTATACCCATCCAGCCAAGGGGTACGATAGGTGAGAAGACTGAGAACCCCGTCTTCAATCTCTTGCTAAATAATGGGAGCTCCAATAAGGCAGCCAAAGTGGGAGAGATTGAGAAGAATTGGATGTCTAGAAGTCTCGATCGAATATGATACTCCTTGGTATAAAGAGCTGCAAAGAAACTTATTAAAGCATTAGTAATAGAGGCTCTATCCAAGGTGAAGTCACTCAGTTGGTCATCCAACGAGCTGAGGTGGCAACATGGAAGTATTTTGTATTAGTGTCTCCCTCAACGAGCCATTTGTATTTGGCTCGCTGCTTCCAATGCAGCCACTCTTTATATAAAAGATATTGAAAATTTTTTTGAAGGAGAATATGACTAGAGAATTCAATGGGAGTGAAGCACCTTTGCTCTTCAAGGGAATATAGGTCGGAAATTTGAGATTGGTGAGAAGTTTTCTCATTGTTGGCATGAAAGACGACAATCTGAGGACCAAAATTTTTGCTTGCTCTTCAGAAAATTCAGTTTACGAGGGAAAGTCCAGCCACGATAGTTGGTACCATATAATTTAGACCACCAGGATTTTATACAGTCATCAAAATTCTTTTCAATCAACCAAGCATTGTCAAATTGGAATGGGGGAGAGCCCCATTTACCAATTTTAGTATTAATCTAGATGAGTCAATGATCAGGGCAAACATGGTTAAGGACCGATCCGTGAGTGTCCTAATAAAGTCTCAACCAGTGTTCGCCAGGGGGATGGATAACTGGGGCAGAAGTCAACAGCTCCGTCAACTTGTCTGTTGAATTTATGGAAAAGATAAATACTTCATTGACATATTATAACCATAGTACATAAACCTCTGTTTATAATAGAGGAATGTAGTAGAGTCCAACTACAATTAAACTACCCTTGTCCCAATTACTCCCAAACTTTAACACTTAAAGATAAGTCCTATCATAATTAAATAACCCACAATAAATAGAAGATTAACCTGACTAAAACTCCTTTAAACTGAAACTCTTCTGTGGCAAGCGATCATGATAAGGATGACAGCCCGTGGATATCTTTGTGGGTACCACTTGATCTTCCAACTTCTATGATAAGGATGCCATCTCGTGGTTATCATGGTGGGTCCCGTTTTTTATGGTCTTGGACCCATCTTACACCACTCTTAAGTATGTGGGCCTTCCTTGGTCACGTGGGATTGGGCCCATCTTCTAATACATGCTCTACCTTAGATATGTGGGCCTACCTTGGTCGTGTGAGCTGGAGCCCATCTTCCAACACTCCCTCTCAAGCTGGGGGTGAGAGAACATCATGAACTCCCAACTTGTTGCATATGATTTATAGAATCTTTTTGTATAAAATGGCAATCCTCCATATCTTCCAACACTCCCCCTCATGTTAGTGCTATCGTTCATGAGGCCCAGATGGAATAAGATAAGTGAGAGTAAAATCACTTCAAGTCGTATGACATTGCTCCATAATCCAGTCAAATAACTCATGTTGGATGTTCAACTCACTCATATCTTCTGTAGGTAGTGCCACTCCTATTAATGTAGGTAGTGGGTCTATATGTTGTTCGGAAGTGTAATAAAAAAACTCCTCCATCACCATGTCCCTCCACAGGACAACGACTCTCATGTACTAGGAATAATAAATGCCAATTCGTGGGGGGTATAACATAGAGTTAGTAATAAACTCTTTCATCACGGTGAAATTTACACAGATGTCCTTACGGGTAGGGGATGTAGTAATAAACTCCTCTGTCATAGTGATGTAACATATACTGAGGCCACCTCTTCTTTAATAATAATGTCTCATCCAAAGAGACAATAGTTGCAGCTGAAATGGGTTTGGGCCCATATAACATGACCATATTCCAATACATATAACACGAACCAGAATAATAAACCTTGTAAAAGGACCCATGAAAAAATTTGATATAAAAATTTCTTCTTAGATGAACAAGCTTCATTTGTGCTCCCCTTTCATGAATATTTTGGTCACATAAAACTTATCCACAACATATGGAATAAAATACTTCTTTCTTGTACTTCTTCTACTTATCCCCCTCAAGCTGGGAGGTAATGGCACTAATCCCAGCTTGAACCAAATATCATAGAATAAGCCCAAATCATAGAGATGTATAAATAAGCCCTCAAACCAAGGAGAAGTGAGATATTTTCCTGATATAGCAACTCACATAAGTGACACAAAACAATGGGCTTAAATTCGGATTTTTCAATGCAACAGAATACCAGCATGACCTTTGATTCTTCCAATGCTATAATATATCTTTAAATATAGATCAGATTGACATAAAATTTTCTCCTTATGAAACTAGAATTAAATACCTTTCATCCAAGTATAACTTCACTTCATAAAATATAATTATCAGAAGATAATAATCTGATAGATTTCGGTCTCTGTCATCTGGCCGAACTATGTATTGTTTCTCCTTTTTTTCCCAGCATGACCATTGACTCTTCCAAATCAATATGTCCTTATAAAAAAATCAGATCAAGAATATGTTGAATATTTAAGAAAATATACTTAAAAAAAATTATTTTGATATATAATTCTCCATATAAATTCTCATTTTTTATAGCATAAAATATCTCAGAAGTTGAAGCTTTCTCCCACTGCTGAAGCCTTTTTTTTTTTAATCTGACCTTCGCTGCTTCAAATATCAATTTCTCTTTGTAGATAACTCCAATTTAAAATTGGTTGAATAGGTAAGAGAATAGAATTACATATATTTATTTTGACATATATTTCTCCATATAAAGTCTCGTTCTTGATATCATAAAATACCTCGGAAGTTGAAGCTTTCTACTGCTGCTCAAACCTCTTTTGCAATCTGACCTTACCTCATTCAAACATTGATTTCTCTTTTTAGATAACTCCGATTGGAAAAAATCATTTTTTCTTGGAAAGTAGACTCAAATTTATTTCTATAAATATATAATTTTTAATATTAAAAGCTCATTATAGAGGTAAAAAAAGCAAAGAAAACTATGGGTGTAGGGACTGAAAAAAATATGAACCATAAACTACTTGAGAGAATAGATCACAAAAGAATCACATTACCTCTGTGGGTTGACCACGTCAACTCACAGAACCTACTCTGATACCATGTTGAATTTATGAAAATGAGAAATACTTCATTGATTTATTGTAGTTAGAGTACATAAAACTCTATTTATATTAGAGGAAGGTAGTAGAGTCCAACTACAATTAAACTACCCTTGTCCCAATTACACCCAAACTCTAACACTTAAAGATAAGTCATGTCATAATTAAATAACCCACAATAAATAGAAGATTAACCTGACTAAAACTCCTTTAAACTGAAACTCTTCTGTGGCATGTGATCACAATAAGGATGTTGAGTCGTGGCTATCTTTATGGGTACCACTTGATCTTCCAACTTTTATGATAAGGATGCCATCTCGTGGTTATCATGGTGGGTCCCACATCTTATGGGCTTGGGCCTATCTTACCCCACTCTTAGGTATGTGGGTCTTCCTTGGTCATGTGGGCTTGGGCCCATCTTCTAATACATGCTCTACCTTAGATATGTGGGCCTTCATTGGTCGTGTGGCCCATCTTACAACATTATTTGATATGTGGGTCTTCCTTGGTCGTGAGGGTTGGAGCTCATCTTCCAACATTGTCAAATGCCTTTTTGCACGCCTCATCAAACTCAAAAGCCACATCCTTTTGTAGCAACTTGCATAGGGTTAAATCTATTTTGGAGAAGTCCTTGATGAATCTGCGGTATAAACCTGCATGTCCAAGAAAAAAATGAACTTCCCGCACACTAGTGGGATAAGGTAAATATTGAATAATATCAATTTTAGCTTTGTCTACCTCAATTCCCCTAGATGAAACAACATGGCCCAAAACTATGTGCCTTATTCAACCATAAAATGACATTTTTCAGAAGTTAACACAAGGTTAGTTTCAATGCATCTTTGAAGAACAAGTGTAAGGTTATGCAAACAAGTATCAGAGTCTCCATAAACTGTGAAATCATCCATAAAGACTTCTATGATATGCTCAATATAATCAGAAAATATGCTAACCATACACCTTTGGAAAGTGGTTGGAGCATTGCAACGGCCAAAAGGCATGACACGATATGCAAAAGCCCCGAATGGGCGATTAAAAGTCATCTTTTCTTGATCCTCCAGAGCAATTGCAATCTAAAAATAACCTGAATAACCATCAAGAAAACAATAGTAAGAATGATCAGCTAACCTTTCAACCATTTGATCAATAAAAAGTAAAGGGAAGTGGTCCTTGCGGGTTACAACATTTAATTTTCTATAATCTATACAAACTCGCCACCCATTCTGAACACGGGTAGGAACTAACTCATCATTCTGATTTTTCACAACAGTTATTCCAGTCTTTCTAGGAACCACTTAAACTGGGCTGACCCATGTGCTATTTGAAATAAGATAAGTCACTCCAACTTCAAGAAGTTTGAGGATCTCCTTCTTTACTACATCCATCATGGGCGGGTTCAATCTTCTTTGTGGTTGACGAGAAGGCTTTGCTCCCTCTTCAAGTAAGATACAATGCATGCATGTAGATGAGCTAATTCCTTTAATATATGTAATTGTCCAACCAATAGCCATCTTATGCTCCTTAAGTACCAGCACAAGCTTTTCTTCTTGTGGTGCACTAAGTTTACTGGAGATGATCAGTGGTAATGTTCCTCCATCTCCAAGGAACACGTACTTGAGGTGACTGGGGAGTGGCTTCAAATCTGGCCTGGGAGCCTACAAAATAGAGGGTAAAGGCCTCTCATTAGAAACTGTTAACGCAATATAAATAACGTTACCTGACTGCTGTAACTGTGGAATATCATTCAATGCTACAACAGTTTCCTACAAATCAAAACTCAAGGCTAACTCCTCAATCTCTTTCTCAAGATTGCCAAATTTTAATTCATCTTTCCATCAAGTTCAAAAACTTCTTGTGCGAAAGAATCAATCACATCAATAGAATAAATAGGATTATCATCACCAAGATATTTCATGGCATCGTAAATGTTAAATTTAACAACTTCACCATCAAATTCCATAGTAAATGTGCCACTATGAACATCTATCTTAGTCTTAGATGTCTTTAAGAATGGTCTTCCTAACAAAATAGGAGCATTTTGGTCACCATTTTCCATATCAAACACATAGAAATCAGCAGGAAAAATCAAATCATTAACTTACACAAGAACATCCTCAACTGCACTCTTTGGGTAGGTATTAGATCTATCAACCAATTGAATCACAACACCAGTTTTATTCAAAGGTCTAAGTTTCAAAGAAGCATATATAGAATATGGCATGACATAAATCAAAGCTCCTAAATCTATCATGGCCTTTTCAAATTTGGTGTTACCTAATGTACAAGGGATAGTAAACAAACCTGGATCTTTGCACTTCACAGGGAATTTTATTTGAATAACTAAAAAACATTCTCCCCTACTCTCACCTTTTCACATCCTTTAAGTTTATGTTTCCTCTTAATTGTGCACAGTTCTTTCAGGAATTTAGCATAACGAGGCACTTGTTTAATAGCATCTAAAAGTGGAATATTTACCTCACACCTACGCAAAGTCTCATATGAATCTTTATTTTTCTTATCTTTTCTAGAATCTACCAAAGCTTGAGGAAAAGGAAGAACAGGTTTATAATAAAAAAAAAAGGGTGGAAACTTACGCTTAGGTATGCCATCATCATTGGGAACATTCCTATCTACAACGATGTTTTTCTCCTTTTCTTGCTTCGATGATGCAGAGTCTGCCTTTATCGGAATCTCAACATCTTTACCACTTCTCAAAATGATTGCACTTGTATTTTCTCTTAGATTTACTACCGTTTGAGAGGGTAATTTTCTCAAATTTTGTGCCTCTAGCCAACTAATTGCAGTTGCCATCTGGCTCATCTAATTTTCCAAACTTTGAATACTGGCCCTTGCCTCTTGTTGAAATTTTTTCGTCTCCTATTGAAATTGCAAAGTATTAGTGGCAAGAGAGTTAACAATATCTTATATAGACATACCAGAATTGGAAGTTTGGCCCAATTGTTGTCTAGGGGGATATAGTCACTTATATTGCTTGTAACTTGGGTGATTTTGAGTCGCGGGTTGATTAACTTTTGGATTCCCATAGCTAAGGTTGGGGTGATCCCTCCATCCCATGTTATACATGTTCGAATAGGGATCATACTTCTTTTGCGGTTGTCTAGGAAAACCACCCGCCGCATTCAGTTTCTCAGTGGGCACATATCGGTTGGATGCCTTACTATTGAACAAATCCCACAAACCTTCGTCGTCTGTATATTACCTACAGACATTTGACAAACAAGAGAATTTAGACTCGCAATTTATTTTTCAAGGGAGGAAATATTTACCTCATTAATATTCTTAGATGGAAGGTTATGCCTATTGCCAAATTGTTGAGAATTGGCTGCCATATTTGCAATCAAGTTTCTCACGGCCTCGGGAGTTTAATCCACCAATGCTCCTCCACTAGTGACATCAATCATGCTCCTATCAGTGGGTAGAAGGCCCTCATAGAAATACTAGATAAGAAGTTGCTCGCTAATCTGATGATAGGGGCAGCTTGCACATAATTTCTTAAAACATTCCCAGTATTAGTGTAAGGACTCTCCGTTATGCTGCCTTACACCACAAATTTCTTTCCAAATGTTGGCCGCCCTTGAAGCTAGGAAATATTTCTCCGAAAAAAATCTCTTCATCTAGTCCCATGTGGTAATACTCCCGGAGGGTAGATAATAGAGCCAATCCTTAGTAGAATCTTTCAAAGTAAACGGAAAGGCTCGTAATTTAATTTGCTCTCCAGTCACCCCATGGGTTTCAAACTCGTGCATACCACATGAAACTCCATTAGATGCTTGTGAGGATCTTCACCTGTAAGACCATGAAAAGTGGGCAAGAGAAGTATTAGTCTAGATTTTAATTCAAATGTAGTAGTAGCATCTAAAGTAGGGAACATTAGGCATAAGGGTTGTTGATTCAAATCAGGGGCTGCAAGCCCTTTCAAAGTTCGATTTCCAACCATGACTTCCACCGCCTCTAAATTAGATTCGCTATAAAATGGGGAATCAAGAGCTAGATCATTCTCTTCATAATTCCTTCGAGTTTCCCTCCTTAACCTGCGCAAAGTTCTCTCTATTTCTGAATCGCACTGCAAAACACCTTGATTAGAAGATTGAGATACAGTCATAAACAATCAAGGGAACTCTAATAAAACATGAAAAACAAATCAGGAAAAATCTAGAATAAGAAAAACAAATAAAAATTCTATGCTAAAACACAAAAAAATAAAATAAAATGCCTAAATACCCTAGAAAATATGGCTTCGGGAGGGGGTTTGTAGATCCAAAGGATCAACTACTGTTGCTCATAACGTCGTTTACCTTCAGAATACCAAACTCTAGTCCTATTGGAGTCAGAATTTTTCCAAAATCGTAACTAGGAAAAAATTAACGATTCTTTTTAAAAAAATTTCAATAACGAAATAAGGATCACAAGAAGCACAAAAATCAAGTAGAATCACTCCCTGGCAACGTGTTATGGGCTCATGACCTAGACGCCTCACAGAGACCTACTTGGTCCTGGGTTAAATACCTATGCCTTCCACTCCTAACAGGTCGGTCTTTTGGGTAGTATTGTCTAGGTGCATAACACAACAGCGCCAAAATTATGTGTTGTCGCAGGCAACCAAAAATAAAACCTATAACAAAAATGTCTTTTAAGGAAAAAAGCTAAGAAACTATTGCTCAGAACGTCGTTTACCTTCATAATACCAAGCCCTAGTCCTATCAGAGTCGGAATTCTGCCAAAACCATAACAAGGAAAAAACTAATGATTTTTTTTTTCAAAAATTTCAAGAAAGAAATAATATCACAAGAAGCACTAAAATCAACAAGAATCACTCCCCGGCAACAGCACCAAAATTTGGTGTGCGGTCGCAGGCAACCAAAAATAGAACCTATAGTCCTAAAAATATATGTACTATTGCGAGTAAAGATCGTTCTGATGAAGAGTGATTAGTCTAATTTTATGCTCCGTGAGGGGTTGAGTATAAAAAAAAACACTTTTAAGGAAAAAAACTAAGAAACTATTGCTTAGAACGTCGTTTACCTTAAGAATACCAAGCCCTAGTCCTATCGGAGTCAAAATTCTGCCAAAATCGTAACTAGGAAAAAACTAACGATTTTTTTTCAAAAATTTCAAGAACAAAATAAGGATCACAATAAACACAAAAATCAGCTAGAATCACTCCCTGGCAATGGTGCCAAATTTTGATGTGCTGTCATAGGCAACCAAAAATAAAACCTATACTCCTAAAAATATATGTAATAGTACGAGTAAGGATCGTTCCCACAAAGAGTGATTAGTCTAATTTTATGCTACGTGAACAAGGATGGAGGGGAGGGGGAGTTGAGTATAAAAAAAATACTTTTAAGGAAAAAACTAAGAAACTATTGCTCAGAACGTCGTTTACCTTCAGAATACCAAGCCTTAGTCATATCGGAGTCAGAATTTTGCCAAAACCATAACTAGGAAAAAAAACTAACAATTTTTTTTCAAAAATTTCAAGAACGAAATAAGGATCACAAGAAGCTCAAAAATCAACTAGAATCACTCCCCGACAATGGAGCCAAAATTTAGTGTGCTGTCACAGGCAACCAAAAATAAAAATATAGTCCTAAAAATATATGTAGTAGTGCAAGTAAAAATCGTTCTGACAAAGAGTGATTAGTCTAATTTTATGCTCTGTGAACAAAGATGGGGGAGAGGGGGGGTGTTGGTTAACAAAAAATATTTTGAGGAAAAAAACTAAGAAACAATTCAAATTAAAGGGTTGAAATCAATCAAAAGAACAAACATTGATCTAAGTTAACATCCACCATCGGAATTTCACAACTGATCATCGAGGCAAGCATATATCAATTCACATTTGAGTATTCACCGTTGGAACTATCTTCCTATCTCTCCTTAGTTGTAGTTAATTAGAAAACAAGCAACTACTAAACAACCCAAGACAAGCGCTAAAGGTTTAATCTAACAAACACCTTAAGAATTAGAGAGATAGATGAAACTAAACAACACAAGCATAAGCGGCTGCATTTAATTTATTCCAGTGTTCTTCTTAAGATCTAATAATTTCTGACGTAGCAAATCATCAAATCTCAATTGATTCACAAGTTAGAGGGATCAAACAATTATGGATTTGATATCTAACCTAGTAGTAAATTGCAACGAGTAATAAACTAGTAAGCCTCCTAGTGATTAAATGAGACAATCATGAAAAAAATTACAGAAGAACATCTAATACTCAAAATATAAATTGAACGATGAAAACAAATCAGATCTCACAGTTTTATTAATTTCGAGGCTTCAGTTTTCTTTGACCAAGTCTGAAAGTTTAGCCATGCAGGGCCATGAAGAAAACTGAAGGAAAAACTAGAGACAAGAGGAGGAAAAGGTGGAGAAGAGAAAAAGAGGGGGGTTGGCACCCAACTTCTTGTGCCTCCTCCTCTTTCGTGCCCTTTCTTTTCTTTTGCCCTAACTCTCTCCTCAAAGCAATAACAAAAAAAAAAATTAAGTACTCTATGACTAGGAAAGTGATGTTGTGGTTTTACTTTTTGTGCATCAGGTCTGGAGGCTTCTTAAAATGGACCTCATATAGGATGCTTTATATGTATTTATCGGTCTACATTTTGTGTGTTGGATAAATCTATATAGGTTGATCAATCATTATGCCAAAATATGAAGATTAGATTTAAATCATGATGATGATATATAAGGGGTTTTTCAAATTTAAAAGTTTTATAATACATCAATTAAACATGATTGTGAAAAATATATCTTAAAGCTCCAAAGTCTCTTGTGTACGTCAAAATTGGAGTTTGGTATTATCTTCTTTGCATGGCTAGAGGTCCTTAAAAATTTCTATATGGCTTATTCCCTGGTCTTCAAATCTTCATTTCTTTGCTTGTGGGTGCTTCTTCAAGATGACTTGACTCATAGTTAGCTTACGGTCTTGCATCAAGGTTTATCGGTTCAGACTTAAATCTTTGTCTCTTGAAAGAATTTCATATGAAATTATTGATTACAAATATTAATACAAACATGGTTAAGTTTTATTATCATCAAAACCTAAGTCCCTTTCTGGGCAATTTTTGTAAATTGGTTTGTAAACCTTTTTATTTTAACTATTGTTTAACTATTTTACATAGTGGATTTATTTCCAAGATGACACATCTGAGGAGTGGATTAACAACTTGAACTCGAGTTGTGAACCCATTATAAAAATATTGTGCTAACCTTGGATTAAATGATTTGAAGTTTTGGGATGTTCTTCTTGTAAATAGAAGTCCTTAAGGACCTAAATTCAACAAAGATTTTCAAACTGTCTATTGGTATAAATAAACCTATTTATCCCCTCTCTTCTAAGTTTATGCCTTAGGGATTGAATTTGAAATTTCACTTATGGGGGGAGCCGCATTACTCAGTTCATCACCCGATGTCGTTAGTGAAGCACCAGCGCCCGATTCATGTTGATGAATCAAATGAATCCAAAGATAACACCCATAGTTTAATTTTGGGAATCTGGATTCCGTAGTATATTGCAAATCATCCAGTGGAAGCGAGTGGGATGCATAATCTTTTTTTTTCAGTCTCCTTCCTACACACTTCCCTCTCTCGGTCTCATTTTTCTCTCGTCTCTTCTTCCTCCAAATTTTTTTTCCTCCCTCTCTCTTCTCCCTCTCAGCCTCTCGTTCGCTTCTTCGTCTCTCTTATCCCTCTCAGCCTCCCTCTCTTCTCCCCCTTGGCCTCCCACTCCCTTCTCCCTAATGCTACTCTCTTTTTCCCCAAAATACCTCTCGAGTTCGTTCAATTTCCCCCATTTCGATTTTGATTTTCTTCAATTTTGGACATTTTGGCATTGATTTCTTCAATTCTACTTTGATTCGACTTCGATTTCTCCATTCGGCTTTGATTTCACCCTTCAGCTTTGGTTTTCCCAACTTGACGCATGAGATGAACTTTAGCCGCATTACTCAGTTCATCACCCGATGTCGTTAGTGGAGCACCAGCGCCCGATTCATGTTGATGAATCAAATGAATCCAAAGATAACACCCACGGTTTAATTTTGGGAATCTAGATTCCGTAATATATGGCGAATCATCCAAAGGAAGCGAGCGGGACGCATAATTTTTTTTTCAGTCTCCTTCCTACACACTTCCCTCTCTCGGTCTCATTTTTCTCTCGTCTCTTCTCCAAAATTTTTTTCCTCCCTCTCACTTCTCCCTCTCGGCCTCCCGCTCGCTTCTTAGTCTCTCTTGTCCCTCTCAGCCTCCCTCTCTTCTCCCCCTTGGCCTCCCACTCCCTTCTCCCTAATGCTACTCTCTTTTTCCCCAAAATACCTCTCGATTTCGTTCAATTTCCCCCATTTCGATTTTGATTTTCTTCAATTTTGGACATTTTGGCATCGATTTCTTCAATTCTACTTTGATTCGGCTTCGATTTCTCCATTCGGCTTCCATTTCACCCTTCGGCTTTGGTTTTCCCAAAATTTCAGAAGGAAAGCCTCAACCCTAATTTTTTCAATTAATTTAGTGTTGTATTTGATTTAATTTTAATTTCTGTGTGTAATTTGTAATGATTGTTACATAATTGGATTTAGGGTTAGGGTTTATAGTATTTATGGTTCAATTTCGTCTTTATAGGGTTTAATTTTTGGATTAGGGTTAGGTTTAGTGTATTTAGGGTTTGGTTCAATGTATTTAAGCGTTTGGGGTTTAGGGATTAGGGTTTTTTTTTTTTACTTTTTTAAGGGTTTATGGTTTTTTTTTTAAAATTAGGGTTCTCAATTTTTGGGGTGATTGGGTTTAGGGTTTAGGGCTTTTAGGGTTTTTAAGGTCTAGGGTATAAGGGTTTTTTCAATTTTTTGGGGGTTCTCGATTTTTGGGGTGATAGGGTTTAGGGTTTAGGGTTTAGGGCTTTTAGGGGTTTTAAGGTCTAGGGTTTAGGGTTTAGGTTCTGGAATTAGGGTTTAGGGTTTTTGGTTAGGGTTTAGAGTTTGGGGTGTTTTGTCTTGTTCAAACAAGGTTGTCTCCTACACGAGTGTCTATTAGCCAACGAAACCCGACCCTCGTCACTGACGAGGTACAATTCGTAGTGATTGAGAAGTCATATGAGGCTCTACCTTGGGTGTTTGGTGAATTTTGATTTGATATGTGTGTTTTTGCATTGTTTAGTGCATTTGCAATGAAAATAATTTGATTAATTTTGAAATAGTTTAGAATGTTGTTGAAAATTTTTTAAGTGCTCTAGAATGATTTTGCCATTTGGTGAGGAGATTCGGGTGTTATAAATATGCACCACATGGTATTTTTTTTTATGGTTTGTGTTTCCATGACGGGTAATGGTTGTTTGATAAAGTTTTTTCCATGAGGACCATCTCATATTTAGATTATAAATGTCTGTAAGAAGACAACAAACTGCTCGATTATATAACATTTGAACCTTGAAGAAGACAGCAAAATGATTGATCTCTTGGTCGAGTAGGTCAATGTAGAGAACAAGTTGCCCAATGGGGTTTGGAAGCATGAGGTATATATGGAATGTGTCAATAAGTTCAATGAAGACACAGTCAATAAAAAAAACTATTGAACAGCTCAAGAATCGAACAAGATCGTGGAAGAAAACATACCAAATTGTAATGAGTTGTCTCAACACTAGTGGGTTCGGCAACCACACAGCGAATTACTTCATGTCATTTTGTATGGCAAGAGTACATAAAGGTCAGTAAATCATGATGTACTGTAAACATTTTTTATGTTTTCTGTATACTAGAACTCTATTCCAAGACGTCTAAATAATGTTTTATTCTTGTAGGAGCATAGAGATGTTGAAAACTATAGATGTGAAGGCTGTCCCCTTTACGACAAATTGTCTTTGGTAGTGGGAAACTCAATAGCCATGGGGACAGTAAGTATAACTCTTGTAGATCTGGCGATGAAGTCCTCCGTGAGTCAGAACATGTCCCGATGGACGAGCTCAAGGATGTCAATGTAGTTAGGGAAACTCCATCACCATTCATTAGCGGAAATGAGTTGACAGCTGAGCAATCTCGAAGAAGTAACCCGTCATCTTCAAGTCATCATAGAAAGAAAAGCAAATTGTCCGCTAATGACACTGGTAGATTCATTAATGCAATTAAGGATATCGCCTAGACATTGAAGGATGTTATCAAGCCTAAATAGGGCAATGTTGAAAGAGATTGGGTCAAAGCCCTCAAGGTAATCCTGGACTTGCCGGTTGACATGAAGTTTCGCTCTCCTAAATGGTTGGATACACCAAGTAAGAAGGTCTTGTTTACGGAGATGACAGTGGAAGAGCGGGTCGAGTGGCTTAACTATTATCCAACAAAAATATTGTAATGCGTTTTAAGTACACTATCTTCTTTGGGAAGATTGTTATGTATTAATGACGATATTTGAATTATGACGTTATAAGACTTATCAGTATGGTTAATATTTTTTATATAATTATTGTGTTAATATATTGTGAGGATGAATATGGTGGATGAGTATGGATGTGGAAAATTAAATGGATATGGTTGTGTTGGGTTGTGATTGAAGGTAGGATGTATGAGCAAAGGTATGAATATGTGGGAAACATGACTTTTATGCGATTGAATTTGCAGATTTCCATGGATATTATGACAAACGAAGAAAAGGTTGCAACTATTATTGGATTCACATGTATTCTTGTTGCCATAGGAACATATTATCTATGCCATTACGATAGACGTGTACCACATTCTTGTGGGATTAATGCCCCATTTTATTTGCAAAAGGCACTGGACAAATCATTTATTAAATTTAAAAAAGTTTACAGGATGAATCAAATTGTATTTCACAAATTGGCAGAGATACTTAATAGTAGAGGGTTTTTATCAGTCACAAAGACCATCTCAGTGGAAGAAAAACTTGCATATTTCCTCCTAATCGTTGGTCAATAACAATCTTATAGTGTGACAACAAAGATGTTTGTTAGATTGAATTGGACCATAAGTAGGTATTTCAATCAAGTGTTGGATGTTATTCTCAAACTTCACTTTGATTACATCAAACGGCCTTCGGAACGCAGACACTCAAAGATTTTAAACAGTTCAATGTTTTATGCATACTTCAAGGTAACATCACTTGCCTTCTAACTAAACAATTTTAGATTAATATACAAAGTTAGTCAATATTAATTGAAAATAATTAGGATTGTATTTGGGCTATTGATAGAACTCATATCAAAGCAAATATCACACTTTAAGAACAACAAAGGTTGTGGAACAGAAAGGGCTATCTCTCACAAAATGTGATGGCAGCATATACATTTGGCATGTAATTCACTTATGTACTAGCTGGATGGGAGGAATCAGCAATTGATTCTCGTGTATTGAAGGACACATTGACTCTCCGAGATAGACTATTTGTACCTAAAGGTAAATAATATATTTTTATGCAGTAATTTTTTTATCCATTTTATCTTCAATTATTTTATGTGGAATATAATTTCTATTGTAGGTAAATATTATTTAGTCGATACTGGTTATGCAAATCTTCTAGGATTTTGTTAAGTACCTAGCCAATACTACCCAAAAGACCGACTGTTAAGCACCTAGCCAATACATCCCAAAAGACCGCCTGTTAAGCACCTAACCAATACATCCCAAAAGACCGGCCTATCAGGAGCGGAAGGCATAGGTACTTAACCCAGGACCATAACATCACACCCAACCTTCACGAGCTGACGACCACGGCGGCGTAATGACACAGGCCCTACCCGGTTTCTATCGACCCTACCTATAATTTTAAGCCAGCCTTTGCGCTCGACGCAGCTACACTGGCCCAACCTGATTTCTGCCGACCCTACCAGTAATTTTAATCCAGCCTCTGCGCCGTTGCTGGGAATCAAACTCGCAATGTGGGAGTCTGCCCTGATACCAAATGTTAAGCACCTAGCCAATACATCCCAAAAGACTAGCCTGTCAGGAGCGGAAGGAATAGGTACTTAACCTAGGACCATAACACCGGTCTGTTAGGAGCAGAAGGCATATATACTTAAACTCAGGACCAGTGGGTTATGAGCCCATAACATCACACCCACCTTCACGAGCCGACGTCCTGGTGGCTTAACACATAGCTACGAGGATGGTTGCCTGCGTCTAGGATTCACGATCGCCCACAGCGGGATTCGAACTCGTGTCGAAGCGCTAGCTCTGATACCACATGTTAAGCACCTAGCCAATACTACCCAAAAGACCAGCCTGTTAGGAACGAAAAGCCAAATACTTAACCTAAGACCACAACAACACACGCCCCTTGGGGAGAGAGCTTGTCCTTAAGCTCTTTACAAGCCCAAGCCCAAGCTCCCTTGCTGCGAGCCAACTGTCCATGGACGGCCCATACCATCCAGGACGGCCCCGACGGCTCACTCTAGTGACACTGGCCTGACCCACCTTTTTGTGACTCTACCAGTAATTTTAATCCAACATCTAGGTTGCCCCCTCCACTAGGTTTGCTCACGTTGGGATTCGAACTCGCACCGTAAGCGCTGGCTCTGATATCAAATGTTAAGTACCTAGCCAATACTACCCAAAAGACCGGCCTATTAGGAGCGGAAGGCATAGGTACTTAACCCCAGGACCAGTGGGCTATTAGCCCATAACAGATTTTTGGCTCCATATTAAGAAACTCAGTATCATCTGCAAGAATTTGGAGATAATATTCCTAGAAATAAAAAGTGTTGGAAGATGGGCTCCAGCCCACACGACCAAGGAAGGCCCACATATCTAAGAGTATTATAAGATGGGCCACATGACCCAAGGAAGGCCCACAAGATGGGCACAAGGTCATAAGAAGTGGGAGCCACCATGATTACCACGAGCTGGCATCCTTATTACATAAGTTGAAAGATCAAGGACTCACAAAAGCATCTTTATCTTATGGTCGAGTCCTAGAAGAGTTCTAGTGTGATTTATGTTTATCTTTTATCTATATTGAGTTATTTAATTATGCTAGGACTTATTTTTAAGTGTTAGAGTTTGGGTATAATTGGGACAAAGTTAGTTTTATTGTAGTTGGACTCTACTACTTTCCTCTATTATAAATAGAGGTTTATGTACTATTGTGGACTCAATAGCACACCTAGTCACACAACGAAGAAGACAACAACAACTCACTCAATAGGATTTAATTCTTATATTTCTTTGAGTAGGATTTATTTCTAATATTGTTTTAAGTAGGATTTATTTCTTATATTGTTTTAAGTAGGAGTTATTTCTAATTACTTTTTATGTAAGGGCATTATGGGGAATTATTGTAACCCTAACCCTAAAACTCCCTATTTAAGGGATAGGTATGAATGAAATAGGTAAGCTTTGAGATTTTAGAATAACCTAGTCTAAATAGGTTGGGATCATCTCTTGATCCCGAGTTTAGGGTTTACTCCAAAAATCCAACCTATCATTCACCCTCCATTGCCATCCATCTTCACCCAAATTCATCCACCATCATCCCTACTAAGAAAAGGAGCTTCCTGCCCCTTTTCCGAGCCCAAAGAGGAGGTCTATCCTCCTTCCCGGCAGCAGCAGCAAGAGAGGCCCAATTCCTCCCTTACCAAGCAGCAAAGTGAGGATTTTTATCCTCAAATCTTGAGCAATTCCTAGTGCAACGTGGGAGCTGATCATAGCATCAAAGAAGAGGTATTAATCTATCCCAAACTCTTGTTTCAAGTTATTTAAGAAAGAAGGATTTCATTCTTAGCTAGAGCAGCAACAAAGAGAGCCAAACCCTCTTTACAGTGACCAAGAAAAGAGAGCACCTTGCTCTAGCAAGGTCAGCATTGCTGTGGGGTCTTCTACCTAGCACAACAACTCGGTAGGACCCTCAAAAGAGGATCTTTCCTCCTGGCCAAGCATTGGTTAAGGAGAAATACTCATACACAGACCCTTGACTTGAAGTGAGTAAATTCTGAGTGCTGGATTCACAAATCCCACGTCGTGTTACTCGATCCATGACCCAGGACCGTAACAACTTGGTATCAGAGCAGGGTAACATGGGGGATAATATCAGCAATGAAGAAATCCAAATCAGGATACAAAAGATAGAAGATAGCCTTGAAACAGCACAACCAGTGTTGGGAAAGGTTTGTGGTTTGGAAGAAGAGATGAGCCGAATCATTAGCATGCTACAGGAGTTGAGGACAGAGAGACAACAGAGTCCAGAGGTGAGAGAGGTTGCTCAACCATATCACAGAAGAGGGGAGCAGTGGCCTGGGTGCACTGTTGTCCAAGCACCTCAGCATGGAGGCACAATCCCAAGGTACACCAAGTTAGAGTTTCCCTCTTTCAATGGTTCTGTGGATCCTGTAATTTGGTTGCATAGATGTGAAATTTTTTTTTTGAACCAAGGGACTACTGAATGGGATAAGGTGCAACTAGCCTCTTTCCATATGACAGATGAAGCCATGTTATGGGTGACTCAAGTAGAGAAAGAGAGACCGGGAATGACTTGGGGAGAATTTTAAAATCTATGCACAGTTAGATTTGGGCCTTCCGCCAACAGCAACCCCTTGGGAGAGTTAGTCCTATTGAGACAAACGGGTTCGGTGGAACACTATCAAAAACTCTTCCAGGAAAAATTGGCTCGTGCTGGAGAGAGGGTATTGGTTGACCAGCAGGTCTCCTTATTCACAGCAGGTCTCAATGAGTATTTACGGCTAGAGGTAGAACTCCTTATGCCCACGGATCTAGCTCATGCCATGAATATGGCCCGAGCAATGGAACAACGACAACAGTTGCAGCAACGTAAGCCGGGTTGGTCGAGTGAGAGGAACACTTCCTCCACGTGGCAAGGGCGCCGTTATAATTCATCTCAGGGAGCATCTACAGCAGCACCATCCAGACACACTCCGACTACGACTCGGGTAGCCGATCCCCGCCCTGGTAATTCCCTACCGAGCTTTATAAAAAAATTGACGAGTGAGGAGATGGCAGAAAGGCGGTCCAAAAATCTCTGTTATAACTGCGATGAGCAGCATCGGGTTGGACACCAATGTAAACGATTATTTTGGCTCAAGATGGAGGATTCAGAGGATCCAGAGGAACCAGAGGATATTATCGAGGAGGAACCACCAGAGATATCCTTGCATGCTATTACTGGGCAGAAATCGCCTACTACAATGCAAGTCCGAGCTCATGTCATCGACCGAGAACTGGTGGGACTAGTCGACTTGGGGAGTACACACAATTTTTTGAGTTTGACAGCCGCACAGCATCTCCAGCTCCAGATACACACTCATCTGACAGCCACCGTCTCAGTGGCCAATGGCGAGAAGGTCCCTAGCTATGGGATTAGTAAGGCGGTAACTTTTTCCATTGGATTTACTTCATTTAATGCGGAATTTTTTGTTATTCCCCTAGCGGGATTTGATATAGTTTTAGGCATTAAATGGTTACAAACATTGGGGCCCATTCTGTGGGACTTTTCGGCTTTAACCATGAGCTTTGATTTGGCTGGAAGTCGGGTGCTCTTACAGGGCTGTCAGGTGGACAGGGCCCACTGCATACACACTTTGCAGACACAGGATCAACCTAACAGTACTAGTGATGGTCTGGTTGAGGAGTTCTATGACCTCTTCCAGGAGCCTTCGGGGTTCCCTCCCATGAGGCACTGTGACCACAGGATCTGTCTGAAACCAGGTTCTGAGGTAGTGGTCGTGCGACCATACCGTTACCCACACCTTCAGAAGGACGAGATAGAGCGTCAGTGCCATGAGATGTTGAAACAAGGTCTTATTCATCCCAGCCGCTCCCCATTCTCTTCACCCGTCTTACTTGTGAAGAAACATGATGGGACATGGAGGTTCTGCGTGGATTATCGGGAGTTGAACGTGCAGACAGTAAAAGACAAGTTCCCGATTCCGGTAGTGGATGAGCTTCTGGATGAGTTACATGGGTCGTGGTTATTCACTAAACTCGACCTCCGTTCGGGATACCATCAGGTCCGGATGCACCCCCCTGATATCGAGAAGACGGCGTTCCGCACGCACCATGGCCACTTTGAGTTCGTCGTCATGCCGTTCGGGTTATCCAATGCACCCTCCACTTTTCAAGCTTTGATGAATGAGGTATTAGCCCCTATCTTCGAAAATTTGTTCTTGTATTTTTCGATGATATTTTGATATATAGCAAGTCGGTTGAGGAGCACTTGGCACACTTGAGGATTGTTTTCGACTTGTTAAGAGCACATCAGCTCTATTTGAAACACTCCAAGTGTTCTTTTGCGGCTTCACACGTGGGATATCTGGGACACATTATCTCACATGAGGGGGTTACGGTGGATCCCGAGAAGATCCGAGCTATTCACGAGTGGCCGCAACCACAGTCGTGTTCTGCATTACGGGGTTTTCTGGTCTTGCAGGCTACTACCGTAAATTTATTCAGAACTATGGGCCAGTGGCAGCACCATTGACGAGTTTACTCAAGAAAAATTCCTTTATTTGGAATGATGGGGCCACCACGTCGTTTGTGGCACTCAAAGCTTCCCTCGCATCCGGGCCAATATTACAACTTCCCAACTTCGACGAATTGTTCGTGGTAGAGTGCGACGCTTCAGGCATGGGCATGGGGGCCGTTTTACAGCAGCTGGGCCATCCTATTGCTTATTTTAGCAGACAGTTGGCAGTCCGCCATCACAAACTGGCAGCCTATGAGCGCGAATTGATTGGGTTGGCCAAAGCGGTCCAACATTGGAGGCCTTATCTCTGGGGCCGGGTTTTTCTCATACGCACGGATCACTACAGCCTTAAATTCTTACTAGAACAGCGTTTGACGATGTCGTCACAACAGCACTGGATCAGTAAGTTGTTGGGGTTTGACTTCTCGGTGGAGTATCGTGTGGGGAGATTAAATAAGGCGACAGATGCCTTGTCACGGTGTTTTGAAGATCAGCAGTCGGTCTATTCTATCAGCCAGCCGAGATTTCTCATTATGAACTTGGTGCGAGAAGCACATGCTACTAACCTTGCACTACAGGAACTGCATCAGCAGATCTCAGAAGGGACAATGAATGTGAAGTGGTCCATCCAAGATTCACTTATTTATTATAAGCATCGGATTTTCCTTCCACCTGAGTCCGAGTTGATTCCAGCTATTCTCTCGGCCTACCACGACAGTACACACGAGGGGATCCAGAAGACCTTGCACAGAATTCGAGCTGATTTTTACTGGCAAGCCATGAAAGCCTCTATTGCGACTTATGTTGGCGACTATCAGGTATGCCAGTGCAACAAAGCCGAGCACTTGAGTCCAGCCGGTCTTCTCCAGCCTCTGGCCCTTCCAACGCAGGTTTGGGCCGACATTTCAATGGATTTTGTGGAAGGCCTACCCCTGTCAGCCGGCAAATCCGTACTTTTCGTAGTAGTTGATCGATTCTCCAAGTACGGGCATTTTATACCGATGGCTCATCTGTATACAGCAACACGGGTTGCTCAGACTTTCCTGGAGCAGATAGTCCGCTTACATGGCATTCCAGAATCCATTGTGAGTGACAGAGATGCAGTTTTCACGAGCACCTTTTGGTGGGAAATGTTTCGCTTGAGTGGGACAAAATTGAAGTTCTCCTCCGCCTATCATCCACAGACAGATGGGCAGACTGAGGTGGTGAACCGCACCATCGAGATGTATCTACGGTGCTTGGTGGGGGATCGTCCGTGGCAATGGGTTCAATGGCTTCCGTGGGCCGAATATTGTTACAACACTTCGTTCCACTCTACATTGCAATCCACTCCTTTTCGGGTTATATATGGCTGGGATCCACCTCGTCTCCTCTCGTACAACCCAGGGTCCACCCGCGTGGACACGATTGATCAGGCACTCATAGACAGGGATCTACTGCTACAGAATATTACAGAACGACTACGACGTGCCCAAGCTCGGATGAAGGATGTATACATACGACAGAGGCCACCGTGAGGTCTCTTTTGAGGTTGGAAAGTATGTGTGGCTATGTCTCCAGCTCTACCGTCAGCAGTCTCTAGCGGGACCTCCACGTCATGAGCTCTCACCCAGATTTTTTGGGCCGTTTCCCATTCTTCGACTCGTGGGACCAATCGCCTATCAACTCAAATTACCGGACACAGCCAAAATTCACGATGTGTTTCATGTCTCTCTTTTGAAGCCGCATTCCGGAGCACAGCCTACATCCACTCCATTCCTACCACCAGTTGATCATGGCGAGGTTATTCTTAACCCAGCTATGGTGTTACGTGCACGGCTGACCAATGATCATTGGGAGATTCTCGTTCAGTGGATGGACACTGACCCCGACACTGCAACATGGGAACGTGTGGACATCTTCAAACAAGTCTACCCAGCTTTTGAGCTTGAGGACAAGCTCTTTCTCCATGGGGAGGCAGATGTTGTGGACTCAATAGCACACCAAGTCACACAACGAAGAAGACAACAACAACTCACTCAATAGGATTTAATTCTTATATTTCTTTGAGTAGGATTTATTTCTAATATTGTTTTAAGTAGGATTTATTTCTTATATTGTTTTAAGTAGGAGTTATTTCTAATTACTTTTTATGTAAGGGCATTATGGGGAATTATTGTAACCCTAACCCTAAAACTTCCTATTTAAGGGATAGGTATGAATGAAATAGGTAAGCTTTGAGATTTTAGAATAACCTAGTCTAAATAGGTTGGGATCATCTCTTGATCCCGAGTTTAGGGTTTACTCCAAAAATCCAACCTATCATTCACCCTCCATTGCCATCCATCTTCACCCAAATTCATCCACCATCATCCCTACTAAGAAAAGGAGCTTCCTGCCCCTTTTCCGAGCCCAAAGAGGAGGTCTATCCTCCTTCCCGGCAGCAGCAGCAAGAGAGGCCCAATTCCTCCCTTACCAAGCAGCAAAGTGAGGATTTTTATCCTCAAATCTTGAGCAATTCCTAGTGCAACGTGGGAGCTGATCATAGCATCAAAGAAGAGGTATTAATCTATCCCAAACTCTTGTTTCAAGTTATTTAAGAAAGAAGGATTGCATTCTTAGCTAGAGCAGCAACAAAGAGGGCCAAACCCTCTTTGCCGTGACCAAGAAAAGAGAGCACCTTGCTCTAGCAAGGTCAGCATTGTTGTGGGGTCTTCTACCTAGCACAACAACTCGGTAGGACCCTCAAAAGAGGATCTTTCCTCCTGGCCAAGCATTGGTTAAGGAGAAATACTCATACACAAATCCCACGCCGTGTTACTCGATCCATGACTTGAAGTGAGTAAATTCTGAGTGCTGGATTCACAAATCCCACGCCGTGTTACTCGATCCATGACCCAGGACCGTAACATGTACTCTGATTATAAGAAGTGAATGAAGTCAATGAAGTATTTTACTTTTCCAGAAATTCAACATGGTATCAGAGCAGGTTCTGTGAGTTGACGTGGTCAACCCACAAAGGTAATGTGATCATTTTCTCTAAACCCTAAACCCTAAGTCTAGGTTTGTAGTTTTTTTTTCCAGTCCCTGTACCCGTAGTTTGATTTGCATTTTTCACTATATAATGAGTTTTTCATATTTCAAATTATATATTGACGGAAAGATATTTGAGTCTACTTTCCAAAGAAAAATGATTTTTTCCAATCAGAGTTATCTACAGAGATAAATAGATATTTAAATGAGAAAAGGTCAGATTGTAAAAGAGGTTCAAGCAGCAATAGAAAGCTTCAGATTCCGAGGTATTTTATGCTCTCAAGAAATAGACTTTATATGGAGAAATATATATCAAAAGAAATATCTGTAAGTCTATTATTTTACCTACCCAAACAATTTTTTTATCTGAGTTATCTACAAAGAGAAATCGATATTTGAAATAGCAAAGCTCATAATGCAAAGAGGTTCGAGCAGTAGCAAAAGACTTCAACTTCCGAGGTCTCTTATGCTACCAAGAAAGAGACTTTATATGGAGAATTATATTTAAAAAGAAATATATGTAAGTCTATTTTTTTACCTATTCAGCCAATTCTCGGTATGATTTTTTATAAGGAGATATTGATCTTGGAAGAGTAAATGGTTATGCTGGAAAAAAAGGAGAAACAATACTTAGTTCGGCCAGATGATAGAGACCGAAATCTATCAGATTATTTATCTTTTGGAAATTATATTTTATGAAGAGAATTTATACTTAGATGAAATTTATTTAAGTTTAGTTTCAGAAGGAGAAAATTTCATATCAATCCAAACTATAGTTTAAGATATATTCACATTGGAAGAATCAAAGATCATGCTGGTATTATGTTGTATTAAAAAATCCGAATTTATGCCCTTTGTTTTGTATCACTGTTTGAGTTGCTATATCAGGAAAATATCTCACTTCTCCCTGGTTTAAGGGTTTATTACTACATCTATATTATTTAAGCTTATTGTTGCATCTATGATATTTAGTTCAAGCTAGGATCACTGCCATTACCTCCCAGCTTGAGGGGGAGAAGTAGAAAAAGTACAAGAAAGAGGTATTTTATTCCATATGTTTTGGATAAGTTTATGTGACTAAAATATTCAAGAAAGGGGGTGCACAAAATATGAAGTTTCTGCATCTAAGAAAAAATATTTATATCATATTATGATAATTTCATGGGTCCTTCTACAAGGTTTATTATTTTGGTTTGTGTTATATGAGTTGGAAGATGATCATGTTATATTCAGTTGCAATTATTATATCTCTTTGGGGACATTATTCTTGAAGAAGAGGTGGCCTCAGTAACTTTTCTCATACCATGATTTATTTGATTCTAAAAAATACCACGGTTGGGAGACTATGAGAGTTGGTGCCTGGATTGGGACACCATGATAAATTTAACTCTAAAAAATATCACGGTTGGGATACCATGAGAGTCGGTGTCCGGATTGGGACACCATTCTAAATAAACCCACTATTCCCCCCTGTAATGGCTTTTATTACTCCTACCACTTGAGAGAGTCGTTGTCCTGTAGAGGGACACGGTGGTGGACACCTCAGAGCAATGTCGATAGACACACTACCTACAGAAGACGGAGTGTGCCCTACATCCAGCATTAGGACTGGAGTATGGAGCAATGTCTTACCGGCTAGGAGTAATTTTTATTCTCACTTATACTATGCCAGTAGGGCCTCATGGAAGGACGCAACAAGGAGTGTTGGAAGATGAAGGCATATTGAAAGATGTGCCATTTTATACAAAAAAGATTCAATACATCATTTGCAGCAAGTTGGAAGTTCATGATGTTCTCTCACCCCCAGCTTGAGGGTGAGTGTTGGAAGATGGGCCACAAGACCAAGGAAGGCCCACAAGATGGGCCAAGCTTATAAGAAGTAGGACCCACCATGATTACCACGTTCTGACATCCTTATCGCATAAGTTAGAAGATCAAGAAAGACTCACAAAGGCATCTTTATCTTATGGTCACGTCCTAGAAGAGTTCTAGTATGAGTTATGTTTGTCTTTTATCTATATTGAGTTAGTTAATTATGCTAGGACTTATCTTTAAGTGTTAGAGTTTGGGTGTAATTGGGTCAAAGGTAGTTTTATAATAGTTGGACTCTATTACCTTCCTCTATTATAAATAGAGGTACATGTACTCTGATTATAAGAAGTGAATGAAGTCAATGCAGTATTTCTCTTTTCCATAAATTCAACAAAAATGAATTATTCAACTGAACACACTCATCTTTATGGAATACTATTGAGCGAACTTTTGGTGTTTTAAAGCTCAATTTCAAATGTAATTGTTTTCTACATATTGCACAATTGTAATTTTTTGTTACAATTTTGGTCTTAAAATTGTAATTGCTTGTTGCATATTGCACAATTATGTATGTGGAGAGGATTACAATGATATATTGGATTTGGAAGATGATGATTCAGGTGACGAGCTTGGTGGAGGAGGTGATGGGATCCAATTAGGTGCAACGGATGATGTAGACAACGATGATAACGATGGTTTTGTGAATGAGGATAGCCAATCAACAAGCATTTGGAGGCAACGTGTATTAGAATTCACAAGAGCCGGACAATTTCGAGATACCAGAGCGACTTGCATGTGGAATGATAAATGATGGTTGTATCTTATTGTTTTTTAACATGTGTCGTTCATATGTACTAAACTTGTAATTTTATGATTTTAATATTAAAGGGACAAACTCGTTATTTGAATAATCTTTCTTAGGTTATTAATAAAGTTGTATATTTATTTAATTATTATTTTCATTAAATTTTATTACTATATTAAACTAGATATTTAAGTCTAGTAAATAAAATATAGTTAAAGTATGCATTTGATCAATTAATTATTTTTATTTTTTGGAAATATATTATTAATTAATACCACGTAAAAAATCCATCTTGTGTTATTAATAAAATAATGTTTTATTTATTCATTATATATATTAAATTAATTATTATATTAGTGATTTAATAGTGGTAATTAAAATATTGTTAAATCGAGCATTTGATCAATTATTTTGGATTAATTAACCCATTTTTATAATTAATAAAAGCAATGGTTTTAAATTTAACGAAAAAATATTATTAATTAATAATATGTAAAAATATATAGTGTGTTAAAGTTGGCATTTAATCAAATTTTTCCTGTTTAATCATTATTTTTTATATTCAAGTATATCATATGTTATTAATAATTTAATTAATGAACTAATTATATTCACTTATGTTATTTTTAATATTATTATCATTATTTATAATTAATAATGTGCACAGTTAATTGGCTCACATAATTACTGTATTAATGTACAATAAAATGCAATCATTAAATAATATAATATCTAATTTAATTAATTAGTATATTAATATATTTTAATTATACATTAAATTACTTATTTGTGTAGTAATCATGTTTGTTTTACCTAATTTGGGTTTTAAGTATTATGTTTTAATTAAGAATACCATTATAATTTACTCATTTTCTTGTTTTTTATATTTTTATTTTTTTTGGGTACTAACGCCGGAAACTGTTTTCCAGTACACAAGAACTCATCCATACTAACACCAAGTTTGAAGATGAAATTCATGTAGATGAATGAAATGAATTTAATGCAAAAGATGAACATGAATATTTGTTTATTTCAATTATACTGAATTTAAATTAAACAACATTTAACATATTTCAGTGACACTAAACTTTTAATACTATTTTTCAACCCAATTAGCCCCTTAATCAGCAAACTTTTTTTTTTTTTTTTTGCTTCGATCTCCTCCTCCTCACCAAAATCCTCGTGGGCCAGATGACACGTAGGGAGGAAATACAAATTCAAAGATGGTGGAGGAACTTATGCGGAGGCGGACGGTTCAATGTAAAGCGGACAGTCATTGTCTTCAGCAACCAAACTCATCTCTCCGTTCGCCATTCCTCTCTGTCTCCGATCTATATATATATCTTCTCCGTAGCAGCTCCACCTCTCTCGTTACTTGATCCGTTTCCGCATCGATTTCTTCTTTCTATCTCTTATTGGACGGCTATTCCATGGAAACTGCCATCACTCTCCGTTCCTATCACTGTAAGTGTTCTCCTCTTCGATTTGGTCTCTCCGGTTTTATTTTTAGAATGTTGGGCCATGACGGGTTATTAGACGTTAAGTAGCGAGAGAGACGAAATGTCAGGCTATTTCTTCCTGTTTATCGGTGGCGTTTTTTACTGATGCTGGGATCTCGAGGACATGTCGCATTTAATTTGGTGATTTTTGCGTTTGGTTTTGCTTTTTTGTGTTAATGATGTTGATTTGGTCTTGCATTGTGTTTTTTATGTTTCATTAGCGATAAAATCTTGTTTTCTGATAGAAATGTATTCGGGTATAGATTGGCAGAAGGATTTGTGTTCCGACGTTCTTTGAACTGTCGACTGATTTCTTCATCTTTACGTTATTGGATGCGTAAATTAATTATCTTAACTGAGTACTTATGTCAAACAGTGACTGAGTTTCGTCTTTGTGACATCATTTCGATTTTTCACAAGCAAGCATAAAAGTTTCTGATATTTTCGGCAGTACAGTCGGCATGAATTCAAAGGGATGATCCTAAGAAAGAATTTCATTAGGATTAGAAACCTCTACTTCATCCAACATGTCAGGAAATTATTGCCTCTCATTGGATACCAGTCACTCCTAAAAAGGCAGAGTTCAATTCAGAATTAACTTTCGCTGATTAATGTCTTGTACGTTGAAGTAAAATAAAAAAAAGTAAATCGAGCACATGTTGCTGAGAGTAGAAACATTTCTTTTTTACATAACAAATTTGGTTCTTCATCATTTCCTATGGATCACTAAGAGAGAGAATGTGATCCTGAACTTGAACTTCCATTGGAAAAGCATATAATGAAGCTTTAACTAGCACTCTAACTAAGAAAGGTAATTGAATTTCTTTTTTCTTGTCTTCTTAAAATGTTAGCAAACATTAATATGTATTTTTACAACATATATGGCTGGCATCCACTGGCTTGGATATACTTTATTAGCAATCCATACATGGGTCAAAGCCTTTGTATTCTACACACCAAATGGGCGAACTTTTTCTCCTCCAACCATTTTTCTCCTCCATTTATCTTCAATATCCCTTAGAAAATTCATCCTCGTTTGAGCTTTTTCTCCCTATTGCCTCGTAGAACAACAATAGTAACCTAAGAATCCATTGTTGTAATTTGTAGGAAGAAAAGAGTGGAGAGATTAGGGATTTCTCATCTCTCTCCCCTATTTATAATGTAAAAAAATATCAAAATTACACCCATGTCCCTACAGGCCATAAACCTTAGGAATCTAGTTGCTAAGGGAAAATACTTTCCAAGAAAATAAGTAAAACCTAATTATATCTTCCAACAATATGTATTTGTACAGCATATATGGGCGGCATTAACTAGATTGGATCTACTTTATTAGAAATCCATACATTGGTCAAAGCCTTTGTATTCTACACACCAAATGGGGAAACCTTTTTTCGTGCAACCATTTTTCTACTCCATTTTATCTTCATCATCCCTTAGAAAATTCATCCTCGTTTGAGCTTTTCCTCCCTATTGCCATGTAGAACGACAATAGTCACCTAAGAATCCATTGTTGTAATTTGGAGTAAGAAAAGAGTGGAGAAATTAGGGATTTCTGATGCCTCTCCCCTATTTATAAAGTAAAAAAATATCAAAATTACATCCATGTCCCTACAGGTGGCATTATCTGGCTTGGATCTACTTTATCAGAAATCCATACATTGGTCAAAGCCTTTGTATTTTACACGCAAAATGGGGCACTTTTTTATTTTCTTGCAACCATTTTTCGGCTCAATTTATCTTCAACATCCCTTAGAAAGTTCATCCCTTTCTTAGCTTTTCCTCCTTATTACCATGTAGAATGACAATCATAACCTAAGAATCCATTTCTTCCTTGCAGCTCTGAAACTCTGTTCTTGTAGAACTTTAATATTCTTCATGGAAGGAAAAAGTTGCTTGATTGTGCATTCCCATAGCTAGGCTTCCTCATACTCATTAAGTGTATTAACTTCTCAATTCCCAACAGTTTGTAAGTGTTGGGCTTTGGGTTGAGCTTAGTTCTATCCCAAAATGACTAGCCACTTAGGAATGTTTAACCTTATAACCCATTAATTTTTTTTCTTATTTTTCAATGAGGGACATTTCCTCTCAACAATGGAACTACATTTCCAGTGCCACTGAAATTATTGTAGGCACATTTGTTTGACACTAATAGTAGAAATCATCTTTTGTTATTCTAGTTCGCTCATTCTAAGATGCTCCCTGTAGTGACATAATTCATGCAAATCTCTAAGCAGATTCAGTTTTTTTCTGAACTAGCATCTTGATTTTAAGGTGCAAATTCTTCACAATTTTCTTTAAAAAATTTTCAGCTGATCACTTTGCTTAAGTCCACTAAAGAGGCTTACTGAAATTAGGGTCGGTAAGATAATCTACTTTATCATTATTGTAACCTTTTTCTAACTATACATTTTCATGGATCCTTTTTCCTTCACTTTTAATCTTTGAAAACCCACAAGAATTTAATAATTTGATTTTAATGGTTATAAGCAGTTCTGTCAGTTGGATTAGAAGCCCATGAGCTCTCTTCATTGAGTATGAGCATAAAGCAGTGAAGGCATCTTTAGAGGAATGAAAAAATAATGATGCATTGGGTTACAATCATGTATTGGATTCTATTTTGCCACCATTTTCTTTTTCACTAATATATGTAGTAATTTTTGCATAACAAAATGACAGTAACTGGAATCAACTTGTAAATACAGATAGAATATGGGACGAAATGAAAAAAAAAGGCAAGTAAGAGGCCCCTTTTCAACTCTTAATGGGGGAAAAAGGGTCATGGATTTAACTAGAATAGGAAATTGAAAGGAAAAATCAGGAAGATTAGTTGTTCATTGAAAGCATAGTGACTTGCTCCGTCTGATGAACCTTTCTCTTGCCCCATGGTTCCTCATAAAATTGTAGGTGTATTGTAACTTTTAGTGTTCATCTTACTCTTGAAAAGAAAAAAAAAGAAGGAACAAATCATGAATACCATTGGCTAGAATTCCATTTTCAATAAAACACTGGCCGGGCAAATGCATAAGTAGTTTGACAATGCGAATTCACATTAGGATGTAAAATATTGTAGAATAAATTTGATTTTCACTAGTTATTTAAATATTTGAATGATAATTCGAAAGTGACCTTTGGCGCTTTTCTGACCTTTTGGATAAAATTCATCAATTTTTAATAATCTCGATGTCTCATGGTCTCATGTTCGAAGAATAACTAAATGACTTGGCCAATAAACTGGCTAAAGAAGAGGTCAATCATCAAGTCCTTGTTGTTGACCCCCCTTAGCTTTATTAGTTTTCCTTTGGATAAATTCTTCAATCTTTCAAAAAAAAAATTGAATGATAATTATATAATTTAAAAAAATATTTTTTGATTGTTTTCAAATGTCAAAATTTCAATTTTAAATCACTGACATACTAAGATATACAAACAGGTTGTCTTGGAGAAGAAAACTGCCAAAAACTAGGGTTAGACAACAAGTTGCAAGCTTCAGAGCCTGATTTTAGATCTAATGTCTCCATTTCTGATATGTACATTTATTTAAGAAAACATAATTTTTCAGTAGTGTACTATGAGCCTCATATTCTTATTTTTGAATCTGATAGCTCATTTGCAGCCTTTATTTTGTTTTACTTTCAATAACCCAACATAATCTTCCTGGTAAAAATATGTATTTGTGGTTGATTGTAATGTGTGCTGCCACCTGTACCAGGTAAGGTAGGGACAGTTCTACATGCTGGATGCAAGCTTGAAAATTTTTGCATGGTTCCCCTGCGTAATGTCATCTCAACCAAAAATATGTTACCTCTTGGACTGGGAACAAGAGGAAGGCTCCAGCCATATGTTAAGTCTTCCAGAGCTTCATTGGCAGTGACATCAGATTGTAAGTTTCATTATAATAGATTTTCTGTTATTGATTTAATTCAAAATTTTTTGACCTTGTTATGTTATTTAAATAATCATTATGTTTCTTGTTTCAAGCACACTACTATAGTGGTTAAGGATGTATAACCTACTCTCCTTGAATTTTTCTGTGCTTTGAATTACTGAAGCCCTTCTCTTTCCAATCAGCTTTCCCTTCAAAGAGTAGCTCAAAAGGACCAGTAGAGAAGAAAATACTGCAAACTTCAACGTTCCCAAATGCATTTGAGGTGCGATGGGAATTTATTTACCCTAGTTCTTTTTGTTCATCATGATCATAAACAGAGAAAATGTTCTCATTGTTCATCAATTTTCTTGACTCGGTCCTATTTTATCTACTGATATCACTTACTAAATATTTACGATATTTTATTCTGTGTGAACCTCAAATATAACTTGTGCAAATAAAACTGCTTGTTATGTTCAATGAGGAATATTTCTTTACTTGTTACAACATGCTGTATTTCTCTATTTAAAATTATGTTTCTATTTTATTTCATTTAGAAAATGACTATCATTATCTCTTTCTGTATTCCAGTCATTGGTCATGGAAGTATGCGACAATACTGATGTTGCAGAACTAAAAGTGAAGGTGCAGTTTGGTTTTTCATCCTCAGACACCTCTGCTTTACTTTTATTAAATCAATGATGAACTTGAAAGCACATTTCATTTTATATTGAACGCAGTGGGAAAACTTTGAAGCTCTTACAGCTGCCTAAAGAGTAAAAGAATAAAAGCAAAGCTATAAATTTGAATCAATGAAAGAAACTGAATTTGCTTCTTCTGAGGCAGCCTTTTGGACCTCCATGTTTGCCCACTTTGGTTTTAGTCATTCTTCATGTGTTGTACCTTTAAGCAGCTATTATTTTTACATTTTTTTTATAAAGAATGACAATTTCAGTTGTTTGTTTTCAAATAACATGTCATACTGGTGATCCAGTCAAACGTGTGAGAAAACGACCAAAAGCTCTTTTTTAAAGATATGGTTGTTCTTTATTCCATTGCTTTTTAAAAACTTAATCACTTATCAAGTGAATCATTGAACTTACCATTTCTTGTAGGGGTAGTTGTTATTTCTACAATTTTTTTAACCACTTATTACATAAAGATTGGGATTTGACTGCTTTCTAGAGATGGCCTTCAAAAAGAACTGCTTCTTAGAATATTATCCCATTGCCATTTTATTTTCCCTAGAGATATTATTCTGAAAATTTCTCTCCCTCCCATAATATAATTTCTTTGTAATGTTCGAATGTTATTAAATATAAAAGACTGTCTAAACAGCCAACAGGCTATAAAAAGTTCATGGACTTGAGAAGAGAAAGATCAGGTACAATAACTATACTCTCATGCAAGTGGCCCACTTTGCATATTTATGTGCCCTCGTATTTCACTGTGTTGGATGTTAGACCGAGAGGTCTTTGGAGAATTGCCTATATCTCTGATTTGTAAAAACTGTTCACCAAAACACCAAGGGAAAACAGTTTCCCCCTTTGTCCACATCCTACATGAGACTCTCCTAGAATTTTGGATTCTTAACATAGAGAACTGATGCAATACATGTAGAAGATCTAGTTGAAGGACATCCAAGGACAAGAGATCACCCCAAAGTGACTCATGTTTATGAAAGAAGGAAGAAGGAAACTCAATTTAAAGAGGCCTAAATTTCCTCAAGTTTCTGGAATAGAAAGTTCTAAGTAGGAAAATCTTTAAGTTGTAAGATTGCTGAAGGTAAAAGTTTAGTTCAAAGGTAACTTGTGTTTGGTGGGAAGCATCACTTAAATAGCAATTTACTGTTTTAGCTAAAAGCTTCAATAAGAAGGTTCTTTAGTAGCAGTTTCCTATTTTAAGATTTTGTCCTTGTTTCTAATTTAGTGAAGCATAAAGTTAGCAAGTCTACTAGTAGAAATCTTTTTCTGTCTTAAATTTCTTTGTTAGCAAGTAGAACTGGAATTCTTAGACTGGAACAACATAGAAGTTTCCTCTTTTTTTAATGTCCATACCTATAAGAAGGTTTCATACATAACACAAAAATCAATCTTTCGCTATTGAATGAAGTTCTAGTTTTGTTCTCTTGTGCACAAACTTATCCCTTTGTTTTTCTCTATTTGCAATTCTTTTAATAGTCGTGTAAGCCCTACTTCCTTTGAGTGAAGTGTAAGAAGCTCTACTTTCTGTCTTTCAAGTTTTACCCATCAAACTTGAATCCAGATTATTGTTTTCAAATTGTTGCTGAAATCTAGGTTACCCATGTCCTAGAGGAAGCTTTCAACTATATTATTTATTGAAATCTAAACTGCTGTGGTGTATCAAGAACCCAATTGATACATATTGTAACCTTCTCAACCTTACCTAATTTGTTGTCCTAGTGTTTGGATCAATGACGTTTGCAACCAACCACTCAAGGAAGTTTGTCTTTCCTTAATTAAAATCACCAATCTATCTTCCTTTGTACTTTATGCAAATTTTATATAGTCTGTTCAACGAAGGATAACTCCATCTCTAATTATACTAAGTTTGAATTCCTTCTTTTTTTTTTTTTTTAATAGACAACGTTTCAATTCTATAACAGATCATATCATGCCTTTGGAAACACTTGGCAGCAAAACTAGTTGGATTGTATTCTATTGTATTCTTATATTGTATACTTGTTTTGCTGGATGTGATTCCATGGCAATATTTATCTCTGTTAATCTCTTCAAAACAACTAGAATGCTCATGCCACATCCTTATGCAATAACTCTTTTTTAAACCACTGCAGCCATCTTTGAACTTTTTTTGTTGAAGTATACTTGACTTTGTGGGGATTTCTAGATGCAGGAATTTCCTGTCAATCACGTAATGGTGGAAATCTCTTTATTTGGTGGGAGAAACATCACATTTCACTATTATATGATTTCTATATTTCATGTACCACTGGAATCAGTCTTTACTCAAGCCATTTTTGGTGGTTTCTTCATGTGAAGTCTTGGATTCATTTCTTACTGGTGTCTGGCATTGGGTGGGGTGCAAGAAATTTTTTTTTGTCAAGTACCAGATCAACTTCCCTTCTGTTTCTAAATAGAAGATTGAATTTAGCAGGGTGTATTGTTCTCTTGGTTTGGCTTTTCAATTTATAGTATCATTCTTTAATTTCTTTAGTAGAAAAGAAACTTACATGCACAATTCTCATGTAGCAACACATGTTTATCAGAAGCTTTTTGGGAGAATTGCAAGTGGGTGTGTGAACATAAACTGTTGTATTATATTGAAATTATAATACCAACCACTTTAAAGGGCCACCTGATATGATCTTACAATGTGACCAATTCTTCTACAGGTTGGAAGCTTTGAAATGCATCTGAAACGAAATGTAGGATCTGTACAAGTTCAAAAATCTGCCATTTCCTCAATTGCGATGCTACCAGATGCTCCAACCAAAACTATGGATGAATCTTTTCCTGCATCCCCAGGATCCACTCAGTCATCAAAACCTTCTCCAACAACCAACAACCCTTTTTCAAACGTCTCGCGGTCATCAAAGGCCTCAAAGCTTGCCTCTCTAGAGGGTTCTGGGAATACATATGTTTTAGTATCATCTCCAACCGTAAGGATCAATGATTTAGCTAAATACATGAACATCATGAACCTGATCTCTCAAGTTAATCATAATTTCACAAGTAGAGAAACATAAATTCTGACTTTAACTGATCAAAATTTTTCCCAATTTCACCAGGTAGGTACATTCAGAAGGGGGAGAACTGTTAAAGGCAAGAAGCAGGCTCCCATCTGTAAAGAGGTAAAAGTTGTATCAGTAAGTGCATAGACTTCTGTAGAATTTGCAAATTTTGGTAGTTGAATATCACTTTTAATCGAAACAGGGGGATATAATTAAAGAAGGACAGGTCATTGGTTACCTGGATCAGTTTGGTAGTGAGCTTCCAGTCAAAGTGAGTTTTCATCATTATGACAACTACTCGGTGTTTGTATTTTTTTATCCATTGTTTGTTTATTTCTTCTTGTTTCTCCGGCAGTCTGATGTGGCAGGAGAAGTGTTAAAGCTTCTTTACAAGGATGGAGGTACTATCACTTGTCATTCAGATTAAAAATTTTGAAAAATCTTATCCATGATAAATCAAGTAACATCCATCAAAGTGCTATTTTCTCCACATTGCAAAAGCTTCTTTTTGATCTCTGATTCTTCACAAATCTACAGATTCACATTTGTGTGGTTATCACTTGAATTACTTGTTAAATATGACTTGGGGTTTGAATAACTTGTTAGGAATTAGTCCTGAATTGTTCAGTCTCCACCCTTCTCTATTATATTCATATCACTAGAATACGTCGTAATCTTGGCTGTTTTCTGATCTGCAGAGGCGGTTGGCTATGGGGATCCTCTAGTAGCTGTCTTGCCGTCTTTCAGTGGGATTAAGTAAGTCTTAGGTTTCACACAAGCCTGCTTTACCTTCTTCTCAGTTTTTTCTTGTGCTTCCGGGAAGACGCAAGTGTAATTTAAGTTATTTGATTGTGATGTGTGATAATTTATTGAATTAGTAACAAATTCGAGAAGTAGGGAAAAATATGAGTATAGGAAAAAAGGTTGAGATTTTGCTTAGTGATTGTCTCTTTCATACTCTCACTAAAGTGCTCTATTGATTGAATAAAATGCTTTAAGCTCCTGGAAACTGTACATGCTGTATTCAATCTTTCACCAGGTAAACAAGAAAAACTAAAGTAGAAGTGTCAATTTTATCTTTTTTTTAAAAAAAAATTATTTACTAAATAAAATAAATTTTTTATTTTGCTTGGTTATGGGATATTTTTATAATTTTAATGATTTTTAAGTAAAGTTATGAAATAGCTTATTTTGTATATTAATATATCGTAGACTGAATATGTTGTATATAACGAAACAAAATTAATTAAAAAAAGAAAGAATGTATTTTTGGATTGATTATGTATGAAGTCCTAGAGAATTAGCTTTTATACATTCTAAAGGGAATGAGAATAATAAACTAATAGGGGGGACTTCGGTTGCATAAAACCTAAATTTATTAGCTTGTTATGCATTTGTATCTCTATTATTATAGACCATTAAAATTGTTGCATATCAGCCTGTTGGATGTTTGTGTTTCATTATTGCTCATTCGAGTAAACAAAAAGATGGAGTAGTGTTAGTGTTGGATAAACTTTGAAGAGGAACAAGGAAGTTGTATAGTTGCTGCTTTCTTTAACGTGAAGTATAAGGGAACTTATCAATCGGATAGTTGGGCAGGTAGTGTGTAGGGACTTATATTTTGTTTTATCATGACATGTGGAACTCTCAAGTAGGGACATCTAGAGTTGTATATGTGCACAAAAACATCATCCATTAGATAGAATCCTACCTTCTCATGCCCCGATTCTCTTCATCTGCAAGTCCTAAAAAATAAATACAAGATGTGGGGAAAATTTTATTGAACAATTTAAAGACTTAGTTAAACTGCTGAAAAATAGGAGGTCAGCAAGAACATTTGGAACAAAGAGAACTAAGTTCAACAAGATCTGATGGGGTTGTATGTATAATACCCTTCCACTGAACCGTGGCATTTGGTAAGGAAGATGGATCAACCTCAAATGTAGATGAGGGGGTAGATGTAATGGTCAACTGACAAAGTCTCTAAACTAGCTGTCGAATCTCAATTTGTGGACTAGAGAAGGAGGTAGTATCTTTGTTAATCACTTTAGAGTTTGTCTAAGTTGGCTTACCAAATTTCTCTTAGCATCTGTCAAAAAAAGGTTTGATTGACCACAATGAATGCATTTTAGATCCCCTCTATCACTTCGACCATGAACTCGCCTTTACTATTGTTACCTCTACCTCTACCTTCAAACTTATGAAATGATGAGTGAAGATTAAGTGTAATTGCATCTACCATCCTGATATCCTTTTTTGATTTACTTGCTAGAATTCATTCTGTTGAATTTATAGATAAGAGAAATACTTCATTGACTTATTTTAATCAGAGTACATGAACCTCTATTTATAATAGAGGAAGGTAATAAAGTCCAATTATAATAAAACTACATTTATCCCAATTACACCTAAACTCTAATACTTAAAGATAAGTTCTATTATAATTAAATAACCCAAAATAAATGGAAGTTTAACATGACTAAAACACCTTTAAACTGAAATTTTTCTGTAAGACTTGTTTCCATAATAATTGTAGCTCTATTAGACTTCTTATTGTATAAGACTTCTTATGCCATCTCACGTGATCATGGCGGGTCCCATATTTTATAGGTTTGGGCCAATCTTTCAACACTCTTAAATATATGAGCCTTCCTTGGTCGTATGGACTTGGACCCATCTTCCAACACCTTTTGCTCGAATAACTCTATTAAAGACTTGTTCCACAATGGTCACATCATCATTGTGTTACAATTGGGCTCTAATAACATCGTATTCAGATCCACTGTACTAAAAAAACTAATTACGCATTGTACTAGGAAATTTATTATTTAACATTTTGTTCACGCCATATTACACAATAGTGGGTTGGAAGTAGGATGTAAAACCAGTTAAGCAACAAAAAATAGGATAAGAGTACGAACTTGAACTAGATCTGATTATTCTCCTCCGATTTTGTTTTTGCTTTTCTACCCAATCATTCTTTTATAAAAGTTAAAACAAATAAAAAAATTAGTTTTTATTGGTCAAAATATTAATACATTACTAATATATTATCATAATTTCATGTCGATAATAATAAGAGAATTTTTTTATCTGATTATTCTCCTCCAAATTTTTTTTGCTTTTCTACCCAATCATTCTTTTATAAAAGTTAAAACAAATAAAAAAATTAGTTTTTATTGGTCAAAATAAGAGAATTTTTTTTAAACGTAATTGGATTCAAAGAAATGCAGAAACGCAATTGGATTCATGTTGGTTTTCCCTGCAAAAACTGCAAGCCCAATTGCAGTAAGATTTGAAAAGAAAATACAAATACATATTTACGGAAATGGAGCAGAGACTGCGAAGGTATCTCATGTTCAAGATACAGAGTTTTCGTCATTGAAACAATTCATTGAGGAATAGACAATCAACAATCTCAAGAACTTATTAACCGATACTCTGATTTTGCATTTAAAAAACCATCGAAATCATAAGAGGATCTTCGCTAAATACCCGGGAAATTTTTTTTCTTTAATTTCGGAAATGGGCAGCCAATATGAAGAGAAGCATCAATGCGACAGACAAGAAGAAAAAGAAAACAAGATGAATCTGCCAAAAGATTAGCGGATTCGTTCTTGCCATATGGGCGCTAGCAATCGTTACTGAAAGTAAGGGGAAGAGGAGAGAGAGATCCTTACCGGTTCTTGCGCTCAGAGAAAGACCGAAAAGAAGATGGAGAGGGGGGTGTTGAGGACGACTTCGAACGGTGAGGACACCACGCCATCACCCCTTCCACTCCGGGTAACGTTCGTAATGGAAACCCAAAAACGTTACCGGGAGGGAAAGAGGTAGCGGCGTGGAGTTCTTGGCTGAGTTTCTTGGGGCTTCCAGGTAAGGTGTGGAAGGAGACGAAGGATTGGTCTCTATGCTTGATATCGCGAGCTCTTTTAAAACGGACCGAACGACAAGTTTTAGGGGGTAGCGGCGTAATTTGTGTAGAACTAGTTTCGGGAGAGCAGTTCCGCTGCTGTTATATTTATTACCTCAAATTTTTTTTTTGGGCTTTAATATTGTTGAATTTCTAATTTGAGTGCTCTTATTTGAGACCTACTCTTGCAAGGCTCTTATAAGACTCCACCATATTAATTCTGGTTCTAGAGAGATTTCTTACTATGAAAGTTATGTAATACTCTTTTGTACATGCTTTTCAACACTCCTCTCATGTTGGACTTTATAACTTTAGTTTACAATAAAAAAAAATTTGGTCTTCAATCTTCGTTATTTAATTTTTTCATATATGTGAAGTCTTCTTCTTTTGTTCTCCTCATTTCTTGAATATTTTGGTCACATAAAAATTCCCACAATATGTGAAACAAAATACCTATTTTTTGTTTTTTTTTTCTACTTCTCCCCCTCAAGTTGGGGATGAAAAGGACACATAGACCGAGTTTGGACAAAACACAATATGGGAGAAGAAAATCACTTCTAGCCATACGACAAGGCTCCATACACCAGTCAAATAGTCATAGTCTGAAACACACTCTACACAATTCTAAAAACGAAAAAATGACCCAACTTTAGGGCATAACAAAGAGACTATACATTTTTAAGGGTAGCTCAAACACAAATCACCTATTGGGTAAAGAATCATATACTTGACTAAAGTTGAATGTTAGACACACTCCTATACTTTTTAGGTATTGGGTTTAGGTATTGCTTAAAGTGATTAAAACACAAGATGATAAACTAAAGATATACTAGAGAAAAACTACTTTAACCAGAAGGAGGTGATTATGCAACATTTATACTTTCAAACAAATTAGAATATGACCCTTTTTTTAAAATAATAAACTAGGGGAGAATATAAAGGTAAAAATAACTGAAATAACTTAACAAATTTGACCAAGTATGATTTTCTTTTTTCGGGGGTGGGGGGTGGGGGGCGACCAAAAGATGATAATGCAGAAATAACCAAGTAACAAAAATGTAAAAAATTGAAAACAACATCAAATCAAGATATCAATACTTTGAACAAGTACATCATGGAATTATTAAGACTAACCAAAATCTCTTATTAGAAGAGATTTTTTCCTAAAAAACTAGGACTCTAGGAGAAAAAGAATTTGAATTCACGTCAATGCATGGAGAGATAATAGGAGAGAAAATAGAAAAAATGAGAGATTTTAGGTATAACTTACCTTTAGTACTTCTAATATCTATATCTCTCACAATATAGCTCAGAATCACAAATGATTTGTTGCTCAAGAAACTAGACTCAAAGACTGTTAATTGATACCTAATTTGACATAAAAATCTTCATTCTTGAATCTTATTGGAGTTACTTGATTTTTTTTTTATTTTGTAGCAATACCCTTGTTGACACCAATGAGAATATCTCTTTACACATAGATCAGATTGACATAAAAGTTACTCCTAAAACTAAACTTGATATATTTTATTTAAGTATAATATTCCTTCATGAAAATTACTTCTTTTGAGAGAAAAAATCTCTTTAGACTCTGCATTCTAGTCGAACTGATTATTCTTTCTTCTATGGCCAACATGACTATAGACTCTTTTGATAGTGATATCTCCCTTTAGAAAACTAAGATAAAGAATTGGTTAAATTGGTCAAAAAATAGATTTATAGATATTTCTTTTGACATATAAATCTCCATATAAACTCTGGTTTTTTATACCATAGAAGGGCTCAAAAATTGAAGTTTTTTATTGAGGCAACCTGGTTCCCGTGTGAGACGGAAGAAGACACCGTCTGAATCTCTGATTGTCCTTCATTTAGATCCACTCTCAATAGACTAATGTCTGTTTGAGTGGATCTAAATGAGGGACAATCGTAGATTCAGACGGTCTCTTCTTCCATCTCTCATGTATTTGTTGTTGGCATCCCCTCCCTCAACTCTTTGATGTAATAAAATAGAATTCCATTGCATTGGCTACGATCCAAACTATGGTTTTAAGCAGTGTTTACTGTCTCCGTTAGAGTTGTTGGTTCTGGTTATGACCATAGGGGGGTTAGTCAACTTGGTGCAGGAGATGAACTTTAGTCGTATTACTCAGTTGATCTCTAGTGGAGCGTCAAACTTCTAGTCATCTCAATGACTAAGATGAAGTTGAACATCATCTCCACGTTATAAATTATGGAATCTGGTTTCCGTCCTAAATTTCCAATCATCCAGATGAATTAAACACCGGGGTTCGAACCCTCGACGTTTTTAGTCCAGTTCAAACAAGGCTGAGTTGCCTACACGGGCGCCCATTAGCCAACGAAACCCGACCCCCATCACTAATGAGGTACAGTTCGTAGTGACTGCGAAGTCATATGGGGCTCTACCAGGGGTGTTCGGTGAATTTGGGCTCGATGTGTGTGTTTTTTCATTGTTTAGTGCATATGCAGTAGTAAAAATAGTTTGATTAATTTTGAAATGTTTTAGAATGTTGTTGAGATTTTTTGAAGAGCTATGAAATGTTTTTGCCATGTGGTGAGGAGATTCGGGTGTTATAAATATCCACCACATAGTATTCTATTTTTTGTGGTTTGTGTTTCTATGACGGGTGAAGGTTGTCTGATAAAGTTTTTTCCATGAGGGCCATCTCGGATTTAGATTATAAATGGCTTTAAAAAGACAACTAATTGCTCGACCATATGACATTTGGACCTTCGAAGATGACAGCAAAATGCTCGATCTCTTGGTTGAGCAGGTCAATATAGGGAACAAGTTGCCTAATGGGGTTTGGAAGCATGTATATATGGATTGTGGAGAGGATTACGATCCAGGCAAAAAATTGTACTTGCTTGTTGCATATTGCATAATTATCTACGTGGAGAGGATTACGATGATCTATTTGAAGATGAAGATTTTGATTCGGGTGGCGAGCTCAGTGGAGGAGGTGATGCGGTACAATTAGGTGTAATGGATGATAAAGACAACGACGATAGCCATGGTCTTGAGGATGAGGGTAGCCAAGTAACAAACTTTCGGAGGCAGCGTGCATTAGAATTCACATGAGCCGCACAATTTTGACATGCCATAGTGACTTCCATGTGGAATGATAAATGATGGTTGTATCTTATTGTTTTTGAACATGTGTCATTCATATGTACTAAACTTGTAACTTGATGATTTTAATATTAAAGGCACGAACTCGTTATTTGAATAATCTTTCTTTTAGGTTATTAATAAAGTTGTATATGTATTTATTTAATATTTTCTTTAAATTTTATTACTATATTAAACTTGATATTTAAGTCTAGTAAATAAAATATAGTTAAAGTATGCATTTGATTAATTAATTATTTTTAATTTTGTCAAAATATATTATTAATTAATACCATGTAAAAAATCCATCTTATGTTATTAATAAAATACTTATTTATTTATTAATCATATTTATTTTTAATTACTCTATTGTATTAGATTTAATAGTAGTAATTAAAATATTGTTAACTCAAGCACTTGGTTTAATTAACTCATTTTTATAATTAATAAAATCAATGGTTTTAAATTTAATGGAAACATATTATTGATTAATAATATGTAAAAATATAGTGTGTTAAAGTTAGCATTTGATAAATTTTTCCTGTTTAATCATGACTTTTTATGTTAAAGGATACCATATATTATTAATAAATTAATAACTAAATGTATTATCTTCGTTTATGTTATTTTTAACGTTATTTATTTATTTATTTATAATTAATCATGTGCACAGTTAATTGGCTCACGTAATTACTGTATTAATGTACAATAAACAGTAATCATTAACTAATATAATATACAATTCAATTAATTATTATATTAATATATTTTAGTTTTACATTAAATTAGTTATTCGTGTAGTAATAATGTTTGTTTTACCTAAATTAATGTTTAAGTATTATAATTTAATTAAGTATACTATTACAAGTTACTAATTCTCTTATTTTTCGCGTTTTTGTCATTTGGGGGCACTAACACTAGAAACTGTTTTCCATTGCACACGAACTCGTCCACACTAACACCCATTTCGAAGATGAAATTCATGTAGATGAATAAAATGAAGATGAACTTCAAATTTTTTGTTTGTTGATTAACGCCCCCATAATGAAGATGCCAAATGCAAGGGACTCGATTGTTACACTTCAACATGTTCTGTTCTGGCAATAAACAGTATAACTGATATGACACACTCCAAGTTGAGACTTTGCTATAACTTGTCTTGTTACACCCCAAGTCAATCTCAATGAGTTAGAAGCATTTAACAAATTTCTCATCAAACCACTCAATAATATATAAAATAATTCCAGTTCAGTCAATAGTTAAGCATTCTTGTATTTTCTTTCATATCTATTGAATACTTTTCAAGAGACAAATTTTTTTATTTATATTCATTGGTCAAAGTACTATTTTCAAACTCAAAATATTTTTTCGGTTAACTTTATTTGTGTTCAGTTTTAATTATATTCTGAAGATGTTGATACATTGGTTGTTCACCTGGGACTAAGGTGTAACCTTTTATTTTGTGTTGATTATTATATATGTGTAATTGAGAGACAATTGTACTTCATTGAAAAGTTAATGTCCCTTACATTAAGTTCAATCTAGTCTCAGATTGATAAAGTTGTTAGAAATCCCATTTTGGGTCTACGTGGTTGTACCTAGTGCTGTTGGTCATAAGTCCATGTCTGTGTTTGGGGAGGTGTTGTAAAATTATACCAGCTTGGTTCATTGTTGTAGGTGCCTTTAGGCATTTTGGGGGTTTTATGTGTAAAAGTGTGTAGAATGGAGAGGAGGAAGAGGGAATAAGGTGAATAAAAGAGGACGTATGGAGAAGAAGATTGAATGAGAAGGAGAAGAAAGAACAAGGGTAGAAAACATAGGGCATAGGGGGGGAAGTTCTTGCCCAGGTTAGGCTTAGCACCGTCCTCTCTTTATTTATAATCCCATCAAATTATTACTAAAACGCCAATTTTCTCTTGTCCTTTGACAAAGGATTAACAAGTAAAAAAAAACATAAGTGCTAAAATACGAAGAACTATTCTAAACACAACTTAAATTCCAACACTTCTGATCCTGGGAAGTACTTGGATTTCCGCTACCAAACATATTGGTCTTTTGGTATCAGAGCAGGCACCATGTTATGGGTTCGAATCTCGGAGAGGGCGACCTAAAGGCAAGATTAAAATTATTGGTAGGCTCAAAAAGTGGGTTGGACCAGTGTTGCTAGAGTGGGCCGCCGTGGACGATAGCTCATAAAGACAAGAGTATTTTTGTGATCCTGGGTTAAGTACTTGTCTTTTCGCTACCAAACAAATCGGTCTTTTGGTATGTATTGGCTAGGTGCTTAACATTGGTGCTTTAGGGGGAGTATTAAAGAATATTTTTCTTTTCAAGCTAAAGTTACAAACTCCAGTTTGAGGAGATATGGAAGTCTTACATGATTCTCAAGAAAAGAGTCACATGGGAAGAAGGTTCAGCCAAGGAGAAATTTTAATATTAGGGGGAGTATTAAAGAATATTTTTCTTTTCAAGCTAAAGTTACAAACTCCAGTTTGAGGAGATATGGAAGTCTTACATGATTCTCAAGAAAAGAGTCACATGGGAAGAAGGTTCAGCCAAGGAGAAATTTTAATATTATTAAACTACTACTTTGTTTGATTTGTTTAATGATTGTAGAATTAAGAGTTGTACTTTAGGTGTAACTCAGATATGGGTAGTTTAATTTAACTCACATTTTATGTATTTTGTTGAATTTATGAAAAAGAGAAATAATTCATTAACTTGATTATAATTGAGTATAATGAGCTTCTATTTATAATGGAGGAAACAAGTAGAATCATTACAATTAAAGTACCCATATCCCAGTTACACCCAATGTCAAACATTTAAAGCTAAGTCCTAGCGTAATTAAATAAATGAATAAGAATAGAAGATTAACATAACTAAAACTTCTCTAACTGAAATAGTTGTATGAGACTTCCTCCCATGAGATTCCTATAAGGTTTTGCCATATTAATTATTGCTCCGTGAGACTTTTTTTTTCCAATGAGAATCATGTAAGACTCCTTTATATTACCAAGGAGAACTTTTATAGAGATGGTATAAAATTGTAATTATGCAAGCTAGTATATGTCCTCTTAGGTCTTTTTCATTTTGAATCATGTAGCCCTAAGGGCATTATAGTGCTATATACACCTTCACACAACTATAAATACAACCTCAAAAGATGGGTAGAGCATTCAAACCTCTGCCTTTTGGCTTGAATTCATCCATACACCTCTCTCTCTTTTCCACTTCCTTCTCTCCCTTGGATTTTTCTCTCCTCTCTCCCAAGAGGTGGAATTCCTCTCTCCTCTAATCCCCTTGAGATCTCTTGTATTTATGTCTTGTCCCTAGAAATCAACACAAGCCAAAATTACCATCTAACACCTCAACCTTCTTTCTATTCCTCTATATTCCAGCCACTACACCCCTTACCCAACACATCCATACTTTTACACCCAACCATAAAATCCCACCCTATCCATATATAATTTAATCGCACCAACTTTATCAATTCCAAACACCACCCATCTATCCCACCACTACCTACCTTAATGCCACAACAACCCAAACCTTCCCTACACACCGAAACACTTACTTCCACTTTTACTCTCAATTTGGCCATCCTCTACACAAACCCCCGAAACCAATCATTCACACTACATCTCAAGAATATAACCTTGGCCATTTTTATTTTACCCATACGAATCACCAATGTCCTATCCACATACAACTCACACAACTCCCTCATATTCTCCATCCCTCTCAGCCCCTCCCTCTCCTCCTCAAATAAAGCCTCTCCACCAAACTACTCATCTAGTTACCCTCCCCCATGACCATCCCCACCATATTCCTTCCATACATTACATCACTATTTCACAACTCAACCTCAACTCAAATCACTTTCTAAAACAAAATACTAACCCTCCCCAAGAAGAAAATTCTGAGTCATACCAACAAACAAACCTCAACCTCATGTACCACCTAAGTATCAACCACTGTTCTATTCGGTACAACTACCCACCATTGTTTAAGACCAAAATGTTATCACTCTAAATGTAGCTTGGTTGCACCTAGATTAGGCTCCCACACTTTACAAGCATCAACTCCACGTAATACAAGAACATAGATAAAACGAGCTTAACAAGAACTACTTTACTTGGGAGAATGAAGATAAGTTCTTACAATGCTTTCTTAGTTACTCAACCTTGAGTTCAAAGAGGGGTGGAGTGATAAAAGCCAAATTGATGTAAATGCACAAATGTACCAAGCATGGGGAGGGGTACAAGTTGTAATTTGGGGGGAATTTATTTTTAAAAGTCTAAGTGGCACCACCTTAAGGGTAAAAGTGGTAATTTGATTTGATTTTTTAAAAAATCTAGGGGATGCCACTTGGGACATGTGAGGATGATTTCTTTCTACGATTTGTTAACTTTCAACCTTGAAGACAAGGTTGATACTCAAAAGGGGTGGAGTGACAGAAACCCAAAAATACACTCAAAGAAACAAGAGAAGGAGAAATGTAGAAGAGAAGAAGAAAAATAGAAAGAGAAGCCACTACAAAATAGGAAGTGCCACCTCTAAGAAACAAGGGTGTGTGGGGCTGAAGGCAAAAAGGAAAAATGCAAAAGTGTCATGAGGCATGAGGGCAAAAAGAAAAAAATGCCAGAGGGCCATGAACCCTAAGCACAAAATGGCAAAATGCCCCCTATTCTTGATAAGATAAATTCTAGAAAATATTTATCTTTAATTGCTGTAAAATTTCAATTCCTAGAATCTCTCCAAGATTTATGTAATTCTTTTAATTTCCTAGAATCTCTCCTAGATTGATGTAATTCTTTCAATTTCCTAGAATCTCTCGAGTTATGTAATCTTAGTTGATTAATAAGTTTTCCATATAATGCTATAAATAGGGATCGGAAGGAAGAGGTCAATCAAGCCTTTTAAAAATCTCTCTTTCCCCTCTCAAATGTGTGCCTAGAACTTCTCCCCTCTATTTTCCTCTCTTCTTCTCTCTTTTCTTTCTAAATCTCTCTCTATCTCCCTCTCTTCCTCCACTGTTCTTCTCTCTTCTTCCCTTCTCTCTTCTTCCAACCTTGTTAACCTCTCTCTTTAGACTCTTCCTTTCAGTTTTAGAAAAGATTATGACCTCTCACAATTAAGGTTTTTATCAAGAAATTAAAAAGGGAAGAGAAAGGCGGATTCAGGAATGAAGCAATAATATGGTTGAAATCCAATTTTAACTAAAAGAAAAGAAGCTTATTCAATAAATTCTCCTTTAGGGATTGTTTCCCAAATGCATATCTCAAATATGTGTATGTTACTTTTATTAAGAGAAAGATTATTAGTGTAGGAAAACCAATATGTTGGAAGCTGAGCCCAAGCCCACACGACCAAGGAATGCCCACTCATCCAAGAGATGTGGAAGATGGGCTCAAGGCCCACAAACCCATACAGTGATGGCAAGATTGTAAATAAAGAGTCATCTCATAGAGATGACATTGATGTAATTAATTTAAGTTCCATGACTATAATTATAATATTGTAGTTTCATTAATCTATAAATTGAACTTCAGGGGGAGGGTTAGAAAGTTTTTGTCTCTCTCTTCTTCTCCACATGAACTTGATCCATGGAGTCTTGAAAATCAATGAAACCCATTATTTTTTTTCTCATATTGATGCTTCTTTTTTATAGTTGCTAGAATTGTTTTTTAAATTTTGTTGCTCGCTTTCTCCTTGATTAGAAAAATCAAAATGTTTGTTTTCCAGCCCCTATTTTGTCTAGACTTTTTAGTAGTATCACGTTTTTCTTCCTGCTTAGAGTTATCCTGCTCAAGGCCCTTACGGAAAAAAAATCAACACACTTGTCCCTTTTTTTGACACTTGGTAATTCGGGATCCTTTATTTTTTTTTTTCAGAAACTCTTTCTTGGTTGCCGCTTTGGGAGGACGATGACTTATTGATTTCGGAAATTCAAACTAGAAATTTTTTGGTTGACTCGATCTCTACTGGATGAGTTTATTCTGGAAGTCGTTCTTCTAGGTTGGACCTTGATTTGCAGATTGTGACTGACTTTCCTGGATTTTAGTTGTTCGTCGCTATCTCTGCTATTGCTCGTCGCTATCTTTTGTTGCTATCTTCAAAATATTATTTTTTGGAGAAAACTTTGCAACTCCCTCATCTACTCTACAACAAGTTGTTGTCTCTTCACTGATATTTCCTTTTTCGGCTGCTACTCCGGGATCTTTGGTTCAGTCATTGATGTCCAGCATTGTTCGGTGGCCATTGGGAAGACGACTCTGCTATTGTAGGGAGGAAGATGATGAAAAAAAAATGCCTAAGTTAGGTAAGTGATAGGGGAGGCTTTGGACAGAGCCAGCTCGCGAGCGGCTCTAGCTCGGCTCTGTTCGATTCAATATATCTGGATCTCGAACAGAATTCGAGATTCAGATATGGCTCGTTTGAGTTAACGAGCCGAGCTCGATCGAATCAAGGTTCGGCTCGAAAGCTCGCAAGCTGGCTCGTTAACGGGTGACTCAAGGGATCGAGAGTGGGAGAGGGAGCAAGTGCGGGGGAGAGGGGGGGGGGGGGGGGAGGACTCTGAGCCCTTCCCATCAACCGCTCTGGCTGCCTCTATAACCCTCGATAGCTCCTCGTCGGCCGCTACATCCCCTTTCCTCCAATGTCTTCCTCTTCCTCCAATTTCTTCGCCTCATCTGTTTCCATCACCTTTGTGTCACCGCCGTTTCCATCGTCGCCACCTCCGTTTCCGACGAAAGGTCCTCACCGATATCCAGAGTGAGTTACCTTAGTTCGGAGAAATCATTTCCCATCCCTCCCCCCCCCCCCCCCCCCCCCCCCCCCCCCCCCCCCCCCCCAAATGAAGTCGATTTCGCACGTGTGAAAGTTAAACGTGTGAGATCATAAACCTGATTTCGCACGTGTGAAAGTCACACATGCGAGATCGTAAACAAGTGAAAAAAACAACTCTTTGTCCCTTCCTCATGGCTCTTGAAGAAATTGAAAAGACATTTTAGTAGAAATACATTTCTAGAGACTATTAGTGGTTTTTTCAATAAATGTTGAAATTATATTTTTAGTAGAAATATAGGGACCATTAGTGCCTCATGTTTTTAGAAATTCTTATTAAAAAATATATAATTTTTTAAGTAAGATTTTCTTACCAAGATGGGCTAGGAAACCATATAGAAAATTTTTGAATAAGTATTTGACAGTTGATGCTATAATACTTTTAGCATGAGGCAATTTTCATAGCAATTTTGTGTTTGACATTTTATTTGATTAAAAATTTATTGATAAGTATAGTAATATATTAGGTTGATTATTAATTTTTATTTATTTCCCTAGAAGAGGCAATAAGAGGTCCATTTAATTTTCTAAGAAAATTTTAAAATATTTCTTGTAATTTTCTAGTAAGTCTATAATAGTAATAAGATTTTATTTATAGGTTTTTTTGGAAATGTGTATCCTAGGAAAAATATTTCTAGTTTTTCCTAGAATATAAAATTTCAATTAGGGGCACTATGGAGGCCATAGTAAATTTATGGCCAAATTAAAAAATTACAAAATAAGCTAGACAACATTTGGGGTAAAAAAGATTAATATTGGTGGGTTCTAATCCATTATCGAGACTCAATCCCGAACCTCCCATATCATTCTTTTCTTAAAAATGTATGCATAATTTTATAGATAATTTATTTGACATATATTTTATGTAGAGTATTAAATGTAGGTTAACCTCGAACTTGGCTAGAGTTTGAGCTCGAACTCGGTTAAAATTATTAGGCTTGAGATCGATTACAATCTTAGGCTCGAGGCTAGGTCGGCTCGAGCTCGAGTTCAAAATCTTTCAATAAAGCTCGGCTTGAACATAGAAAGGTTCAGACTCAACTGGATTCGATGCCACCCTTATGCTCAATTTTAAGTAGAGGTCATGCCCAATTTTATGTAAAATGTATGCTCAATTTAATGTAAAATGTATGTATAATTTTATATATTATTTATTTGACATGTATTTTTTAAAAAGTTTTAAATGTATGTTGGAGCTTGAACTCGAGACATGTAATTTTTGAAAAGTTTTAAATGAATGTTGAAGCTCGAGCTCGGCTCGAACTCGGTTTAAATTATTGGGTTCGAGCTCGATAACAATTTTAGGCTCGAGGCTAGGCTCGATTCGAGCTCGAGTTCAAAATATTTAAATCAGGCTCGGCTCGATGCCACCCCTAGTAAGTGATTTTGTTCCGCCGAGTGACCCGAACCGGGTCTATTCTATTCCACCAGGTTAACTCAGCAGGCAAGCGCTAAACTCATTCCGTTCCGCTCGAGTTAACCCAACGGGTAGGGTCAACTCGGTCTGATCCACCCGACTTGGTCCACTTATTTTTTTCCTTGGTTATACATGTCTGGGTCTCGAGTTCGATACCTATTTCTTTTGCGACACGACTATATTGGTATGATAAATGATTCAGGTAGACTCAGTTCCTTGTCTTTGGCTTGAATATTATTTTGAAGTATTGGTAGCTTATTCCTTGGTCAACATATTATTTGGCGCACAGACTCGCATCAGATTATTTTATGGGTAATTTTTTAAGGATTTTCATTATTTGGTACATGTTATTGGGTACAAGCCCATTTTATATGCTGCTATTATGTCTCTTTAGTTGAAACATTATTATTGTAGAAGGACCTCTCAATTGCTAACTACTATCAACATTGGTTATTTTGATGAATAAGAAAATACATGTTGGCTCCAAAATATTATCTTTTGGGTAATTACCCGTTACCCCTCTTAATAGGCATTTATTACTTCTACCATTTTAGAGTCGGTGTTATGTGGAGGGACACATGATGGAGGAGTTTTATTACACTTCTTAGCAATACCTATAGACCCAATACGTATAGAAGATAGGAGTGTGCCCAACATCCAACATGAGTTATTTTATTGGAGAATGGAGTCATATCTTATGGCTAGGAGTGATTTTACTCTCACTTACATTATGCCAGCTTGGCTTCTTGGAAGAGACCACCAACTTGAGGGGGAGTGTTGGAAGATATGGATGACTACCATTTTATACGGGAAGATCCTATACACCATTTGCAACAAGCTAGGCGTTCATGATGGTCTCACACCCCCAGCTTGAGGGGGAGTGTTGGAAGGTGAGCCCTAGCCTACACGACCAAGGAAGGCCCACACATCTAAGAGATGTGAGAGATGGGCTCAAGGCCCACAAACCAAGAAGAAGGCCCACATGCCCATATAGTGATGGTAGGATGGTAAATAAAAAGTTATCTCATATAGATGACATTGATGTAATTATTTTAAGTTCCAGGGCATAATTATAATATTTTAATTTCATTCATCTATAATTTGAACTTCAGGGGGAGGGTTAGGAAACAAGTCCATATCCTCTTTTCTTCCTCATGTTTTCTCCCAATGGGTGTCTTTTTTTTTTCTCCTTGAGCTAAATCCATGGAGTCCTGAAAATCAAAATAATCGAAAGACACTTTTTCACAGTCACAAACATATGAAAGGAATCCTTATAGGGCTTCACCTAAAATTAAGTTTAAGTCTAGTTGGGGGGTCATGTCTTTAATTACTAAGCTAAGCTAGCAATAGTATGTTAGTAAACCATTGTTGTTATTTACAAACTTCTACCCCTACTTTGCCTTTGTTACAAGGTGGTACCAACCCCACCATGCCCATAGGAGGTGGCATGATGAGTCATCACACGAGCTGGAATTGATTGACATACTATTGATTAATGCCCATAAGGTGGAAGATTTGGCAATCTTCCTAGATTAATGTAATTGATTGATCTTCTTTTGATTGATGTAATTTATTTAATCATGATTGATGTCATTACGGATTCTAATTGATTGAGGAGTTTCCCTAAATATATAATGGAAATAGTATATTAAGGGTCCTGGTTAAAGCTTTCAATCAAGCTCTCATCTTCTCAAATTCATGGAAGAATCTCTCTCCTAGCCTAAAGTCTTTCTTCTCCCTTTTCTCTTATCTCTTCTCTACCAGAGCTCTCTCTCTTTGCACTTTTCTTTATTCTCTCTACTCTCTCTTTTCCCTCTCTCATCTTGCTCGAGGTTTCTAGAATGGGGCCCTAAAATGAACATGGTATCAGATCATTGAGTTTAGGTTCACCATGTGAAAAGGATGCTCTAAGAAGTTACGTCGAAACATACTCATAGAAGGCTCTTCTTGAAGCAAGATTGAAACTTGTAGAGATAAGTTTGTTTTTCATTCTTGTTATTATGACTTCATGCTCTTGGTTATATTACGTCTAAAAGATGGTTCAGATATAATTTTCTTACTCTCTTCATTATATTAAAGTATTGAGATGTATGCATCTCGGATTGGAAGAAGTTTGCAAAAGTTATTTTTGTCGGTTTGCAAGTTATTGGCTGAAAATTTATTTATGTTGAGATTTTTTGAATGAAGACTTATTATTTCTTGGGAAAAAGATTTATGATGAATAAAAATGTTCTTGAGCCTATTATGAGTGTTTTTTTATCCATTGGATTTTGAAAATCGTATTAGTTAGCTTCTATGCTAAGATTCTTCATTAACCGAGTTGTTTGAAGAGTTGGAACTCTAGTCGGTTTTGTGACCTTTTCTTTGAGAATTGTTGAATTTATGAAAAAGGGAAATACTTCATTGACATCAATAACTTGTTGTAATTAGAGTACATGAACTTATATTTATAATAGAGGAAGGTAGTAGAGACCAATTACAATAAAACTACCCTTGTCCCAATTACACCCAAACTCTAACACTTAAGGTAAGTCCTAACATAATTAGGTAACTCAATAATGTTAAAAGATAAATATAACTTAAACTAAAACTCTTCTTGGTCGTGACCCTAAGATAAAGATACTTTGTGAGTCCTTCTTGATCCTCCAACGGATGTGATAAGGATGCCAGCTCTTGGTAATCGTTGTGGGTCCTACTTCTTACGGGCTTGGGCCTATATTGTGGGCCTTCCTTGGTCATGTGGCCCATCTTATAATAATCTTACATATGTGGGCCTTCCTTGGTCGTTTGGGCTTGATCTTATCTTCCAACACTCTCCCTCAAGCTGGGGGTGAGAGAATAACATGAACTCCCAGCTTGTTGCAAATGATGTATAAAATATTTTTGTATAAAATGACACATCTTCTAATATGCCTTCATCTTCCAACATTCCCCCTCACATTGTTGCATCCTTCCATGAGGCCCTGCAGCATTATAAGTGAGAGTAAAAATCACTCCTAGCCGGTAAGCCATTGTTTCATACTCCAGTCTTAATGCTGGATGTAGGGCACACTCCACTGCTATCAGTAGTGTGTCTATCGACATTGCTCTGAAGTGTCCACCACCGTGTCCCTACATAGGACAACAACTCTCAAGTGGTAGGAGACATAAAAGCCATTACAGGGGGGGGGGGGATAACATAGATGTAATCATAAGTTCTCCGTCATGGACTTCCAACCACAAATAATTTTCATCTTTTTGACAGGGATGAAGTTCCTCCGTCATGGACTTCCAACCACAAATAATTTTCATCTTTTTGACGGGGATGAAGTTCCTCCGTCGTGGACTCCCAACCACAAACAATTTTGATCTTTTTGATGGGGTAAAATGAATGATGGCATGAGGCCACCTCTTATTCAATGATAATGTCCCCAAAGAGACATAATAGCTGCAGCTGAATATAACACGACCATCTTCCAACACATATAACACGAACCAAATAGTAAACTTTGTCAAAGAACCCATGAAATAATCCGATATAAAAATTTCTTCTTTGATGCACAAGCTTCATATTTTGTGCTCCCCCTTTCTTGAATATTTTGGTCACATAAACTTATCCACAACATAAGGAATAAAATACCTCTTTCTTGTTCTTTTTCTACTTCTTCCCCTCAAGCTGGGAGGTAATGGCAATGATCCCAACTTGAACCAAATATCATAGATGTAGCAATAAACCCTAATAACAGAGATTTATAAATAATCCCTCAAAGCAGGGAGAAGTGAGATATTTTCCTGATATATCAACTCAAACAGTGACGCAAAACAATCGGCATAAATTCAGATTTTTCAATACAACAGGATACCAGCATGACCTTTGATTCTTCCAATTCGAATATATCTTTCAATATAGATCAGATTGACATGAAAATTTTTCATTATGAAACTAGAATTAAATAAATTTCATCCAAGTATGAATTAACTTCATTAAATATAATTATCATAAGTTAAATAATCTGATAGTTTTCGGTCTCTATCATCTGACTGAACTAAGTTCTGTTTCTCCTATTTTTCCAGAAAGACCATTGACTCTTCCAAGATCAATATCTCCTTATAAAAAAATCATACTGAGAATTGGTTGAATAGATAATAAAATAAAATTACTTATCTTTCTTTTGATATATAATTCTCCATATAAAGTCTCTTTCTTGATAGTATAAAATACCTCAAAAATTGATGCTTTCTGCTGCTGCTCGAACTTATTTTTCAATCTAACTTTTCTTACTTCAAATATTGATTTCTCTTTGTAGATAACTCAGATAAAACAATGGTTGAATAGGTAAAATAATAGAGTTACATATATTTATTTTGATATATATTTCTTCATATAAAGTCTAGTTATTGATAGAAACAAATACCTCGGAATCTGAAGATTGTTGTTGCTACTTGAACCTTTTTTCATACTAACCTTCGCTCATTGAAATATCAATATCTCTTTGTCGATAACTCAGATTGGAACAAATAATTCTTCTTTGGAAAGTAGACTCAAGTATCTTTCCTTCAATATATAACTTGAAATATGAAAAACTACGTATAGAGGTGAAAATTACAACAAAAACTATAGGTGTAGGGACTGAAAAAAAATAACTACGAACCTTGACCTAGGGTTTAGGGTTTTAGAGAAAAGGATCACATTACCTCTGTGAGTTGACCAAGTCAACTCACAGAACCTGCTATGATACCATGTGGAATTTATGGAAAGTGAAATACTTCATTGACATCAATAACTTGTTGTAATCAGATTACCAGTTGTTATGGTCCCGGATCTGACACGTGGATTCTTTGGGAGGATCTGGGGTTTGGCACGGGTTACGGGTCTTCCAGGCATTACCGTAGGGGTAGTAGGAAGACATGGGGAAGATGAAAATAAAAGATCAAGCCTAAGGGAAGCTTGATAACCCTAGAGCTTGTTGAGGAGAACTCTAAGCCTCTCTACACAATTAACCTAATTCTTATTACTTCAATGCTTTCTTTTCTCATTACTCTTACCACTTAAATAGGGTTCACCCTGTTAGGGTTTAATAAAATATTACAGAAATATCCCTATGAATAAAATATTTCAAAAATATCCCTATTAATAAATAATTCCAAAAATACCCCTATGACCTAAAACTAAAATAAAATAAAGTAAATTAAATAAAACAACTAAAATAATAATGTTATTCGTGCATAACATTACACCCCTCTTGGAAGACGAGCTTGTCCTCAAGCTCGAAAGTAGTGTTTGTATGCCGACGTCTTCACCGGTGCTGAAGTAGCATCCGCGATAGCTATGACGCCCCATCTGTTTGCCCACTTTTTTTTTTTTTTTTGGGCTGGTCCGAGTTAACCTGGGTTGACTCGGTTCAGGAACCCGGTCCGGCATGCGACTCAGCGGACCGGGCCGATTAAATTTTCCTAAGTTAGGAAAATTTAATCGGGAGTCGTCGTCTTCCTTCGGCAGCTCTCGAACTCTGCGGCCGGCAGTTCCATTCCTCACGGCACCGACGAAGTCCGGCGATTGGCTTCTTCTTCCTCTCTTCCGGCACCGACAGAATCGCATGATTTTTCGGAGGCGAATCGCAGCCCGTCGGGGCTTCGCCGCCTGGATAGTTTCCGAGACAGAGGGGTCTCAAAAACTTGTGAATCGTCGTTCCTCAGACTCCCGGAACCGAGATCCCTTGCGAAAAAGTTGCTTATGGCGCCGACGAACTATCCTGCTTCTCCGATGGCGACGAGAAGCCCGCTGAGGCGTCGTCGCTTGGAATTTTTCCGAGACAGAGGGCTCTCGGGTAGTTTGCCGACGAACCATTGGGACGCGACTGGGCACCCTGCTACTCCGGCGACGAATCGCTCCACTTGGAGGCGAATCGTAGCCCTGGGAGGCATATCGAAAGTTCTGTGCTTGCTCGGAGATTTCGAGTGCCGTCGAAATTTCCAGTGCTGCCATTTTTGGAATTTCGGAATCCCCAAATTCCGATGTCGTCGCCGCTGGAGTTCCTGGCCGTTGGTCGATCTGCTCGTCCGAGGTAGCAGCTGCCTCTTCTACGCATATGCCTACGCATAGGCCGTAAGCGGAAATTTCAGGTCGTATGACCTTTTCTGTGGGAGCACGTGGCTCTATTGCCGAACATTCAATTGAAGCATCTAATCGTGCTCGTATTTCCTCTAATTACTTACCCATAGCAACCCATCTTTCTTGGGATATAGAATAACCCATTGTGTTCCTGCTCTGATACCAGTTGGTACGGTCCCGGATCTGACACGTGGATTCTTTGAGAGGATCTGCAATCTGCCACGGGTTACGGGTCTTCCAAGCATTACCATAGGGGTAGTAGGAAGACATGGGGAAGACGAAAACGAAGATCAAGCCAAAGGGAAGCTTGATACCCTAGAGCTCGTTGAGGAGAACTCTAAGCCTCTTACGCTAAATTTAACCTAATTCTTAATACTTCAATGCTTCCTTTTCTCATTACTCTTACCCCTTAAATAGGGTTCACCCTGTTAGGGTTTAATAAAATATTACAGAAATATCTCTATGAATAAAATATTCCAAAAATATCCCTATTAATAAATAATTCCAAAAATACCCCTATGACCTAAAACTAAAATAAAATAAAGTAAATTAAATAAAACAACTAAAATAATAATGTTATTGCGTGCATAACATTACCAGTTGTTATGGTCCCGGATCTGACACGTGGATTCTTTGGGAGGATCTGGGGTCTGCCACGGGTTACGGGTCTTCCAGGCATTACCGTAGGGGTAGTAGGAAGACATGGGGAAGATGAAAACAAAAGATCAAGCCTAAGGGAAGCTTGATAACCCTAGAGCTTGTTGAGGAGAACTCTAAGCCTCTCTACACAATTAACCTAATTCTTATTACTTCAATGCTTTCTTTTCTCATTACTCTTACCCCTTAAATAGGGTTCACCCTGTTAGGGTTTAATAAAATATTACAGAAATATCCCTATGAATAAAATATTCCAAAAATATCCATATTAATAAATAATTCCAAAAATACCCCTATGACCTAAAACTAAATTAAAATAAAGTAAATTAAATAAAACAACTAAAATAATAATGTTATTGCGTGCATAACATTACTCCCCTCTTGGAAGACGAGCTTGTCCTCAAGCTCGGAAGTAGTGTCTGTATGCCGACGTCTTCACCAGTGCTGAAGTAGCATCCGCGATAGCTATGACGCCCCCTATGTTTGCCCACTTTTTTTTTTTTTTTTTTTAGGCCGGTCCGAGTTAACCTGGGTTGACTCGGTTCAGGAACCCAGTCCGGCGTGCGACTCAGGGGACCGGGCCGATTAAATTTTCCTAAGTTAGGAAAATTTAATCTGGAGTCGTCGTCTTCCTTCGGCAGCTCCCGAACTCTGCGGCCAGCAGTTCCATTCCTCACGGCACTGACGAAGTCCGGCGATTGGCTTCTTCTTCCTCTCTCCCGGCACCGACGGAATCGCATAATTTTTCGGTGGCGAATCGCAGCCCATCGGGGCTTCGCCGCCTGGATAGTTTTCGAGACAGAGGGATCTCGGAAACTTGTGAATCGTCGTTCCTCAGCCTCCCGGAACCGAGATCCCTTGCGAAAAAGTTGCTTATGGCGCCGACGAACTATCCTGCTTCGCGGGTGGAGACGAGAAGCCTGCTGAGGTGTCGCCGCTTGGAATTTTTCCGAGACAGAGGGCTCTCAGGTAGTTTGCCGACGAACCATTGGGACGCGACTGGGCACCCTGCTACTTCGACGACGAATCGCACCACTTGGAGGAGAATCGTAGCCCTTGGAGGCATATCGGAAGTTTTGTGCTTGCTCGGAGATTTCGAGTGCAGTCGGGATTTCCAATGCAGTCATTTTTGGAATTTCGGAATCCCCAAATTCCGATGTCGTCGCCGCTGGAGTTCCTGGCCGTTGGCTAATCTGCTCGTCCGAGGCAGTAGCTGCCTCTTCTACGCATATGCCTACGCATAGGCCGTAAGCGGAAATTTAAGGTTGTATGACCTTTTCTGTGGGAGCACGTGGCTCTATTGCCGAACATTCAATTGAAGCATCTAATCGTGCTCGTATTTCCTCTAATTCCTTACCCATAATAACCCATCTTTCTTGGGATATAGAATAACCCATTGTGTTCCTGCTCTGATACCAGTTGGTACAGTCCCGGATCTGACACGTGGATTCTTTGAGAGGATCTGGGGTCTGCCACGGGTTACGGGTCTTCCAAGCATTACCATAGGGGTAGTAGGAAGACATGGGGAAGACGAAAACGAAGATCAAGCCTAAGTCATAGCTATCGCGGATGCTACTTCAGCACCGGTGAAGACGTCGGCATACAGACACTACTTCTGAGCTTGAGGACAAGTTCGTCTTCCAAGTGGGGTGTAATGTTATGCATGCAATAACATTATTATTTTAGTTGTTTTATTTAATTTATTTTATTTTATTGTAGTTTTAGGTCATAGGGGTATTTTTGGAATTATTTATTAATAGGGATATTTTTGGAATATTTTATTCATAGGGATATTTCTGTAATATTTTATTAAACCCTAACAGGGTGAACCCTATTTAAGGGGTAAGAGTAATGAGAAAAGAAGCATTGAAGTAATAAGAATTAGGTTAATTGTGTAAAGAGGCTTAAAGTTCTCCTCAACGAGCTCTAGGGTTATCAAGCTTCCCTTAGGCTTGATCTTTTGTTTTCATCTTCCCCATGTCTTCCTACTATCCCTACGGTAATGCCTGGAAGACCCGTAACCCGTGGCAGACCCCAGATCCTCCCAAAGAATCCACGTGTTAGAACTGGGACTATAACAACTGGTATCAGAGCAGGAACACAATGGGTTATTCTATATCCCAAGAAAGATGGGTTGCTATGGGTAAGGAATTAGAGGAAATACGAGCACGATTAAATGCTTCAATTGAATGTTCGGCAATAGAGCCACGTGCTCCCACAGAAAAGGTCATACGACCTGAAATTTCTGCTTACGGCATATGCGTAGAAGAGGCAGCTGCTGCCTCGGACGAGCAGATCTGCCAACGGCCAGGAACTCCAGCGGCGACGACATCAGAATTTGGGGATTCCGAAATTCCAAAAATGGCTGCACTGGAAATTCCGACGGCACTCGAAATCTCCTAGCAAGCACAAAACTTCCGATATGCCTCCAAGGGTTACGATTCGCCTCCAAGTGGTGCGATTCGTCGCCGGAGTAGCAGGGTGCCCAGTCGCATCCCAATGGTTCGTCGGCAAACTTCCCGAGAGCCCTCTGTCTCAGAAAAATTCCAAGCGGCGACGCCTCAGCGGGCTTCTCGTCGCCACCGGCGAAGCTTGATAGTTCGTCGGCGCCATAAGCAACTTTTCCGCAAGGGATCTCTGTTCCGGGAGGCTGAGGAACGACGATTCACAAGTTTCCGAGACCCCTCTGTCTTGGAAGCTATCCAGGCGGCGAAGCCTCGACGGGCTGCGATTCGCCACCGAAAAATCATGCGATTCCGTCGGTGTCGGGAGAGAGGAAGAAGAAGCCAATCGCCGGACTTCGTCGATGCCGTGAGGAATGGAACTACCGGCTGCAGAGTTCGGGAGCTGCCGAAGGAAGACGACGACTCCCGATTAAATTTTCCTTAATTGGCCCGGTCCGCTGAGTCGCACGCCGGACCGGGTTCCTGAACCGAGTCAACCCAGGTTAACTCGGACCGGCCCAAAAAAAAAATGTGGGCAAACAGAGGGGGCGTCATAGCTATCGCGGATGCTACTTCAGCACCGGTGAAGACGTCGGCATACAGACACTACTTCTGAGCTTGAGGACAAGCTCGTCTTCCAAGTGGGGTGTAATGTTATGCATGCAATAACATTATTATTTTAGTTGTTTTATTTAATTTACTATATTTTATTTTAGTTTTAGGTCCTAGGGGTATTTTTGGAATTATTTATTAAATAAAACAACTAAAATAATAATGTTATTGCGTGCATAACATTACACCCCTCTTGGAAGACGAGCTTGTCCTCAAGCTCGGAAGTAGTGTCTGTACGGTCTTGGATCTGACACGTGGATTCTTTGAGAGGATCTGCAATCTGCCACGGGTTACGGGTCTTCCAAGCATTACCATAGGGGTAGTAGGAAGACATGGGGAAGACGAAAACGAAGATCAAGCCAAAGGGAAACTTGATACCCTAGAGCTCGTTGAGGAGAACTCTAAGCCTCTTACGCTAAATTTAACCTAATTCTTAATACTTCAATGCTTCCTTGTCTCATTACTCTTACCCCTTAAATAGGGTTCACCCTGTTAGGGTTTAATAAAATATTATAGAAATATCCCTATGAATAAAATATTCCAAAAATATCCCTATTAATAAATAATTCCAAAAATACCCCTATGGCCTAAAACTGAAATAAAATAAAGTAAATTAAATAAAACAACTAAAATAATAATGTTATTGCATGCATAACATTACACCCCCCTTGGAAGACGAGCTTGACCTCAAGCTCGGAAGTAGTGTCGGTATGCCGATGTCTCCACCGGTGCCGAAGTAGCATCTGCGATAGCTATGACCCCCCTTCCCTTCATGACAATAATTTTTTTTGGGGGGGGGGTTGGTCCTAGGTAACCTGGGTTGACTCGGTTCAGGAACCCGGTTCGGCGCACGACCCCACTTCTGGACGCCTCTTTTTTTTTTTGTTTTTTGGGCCGGTCCGAGTTAACCTGGGTTGACTCGGTTCAGGAACCCGGTCCGGTGTGCGACTTAGCTGACCGGGCCGATTAAATTTTCCTAAGTTAAGAAAATTTAATCGGGAGTTGTCTTCTTCCTTTGGCACTCCGAACTCTGCGGCCGGCGGATCCTTTCCTCATGGCACCGTCGAAGTCCGACGACGGACGTCTCCTTCCTCTCTCCTGGCACCGACGGAATCGCCTGATTTTCCGGTGATGAAGAGCAGCCCGTTGGGGCTTCGCTTCGCCGATGGGAGAGTTGCCGAGACAAAGGGCTCTCGGAATATCGCCGACGATTCTGCTGGAATGTCGCCGACGGTCTTCTGCAGAAATGTCGCCGATGATCTTCTGCTGGAATGTCGATGGTAGATGCTGTTGGAATGTCGCCGAACAGGGCGGAATTGTCTCTGACGAAGTCTCGTGCTGCTTCTGCGGTGACTAGCAGCCCTTGGAGGCTTCGCCGATTGAAATTTTTCCGAGACAGACTCTCGGAAATATTTCCCGGTTGGAATGGCCGGGAAATTTTTCCCCTCCCGTGCGGAACGAAAAATTTTCCCCTCCCGTGCGTAACGGACTATATGGCTGCGTGATTGGGTTGCCGTGAGCAGGGGAGGACTGATTTCTGTTGTTTTTCTGCGTCCGGCTCTTGAGACGAAATTTTTGAATTTTCTAGCCATGGTCCGTTCTGCCCGTCTGAGATAGAGATTTGAGGTCGTATGACCTGTTTTGCTGTAACAACAAGTTTCTCCCCTCCATAATGTTCAATGGAAGCATCTAACCGTGCTCGTATTTCCTCCAATTCCTTACCCATAGCAATCCATCTTTCTTGGGATATAGAATAACCCGTGTTCCCGCTCTGATACCAGTTGTTATGGTCCCGGATCTGACACGTGGATTCTTTGGGAGGATCTGGGGTCTGCCACGGGTTACGGGTCTTCCAGGCATTACCGTAGGGGTAGTAGGAAGACATGGAGAAGATGAAAACAAAAGATCAAGCCTAAGGGAAGTTTGATAACCCTAGAGCTCGTTGAGGAGAACTCTAAGCCTCTCTACACAATTAACCTAATTCTTATTACTTCAATGCTTCCTTTTCTCATTACTCTTACCCCTTAAATAGGGTTCACCCTGTTAGGGTTTAATAAAATATTACAGAAATATCCCTATGAATAAAATATTCCAAAAATATCCCTACTAGTAAATAATTCCAAAAATACCCCTATGACCTAAAACTAAAATAAAATAAAGTAAATTAAATAAAACAACTAAAATAATAATGTTATTGCGTGCATAACAACATGAACCTCTATTTATAATAGAGGAAGGTAGTAGAGACCAATTACAATAAAACTACCCTTGTCCCAATTACACCCAAACTCTAACACTTAGGGTAAGTCCTAACATAATTAGGTAACTCAATATAGATAAAAGACAAATATAACTTAAACTAAAACTCTTTTTGGTCGTGACCCTAAGATAAAGATACTTTTGTGAGTCCTTCTTGATCTTCCAACTAATGTGATAAGGATGCCAGCTCTTGGTAATTATTGTGGGTCCTATTTCTTATGGGCTTGGGCCCATATGGTGGGCCTTCCTTGGTCATGTGGCCCATCTTATAATAATCTTACACATGTGGGCTTTCCTTGGTCGTTTGGGCTTGATCCTATCTTCCAACAAGAATGTTTTTGAGGTCTTGGCCATGATATGAGTATTACATAGAGATGCTCATCTCTCATTCCAAGGTTCATTAGTTTTGAATAAAAAAAAAGTAAATGGAAAGCTAAAAGAAGAAGGTTGTTTTTTTGTGCAAAGTGTTGTGCAAAGTTTTTTAACAAGCGGGGAGGCCAGACCTTGTTTGATTCAAAACCACGAGTTCAAGCTGCTTTTTCTTGCCTCAATCTTCACCATATATCAAGAATAGAAGATTGTGTTTTAGATAAAAGGAAGCAAGCACAAAATAATTAAGGAAGTGGTCCTTTGGAAAGCCAAGTTGGCACCAATCTATTTGAAGAAATACTACTATTTTTTGAGATCTCACCTTCAGTCAATATCTTCTTGATTAGGCCTGATTTGTTTAATTTTAAATCAATCATATCTTGCCAAACTCATGAGGGATTGGATCTAGACTGGTTTATTCCAAGCTGGAGTCAAATATATCTTCGAAATGATCTTACTCAGAATGCCACCTTACCTTACTTGATTTCATGCTTGTTGATTGGTTTTTTGCTATTCTCTAAAAGGAAGACCAGAGAATTGATTATTGAAATTTTTGGCCAGCAAGTTTACTTGCCTAAGAGGGTTCCCTCTTTGCCTAAAAAGCCTGATAAGCTCTGGTTCTTCTCCCATATACCCGAGGTTGACTTGGCTTCACTTGATTTACAAGCCGCTTACTTAGGCTACTTCACATTTGAGTACACTATTACCCTTGAAGTGCCTCTTATGGCTGAAGAACACATGGGTAGAAAGAATGATATTATCAAGATTACTACCATAACCTTGCGATTGATATCAAATTACTTGAGCTGGTCCAAAATGTTTTGACGGTTTCTTATTACAAGGACTTACTTGGTCACCTAACCAAACTTGGGCCACCCATTGATGAAGAAGATGTTACTTATGCTAAGTGGTTAAAATGACAATTAGTTGTCTCATCAAAAGCGTGGAAGAACTTGTCTCCAACAATGTTGTTCATCTAGACACCGTTAAGCAAATTTTGGAGACATGTTTGTAAGTTTTACTCTAGCTCTAATAACTTAAAAAGGCCATATGATATTCGCCAAAGTATGTTCAATACTAAACAAGGAGAAAATATCCATGAATATTTGGCTCGATTCAGAGGCCTTCTTCAAGAGTGGAAGCTAGCTCAGCCTAACACCAGTGATGTCTCTATCCGAGACAAACAAAAGGATGCTTTAGCCATTTCCAAATATTAAGCCATATCTTGAGGTTACTAAAACTCAACTCCTTAGCGCCTATGCTATTCCCACCTTTGATGATGTATGTGCTCACAAAAGGGGTATTCCAGACTTCTCTTCCCCTTCTCCCACTGAAGTACCATCCACTATGTACTTCGAGAATAAGGTAACATCAACCAACCGCGACCGAGGTCGTGGAAGAAATTGTAAGACCAAGAAGAGGTGGAATGAATGGTTCCTCTAGAATAGAAGGCAAGGAATGCACCCACTGTGGGAAATATGGCCACACTATCGATTAGTGTTGGAAAATCCATGGCACACCGGAATGGGCTAAGGTTAATCTAGCCTCAGTAAGTGGTACAAAGGATGACAAGTCTACCCCACCAACAAAAAAAGAAGACCCTTACTGACGATGAGCATGACTTATTCCAAAAAGTGAAAACTCTGATAATCTCTCCTCCAAGTTTCTCCTCAACTATTGTTGCCAGCACCACTTCAGGTATACTCTTTGCCACTACCTCATCATCATCTTGGATAATTGACTCAGGAGCCTCCGTGCATCTCACAGGTAACAAAAATCTACTCCACTCTATCTCTCCTTCTCTCTCAGATAAATTTGTTACCATAACTAATTGCTCCAAAACTAAAGTTCTTGGGAAAGGATCCACCTCTGTTACTCCATCACTTCTTCTCACAATTTTTTTTTGTTCCTACCTTTCCCTTGAATCTTTTATCTGCTAGTCAACTTACACAACATTTCAATTGCTCCATCACCTTCTCACCCACTTCCTGTCTATTTCAGGATCTTACAATGAAGTAGGTGATTGGTGGAGGTTGTGAACAAGTGGGGCTCTACTACTTGGACATGCCTCAAATAAATGTCGTCTCAAAAAAGCACCCAAAGACAAGTCTATGACACAATTGGTTGGGACATCCATTCGCACAATCTCTTCATCTTCTTTTTCCTACCTTTAAGGATATGTCAAGTTTAAATTGGGAAGTGTGTCAACTGAGCAAGCACTAGAGAATCACATACTCTCTTCGGCTTGAACTTAAAAGTGTTGCTCATTTTTTGTTGATTCACATAGATGTATGGGGACCCTTGAGCATCTCAAACATTTCTCGAGTTAAGTACTTTGTTACCTTTATTGATGATTTTACTCGTACCACATGGCTATTTCTCTTTAAAGAGTGATCTAAAATACCATCAACTTTTAAGTCCTTTCATGCTATAGTGGTCACTCAATTCAGTCATAAAACAAAAGTACTTAGGTCTGATAAGGCCAAAGAATATATCTCTAGTAATCTTGATTTTTTTATCAAGAGAATGACATTATCCATTAAACATCTTGTGTCTACAACCCTCAACAGAATGGTGTAGCAGTACGAAAGAACCGTCATCTTCTTGAGGTAGCTCGCATCTTATTCTATATCATGACAATACCATACTTTTACTAGCCGCATGCCATCCTTACTATATGCTTTCTTATAAATAGGTTACCTTCTTCTATTCTCGATCATAAGTCCCCATATTCCTTATTGTTTCCACGTGGTGATCCTTTTTCGCTGCCCTTAAAAGTCTTAGGGTGTACATGCTTTGTTTATATTACCTCCCCACAACATAGTAAACTTGATCCAAAATTTGTCAAGTGTATCTTCTTAGGATACTCTTGCACTCAGAAGGGTTATATTTGTTACAATTCTACTCTTCAAAGGTTGCTTGTGTCTAGGGATGTAACCTTTTTTTGAAAACTTTTCATACTACTCCAAAAATGCCCCTCCAAGTCTCTCCTCTGTACCAGCCTCTCCTTGACCCATTGTGCCCTGTGCTGCAGAAGTTGTTCAACCCCCTGAGGCACTAGTTGACACCACACATGGGGAGTTTGCGGATCCCTTAGAGGTAAGTCCATCTTCTCCTAATCCTTTTGGACCACAATATGATACTCGACCTATCGCCTTAGGGAACGAACCCAGAGTTTGCACTAGACCCCCTACTTCTCATCCCATATCCAATTTTGTGTTTACCATTATTTATCTTCTTCATGTTGTCAATTTCTTGCGTCTATCTCCTCCATCTCTATCTCATAGTCCTATCAAAAGGCTTTAAGACATCCAGGGTGGAAAATGGCAATGGAATGCATGCACTCTATGAAAATCAAACATGGGCTCTAGTTCCTCTTCCATCAGGCAAAAACCCCATCGATTGTCAGTGGGTTTATACGATTAAACATAATCTGGATGGGTCAATTGTTCGCCTTAAGGTCTGCCTTGTAGCTAAAGGCTATACTCAGTGCTATGGGATTGATTATGAGGAAAAGTTCTCTCCGGTGACCAAATTGAACTCGATACATATCTTAGTATCCCTTGATACTGATTCTTCTTAGCCAATCTATTAGCTTAATGTGAAAAATGCTTTACTCAATGGGGATATAAGGAAGAATATTATATGCAAAAACCACCTGGATTTGTGGTTAAGGGGGAGTCAGTATATCGATTGAAGACATGCCTCTATGTTCTGAAACAATCTTCTCATACATGGTTTGATAAATTTAGCCAAGCACTGATACGGGCAAGATTTCACAGATGTTCCATAGATCACTCTGTGTTTCTTAAAGACACACCTAAAGGGAAAGTGTTTTTGGCCGTCTATGTTGATGATATTGTCTTAATTGTTAGTGATCATGAGGACATTCAAAAAACCATGGAAAAAATATGTGAAGAGTTCAAGACAACAGATCTTGGACTACTTGAATACTTTTTGGGTATTGAAGTAATACAGTCAAAACGTGAAATTATACTATCTCAAAGGAAGTATGTCCTTGATCTACTGGAGGAGACATGAATGATGGGGTGTAGACTAGAAGAAACCCCCATGGATTCAAATACAAACTTATCTACATGCACTGGAGAATATGTGGATATAGAAAAATATCAAAGACGTATGGGGAAACTCATTTATCTTTGTGTAACAAGGCCGGATATATCATTTGTAGTAAGTGTGGTGAGTCAAAACATGCACAAACCACAACTTACTGATTGATAAACACTGGAAAGAATATTGCAATACTTCAAAGAAACTCCAGGAAGATGGCTTCTCTATAGGAACCATGGTCACTTCAACATAGAAGGGTTCTCAGATGTAAACTAGGTCGGATCCCCATATCACATAAAATATACTTTGGGATATTGTACAATGATTGGAGGGAACTTGGTTGCATGGAGAACCAAGAAGCAGAATGTAGTTGCAAGGTCAAGTCCAAAAGAAGAATACAGGGCCATGGCACACAAAGTTAGTGAGCTTCTATGGATCAGGTCTCTTCTCACTGAACTAGGATTCTATAAAGAAGCTCCTATGGATCTACATTATGATAATCAAGTGACGATTCATATCACCTCAAATCTGGTCTTCCATGAGAGAACAAAGCACATGAGGTGGACTGCCACTCTATACAAGAGAAATTCCAAGCTAGCATATTATCTCTCAAACATATATCTTCACAAGGGCAAGTTGTAGACATTCTCACCAAACCAGTCACGCATAAAATCTTGTCCACTATTTGCAGCATGTTGGGCATCTATGATGTTTTTTCACCCCAACTTGAGGGGGAGTGTTAGAAGATGAAACCAACCCCACCATGCATGATGAGTCATCACACGTGCTGGAATCCTCATTAGGTGAAATATTTGGCAATCTTCCGTGATTAATGTAATTGATTGATCTTCCTTTGATTTATGTAATTTAGCTAATCACGATATTTTTAATTAAGGATCCTAATTTATTGAGGAGTTTCCCTAAATATGTAATGGAAATAGTATAAATAGGGGTCCTGGTTGAAGCCTTCAATCAAGCTCTCCTCTTCTCAAATTTGTGGAAGAATCTTTCTCTTAGCCTAAAGTCTCTCTTCTCCCTTTTCTCTTCTCTCTTCTACAACTGATCTCTCTCTCTTTGCTCTTCTCTTTATCTTCTTTTTTCTCTCTCTTCTCTCTCTCTCTCATCTTGCTCGAGGTTTCTAGCATAGGGTCCTAAATTCAACAGCCTCAAAATACACATCATGAAAGCACATTATCACACACATGTAAGAATAGATTTCAATATGGGAGTTCAAGTAGAATTTTCTTTACATCAAAATGAATCTCATCTTGAGGCTAGGAGTTGTCTTGTCATTAAACAAAATGAAGAAACTAGCATAATTAGAGAAATAAAGACTAGCCTATGGCCATCTTATAATATAGTTCCTCCACTTTCACTTGTTGCTAAGTAGTGCAACTTTCGCTTCTTCTTCTACTTGAGATGGTGGATGCCATAGCTTTATAAAATCTAGTTTCCTAAAATGAATGAGTTTTTCTATTTAACTGATATGGAAACTCCATTACCTTTAGGCCTTCTAGACATTACCAGATGGCTTAAAAAACTAGTGTACATTGCTCCTTGCATTGCACCTAGAAGAAAAGATCTAGAACAATCAGCCTTTAGGATCGCTTCCAAAGCATTATCTTCTACATATGATAAAGTTGATGTAGAATATAATACTTTCAGACGACAGCCGATTTATTATGTTCAAGAGGAACAACCATCCTTTGGTAAACAAAAAGAGCAACAAGACAGTGAACCAAAGGATTGGGACTCTGACGAAGTTGCTACAAAAAATTCCCAAAAAAGGACTACTCTGCTAAAGACAAAAAGACAGATGATCTTGGTAAAAGATTTAGGATTCTTCAAGGTGGCAACACCAGCCAACATGAAGCAGAAACTTCAAAGGTACGAGACACCTTTATGGGAGACAATTTCCGAAACAGGACAACGGATAACTCTCAAGAAAGAGAAAATTACTCCCACTCCAAAATATCATTGGGTGGACAAACATATTCGACAAAATATACCAATGTCGATCCAGCAAATGCTAGTAAAGGACATCGGTCCATTGATAGTATAAACCCATTTGGATTTTATCTCAATGTTAGAAGATGGGCTCCAGCCCACATGACCAAGGAAGGCCCACATATCTAAGATGGGTCACACGACCAAGAAAGGCCCACAAGATGGGCCCCAACCCATAAGAAGTAGGACCCACCATGATTACCATGAGTTGACATCCTTATCACATAAGTTGGAAGATCAAGAAGGACTCACAAAGGCATCATTATCTTATGGTCACATCCTAGAAGAGTTCTAGTTTGGGCTATGTTTGTCTTTTATCTACATTGAGTTATTTAATTATGCTAGGACTTATCTTTAAGAGTTAGAGTTTGGTTGTAATTGGGACAAAGGTAGTTTTATTGTAATTGGACTTTACTACATTCCTCTATTATAAATAGAAGTTCATGTACTTTGATTATAATAAGTCAATGAAGTATTTCTCTTTTCCATAAATTCAACATGGTATCAGAGCAGGTTCTGTGAGTTAACTTGGTCAATCCACAGAGATAATGAGATCCTCTTCTCTAAACCCTAAACCCTAAGTCTAGTTTCGTAGATATTTTTTTCAGTCCCTAAACCCATAGTTTGGTTTGTATTTTTTACCTCTATACTGAGATTTTAATATTTTTAATTATATATTGATGGAAATATATTTGAGTCTAGTTTTGAAGGAAAAACTATTTTTTCTAATCGAAGTTATCTACAAAGAGAAATCGATATTTGAATGAGAGAAGGTCAGATTGCGAAAAAGGTTCGAGCAGCAGCAAAAACCTTCAACTTCTAAGGTATTTTATACTATCAATAAAGAGACTTTATATGGAGATATATATATCAAAAGAAATATCTGTAAGTATATTCTCTGACATATTCAACCAAATTTCAATCGGATTTATCTACAAAGAGAAATCAATATATGAATCAGTGAAGGTCAGATTGATTAAAAGGTTCGAGCAGCAGCAGAAAGCTTCAACTTTTGAGGTATTTTATGCTATGAAGAATAAGGCTTTATATGGAGAATAATATATAAAAATAAATTTCTATGAGTCTATTTTCTTACCTATTCAACAAATTCTCTATCTGAGTTTTTTATAAGGAGATAGTGATCTTGGAAGAGTCAATGGTCATTCTGGAAAAAAAGGAGAAACAGTACATAGTTCGGCCAAATGACAGAGACCAAAATATATTAGATTATTTATCTATGATAATTATATTTTATGAAGAGAAGTTATACTTGGATGAAAGTTATTTAAGTCTAGTTTCAGAAGGAGAAAATTTAATGTCAATCTAATCTATATTAAATATATATTCGCATTGTAAGAATCAAAGGTCATGTTGGTATTTTGTTGCATTGAAAAATCCGAATTTAAGCCCATTGTTTTGCGTCACTTTTTATATCAGGAAAATATCTCACTTCTCCCTAGTTTGAGGGCTTACTTATGCATCTCTATTATTTGGGTTAATTGCTACATCTATGATATTTGGTTCAAGCTGGGATCACTATCATTACCTCCCAGCTTGACGGGGAGAAGTCGAAGAAGAACAAGGAAGAGGTATTTTATTCCATATGTTGTGGATAAGTTTTATGTTACCAAAATATTTAAGAAAGGGAGAGCACAAATGAAGCTTGTGCATCCAAGGAGAAATTTTTAAATTTTCATGGGTTCTTTTACAAAGTTTATTATATGTGTTGGAAGATGGTCATGTTATATTCACCTGCAGCTATTATGTTTCTTTGGGGACATTATTATTAAAAAAGAGCATGGCCTCATTACATTTTCTCCTACCATAATTTATTTGACTCTAAAAAATATCACGGTTGAGACACCATGACAGTCGGGGCTCGGATTGGGACACTATGATAAATTTAACTCTAAAAAATATCACAGTTGGGATACCATGAGTGTCGATGTTCGGATTGGGATACCATTATAAATAAACACACTAGCCCTTGTAATGGCTTTTATTACTTCTACCACTTGAGAGTCGTTGTCCTATGGAGAGACACGGTGGTGGACACTTCAAAGCAATGCCGATAGACACACTACCTACAGAAGATGGAGTGTGCCCTACATTCAGCATTAGGATTGAAGTATGGAACAATGTCTTACCGATCAGGAGTGATTTTTACTCTCACTTATATTATGCCAGTAGGGCCTCATGGAAGGATGCAACAGCGTGACCAGGAGTGTTGGAAGATGAAAACATATTGGAAGATGTGCCATTTTATACAAAAAGATTTTATACATCATTTGTAGTAAGCTAGGAGTTTATGATGTTCTCTCACCCCCAGCTTGAGGCGAAGTGTTGGAAGATGAGCTCCAGCCCACACGACCAAGGAAGGCCCACATATCAAAGAGTATTATAAGATGGGCCACATATGAAGTTGGACCCACCATGATTACCACGAGCTGGCATCCTTATCACATAAGTTGGAAATCAAGAAGGACTCACAAAGGCATCTCTATCTTATGGCCACATCCTAGAAAAGTTTTAGTTTAAGTTATGTTTGTCTTTTATCTATATTGAGTTATTTAATTATGCTAAGACTTATCTTTAAGAGTTAGAGTTTGGGTGTAATAGGGACGAAGGTAGTTTTATTGTAATTGGACTCTACTAACTTCCTCTATTATAAATAGAGGTTCATGTACTCTGATTATAATAAGTCAATGAAGTATTTATCTTTTCCATAAATTCAACACTCAACTTGGATTGCCCCAAGGATGGAGAAAAAGTTCTTAAAGACTAGGAAAGAAGTATGATCAATGCTACCAATATGCATGAATTTTGGGACAAAGACTCAACATTTAACTTCTTTACTCATGCTTTACAAGGTCATGTTTATCTTTGGTGGGACAACCTTCTAGGAGACCAAAAAATAGCTACATCATCATCTATAGCCTCAATTCTAAAAGGATTAGTTGCAAAGATATCAAAAGAATTTCTTGGAATACATCCTACCCAAGAAACTCACAAAGAGAGTATTGAACAAATAAAATGTTTAGAAACTCTTCCAAACCTAAACAAGTTACAAATCTGTAACATTTATTTTTACAAGAAGTATTATTGCGAATTTGCAAGTTACTTCTATAAATTACAAAAAGATGATAAGAAACCTTATCTGCCCATCTTTTATTCAAAATTGCTAGATCCTTTTGCAATTGCCTTTGAAAAAGACTAAATTGCAAAATATTGGTAAAACAACCTAGAGTTTCCAGCCCTAACCATGGATGTCTTCCTACAAATGGACACTCTCAGAAGAAGACACAGGTTTGTACAAGGCATGTTGGCAAACCTCTGTGAAGTGCAAAGACTACAAAATAAATGTAGTAAAGCATATAAACAAACATTATGTTGTTCTAATCAGAACAAAAATGTGGGAGCTTATGGTTGTAAAAATTACAATCAAAAGCACAAAAAATATCCTAAAAAAATTTCTAATAAAAAATTCAGAATACAAAAGAGTTCTCTAGACTTCTGATTGGTTCTAGCATATTGGAGCCCACATTCCCACTGATTCTTGTAGAGTCATCATTTGAGTCTTATTATTGTTCATGCTCCAATTTCTCTTCCTTGGCGTTGCTAGTCAACTTTGATTGTAATCATCTCCACTACCTCCTCCGGCCTTTTCATTCTTTCAGCCATGTGCTCAAACAAGTTGCAAACTACGAGCTCTTTGGAGATTTTAGTCTTAACCTTCATCTTTTTCTTTAGAGGTTTACATGACCCAACTTCATGCATCCTTTCTTCTACAACTTCTTTTTCAATCTCCATTCCTTCTCCTCCAAATACATTTAAAACCATGGAGGTTGTCACAAATCCATGGACCTTCTTTAGTGCAAATTCATTTAGGTCATGATCCTTAGGAAGTGTCTTAAAATAAAATGTGAATCGGGTGTTAGTGTGTTGTTGCAGACAACCAAAAATAAAACCAAGGGGGGGGGGGGGGGGGGGGGTTGTTGTGTATATCAAAAAACATTTTTAATAAAAACAAGTAAGAAACAATTCAAATTCAAGGATCTAAATCAATTGAAAGAACAAACCTTGGTCTAAGTCAACTTCCACCATCGGAATTTCACAATTGATCATCGATGCAATCATATATCAATTCACACTTGAGTATTCACCGTTAGAACTATCTTCCTATCTTTCCTTATTCGTAGTTAATTAGAAAACAAGTGATCCAATTAACCCTAACTACTAAACAACCCAAGACAAGCGATAAAGGTTTAATCTAGCAGCAACTTTAAGAATTAGGGAGAACGATGAAATTAAATAACACAAGCACAAATGGCTTCATTTAATTTAGTCCAACATTCTTCTTAAGATCTAACAATTCCTGACGCAACAAATCATCAAATCTTAATTGCTTAACAAGTTAGAGGGGTCAAACAATTACGGATTTGACATCTAACCCTGCAGTAGATTGCAATGAGTAATAAACAAGTAGGTCTCCTAGTGATTAAATGAGACAATCATGAAAAAAATTACAGAAGAACATTTGATACTCAAAACATAAATTGAATGATGAAAACAAATCAGTTCTCACAGTTTTATTGATTCCGATGGCTTCAGTTTCCTTTGACCAAGTCCTAAAGTTTAGCCACGCAGGGCCGTGAAGAAAATTGAGGGAAAAACTAGAGAAAAGAGGAGAAAAAGCTGGGGAAGGGAAAAAGAGGGGGGTTCGGTGAACTCTCCGTGTGCCTTCTTCTCTTCTTAGTCCCTTAAGGTTTAAGGTTTTCCTCTTTTTATTTTCCCAACACCGCCCCCCTCCCCTCCATCTTTTTCCCATTTCAAGACGTCACAATGCACATGCTGCGATTTCAATCCATATTTTTACCTGTATTCAGCCAATATATCTCAAAATTTTAATCATAAAAGTAGTAGATCTTTGTCTTGGCATTCCATATTATCTTGAATCATCTCAATCAGATATCGGATGAGAGAGTTATGCTTAGATTACAACATAATGTTGAAACTGTCTAGAATTGCCCAATTAACTTCATTTTGCACTTAATGCCTCCATTTGCATCCTAAATCAAAATATAATAATAATGAGTATATTTAGGAACCAAATAATTATAAAATCCTAAGCATTAAGGGAGAAAAATATGACATTTTGCATTCTCATAAGGTGTATGTCTTTCCTAGTTATGCAATGTTGTATGGTGTACACAAGGTACACTTAATCTGTTCTTTGCTTTTCAGCCTATACATCAACACCTTTATTGTTGAGACTGGGAGCACCGTGATCCCTTCCATCAATGGTGAAGATGGAAATTGAGCTTAAATTTTTTTATAATGGGTTCAATTTGTTAGCATCAAAATATTGTCCCCACATAGATCAAGTTTAATTTCCTCTATAGGCACAATTAAATCCTTGCTGGGAAATTATGAGAGAAAAAACCATTCTCCTTCATCATCAAACCCCATGAATTTTTTCAGGGTGAAAACACTCATTTTACTGTCACTCCTTGTACCAATGAATAAATAGTCCTCTAAGTTGGATCTTGAACATGCTCGACCCACATGTTGGCATTGAAAACCCTTAATAGATCCTCACTAACAAGACATTCTTGTAGAATATAAAAGTGAGACCATTTTTGGGTGTTTAGAGTTTCTCTCACTTTAGGAATGTAATTTAAAAGTAGGTATCTATGGGTAACACAGGGAGAACAATGCTCATTTCCATCTCATTTAAGTAAAGATGGGCAAAATATTATTACCTAGAATTTTAGTAAAGATGGCACACAAGGGATGAGAAGCTAGGTTGAAACCTAGAATCAAATAAGCTAACTTTTCCTAGTTAGGGTTAAGTGTCCAAAGACATTTTGATGACCTTTTCCTTGGATTTGTTTTTCCATTCTCCTTTCTTTTCTATTTTTGAGGAATTTGAAGTCAATTTTTTGGATGTTCTCTATTTTTTAGACTAAGTGAGAAGGCAAAAGATCGAATTCTAGCCTTTCAAAACCACTCAAGATAGTCACTTGAACAACTTATCATTGCTTAGACAACTACTTAACAAAATCCAATTTCTTCAATGAAACTTTCTGACTAACCATGAGGACAACTACTATCAGTGGGTTTTATGAAATTTATTTGTTGGCTATTGTTTGACAACCGCTTAAACATCTTGTCAAATGATTAGTTAAGAAGTTTTTCTAAATTCTCTATTTTTAATTGTTTGACTTCATTTTCAACCAACTAGACATTTGTCACCTGGGATTTTACATGCACCATTTATACGATTTATTCCAATAATCTATTTTTGAAAAAACCATATAAGTTCAGTAATGGGATTGCCTAAATGATATATAGTTGTTTGATTGACTATGCTAACAACCATATCTATCAACTCCAATAGAATTTAAATGCCTTGATGAGATCTTGGGGATTCTAATAAAGGATATTCTATTCATATGGGAATCCCTTGCTTTGGAAATTTTCAGGTGATCTCTTTCTCAAAGGTTTCAAGATGAAAGATCAATTTGCCACTTGAAATGCCTTCAAGATCAAATACCAACACTAAAAAGTCATCCAACAAAAAATTGGCATGGCACTAGTAAAAGAGATTTTTCCAAACCCTTTACGATGAATAAAATTTAATGCTCATGGGAATTCAAGTTTTAGTCCTTTCTCACTCCCCTTGGCAATTTCTGTTTTTGTTTCATTCTCTTCCATTCTTCTAGCCTCAATTCTTTCTCCTCCTTCACTGTCTTTTCCAAACAAATCCAAGCATAGTGGCCTAATTAAGATTCCATAGGGGGCTTTTCAATCTTGATTAAGACCACATATAATAGTTCATGCACAATGCAAAGAGGATTTGCTTATTGTTCCATAAGCCTCAAATTCTAATTTTCATGGGGAGATTAAAAAATTTCCCATTTGAGTTTTACACGATTCAATTTATAAGTTTCAATACTAAAAAGTACAGCTTGATTGAGACACATGATTCAAAACATTCACTACAAGCAATATAATTTTTGGCAACAAAGGTTTTAACAATGAATCAGCTAGTTGTTGCAACAAGTTAAAGAACTAATAAATTATTAGCAACAACCAAAGAAATTCATTGTTAAATGGTATTATTTGCAACAAATTGCAAGTCATTGTTAAAGCCTATTAAATTTTATATTTCCTAAGAAAATTTCCCATTCGCACCAAATTTTTAACAAGGAACATTACTACTTTTAGCAACAAGCTATTGGTTTGTTGTAAATGTCAATTTGTTACTTTTATCTCAAGTTTAGTCTCTAACAACATTGAAGCTACAACAATGCCAACCGAAACATTTGACATACATTCAAGGAAGAGGACAAGGTAATAGTCCTGGAGGCCGTGATAGAAGTAATATAGGTAGAGGATATGAAAGAATGACCGGTAACTCCTTCACATGAACAAACAATCAGAATCAGGTATATTACCTATTTGTGGGACCTAATCATCCTATTGAGACTTTTTGGAAATTACATGGAAAACCTGAATGGGCCACTACCAATCAAGCCATTGCTAGGTTTGCAGCCAAAACTATGGGAGTCATTGAATCCTCCAACAAAAAAAAAGTGTTGACAAATGAGAACTTTGAGATCCTTCAAAATCTCAAAGGCATATTGAACTCTACTAGTACAACTCTTTCAGCCACTACTACCACCACCACTAGAGGTATGTTCTCTCTCACTTCTCAAGCTACCTCTCCTCGGATTATTGACTCTTGGGCTTTTGAACACTTGATTAGCAATATTAGTCTTTTATCATCCTTGTCTCCTTATTCTACTTATAGGTTTATATCCATAGCTGATGGGTCCCAAACTTAGTTACAAAGAGTTGGTTTCTCTTCCCCTAAAACTTTTTTTGAGCACTCTATGTTCTTTTCTTCTTAAGTTTTCCTTGAATCTTATGTATATTAGTCAAGTAACAAAAAAAATTCTACTGCTACTTAACTTTTTATCCTAATCATTTCGTGTTCTAGGATTGTAGATCAAATAGGTGATTGGTGGAGGGCATGAGCAGCGAGATCTCTATTTCTTGGACAACCAAGCAATCACTGCTACTTCAAATTCACTACAAGAACCTTTTCAGTGGCACACCAAATTGGGTCATCTTCATTTTCTTCATTACAGTTTGTAATACCTTCATTAAAGACTATCTCGGATTTATGTTGTGAAGTTTGTCATTTAAGTAAATATCATAAAATTTCATTTTCTCCTCATTTTGGGAATAAAAGTGATACTTCTTTTTCTTTAGTACATTATGATGTATAGATATGAAATATTTTTAATTTTTGTTACTCCAAGTATTTTATTATTTATTTTAATGATTACACCATAATTGCATGGTTATTTTTTAAGAAATAAAGATATGAAATTTTACTCCTTTTAATCATTTTACACTATGATTTATACTCAATTCAACACTAGTATGAAAATTCTTTGTTTTGACAATTCAAAAAATATATGTCTTATGCTTTACATTGAAATTGGCATTATTCATTAGACATCATGTGTATACATCCCACAACAAAATGGGGTGTTTGAAATGAAAAATAAAAACCTGATTGAAGTTGGTTGTTCTTGGCCACATTCTCACAGTCTGTTATCTTATTAATGGTTTACCTTCTATAGTTCTTCAAAATGTTTCTTTATATTCTATGTTATTCTTTGATAGAAAGTGTTTCCCCTACCACCCAAAGTATTTGGTTGCATATATTTTGTTTGTGGCATGTCCCCTCAGAAAAAAACAGGATAAAAATTGCTCCTGGGCTATTAAGTGTAATTTTTTGGGATACTTTTGCACTAAAAAAGGATATGTATGTTATAACTCTTCTTTTGAAAAGATGTTTTTGTTGGTTGATTCATGTTCCTTGAGACCCAATTATTTTACTCAACAGTTGTGCTCAACGTAGTTCCTTCCCTTCTATAGTTGTGCCTAAAGCCTATGGTGCCATTGAAGGATCCTCTTCTAACATATTTCTGCAACAACCCCTAGACTCTTTTGCTCAAGTGGTTGATCACCTTCCTATGGAGTCAGCAGATCCCTTTGAAGTTAGTGATTCTTCTACTCCTCCAGTTTTTGGTCCTCCCTATGATACTTGGCCAATAGCTCTTAGAAAGGAACCCCAGACTTGCACTCAATGGTTCACCTCTCATCCCATTTATCATTTAAGTCATCACATTTATTATCTTCTAGTTGTTGAACTTTTTTTTTCTTCCATTTCCTCTGTGTCTCTTCCTCAGTCATATCAAGAGGTCATTCAGCAAGTAGGATGAAAAAAAGCAATAGATGAGGAGATGACAATTTTCCATGAAAATCATACATGTCAATTGGTTCCATTGACACCACATAAGAAGACTGTCAGATGTAAGTGGGTGTTCACAACCAAACACAATACCGGTGGTAGCATTGCAAGACTAAAGGCTAAGTTTGTGCAAAAGGCTATACATGGTGTTATGCTATAGATTATGAGGAGACTTTCTCTGTTGAGACCAAACTTGATTCAGTGTAATCCTTATTCGGTTGTTACAAATTTTCATTGGTCTTTACACCATCTTGATGTAAAACATGTCTTTCTAAATTGAGAACTCCAAGAAGAGGCTTATATGGATCAATCGCCTGGTTTTGTGGTTGGATGGGAGTTGTTGTGCAAACTAAAAAAATATTGGTATGGGTTGAACTAATCACTAAGAGCATGGTTTAATAAGTTCATCAATGTGATGTTTTAGTTTGGATTTACAAGGTGTGTTAAAGATAATTCTATATTTGTGAAACATACTAAAAAAGGGTCATTCTCTTATTTGTGTAAGTTGAAAATATTATTGCCGCAAGAAGTCATCCAGATGGCATTTGACAAGTGAAAGAAGGGGTTTGTAGAGAATTCAAGATAAAATACTTAGGACTCTCTAAATATTTTCTCATAGGTGATGTTTTATAGTCCAAGTATGATATTTTCTTATCTTAGGGAAAGTATGCATTTGACTTGCTCAAAGAAACAAGAATATTGAGGTGTTGGTCTATAGACACTTCAATGGATACTAATGTGAAGTTAGGTGCTAGTTCGAGAGAAGATGTAAATGTGGCAAGGTCCCAAAGGTTAAGAAACTTGATCTATCTCACTATAACTAGACCTAACATATCCTTTGTTATTAGTGTTGTTAGTAAATATATCATATGCCTCAAGTTTCTCATTGGAAAGCCTTGGAGAGAATCCTTGAGCACTTGAAGAAATCTCCTAGACAAGGTCTCCTATACAAATGCCATGTTGAAACTTAGGATTCCATGATGTACAATCATATTATAAGAGGATTAAGAAGAAGAGTTGTGGAGAGAAGGTTTTAGGAGGAGAAGAGGAAGAGTGATGAATTTGGAGAAAGGAGGAGGAGCAATAGGGTAAAGGAGTCTTCCAAACCCTCCCCAGTAAGTTGTATTTATAGATATCAAAAGTACTAATATTAAAAAATACCCTTCAGCCTAGTAAGAGTGAATAAGAGACATAAATAATAAACTAGTTACATCAATACCATCTTTATGAGATAAATCTTTATTTATCATCATGCCACCACTGTGTGAGCCTGTAGGCATTCTCCTTGGTTTTTGGGCTTGACCCATCTTCCACACACTTGGACGTGTGGACCTTCCTTGGTCGTGTGGGCTTGGGTCCATCTTCCAACACTCCCCCTCAAGCTAGGGGTGAGAGAATAAATGCCCAACTTGCTGCAAAAAGTGTATAGGATCTTTCCGATTAAAATGTCAGTCTATCATATCTTCCATCACTCCCCCTCAACCTGGTGGTCTCTTTGTTCTTACCAAGAGACCCAGCTCGCATAATATAAGAGATTAAAATCACACCTAGCCATAAGACAAAGCTCCACATTCCAATCAAATGGTCATAGAAAAAAATATTTTCCACTCAATTTCACTGGGGAGGAGTAGCCCTATTGTGGCGCATAGAGCCTACTCCCTTTCTCAGGGTAGCTACCTCTTAGGTGAATAATAGACTTGACTCATGTTGGATGTTGGGAACACTCCTATCCTTTGTAGGTAGTGGATCTATAGGCATTGCTCAAAAGTGTAGTAATAAATTCCTTCATCATAGAGTCCCATCACAGGGCACCGACTCTCAAATGGTTGGAGTAAAATTTTCAAACAAAGGGGTAAAGGGTAATCATCGAAAGATAAAATTACGGGGCCACCATGTATTTTTTCTTCATCAGAATAACCAATGCTGAAAACTAAGAAGTCTATCTTCAATAATAATGTCTTAGTTAGGGAGACACAATAGCAGCAGCTAAAATGGGTCTCAGACCAAATAACACGTACCAGATAATGAAAATCTTTAAAAAAGGACCCATAAGATAATCTGCAGATAGTCCATCACTAAATAAAGAAGGTGCACCAAATAATATGTTGGAACCAAGAAATAAGTTTCCAACACTTCAAGAAAATAATACAATCGGAGATAGGAGACAGAGTTGAGCCGAGTCAAGTATCAGACCAATATAGCTGAGTCAGGTATCAAACCAATATAGCCGAGCCAATATAGCAAAGTCAGGTATTAGACCAATATAGCCAAGTTACGAATGGAATCGGTAGAGAACTTGGGACCCGGACCCCTATAACAAAGGCAATAAGCAAGTGGATTGAGTCAGATTGACCCACGCTGAGTTGACCTAGATCGAGTTGACTAGGTCTAAGTTGGCTCGAGTTAACTCATCAAAACATTAGGAAGCAATGCTCGTGTTGCTAGGTTGACTCGGCAAAATTAAAACCAAGGGAACAATGTCGTTGTCTTCTACAATGTTCGACAATAGTAAAAAAACTAGAGTAACCTACAATTCAAAAACGAAAACCTCTCTTCCCAACGAGCAAAAATAGAAACACAATAGAGTCAACATCCTTTGAAGACGTCGACGAACTCGGTATCGAAAGGCCAATAAAGAACTTCTAGAAGCAATAGAATAGCGATAATAAGTTGAACCAAGTGTTGTTTGATAATCAATAAATCAAAAAATTTCCAATATGCTCATCCTTCATACTTCTTCTTCTATTCTCCCCCTCAAGTTGGGAGATAATATCAATGATCCTAGCTTGAACTCAAAAAATATTTTGCAAACTCACGTGTTAATCCACCACTTGTATGATCAAGTAAAATAAGGCCAGTATCAAGAACTTCTCTAGCTCAAATATTATAAACCAAGTAACTCAAGCCAAGCCAAGCCGAACATTGCATTTCCTTGCCAAACTAAACTAAATCAGGTAGGATGAGAACAACCTGAGTTTGACTAGTCCTTTAGGTGATTAAAAAATATCACTAGATGATCAAGAGGAGATATTCATGTGCTGGCCGAAAATCACTTTAAATCATACCCCCTTATCTTATTTTTTTATTAAGAAGGAATATCCAATCAGAAAATCAAATCATGAACGTATCTTCATAAATCAGCCATTTCCAAAAAAACAAAGGAGATCTTTCCAAATCATTCCAAATTATAACTTGGACACCAACTCACAATTTTCAATCTTTGATAAGTCCTTTATGTTTTAGGAAAGTTGTGATTGAGGCAAGATCAATAAATCACATTAAATCAAGGAGATATCGAATAAGTTTGAGATCAAAGAAGAGACTAACTTTCCTTGAACAACCACTTTTGAAAAAATAAAATTCCTTTGTGATATGTTATGGCTTCACAAAAAATATTTCAATCTTTTCTTACCTTAATTTTTTATGAAAGGATACCAAATCAATTTTTTTGTAATCTTTCAACATACCAAAAACATCTCACAAAATTCGTGGCTGGAAAAATCTTCTAAATAAGGTAGTTTCCTCCTTCAATTGGTTCCAACTTAGCAATCAAAGAAGACACCTTTCCTTGCCTGTTTTTTTCTTGAAATCTTTAGGCAAGGCAATCTTGGACAAATAAATCAAGGAAAATTTATGAAAATAAGATGATCTTCTAAAGATTCTTTCCAGATATTGTTACTTAAAAATAGAAACTTTCCAAAGGTAGATCATGAGATACTTTCCTGATATTATTGATCCATAATAGAAACTCAAAGAGTTAAGCAAAAAAATTGGCATAAATCTGGATCTTAGCATGCAACAATATACCAACCTGACCTTTGATTGTTGCAATGCGAATATCTCCTTAAATATATATGAAATTTATATGAATTTTTATCCTTCTAAAACTATACTTAAATATCTTTCATTGAAGTATAAATTTTCTTCATAAAATTTACTTCTTTTGATAAAAATAATCTGATATATTTTGGACTATGTAATATAGTTTAACTAAGTACTCTTTCTTCTTTGGCCAACATAACCATTGACTCTTCTGAGATAGATATCCCAATATAAAAAAACTCAGATTGATAATTGGTTTAATATGTAATAAAAAATACTTACAAAATTTTATTTTAATATGCAATTCTCCATATAAGGTTTCATTCTTGATGTCATAAAATGGCTAAAAAATTGAAGCTTTCTAATGCTTCACAAAAATTTTCTACTGCTTCAGATGATGATTTCTCTTTCCATAAAAATCTGATTTCAACTATTATATTTTAGTTGGAAACTAGACTCAAATATCTTTCCAACGGTATATAATTTTCTGCATGAAACATACGTTAAGACAATTAAAATCCAATGAAAAACATGAATTTGGAAAGAATACTAAGGGAAAAACGAGAAACTCCTCTTTTTACTTTTTCTTTTTCTTCTTCTTCCTTCCCTTCTTCTCCATCTTCTTGTCCTTTTCCATCTCAAACCTTTTCTTACTCTGATACCATGTTGAAACTTAGGGTTCCATGATGTATAATCACAGTAGAAGAAGATTAAGGGGTGAGGAGAAGAAAAAGAGTTGTGGAGAGAAGGTTTTAGGAGGAGAACAGGAAAAATGACAAATTTGGAGAAAGGAGGAGGAAGAAAAGGGTAATCGACTTGTCCAAACCCTCGTCCTTAAATTGTATTTATAGATGCAAAAAAACTAACATTATAAAAATACCCTTCACCCTAAATAGAGTGAATAAGAGACATAAATTATAAACTAATTACATAAGTGTCATCTTTATGAGATTACTCTTTATTTACCAACATGTTACCACTGTGTGGGCCTATAGCCCTTCTCCTTGGTCTATGGGCATGAACCCATCTTCCACACACTTGGATGTGTGGGCTTTGACCCATCTTCCAACACTGCCCCTCAAGTTGGGGGTGAGAGAACATTATAAATGCCTAGCTTGCTGTAAATGGTGTATAGGATATTCCCGTATAAAAATGGCAGTTTTTCATATCTTCCAACTTGGCACAAAAATGTCAACATTGAAAGTTTGCAGATACTGATTGGATTGGCATTCCAAATTATAAAAAAGTCTACCTTAAGTTATTGTACATTGGTTGGAGGTAATCTTGTAATGTGGAGAAGCAAGATATAGAATGTGGTTGCCCAATGCAGTGCAGAAGTAGAATATAGGGCCATTTCATATATAGTGAGTGAGATGATGTGAGTCATGTCTTTTCTCTCTAAACTTGGTTTTTTCAAAGACACTTAACTAAAACTTTACTATGATAATTAAGCATCCATTCACATTGTATCTAATCCAATTTTCCTTGAAAGAACAAAGCATATTGAGATTGATTGTCACTTCATCTAGGAGAAACTACAAGCAAGGATTATATGCCTTGAATATGTCTTCTCAAAGCTAAGTTGTTGATATTTTCACAAAAGCTATTACGAAAAAACCTCTGTGTTTTACATGTTCCAAGCTAGGTGTTTATTATGTATTTTACTAGCTTTAGGGAAGTGTTGGAAGATTAAAGATAGTAAGGTATAAATGTAATTTAGTTGAAGTTCAGACTTTACTCTTTAGCTCTTGTAAAGAGAAGCATAATTATAGTTCTCCACTTTAATGAAAGCTGTATAGAAGCAAGAGGAGGATGGCTAAGGACTTACTTGAACCCTAACTCATCCCTCTCCTTCTATCTCAATCTTCTCTCACTTGTAGCTCCACTCCTCTCTCAGTCTCTTCTCTTTGACTTCTTTCCTTCCTTTCACACGTCCACAATAGAGAAGTTTTTGACACTTTAACTAATGGACCTAGAGCTTCATAGGCTTGTGCACTGGGAATGGTTGCTAAGCTAAAACTTGTCAAGTAGTTGACTTTATTCTCTACTAGGATCATTCAAGAGACCTTTTACATTCAAGGATTCAAAATATTTTTCTATTGACTTTTGATTAGATCAGCACTTCTATAATATGAAGCATTTCATAGAAAAAAAATAGCCATACCATATTGACTACAATGTCTATCCCAAGCTCGTCTAGGATTTCAGCAAGGACCAAGAGACAGGATAAAATATTTCCTCATTACATAAAAATAAATTGAATGTGATCAACTTATAGCCTAACAAAGAATAAAGAAGCCTGATTCAATTCTAGGTATTTCCCACATCCCGCATATGTGAATTTAGGGAGTCATTCAGAGTTGGAACGCTTGCACTTTGTCCTTGGGACCCACCCCACAAGACGAGGGAAACAAACCTCCAATCTTGTATCCAATGTCTACTAAATTGGCTGAGCTAGTGGAGATTCTCCCTTGTTTGTTTGTTTCTCTATTAGTAAGAAGTGACGTACTATCAAGTAAGGCAAAAATTGGGCCCTCTTAAGTTAATTTGAAGCACTAAGAATAACTAGTTGCACTAGAGGTTTGCTACTGGTTGAACTAACTACGATTATAGGGCCTTTGGATTATAAACTTTCACTAATGAAAGAGACACTTCCTTCGGGGGAGACAATGTCTCAAAACTATTACAAGGCAAAGAGTCTTTTTCATTAGTTAGGTTTGTACTATGACAAGGTACATTCATGAAAAAAATAACCATATCATATTTTGGAAGGATTATGATAACATAGAGAAATGTTCATGTTGAAGAGCAAATTTAGAAGAGTCTTATATGACTCTCACTATAAGAAGTCTTACTAAGCCAAAATTATTATAGAAGGAGGTCTCATGAAAGAGTTTTCAGTTTAAAGGTGTTTTAGTTATGTTAGTTTTCTATTTATGTTGAGTTATTTAATTATGCTAGGATTTATCTTTTAAGTGTTAGAGTTTGGGTGTAATTGGGACAAGGGTAGTTTAATTGTAATTAGACTTTGTTGTTTTCCTCTATTATAAATAGGGGTTCATATACTCTGATTGCAAGAACTCAATAAAGTTTTCTTTTTTGCAGAAATTCAACAGTTCAAAATATGATGAATCAAGTTATACACACTCAATCGAAAAATGGAAACTATTACCTCACAAACTCTTGCACCATTTCCCACTACAACCATGACTTTAATGATTGATCACACAAAAAGAAATAGTCAAAGACATGATGTGGCATACTAAGATGCATGTAAATGAAAACAAAAATTTGAAACATCCCATAGACTCAAACGTGTGTCATGAACTTGACAAAGAGTATACATGGTTTATGACAAATACACAAAGTGTCAGTCTAGGACTCTCACTAGAAATGGTTTCAATTTGTTGGTAACATGGATATGTCTTAAAACATACAGACAACAACAATTGCCACCTACGAAATACATGAAGGATTATTATTTATTGCGATCTTAGTTATTCTGGGGCTAAAATTATTGGACAACAACATTGATGTCTACTGGAGGCCATTGGTAGATGAATCGAAGGGGTTATGATGGTGTGGAAATATTTGATACATTTACAGGTGCGGTGTTTAGGATGCACCATTTTCTCTTCTAAACCATGAATAATTTTTGTCATACAAGCTAGTGACAAGTTCAAACACTAAAGGAAAAATTGGCATACCCAATTTGTATTAGCAAGACCTATTCTTAGAGGGCAAAACACAGAGGCGAAGAAAATCAAAAGGGTCATCAATTTTTCTATTTTTAGACCATTCTTGGTGAAGGAACAAAAAGATTGATAGTGGACAAGAACATCGAATACCCCTATTCTTTTGTCAAGTAGTAACATTGAGAGGTATGACCTTGTGCCTTATGCCAAAGAAAATATAAAAAAATAGAAAACAACCTTTTGTAGGAATAAATTGAAAGACAAAGAGCATATTATTTAAGTTACCATATTGGTCAAAGTTAAAGGTCAAAGACAAAATAGATGTTATGCATATCGACAAAAATATGTGTGATAGTATTATAGGCACAATATTCAACTCATTAGGTAAGACAAAGGACTTTGCCAAGGCCAAACATGTCATGGAAGAAAAGGGAATTAGGAATAAATTACATCTAATCCGAGATAGTGAAAAGCAATCCATGGTCCTTGCTTCATATTTAATGTCTTTTTCTAAGAAGTAATTTTGTACATGGCTTCGTACAACTATCTAAATAGATTTGTTTTGAACATAGCATGATATGTAAATGTCAAAACTTCCTATCAACATGGCATGAAGAGTGATGACTATCATATAATTCTGCAATTGTTGTTCTCTGCATTATTGTGTGGTTATTTGTCAAAGGACATGTCGACTACAATAATTGAGTTGTGGATTATTTTCAAGGAGTCATGTTAAAAAATACTTAATGTGGATTGTTGCGCATGCTTCAAATTGACATTGTGTCAATTTTTTGTAAGTTGGAAAGGATTTCTCCACCTACATTTTTTTATGTTATGGTGTATGTAGCAATTTACCTCCCCCAAGAGGCATTGCTTTGTGGCCCAATGCAATGTTGATGAATGGACCCAATAGAGAGCTAACCAAATTACTCTATCATACTTTATAATTTCTTTTTATGTTGTACCATATATGTCCTAACATGTAGTTGTTAAATAGGTTTATTTTTAAATTGAATAATAAAGAATAAATATCAACTTGAAGAATCCATCATTGAGGCATATATTGACAATGAAGCTCTAACATTTTATTCATTGTACTTGACCATAGTTGAGACAATATTTAACAGAATCAATAGAAATTTTGATGAAAATCCTAACTATATCGAGGATAAAAAAAAATTGAACACAACTTGTGAGTAAAGTAACAACAAAGAGTTAAAGTTTCACCCAACTAAATAAAAGAAGATGATATAAGTTCTATTGAGTAATTATGATGATATTGAGGAATATCTCTAGTAAATAATTTATCAAGTTCATTTCACTTGTAAATACATTTTAATGAGTACTTATTATTGCAACAATTGTAAAATTTGTGATGAATAGTCAGCACAAAAGTATTGTTGAGAGTGAGGGTACAACTAATGTGGACCAATGACACAAAGAAGAGTTTGTCAAATGGTTCAAAGTTTAAGGTTAATTTGTACATTGGGCATAAAAATAAAAATATTTAAGTGATAGTAAACCAAGGTCATCTTGATAGAAACAATGGCACATAAAATTTTGGTATTGCTCCTCAAGTTATAGATATGAATCCATATTATCTTGAAGCAAACCATAGAACTCAAAACAATGGTGTCATTGTTAAGTAGTTGATTTAAGCTATTAACAAGGCAATATTAGTGTAGTTTAGTGAAAGAGATACCGAAGAAAAAAGAAGAAAAAAAATCAGCTACAATCCGATCATCTCTTCTACTTGATTGACCGGTTTTGACCAGGGAATCCAACTCTTAAACTTGCGACAAATATGGTTCCGAACTCTAATCCGCAAAGCTTTTGACCACTCGTCACAATCACAAACCTACGAAGCTTGTTAGAAACAAGAGGTGCAAATATCGCCACTGTGAAAGACCGTCACTACGGTTAGTTCAGAGGTTCACGTCTCGCTGCCGTTTCTTCTCGCACTCCATCTTCATTGGATTTAAGTCTAGAACCGCATGATTGTTGGCCGCACAGTATGAGCCATGCTTAGGCTTGAAAGCGAAGGAGCGAGCGAGACAGAGACCAATGTTGCAGGCTTCGAGGGAGGTAGGGGAGAAGATGAGGGTGGCATGGGGAAACGAGGAGAAGAAAGAGGGTGGGTTGGGGAAGAGAGAACCAGGGAACGAGTTCTGAGGCAGAAAATGCGGGTCAAACAAGAATAGATGTGCCAGTTTCTTACAGTCTACGCATATTTTCTATGGTTTTATTCAATTATAACGTCTATTGAATATGCATCCAAATATACTCTTTCGTTATCCTTCCCAATCTCCGCCCACCTTTGAAATGACTCTCCTGTAGCTTTTTTTTTATATTTATTTCTTCTTCAGCAATAAGTTTGCCTTGAAAGAGGACAAAGATCAGGATTCACCAACCCAACAAGAACACCAATAACTTCCTTTGATTCCTCTGTGTTAATGAGGGTAAGAGAGAAGGAAGAAATTTTATTTGAAATGACGCTCCTGTATCTTTTTTTTTTTATATTTATTTCTAATAAGTTTGCCTTCAAAGAGGACGAAGATCAGGATTCACCGACCCAACAAGAACGTCAATAACTTCTTTTGATTCCTCTGAGGGTAAGAGAGAAGGAAGAAATTTTAACAAGCAGATTACGATAAAGTTTCTGTTAATTTTTAGAATATGGTGGTTTGATTAGCCACTTGAAGCAAAGTTGTCAAGAAATATTCCTTGCTTAGTGCGAAGGAGTCGAATTGTAACTAAACCCAAACTCAGTTTTCTTCTTCACTTGATTTCCCTTTATACACTTGCAAATAATAGTGAATGGCAAACATTTTTGTGTGAGGTGTCTAGTATCAGAGCACGAGCAATAAAAACAAGAGAGGAAAAGAGGCAGACTTTGGATCCTCTTTATAAGCATTACTTAACACCGCCTTATGGTGTGTTTATGCCAGTAGGAAAGTGTAGGAAAATGTCATAGGAAAGTTTTTTTGTTGACCAAATTTTTATAATATCTGTTCCATTTTTGTGTACGGAAAATTTTTTATTCTACTTATTTTAAAGTACTTTAAGAAATGTTAAAAAAGATAGTAGAATGAGTTTCCTATTGCTCGGATAGGAAACGATAGGAAATTTGACTCTTGATCACTTACCTCTTACTTTTAACCTTATTTTTTATTATTTATAAGAATTTAATTTATTTTTAGTGTAAACACGAACATCGTAACTAATTTTCCTATTGTTTCCTATAACGACACAAATATAAAAAACTTGATTGAAGTGAAAAATTTTAATTTTTCAATAAAAATTTAATCAAAGGAAAAATTATTTTTTTCAATGTTATTTTTCTTATGGCGACAAAAACGGTCCCCATTTATAAACAACATGCCTCACATGATGATAGAGGAGATATTTGCTGCATTAGAAGAGGGGATGATGGTCGACAAATCTTGTTACAACCTATACATAACTAAAATATAAATTTTTATTTTAAAAATATATTAAATTAATATGTGATCAAATCCAATCAAATAAGGAAAGATAAACTAAAAATAAAATTTAGATTTAAAATTCAAAATAGAAATGATCACTATTTGATCAAATCCAATAAATCAGGAAAATAAATTTTATAAAATAATTTCAACCAAGTAACTAAAAACCATCATGGGGAGAAGAGACAACAGTGTTGGGAGGTGCAAAAATGGGATCGTGAATGTATTCGAATGCAAACCAAAATTCACAATTGGGGGAGTTTTTATATATATATATTGAATTTATAGAAAAGATAAATACTTCATTGACTTCATTAACTTATTATAATCAGAGTACATGAACCTCTATTTATAATAGAGGAAGGTAGTAGAGTCCAATTACAATAAAACTATATTTGTCCCAATTACACCCAAACTCTACCACTTAAAGATAAGTCCTAGCATAATTAAATAACTCAATATAAATAAAAGACAAACATAACTCAAACTAGAACTCTTCTAGGACATGACCATAAGATAAAGCTGTCTTTGTGAATCTTTCTTGATCTTCCAACTTATATAATAAGGATGTCAGCTCATGGTAATCATGGTGGGTCTTACTTCTTATGGGCTTGAGCCCATCTTCCAACACTCTTAGATATGTGGGTCTTCCTTGGTCGTGTGGGTTGGAGCCCATCTTCCAACACTCCCCCTCAAGTTGGGGGTGAGAGACCATCATAAACTCCCAGCTTGCTACAAATGATGAATAAAATCTTTTTGTATAAAAATACAGTCCTCCCATCTTCCAATGCTCCCCTCACACTGGTACTATCTTCCATGTGGTCTAGCTGGCCAATTCACGGAGGTATAACATAGATGTACTAATAAGTTTCTCCGTCATGGTATCCCAACTGTTGATATTTGATATTTTTTATGGGGTATTAAGTTCCTCCATCATGGAATCCCAATTGTTGATATTTTTTATATTTTTGACGGGGTATTAACTTCCTCCGTCATGGAATCCCAACAGTTGACATTTGATATTTTTTACGGGGTATTAACTTCCTCCATCATGGAATCCCAACCATTGACATTTTTTATATTTTTGACGGGGTATTAAGTTCCTCCGTCATGGAATCCCAACCGTTGATATTTTTTATATTTTTGACAGGGACAAATAAATAATGGTATGAGGCCACTTCTTCTTCAATAATAATGTCCCCAAAGAGACATAATAGCTATAACTAAATATAATACGACCATCTTTCAACACATATAACACGAACCAAAATAATAAACCTTGTAAAAGGACCCATGAAATAATCATAATCCAATATAAATATTTTTTCTTAGATGCAAAAGCTTCATCTTTTGTGCTCCCCCTTTCTTCAATATTTTTGTCACATAAACGTATCCACAACATATAGAATAAAATACATCTTTCTTGTATTTCTTCTACTTCTCCCCCTCAAACTGGGAGGTAATGGCAGTGATCCCAGCTTGAACCAAATACCATAGATGCAACAATAAATCCAAATAATGTAGATGTAGTAATAAGACCTTAAACTAGGGAGAAGTGAGATATTTTTATGATATAACAACTCAAATAGTAACACAAAACAATCGGCTTAAATTTAGAATTTTCAATGCAATATGATACCACCATGACCTATGATTCTTCCAATGCGAATATATCTTAAAATACAGATCATATTGACATAAAATTTTCTCCTTATGAAATTATAATTAAATACCTTTCATCTAATTATAACTTCTCGTCATAAATTATAATTATCATAAGATAATTAATCTGATAAATTTCGGTCTCTATCATCTGGCCGAACTAAGTATTGTTTCTCCTTTTTTTTCCGACAAGACCATTAACTCTTCTAAGATCAATATCTCCTTATAAAAATTTCAGACCAAGAATTTGTTGAATAGGTAAGAAAATAGACTTACAGATCTTTTTTTTTATATATAATTTTTCATATAAACTCTCGTTCCTTCTAGTATAAATACCTTGGAAGTTGAAGCTTTCTGCTGTTGCTATAACATCTTTTGCAATCTAACCTTTGCTGCTTTAAATATAAATTTTTATTTGTAGATAAATCAGATAAAAAAATTGGTTGAATAGGTAAGGAAATAAACGTACAAATATTTCTTTTGATATGTAATTCTCCATATAAAGTCTCTTTCTTGATAGCAAACAATACCTCGGAAGTTGAAGATTTCTGCTGCTACTGGAACCTCTTTTGCAATATTACCTTCGCTGCTTCAAATATTGACTTCTCTTTGTAGATAAATCCGATTGGAAAATTTCTTATATTTCGTTGGAAAGTAGACTCGAATATATTTTCGTCAATATAAAATTTGCAATATGAAATGCTCATTATAGAGGTAAAAAATATAAAAACCTAATAGGTGTAGGGACTGAAAAAAATAACTACGAATCCTAACTGCTAAAGATGATAGATTAGAAAAGAGAATCTCATTACTTCTGTTGGTTGACGGTGTCAACTCACAGAACCTGCTCTGATACTATGTTGAATTTATTTAAATGATAAATACTTCATTGACTTCATTAACTTATTATAATCAGAGTACATGAAACTCTATTTATAATAGAGGAAGGTAGTAGAGTCCAATTACAATAAAACTACCATTGTCCCAATTACACCCAAATTCTAACACTTAAAGATAAGTCCTAACATAATTAAATAACTCAATATAGATAAAAGAAAAACATAACTCAAGCTATAACTTTTATAGGACATGACCATAAGATAAAGATGTCTTTGTGAGTCATTATTGATCTTCTAACTATGTGATAAGGATGTCAGCTTGTGGTAATCATGGTGAGTCCTACTTCTTATGGGCTTGGACCCATCTTCCAATACTCTTAGATATGCGGGCCTTCCTTGGTCATGTGGGCTGGAGTCCATCTTCCAACAATATATTATTTTTTTGTATTTTTTAATTATTTTTCCAATACATACGAGTAACTAAAAACCATCGTGGGGAGAGGAGACAACAGCACAGAGAGGCGCAAAAACGTCGGGCAACAATGAACATCGCCAGGGTGGGTGGATGGGTTTGCTCTCTGATTGAAAGCTTTGGCGTGTGGGTCAGAAAGGCTGGTCAATGACGGAAATGGCTCGGAATTGTCAACTGGTGACGGTGGTGAAGGCTTCTACGACGATTCCATGAGGTTGTGTTGCAACGATGACGGGAAAGAGGACAAGAATGACGATGACAATTGTGGGATGGTCGGATGGTGTCGAATGGGGCAGTCAGAAGGTAGATCGGTGCAATGGTGGTTGTGTCGTGATGCAACGATGGTGGGAAGGCTCATATGGCTATTCAACATTGTCCAAACAAGGAAAGATAAGGCGGGTGGTTGATTTGTTGTATGCCGTCATTGGGAGTGAGAAGGGGGGTGGAGGTGCACGATTGTTTAATTGATGTATGCGTTGTCGGTATGAAATTGGAGAGACCAGAAAGATGGCTTTGATTAATTCATCTTTAAAACTACTTTCAACATCACGTTACAACCTATAAATAACTAAATTTAAAATTTAAAATTAAAAAATAGATAAAATCAATATCTGATCAAACCCAGTAACATCAAGAAAGATAAACTAAAAATTAAATAAAATAAAAATTATAAAATAATTTCAACCATAGTTGGTTACTCCACTGGGGCCCATAGGCATATTGGTGTCCCCACCAAGGGAAAAAAAACTTATCTTTTGCAGAATTCTTTGAACCACCTAAGTTATGATTTTACCTTCCTGAGTTCCTTCCCTTAACCCTATCCAATATGTTCAATTGGTGATAAATGTGACAGAGAGGAGAGGATGAGACCAGTCCAGTTTAACAGGATTTAATTATGAGTTCAGAGTTTAAAACACTAGTTAATGATGTGAATAGAATTTTATGTCATGCTCTTTCCAGATACAATAGTCTCTCTGTTTTCTAAGACTGATTTGTGTGGAAAAAAATTCCCAGTACAGACAAGGAAAGAAATAAAACACTAAGAGCTACTCAAGGTCAGGAACAAGCCAATCCATTTTAGAGATTGCTTCGAAAAGTCAACAGTTGGAAGGAGTCCACGTGAGCAACCCTCTGTCAGTTGGCATATACAGATCAACTTCCCTGTCCACCATCATCTCCACTGCAATTTTCTCCTCCGATGATCCATTCCTTGCTCCACAGATACGACATCAGCAACAGCAAACTAACAAATTCACCCTCTATTCCAACCCCTCTTCACATATTCATTCCGTTTATTTTTTATTTATTTTTTCTAATCTTGACTTTAGCCCACTTTCCCATACTAGCTTGCCTTTTAAGTACTCTTTGCCTTTCCCATATTTTCTTTCGTCTTCCGCTCTGCCCTTTCTCTCCAGCAACTTCATCTCCACAGCCAAGGAGCATGCTTGAATGTCCAGAGACAGGTATAGGCTGAAAACTAAAGACGTTGCCACGGAAAAAAAGTAAGAGAAAACATAGAGATCAGTAACAAAAAAAATTTCCTTCTTTATCATCTTCCCTTCCTCTAACCACAGTGTTCACCGGTAGCTGGCTACGCGTCTGAATAAACAAAGGAAAAGCCGCATAAATCCTAAAAACCCCAGTTTAAGCTCCCCGACTTTCCTACTTCCTTTTCCATTTTGATGACAATTAGGTTTTGCTTTTGTTTTATGATTTGCTTCAGGGAGAGATACGATGAGGTAGGCAAGAAGATCAAGAGAGAATCCGATGCCGTCGATCGGATGGGAAGAAGACATTTATTGGGCCCTCCAGGTATCCTAAACACCATCACTCCTTGTGCTGCCTGCAAGCTTTTAAGAAGAAGGTGTGCCCAAGAATGCCCATTTTCTCCGTACTTTTCACCCCACGAGCCCCAAAAGTTTGCATCAGTACACAAGGTTTTCGGTGCAAGTAATGTCTCCAAGATGCTCACGGTAGATCCTAATTCTTTTTTCATCATCTTCTTCAATGGTTTCTCTTATTCCAATCAATTGGGTTTCATCAGTTTTGGTGATTAGTTATGTGGATATAATCAATCCAGGAGGTACCAGAGAGCCAAAGAGCCGATGCAGCAAATAGTCTTGTTTATGAGGCTAATGTAAGACTCCGAGACCCGGTTTATGGATGCATGGGTGCGATCTCAGCCTTGCAGCAGCAAGTTCAGTCCTTACTGGCTGAGCTTAATGTAGTAAGAACTGAGATTATGAAGTACAAGTATAGGGAGACTAATGCTAATATAATTGCTTCGTCGCATGCCACTCTGCTTGCTTCCGCAGCTGTATCGGTTGCAGTCCCATCTTCAGCCCCGGTACGACCGCCGCCTCCTCCTCTTCCTCCTCCTCCTGCAACTTCTTCTTCCATCTTTACTCCATCTTCCACAACGACTGACTATAGCACCATTTCCAGTGAAAATGTTTCTTATTTTGGCTAAATTTATGGCTTAAATCCCATTTTATTTCTTGTTTATATTATGCATCTTGTGAAATAAACGTGGGCGTTTACTCCTGTTACTTGGTCTTCAATCCCATTTCTTGGTTTATTCTCCTAATTCTATAAATCATTATAATGGGCTAATGTTGATTCTTCTTTCCTCTACTGTACTCTAACTGAAGGTTTTGCGGACATTAAATATTTGATAGAACAGAATGAAGTGTATTTCCCTGTTTTCTTTGTTCGTCAGTATGATCCTCTAAGTGAAGATATGAACTGGGATTCAGTGGGTTTAAGCGAAATTGAGCAGAAAAGAATGAGAGGAACAGGTTTCATCTTCTCCCCCGTTTATATGTGCGCGTGCTTCAACATTCAACGTGTTTTTCTGCGTTTCCAGTTTCAGCATATTAAAGCAAGGAAGGGAGAAAAGGTACCGTTGATTTGATTCTTCTGTTGTTCCTTTTTGTTTTGGGATGATAATTTCAGAAAGTTCAGAGAAGTTGTTGTCATCGGAAGAGACAAATACCAACCTCCCTCCACCTCTCTAACTTGAAGCCTTCAGCTCGGCATTATTTAGGGTCTCTCTTCCTAATTTCTGTAACTTCTCGAAAAGCTAAGTTTACATTCTTTAACTGGTTCTTAGTGGTTAGGAGTGGATAATCATCGGAGTTTAAGATAATGCCGGCACCGGCCGTTTCCAGCTTTCTTCATGCGTAAACTCGTCCCTGTTGTACCAGTGGCTACATTTCTTTTTTTTTTTTCTACAGTTGGATGTTCCGTTCAGATCATTTCACTCGGTGCAGGAAGCCATTATTTAAGCTCCATTCCGTCTTGCCAGCTAGTTTTGATTCAAAAATTATGGTTTTCTTGACGTGCGGAGTTGTAATACAAACCATTCAAACAAATTATTTAACATAGGAAAGAAAGAAAATCATGGGGAAGTGCAAACCCTTGGCTATCTCCCATCTTCCTCAGTTTCTTATTATCTTATTATTGTTTTATTCATCTTCGCCGTCTGGAGTAGTGTTCAGATGTGATGGAATTCGGTCTGCTGTCGCGCTTGCTTCACAAAGTCGCCTCTCCCTTTGTCTATATTCAACTCCTTCGATCAGATTAAATTAAAAAATCAAACCAACCCAAGTCTCTCCAATCCCACCACAGTCTTCAATATTTTACATGGCAAGTCAACAAATAAAAATTATATTTACTAATTTCAGGGCAAGCACAGTGCTACTTAATTTCATTGATTGAAAATATAGTATTAGAGCTGTTGATAACAACTTAATGACACATCATCGTAATAATAAAACAATCACATCAATGCCCAAAAACTATTTAAGAAAGATTAGCGTGTGAAGATTAATGGTAAATGTCTGTCCACGCTGGGGCTTTTAATGTATCTGCTTCTTAAGAGATTTGTTTCAAGCTCCCGTTGAAGGCTATTCTTTTCTGTATGTAAGTCAAGAAGAATTAATGTAAGGGTTTGGTAGTCTCCAATACCCATATGCTTCATTTAATTCGAAGTGTTCATCGTGCATGTGAAGAGAATGAGTTCCGAGAAGACCTATGGCTTTAAATCTTCTAAAATTTTAATTGTAGGCAAGTCCTAACTAGGGGTGGGTACGGGTCGGGTCAGGGTCAGGTTTACCAAAACCCAACCCAAAAATACTAACCTAAAAATGCCTGAAAAAAATTGAATCGTGAAACCCGATGTTGACCCAATAATCATCCTCTTAACCCCGTTCCCCATAAACCCAACTAAACCCAACTTGTCCCTGCCCCATCCCCGTTAACCCGACCTGTGTCAACCACTTTTAATATCTTTGTCTCATATGTGGGTTGGATTCGGGTTGGGTTTGGGAAAACCCTTCTCCGACCTGAAACATGGTGGGTTGCCCCACTGTCCTTGACCCGTTAGGTTAAATTAGAAACCCGAACCCGGGTTTTTTGGATTGGGTTGGGTCTAGCCCCCCGTAAAACACAACCCGATGCCCACCCCTTGTCTCCATCGTTTCTAAGACTCACATATACAAATCCACCAAGTCTGTGCATGAACATGCATAGATGATAGTTCACTTTTCTTTCATAAACTCGACTGTGTTAGCATTGATAACCCTAGCACTACTTAGAACATAATAATCCAGGTGATCGGCCTTACTTATCTATACACGAGTATTTTTCTAAGGCTTATAGATAGTTTGAACATGCATGAATTTTCTAGTTTTACATGCTTTTATAAATTGATAAGAAAGTATCAATTTCACTAGTTAGGTGTGTTTTTGCCAATAAAAATTATTTAATTTTTTTTTCACTTGGAAAATTTTTTTGTTGATGCTTTGCTAGTTTTTTTTTATAGAAAAAAATTATTCTTTATTTCTTTTAAAAAATATTTTAGAGAAGACAAAATGAGTTTCCTATTGCTCCAATATAAACTCATGAGAACAAATCAAGAAGCATTAAAGTAGTTTTTGCCCACTCATCACTCATTTTTTCCTTAATTTTTACTATTTAATTTTTTTTATTCTATTTCTAGTTTAAACACGAACACTACATATAATAGGAGTTTTTTTATTACACTTCCGAACAGTGTATAGACCCACTTCCTACATTAATAGGAGTGGCACTACCTACAAAAGATAAGAGTGTGCGGAACATCCAGCATAAGTTATTTGACTGGATTATGGAGTAATGTCATACGACTTGAAGTGATTTTACTCTTACTTATCTTATGTCAGTTGGGCCTTATGACCGAGAGCACCAGCGTGAGGGGGAGTATTGGAAGACATGGAGGACTGCCATTTTATACAAAAAGATTTTATACATCATTTGCAGTAAGTTGGGAGTTTATGATGTTCTCTCACCCCCAGCTTGAGGGGGACTATTGGAAGATGGACCCAAACCCACACGACCAAGAAAGGCCAACATATCTAAGAGTACTGGAAAATGGGCCCAAACCCATAAGATACGGATCCACAAAAGATGGGTTCAAGCCCACATGACCAAGGAAGGCCCACATACCTAAGAATGTTGGAAGAAGGGCCCAAACCCATAAGATATGGGACCCACCATGATCACGTGAGGTGGCATAAGAAGTCTTACACAATAAGAAGTCTAACAGAGCCACATTTATTATGGAAGCAGGTCTCACATAAGAGTTTTAGTTTAAAGGTGTTTTAGTCATGTTAATCTTCTATTTATTTTGGGTTATTTAATTATTCTAGGATTTATCTTTAACTGTTAGAGTTTGGGTGTAATTGGGACAAAGGTAGTCTTATTTTAATTGGACTCTACTACTTTCCTCTACTATAAATAGAGGTTCATGTACTATGATTATAATAAATCAATGAAGTATTTTCCTTTTTCATAAATTCAACATACAACTTCTTTACAAAAGTTATTTGATGTATTGAAAAACATGCTCAATACTAAGCAAGGAGACAATATTCATTAATTTGTGGCTCAATTTAGAGTTCTACTTCAAGAGTGAAAGATCACTCAGGCATACTCCACCGATATTTTGGTTCAAAGAGGCAAAGGGGAACTTTAGCGGCAACAATTTGTTTGAAAAATATAAGTCATACCTTGAAGTTTCTAAGTCTCAACTTCTTAGCTCCTCCACACTACCGTCCTTTGATGAAATAAATGCCACATTGTTGTGAATCCCTGATCAATCAATTAACTCAAATAATGATGCTCTATCTGCTATGTATTCAGGTAATAGAGGTATATCATCCTCCAACCGTGGCCACAACATAAATTCTAGAGGAGGCTGAATAATAGGTGGTAGAACCGGTCCTAGTTACTCTCACACAGAGCCTCGTATATGCACTTATTGTGGTGGTCAAAACCACCTTGTGGAAAATTGTTGGAAGCTTCATATAAAACTAGAATGGGCCACGACTACTCCAGCTTCCATTACCAATGATAAACTGGAAGAAAAGGCTGAATCACAAATCAGGAAGATGACTCTCACTCATGAAAACTATGAAACATTTCAGAAAATGAAGTCATTCATGGGGTCTTCCCTTACATCTTTACCTATGGCTGCTACCACTATTGCTTCAGGTATGCTTTCTTCCACTTCAACCTCTTTATCTTGGATAATAGATGATAACAAACATATGTTAAATTTTTTATCTCCATGTATTCCTGATAAGTTTGTTACTATAGCTAATGGTACCCAAACCAAAGTACTTGGAACGGGATCATCTTTTATTACACCTTCTATCCCATTTCGAGATGTCCTATTTTTTCCTTAATTCCCTTTAAACTTACTCTCACTAAGTCAACTCACAAAACAACTAAATTGCTCTTTCACCTTCTCACCCGTTTCTTGTGTATTTCAGATTCTAACAACAAAACGGGTGATTGGTGGAGGCCATGAAAAGGGGGTTTTGTATTACTTCGACTTACCTCCATTAGCTACACTTCCATTCTCTCCATCTGAAACGCAACTTTGGCACAACCGGCTTGGCCATCCGTCTACATCTTATCTTCGAAATTTATTTTCTTTTTTAATATATTTTTTTTACTTTAAATTGTGACGTTTGTCAGTTAAGAAAACACTAGAGTACATATTCTCCTCACCCTACCAATAAAAGTGTTGCTCCATTTTCTCTAGTACATTCTGATGTATGGGGACCCTTGAGTGTCTCCAATATTTCTCAAGTTAAATATTTTGTTACTTTTGTTGATGATTTTACCCGGGTAACTTGGTTATATCTTACATAATTACTATCTTTAAGGCCTTTCATGCTATGGTATTAACCCAATTTGGCAATAAAATTCAAGTACTTAGGTCTGATAATGCTAAAGAGTACTTGTCTAGTGAGTTTCAGTCCTTTTGTGAAGGTAATGACCTTATCCACAAACATCTTGTGCCTATACACCTCAACAAAATGGTATTGCCGAAAGAAAGAACCGTCATCTTCTTGAGTTTTCCCAGGGACTCCTCTACTCCATGAAGGTACCCTACTTTTATTGGCCTCATGCAATACTTATGGATCGTTTCCTTATCAATAGGTTACCTTCATCTATACTTGGTCATAAGACTCCATCTTATGTATTATTTCCTAGTGAATACCCATTTTCTCTTCCTGTAAAAGTCTTTGGATGTGCTTGTTTTGTCCATATCTCATCTCCTCAGAAAAGTAAACTTGATCCTCGCTCTATGAAGTGCCTTTTCTTCGGTTACTCTCGCATCCAAAAAGGTTATGTTTGTTACAATCCTACCCTTCTGTTGTTACTTGTGTCTAGGGATGTGATATTTTTTTAGGACACCTCATTCTATTACTCAACTGATGCACCTTCGGGTTTGTCATTCCCTCCTACCACTCCTCATCCATTTGTGCCCTTTAATGCTGATGTCACTCTGCCCCCAAAGCATATTACAACACCACACCTGTGGATTTCTCAGATCCTACCAAGGTAAGTTCTTCTTCCCTATTCCATTTTGTCCATAGTTTAATACTCGACCCATTGCTCTAAGAAAATAACCTTATACTTGTACTACTTCTCATCCTATATCCAACTTTATGTCTCACCATCGCTTGTCTTCCAAATGTTATCAGTTCCTTGCATCTCTTTCTTCCATCTCGATGTCGTAGTCCTACAAGGAGGCCCTAAAACATCTAGGATGGAAGACATCTATGGATGAGGAAATGCAAGCGTTATATGAAAATTAGGCATGGAACTTAGCACTGCTTCCGAGAGGTAAAAAACCGGTGGGATGTAAATGGGTTTTTACTGTTAAACATAATCCATATGAGTACATTGCTCACCTTAAGGCCCACCTCATCGCTAAAGGGTACAGTCAATGTTATGGAGTGGATTATGAGAAGATGGTTAAGTACCTAGCCAATACATACCAAACAACTGGCCTCTTTTGTAGCGAAAACCCAAGTACTTGACCCATGACCATAACATCACACCCACCTTCACGAGCCAACGACCAAGACGGCTTAACACTAGCAACACGGTCCACAGTTACATGGTCGCTAAAATCTGGGTTGATGCGATCGCCCACGCTGAGAGTCAAACTCGCGACATAGCGCCTGCTTTGATACCAAATGTTAAGCACCTAGCCAATACATACCAAATGACCGGCCTATTTGTTACCGGAAAGCCAAGTACTTAACCTAAAACCATAACAAAGACCTTCTCTCCTATTGCCAAGTTAAATTCGGTACGTATCCTATTATTGCTTGCTGCTAACTCTTCATGGCCTGTCTATCAACTCAATGTCAAAAATATTTTCTTAAATGGTGATATACGGGAGGAAATTTATATGATTCAGCCACCTGGTTATGTGGTTGAGGGGGAGTCCGTATGCCGCTTAAAGAAGTCCTTATATGGGCTTAAATAGCCCCTCAAGCCTGATTTGATAAATTTAGCCAAGCACTACTACGGTTTGGATTTTATTGGTGCTCAATAGATCATTCGGTATTTATTAAAGATACCTCAAAAGGAAAGATATTATTGGCTGTGTATGTTGATGTTATTGTCTTAACCGACAATGATGTGCATAGTATACAAGAAGTAAAAAACATGATATGTCATGAATTTAAAACTAAAGATTTTGGAATTTTAAATTATTTTTTGGGCATAGAATTTCTATAGTCCAAGTATGGGATAATATTATCTCAAAGGAAGTATGTCTTGGACCTCCTCAAAGAAAAGGGAATGAAGAGTGCTGCCCAGCTGACACACCTATGGATGTGGATATTAAATTATGTGCAAGTTCTGGAGAAGATATTGATATTGGCAAATATCAAAGACTTGTGGGCAAACTTACCTACCTCACGGTAACTAGACTAGATATATCATATGTTGTAAGTGTGGTGAATCAGTACATGCATAAACCACAACTTACCCATTGGTAGGCGTTGGAAAGGATATTATGATACTTAAAAGGAGCCCCAGGAAGCGGATTGCTTTATTTAAAAAAAATGGCCATTTCAACATAAAAGGTTTCTATGACACAGATTGGGTTGGATATCCTGATGACAGGAACTCCACTTCTGGATATTGCACTCTTATTGGAGGGAACCATGTTATATGGAGAAGCAAGAACAAAAATATGGTTGCAAGATCTAGTGTAGAAACAGAATATAGGGCTAGGGCTCACACTGTCAGTGAACTCATATGGATCATGTCCCTTCTTACCGAATTAGGATTTTATAAAGGAGGATTTGTGGGTCTATATTATGATAACCAAGCCGCTATTCATATCACTTCAAATACAGTCTTCCATGAAAGTACCAAACACATTGAGGTGGACTGCCACTTTATACTGGATAAATTTTATGCTGGTATAATCTCCATCAAACATGTTTCATCACAAGAACAAGTAGCGGATACGCTTACTAAACCGGTTACGTCTACAATCTTATCTTTTATATGTGGCAAGCTGGGTATTTATGATATTTTTTTCCTCCAACTTGAGGGGGAGTGTTAGAAGATGGGCTCAAGCCCACACGTCCAAGGAAGAAAGCCCACACATCCAAGAGGTGGCATATTGGTAAATAAGAAGACTTTTCATAAAAATGGCATGAAGTTGTAATTTCATGTCTATTTATGTCTCTTCTCTTGTAATGTTGTAGCCCTAAGGGCATTTTAAAAACTATAAATAGAGGCCCTTGGCTAAGAGGTTGAGCATCAAGTTCTCTCCTCTCTTCTCAAATTCGTCCAAGCTCTCTCCCACTTTGGTAGTCGAGCTCTCCTCTCTCTCTCTCTCTCTCTTCTCCTTCTTCTTCCTACTTTGGTTGAAGTTCTTATGATGGGATCCTAAATTCTACAATAACCAAGAGGAATGAATCGATTTTGAGGAAACCTATGCACTTGTGGCAAGTCTAGAGGCAATTAAATTCTTACTAGCCTATGCTTGTCACATGAAATTCAAATTGTAGCAAATGGATGTCAAGAGTACATTCCTAAATGGGTACATTCAAGAAGAAGTATATGTTGAATAACTTGAAGGATTTGAGGACATGAGCAAGCTTGAATTTTTATACAAACTACATAAAGCACTATATGGGTTAAAGCAAGCTCCTAGAGTGTAGTATGAAAGATTAAAAATTCTTGCAGAAAAATGGATATAAGAGAGGTATTGTGGATAAGACACTATTTACCAAGAACCATGATCAAAACTTGATCATCGACCAAATTTATGTGGATGATATTATCTTCGATTCTACAAACCCCTCACTATGTCAAGAATTTGCTAGTGTAATGAAGAATGAATTTGAAATGACCTTAATGGGTGAACTCACATTCTTCATTGTACTCCAAGTAATACAAACCAAGAATGATACCTTTATAAATCAATCCAAGTACACTAAAGGATTGCTTAAGAGATTCAATATTGAAAATCTTAAGTCAATTAGTGCACCCATAAGTTCATCCTTGAAACTTGACTCAAACAACTTAGGCCAAGATCATAGATCAAAAACTCTATAGAAGCATGAATGGCTCCCTAATTTACCTATCAACAAGTAGACCAAATATAGTGTTTTTTATATGCCTACATGCAATATTTTAATCCTACCCTAGAGAATCTCACTTAGTGGTTGTGGGAAGAATTTTCTGTTATCTACTTGGAACACCAAACTTCAAACTTTGGTACTCAAATTCCTTTGCCATAGACCTAGTAGGTTCAGATACAAAATTGATTGAAACATGCTTGTCTATTGGTTTTCCAAGAAACAATATTCAGTTACCCTATCTACCACAGATGTTGAATACATATAGTTCCTATGGATGAAATAACAACTAGAGGATTATAGCTTGGAACAAAATAAAATTCCAGTCTATTGTGATAACATGTGTGCCATAAGTCTAAGTAAGAATCCGGTTAGAACAAAATGAAATTCTAGTCTATTGTGACAATATGTGCGCCATAAGTATAAGTAAGAGTCTGGTTCACCACTTTCGATCTAAACAAAAAAATTAAACATCACTTCATCCAGAATTGGTTCAAACCAAGTAACTAAAATTGAATTTGTTCCCACTAAAAATCATTTAGCAGACATTTTCACAAAGCCATTAGGATTGGATTAGTTCTCCGAGCTTCGAGGAGAACTAGGCATGAGAAACCCACCTTCATCAACGTAGACTAATAAATTTGAGCTTAAAGGATTCAACTCTCCAAGATAGTGACATGGGAGTAAAATGAAAACAAAAGATCACTTTTCGGTCACTCTGCAAAGGGCATTGATCATCAATCAATGCATTTTGATTGATTGATCAACTTAAGTTATTGATCGATCGATCAATACATAATGATCGATCATTCACGACGCCAAATAAGAAGTTGTAGAGTTTTAAGCAACTTTTCACCTCATTTTCCCATTTAAAACTCTTCCATTGCCTTTGCCCTAATCTTTTCAGACTTCCAAGCCCTTTTTGCCTTCGTTTTGTTCGATTTTGTCGATTTCCAACCCTCAAAACTAAAACATTTGTGATTTTTCTTCAACCAAAAGCTCCTCTACTCCAACTCCAAAATTTTTAAGATAATAAGCACAAAATTCATGGCTAAGATTAACACTCCTTCCAAGGATTCAAATATATGTGAAGAGTTAGGAATTAGATGCCCTAATTCAAAACTAACTAGAGTAATAATAATAATCATGAAAGAAGAAAGAAAAAAAACACGAAAAAGCACAACAGAATTTATATAACTTTGCTACAAGGTGAGACTACGTCCTGTCTTCCGCTGTTGCAGTAATCCACTATAAAGATGAAAGAGTTTACAAGAGAAAACCTCTCCTCGGATGATACTTCAGGTGATAAAACCCTAATAACAGTGCCCCTCAATTATAAAGAGAAAATTAGGGCAATCGGATTACAAGTGTGAAATCTCCAAACTACCCTTAATGAAACACCAGTCAATATATCGTGGATCTGGCTTGGGCTCCGCCCCCATACCCCCTAGAAGGGGCTCCCTGCCCCCCTTCCAACCCCCACAATGACCTTACCGTGATGGTTGACCCACGTACTGACTCAGCATAAGGTGTTAATTAAGCTCCATAACTTAACAATCTCCCTCTTGGAGTCTAATTCCTAACAAGTGACATTAGTGATTTGGTTAATGATTGAGAGCAATGGCTGGCGGAGAAGGATCAACACTAGGAATTAACAAGTTCGATGGTATGGATTTTGCGTTCTAGAGGATGCAAATTGAAGATTATTTATACAGTAAAAAACTGCACTCCCCACTTCTGGATATGAAACCAAAATGTATGAAATATGATTAGTAGAATCTCCTTGATAGACAGGTGTCAGGAGTAGTCCGATTAACACTGTCGAAGAACGACGCTCACAACGTGGCATTGAAGAAAACCACAACAGGGATGATGAAGATTCTATCCGACATGTATGAGAAGTCTTCCATAAATAATAAGGTACATCTCATGAAAAAACTCTTCAATTTAAAGATGACAAAAAATACATCAGTGACAATGCATTTGAATGAGTTTGGCACGATTCTAAATCAATTTATCTCCACTAAGATTAAATTTTATGATGAGATTCATGCTTTAATTCTTTTGGTGTCTATGCCAAATTATTGGGAGCCTATGAGGGCAGCGGTCAGCAATTTTATAGGCAATGGGAAGTTGATTTTAATTATGTTTAGGACACCATTCTTGCGGAGGAAGTTTGTAGAATGGACTCCAGAGAATCTTCTAGATCTAATTCTACCCTAAGTGTCGATACTAGGAGCAAGAATTTTGAGAGGAATCCAACAAGGGCAACAGTAGAGGGAAGTCAAAAAATGGAAGAAGCAAGTCCAAATTCGGAAGGAATGTGGAGTACTGGAGTTGTGGCAAGTCTGGTCACATAAATAAAAACTTCAGAGCATTGAAGAAGGATGAAAAAAAAAATGATGTTGCAAATGCGATGACTTAAGAACTACAATATGTTTTACTCTTGTTTGTTGATAGCCCTATTGACTCTTGGGTGTTAGATTCAGGAGCTTCTTGTCACACAACTGCGCACCATTAAATCATAGAGAATTATGTTATTGGAGAGCACGGGAAGGTGTATCTTGCCGATGGAGAACCTTTGGATATTTTTGGTATTGGTAATGTTAATTTGAGGATGTCAAATGGGTTAGTGTGAAAAATTCAAAAGGTAAGACATGTACCAAAACTGATGCGTAATCTGATCAGCAGCTTGATGATGAAGGTCATAATGTGACCTTCAATGGTTCTGCCTGGAAAGTCACTAAGGGAGCCATGGTTGTTGCATGAGGAGTTAAAACTCGAACTCTTTACATCACTTCCAGTTGTAGAGACTCATTTGCAGTTGTTGATGCTGTTACTGATTCTGGTTTGTGGCATTATAGGCTCGATCACATTAATGAGAAGGGAATGAAAGTGCTTCAGTCCAAAGGGAAGCTGCCAGGGTTGAAAAATGTAAACAAAAGTTTGTCTGAAGGTTGTATTTTTGTCAAGAAAGAGTTAGTTTTTCTAAGTCTGGAAAGGAGCAAAAGACAACAAAGTTGGAGTTGGTTCACATAGATGTGTAGGGGGCCTTCAAATTTTACCTCCCTTGGTGGTTCTAATTACTATGTGACATTTATTGATGATGCAAGCAGAAAGGTATGGGTTTATTTCCTAAAAGAGAAAGTTGATGTGTTTGATACCTTTAAGAGATGGAGAGTAATGGTTGAGAATGAGACAGATATGAATATGAAGTGTCTGCAGTCAGATAATGGGGGAGAATACATAGATGGTCATTTCAAGTGGTATTGTGATGATAATGGAATCAAGATGAAGAAGACCATTCCTGAAAAACCTCAACATAATGGTGTGGCTAAGAGGATGAACAGAACTTTGAATGAGCATGCTAGGAGCATGAGATTATATGTAGGATTGCCAAAGATATTCTGGTCTGAGACTATTAGCACCGTTGCCTATTTGATCAACAAAGGTTCGTCAAAACCATTGGATTTCAAAATACCAGAAGACGTCTGGAGAGGCATAGAGGTAAACCTTTCTTTCTTGAATTTTTTTTTGTTGTATTTCTTATATTCATATTGATTCTTCTGTTAGAAGTAAACTTGATGCTAAATTTAAGATATATTTTTTAACTGGCTATGGTGGTACCGAGTTTGGTTCTCTCTTCTGGGATGACCAAATTCGTAAAGTTATTAGGAGCAAGGACATGGTCTTCAATGAAGGTGCCCTATATAAAGACAGGTTGAGAATAGAGTCTAAGAGCACAAGTGACGAAGCCAAGAAGTCTGAATTGATTCAGTTGAGGGATCTTTTAGTTATTGAGATTGAGAATATTGCTCGGGAAGACCAGTAAAGCATACCCCTATAATTAAATCAAAACATTATTGTGATTGAATTCAGGAGATCTGCCAGAACTAGCAGACCACCATAGATGTATGCCCCTACGCTGAATTATACTATGTTGACTGAAAAAGGTGAACTAGAGAGTTATGTGGAAGTCGTGCAAGTTGATGAATCAACCAAGTGGGAGTTGGCCATGCGGGATGAGATGGATTCATTGTTATCCAATCAGACATGGCAGTTGGCCGAGCTACCAAAGGGAAAGAAGGCCTTGTAGAATAAATGGGTGTACCGAATAAAAGACGAACATGATGGCAACAAGCAGTACAAGGCAAAATTGGTGGTAAAGGGTTTTCAACAAAAAGAAGGCATTGACAACTGAGATTTTCTCTCTAGTAGTGAAATTGATTACTATTAAAACAATGCTTGGACTAGTGGCAAATGAAGACTTGCAATTAGAGCACTTGGATGTAAAGGCAACCTTTCTTCATGGTGATTTGGAGGAAGAAACTTACATAATGTAGCCACAGGGTTTCAAAGCACAGGGAAAGGAGAAAATGGTGTGCAAACTTCAAAAAAGTTTGTATGATCTTAAATAGGCTGCAAGATAATGGTATAAGAAGTTTGATACTTTTATGAGTAGTCATGGTTTCTTAAGGTACCAGGTAGATCATTGTTGTTATGTGAAGAACTTTGATGACTCCTACATATTACTGCTATACGTTGATGACATGTTGATAGCAGGTGCTTGCAAATAGGAAATAGATAAGTTGAAAAGGAAGTTGTCCAAGAAGTTTGCAATGAAGGATTTGGGTGCTACAAAATAAATCCTTTGGGTGAGGATTACTAGAGATATTGATGTCTTGAAACTGTCACAAGAAAAATATGTATTGGAAAATATCAAAGACTTGTGGGAAAACTCATTTATCTTGGTGTAACAAGGCCGGATATATCATATGCAGTAAGTGTGGTGAGTCAATACATGCACAAGTCACAACTCAGTCACTGGCAAACACTAGAAAGGATATTGTGATATTTGAAATGAGCTCCAGGAAGAGGGCTTCTCTATAAGAACCATGGTCACTTCAACATAGAAGGATTCTCATATGCAGACTTGGCTGGATCCCCGGATGATGAAAAATCTACTTCGGGATATTGTACAATAGTTGGAGGGAACTTTTTTATATGGAAAAGAAAGAAGCAGAATATAGTTGCAAGGTCTAGTGCAGAAGCAGAATACAGAGTCATGGCACACACAGTTAGTGAGCTTCTATGGACCAAATCCCTTTTCACTGAACTGGGATTCTATAAAGAAACTCCTATGGATCTATATTGTGATAATCAGGCAGCAATACATACCACATCAAATTCAATCTTCCATGAGAGAACAAAGCACATTGAAGTAGACTGCCATTTCATACGAGAAAAATTCCAAACCAGCATATTATATCTCAAGCATATATCTACACAAAGCCAAGTTGCAGACATTTTCACCAAACCACTCACTAATAAGATCTTGTCAACCGTCTACAGTAAGTTGGGCGTTTACAATATTTTCTCACCCCCAGCTTGAGGAGGAGTGTTACAATGTGGGACCCACCATGGTTGCATGAGTTGGTGGGACCTACCATGAGAACGTGAGATGACATGATGAGTCATCACATGAGTTGGCATGGTTGGAAGATGTGAAGCACGAGTTGGAATGAGTTGGAATATTTGAAAATCAAGTGGGACCCATAAAGATAACCATGATTTGGTATCCTTATCACATGAGTTGGAAGATCAAGTGGAACACAATGATAACCACGAGCTGACATCTTTATCATATGATCACGTCCTCATAGAAGAGTTTTAGTTTTCGTTATGTTAGTCTTCTAAATTATGTTGAGTTATTTTATTATGATAAACCTTTCTTTAAGAGTTATAGTTGGATGTAATTAGGAGAATGGTAGTAGTTGTACTTAGACTATACTACTTTCCTCTACTATAATTAGAGGTACGTGTACTAGAATTAATAATAAGAAAGTGAAGTAGTTCTCCACTTCTCTCTCGTGAAGACTTCCTCTCTAGCCTAAACTCTTTTTCTTTTTTTTCTCTTTTCTCCTCTCTACCCGAGAGCTCTCTCTCTCTTTTTCTTTTTCTTTCTCCCTCTCTCACCTTGCTAGAGATTTCAGTAAAGGGGTTCTAAATTCAACACCTTTTACCACAAGTCTTGCCTTGTACTGCTCGATGCCATCATGTTCATCTTTTATTCGATACACCCATTTATTCTACAAGGCCTTCTACCTTTAGGTAACTCGGTCAGCTGCCATGTCTGATTGGATAACAGTGAATCCATCTCGTCCTTCAAGGCCAACTCCTATTTGGTTGATTCATCAACTTTCACGACTCCCTCATTACTCTCTAGTTCACCTTTATTAGCCAATAAAATATAATTCAGTGTAGGGTAGTACCTCTGTGGTGGTCTGCTAGTTCTGGCAGATCTTCTGAGTTCAGTCATAGGAATGTCCTGATTTACTTCTGGGGGTATGTTCCTAGTCTTCCTGAGCGATATTCTCCATCTCAATAACTGGAAGATCTCTCAATCGAATCACTTCAGACTTCTTGGCTTTATCACTTGTGCTCTCAGACTCTGTTTCCAACCTATCTTTATACATGACACCTTCATTGAAGATCACGTCCTTGCTCCTGATAACCTTACCACTTTGGCCATCCCAGAAACGATAACCAAACTCGGTACCACCATAGCCAATAAAGAAACATATCTTAGATTTAGCATTAAGTTTATTTCTAACACCAAAATCAATATGAATATAAGAAACATTACCAAAAACTTTAAAGAAAGAAAGGTTTACCTCTTTGCCGATCCAGACATCTTTTGGTATTTTGCAATCAAATGGTGTTGAGGGACCTCTGTTGATCAAATAGGCAGTGGTGCCAATAGCCTCAGACCAGAACAACTTTAGCAATCCCGCATGTAATCTCATGCCCCTAGCACGCTTGTTCAAAGTTTTGTTCATACTCTCAACCACACCATTTTACTGAGGTTTTCCAGGAATAGTCTTCTTCATCTTGATTCCATTATCAGCACAGTACCGCTTGAAATCATCATCTATGTATTCTCCCCCATTATTTTACCGCATATACTTCACCTTCAAATCTATCCTATTCTCAACCATTGATCTCCATCTCTTGAAGGTATCAAAGACATCAAATTTCTTTTTCAGAAAATAAACCTACTTGCTTCATCAATAAATGTCACATAGTAGTTCAAACCACCAAGGGAAGTAATAGTTAATGGCCCCACACATCTGTGTGAACCAACTCCAATTTTGCTGTCTTTTGTTCCTTTCCAGCCTTAGAAAAGCTAACCCTTTTCTGCTTACCAAAATTACAGCTTTCACACAAACTGTTGTTTACAGTTTTCAACCTTGGTAGCTTCCCTTTGGGTTGAAGCACTTTCATTCCCTTTTCACTCATGTGACCAAGCCTATAATGCCACAAGTCAGAATCAGTAACAGTATCAGCAACTGCAACCGTGTCTCTGCAATTGGAAGTGATGTAAAGAGTTCTAGTTTTAACTCCTCGTGCAACAACCATGACTCCCTTATTGACTTTCCATGCAGCTCCATTAAAAGTCATATTATGTGACCTTCATCATCAAGTTGCCCTACTGAGATCAGATTACGCATTAGTTTTGGTACATGTCTCACCTTGTGAAATTTCCACACTGTCCCGTTTGACATCCTCAAACTGACATCACCAATACCGACAATATTCAAAGGTTCTACATCAGCAAGATACACCTTCCCGTGATCTCCAACAACATAGTTGTCCACAATCTCACGATGGGTTGTGGTGTGAAAAGAAGCTCCTGAATCTAACACCCAAGAGTCAATAGGGCTATCATTTGACAAGAGTAAAGTATCTTGTACCTCTTCAGTCACCGCATTTGCAACATCGATTTTCTTTTCATCCTTCTTCGGTGCTCTAAAGTTCTTCTTTATGTGACCAGACTTGCTACAATTCTAGCACTCCCCATTCCTTCCGAATTTGGACTTGCTTCTTCCATTCCTTGACTTCACTCTACCATTGCCCTTGTTGGAATTCCTCTCGAAGTTCCTACCTCTAGTATCGACACTTAGGGTAGAATTAGATGTTGACGATTCTCTGAAGTCCTTTCAATGAACTTCCTCCGCAAGAATGGTATCACGAACATCATTAAAGATCGACTTCCCCATAGCTACAGAGTTGTTGACCACAACACTCATAGGCTACCAACAATTTGGTAGAGACACCAAAACAATTAGAGCACAAAGTTCATCATCAAATTTAATTTGAACTGATGTCAATTGATTGACAGTCGTGCTAAACTCAATCAAATGATCTTCGTGTTGGACATGAACTTGAACTTGAAAAATCTATTTGGGGGACTAACCTAAGGAAACTTATTAAATCTGGGTTGCCTGCCTGTTTTGACCCAAACCTTGACCAGAGTTCACCCAGCGACAGTTTGCTGACCCGAGGATGCTCCTGTTCTACTGAGCCAAATCGGACCTAGTCAACCCAATTTGGGTCAACTCGACCAGGGTCAACCTAACTCGGGCCACTTATGTTTTTTGCCTCAGTATACGTGTCTGGACCGAAGCTAATACATATTTTTTCCATGACTCAGATATATTGATCTACTATTTGACTCGATGTGACTCGGTAAATTTTTTCTCTGGTTGGATTATTATTTTTGAAGAATTTACGGATTATTCCTTGGTCAGCATATTATTTGGTAAAAATATGTGCATTAGATTATTTCATGGGTCAATTTTACAAGGATTATTTTGGTTCATGTTATATGGTCCTAAGCCCATTACAACTGCTGCTATTATGTCTCATTGGATGAGACATTATTATTGAAGAAGAGGTGGCCTCAGTATAAGTTACATCACTATGACGGAGGAGTTTATTACTACATCCACTACCCGTACATCTATGTTATTTCACCGTGATGGAAGAGTTTAATACTAACTCTATATTATACCCCCATGAATTGGCATTTATTACTCCTACCACTTGAGAGTCGTTGTCCTGTGAAGGGACACGATGATGGAGGAGTTTTTTTATTATTACACTTCCGAACAGCGTATAAACCCACTACCTATAGAAGATAGGAGTGTGTCGAACATCCAACATGAGTTAATTGACTGGATTAAAGAGCAATGTCATATGACTTGAAGTGATTTTACTCTCACTTTTCTTATGCCAGCTGGGCCTCATGAACGAGAGCACCAGGGTGAGGGGGAGTGTTGGAAGATCTACCACATTATACAAAAAAATATTATATATATCATATGCAGCAAGCAGAGAGTTCATGTTGTTCTCTCACCCCCAACTTGAGGGGGAGTGTTGGAAGATAGGGCCCAAGCCCACACGACCAAGGAAGGCCCACATATCCAAGTGTGTTGGAAGATGGGCCCAAGCCCATAAGACCTAGGAAAACCCATGCATTCAAGAGATATAAAAGATGGGCTCAAGGCCCACAGGTCAAGGAGAAGGCCCATAGGCCCACATACAAAATGGCAGGATGGTAAATAAAGAGTCATCTCATAGAGATGGTATTGATGTAATTAGGTTAAAGTTTCAAGGTTAAAACCCTAAACCCTAAGTTCAGGATTATTAATTTAATACAATAGTTTCATTAATCTATAAATAGAGCTTCAGAGGGAGGGTTAAGAAAATAAAGTCCATAACCTCTCTCCTTCAGTTTTCTCCTAATGGTGTCTCTGTCATTTTTCTCCATGACCTAAATTCACGGAGTCCCGAAAATCAACACTAATTCTTGATTCCAAATAAGTGTCCTAAAGGGGGGGTTAGTGCACATGACTTAGGACATGATCTTCATGCGTATTACGCAATTCATGTCCTGATGTCGTTAGGGAGCGCCGAAATTCATGTCATGTACATGAATATACATGACTCAAGAGTTCATGTGTCAAGAGTAATGGGCGAAAAGTGCTTTCCGCCCGATTTTGAGAATCATCCACATGACTCTCGCGCGGGCTCTCTCTGGTTCGACCGTCTCGCTCATTGTTTTTTCATTTCGCTCGTTTCATTCCCGCACATACACTCTCGTTCCCGCAGCCCTCTGTCGTCCCCCTGAAGCCTGAGCTCTCTGCTCCCTCTCTCGTCTTTGTCGTCCCTCTCTACTGCCTCCGTCTCTCGCTACAAACGTCCTTCCGGCGTCCTTCTCCATCTCGAACTCGTTCTCCCTCTGAACCTCCCGCTCGTTTCTCCCTCTCTCTTATCCCTCTCGGCCTCCCTCTCTTCTCTCTGTCTCTTCTCCCTCTTTTCTCCCTTGCGACATCTCACTCCCTTCTCCCTCTCGCTCATATCTTTTCCCCCAAAATTCCCTTCGATTTCCTGTGATTTCCCCTATTTCAGTTTTGGTTTTCTTTGATTTTGACATTGGGCTTCAATTTCTTAATTTCTACTTCGATTCAGCATCGATTTCCCCATTTCGGCTTTGATTTCAGCCGTCGGCTTCAGTTTTGCCCAAATTTCAGAAGGTATGACTAAACCCTAATTTTTTTTCAGATTAAATGACTGTTGTATTTGATTTAATTTTAGTTCCAGTGTCTAATTTGGGGTTATTTGTGCATAATTGTGGGATTTAGTGTTACGGATTAGGGTCTAAAATTTTTATTAGGGTTAGGGTTTAGTGTTTTTAGGGTTTGGTGCTTTGTATTTAGGGGTTAAGTTTTTAGGGTTAAGGATTTATGGTATTGTTAGGGTTTAGGTTCTGGAATTAGGATTTAGGTTTTTTTTCAATTTTTTTAAGCTAAGGTTTAATGGTTGATAGGGTTTAGGGTTTGGGGCTTTTAGGGTTGTTAAGATCTAGGGTTTTTTGTTTAACTTCTGGAATTAGGGTTTGGGGTATAGGATTTAGAAGGTTTTGGAGTTATAGGGTCTAGGGTTAGGGTTTAGGAGGTTTTGGAGGTATGGGGTCTAGGGTTAGGGTTTAGGAGGTTTTGGAGGTATGGGGTCTAGGGTTAGGGTTTTGGAGGTATGGGGTATAGGGTTAGGGTTTAGGGTCTAGGGTTTTTAAGGTTCTCAATTACTGTTTACGGTGTTTAGTTCAATTCAAACAAGGTTGAGTCGCCTACACGGGCGTCCATTAGCCAATGAAACCTGACCCCCATCACTGACTAGGTACAGTTCGTAGTGACTGTGAAGTCATATGGGGCTCTACCAGGGGTGTTCGGTGAATTTGGACTTTATGTGTGTGTGTGTGTGTGTGTGTGTGTGTTTGCATTGTTTTGCATCTCCAATGGAAATAGTTGATTAATTTTGGAATGTTTTAGAATGTTGTTTAAAAATGTTGAAGTGCTATGGAATGTTTTTGCCTTGTGGTGAGGAGATTCGGGTGTTATAAATACCCACCACATGGTATTTTCTTATTTGTGGTTTTTGTTTCGTGACGGGTATTGGTTGTCTGATAAAGTTTTTTCCATGAGGACAATCTCGGATTTAGATTGAAAATAGCTGGAAGAAAACAACCAAGTGGTCGACCATATGACTTTTGGAGCTTTGAAGAAGACAACAAAATGCTCGATCTTTTAGTCGAGCAGGTATATATGGGGAACAAGTTGAACAATGGTGTTTGGAAACAATATACGGAATGTGTCAGTAAGTTCAATGAAGACGCAGTCAATAAAAAAACTGTTAAGCAGCTTAATAATCGAACAAGATCATGGAAGAAAACATACCAAACGGTAACGAGCTGTCTCAACACTAGTGGGTTTGGTTGGGATGCAACCACACAACGAGTTACTGCATGTTATTCTGTATGGCAAGACTACATTAAGGTCAGTAAATCATGATATATTGTAAAACAGTTTGTATTGTTTCACATTACTAAGAATGATGTTTTATTCTTGTAGGAGCATAAAGAGGCTGAGAAGTATAGACAACAAGGTTGCCCCCTTTACGACAAATTGGCTATGGTAGTCGAAAATACAATAGTCGTAGGGAATGGTAGTACAACTCCTATAGATCTGTGTGATGAAATTATCCATGATGAGTCGGCTCCTATCCCAATGGATGAGCTCGACAATGTTGACATAGTTATGGGAACTGCACCGCAATTCAATAGTGGAAATGATTCGACAACGGATCAATCTCGTGGAAGTAAAGGGCCATCTTCACGTTGTCGTAGAAAGAGAAGCGAATTGCCCACTGAAGACAATAGACAATTAATTGATGTAGTTGGCCAAATCACTGAAGCTATGAAATGTGTTATGAATTATAAGGAACACGATGTCGAAGAACCTTGGGTCAATGCCCTCATGGAAATTCCAGACCTGTCAAATGCACTGAAGTATGGAGCTCCTGAATGGATAAATACGCCAAGTAAGAAGACCTTGTTTTTAAAAATGACAATGGCGGAGCAGGTTCAGTGGCTTAATTATTGTGAAAACAAGTAATTGTAATGTGTTTTAAGTACAATATCTTTTTTTAGAAGATTTTTATGTATTAAAGACGATGTTTGAATTATAATGTTGCTAGACTTATCAGTATGGTTAAGGTTTCTATTTTATATGTTTGTTGTCTTAATATATTATGTGGATAATATGGTGGATGAGTATTTATGTGAATATGATTATTGAGTTTGGATGAATAGGTTATGATTGAAGATTAGCCATTATTTTTGTTTATGACTATTTAGAAGTTTAAATTTGCAGATTCTCATGGATATTATGACAGAAGAAGATATGGATGTAATTATGATTGGATTGGCATGTATTATTGTCGTCATAGTAAGATACTATCTATGCCCTGGCAACAGAGGTGTACCACGTTCTTATGGGATGAATGGTCTGTTGTATTTGCAAAAGGCCTTAGACAAATTTTCTGTTAAATTTTGAAAAGTTTACAGGATGAATTAAATTGTATTTCACAAATTGGCAACAATACTTAATACCAGACGGTTTTTATCAGTGACAAAGACTATCTCAGTGGAAGAACTACTTGCCTATTTCCTCCTAACTATTGGTCAACAACAAGCCTATAGTCTCACAGCAGAGATGTTTGATAGATCGAACTGGTCCATAAGTAAATATTTCAACAAGGTGTTGGATGCTATCCTCGAACTTCACTCTGATTATATCAAACAGCCTTTAGAACGCACATACTCGAGGATTTTAAACAATTCAATGTTTTATCCATACTTCAAGGTAACATCACTTTCCCTCTATTTAGATTACTATACAAATTTAGTCAATACTAATGGTCCCGCTTATATAATTAGGATTGTATTGGGGCTATTGATGGAACACATATCAAAGCGAACATCCCGCTTGAAGAACAACCAAGGTTCTGGAATAGAAAGGGTTATCTCTCACAAAATGTGATGGTAGCATGTACATTCGACATGCAATTCACTTATGTACTAGCTGGATGGGAGGGATCAGCAGCTGATTCTCGTGTACTGAAGGACGCATTGACTCGCCGAAATAGACTATTTGTACCTGAAGGTAAATAATATATTTTATGCAGTAATATTTTATCTATTTTATCTTTAATTATTTAATGTAGAAAATATTTGGTATTGTAGGTAAATATTATCTAGTCGATGCTGGTTATGCAAATCTACGAGGATTTTTGGCTCCATATCGAGGAACTCGATATCATTTGCAAGAATTTGGAGATAATATTCCTAAGAATGAAAAAGAATTATTCAATCGAAGACACTCATCTTTGTGGAATACTATTGAGAAAACTTTTGGTGCTTTAAAAGATCGATTTAAAATGTTGAAAGGCACTCCATTTTCTTTTAAGGTGCAGCAAAAATTGTCATTGCTTGTTGCATATTGCACAATTATATACGTATAGAGGATTACAATGATATATTTGATTTGTAAGATGATGATTCGAATGATGAGTTTGGTGGAGGAGGTGATGGGGAGGATTACAATGATATATTTGATTTGTAAGATGATGATTCGAATGATGAGTTTGGTGGAGGAGGTGATGGGGTTCAATTACGTGCAACGGATGATACAGACAGCGATGATAGCGATGGTCTTGTGGAAGAGGATACCCAAGTAACAAGCTTTTGGAGACAGCATGCATTAGAATCTACAAGAGCCGCACAATTTCGAGATGACATAGCGACTTGCATGTGGAATGATAACTGATGATTGTATCTTTTATTGTATTTGAACATGTGTTGTTCTTATGTACTAAACTTGTAATTTGATGATTTTAATGCTAATCACGAATTGGTTATTACAATAAAACTCTATTACATTAGTAATAAAGTTGTATATTTATTTATATATTATATTTATAAAATTTTATTACTATATTAAACTAGATATTTAAGTCTGATAAATAAAATATAGTTACAATATGTATTTGATCAATTGATTAATTTTAATTTTTTGGAAATATATTATCAATTAATACTATGCATATTACATTTTTAATAAAATAATTCTTTATTTACTCATTATATTTATTTTTTATTTATTGTATTATATTAGTGATTTAATAGTGGTAATATTATGTCAAAATATATAGTGTATTAAATTTATGATTAGATCAATTTTTCCTCTTAAAACATTCATTTTTAGGCTATATTATATCATATGTTATTAATAAATTAATAGCTAAACATATTATTTTCACTTTTTGTTATTTATAACGTTATTTATTTATTACTTATCATTAATCATGTGCGTATTTCATTGTCTCACGTAATTACTATATTAATGCACAATAACATATCTAATTTAATTAATAAATATATTAATATATTTTAATTATACATTAAATAAGTTACTCGTGTAGTAATAATGATGATTTTACCTAATTTGGGGTTCATGGATTATGTTGTAATTATAAGTGTACTGTACAGGTTTAGGGATTCTCTTGTTTTTTATGTTTTTTAATTAGTGGGCACTATTCACTGGAAACTGTTTTCCTGTACATGAAGGCATCAACACTAACACTAAATGCGAAGATGATCTTCATGTACATGACTGACATGATCTTTATGTTGGACATGAACTTGATCTTCAAGAATCCATTTGGGGCACTAACCCCCTCTAAATCTCCCTTGTTCTAGAATTATCTCTTGAATATTTTCTTTGTAAATTGGTCAAGTTGCGTTAAAAAGTAATTGGCATATGAGACGTCTATTTTTAGAAAGTTTCCATTATTATGTTCCATATCAAAACTTTCTTATTGTGGTTTTTTAAGCTTCCTTAATCATCATGTTCATAGAGGAATTATTATTTTACCTCCCTCTTGCAAGTTAGCTCCTAACCTACTCTCCCAAAAGAGTAAAACCTGGTCACTTTTTATTCATCTATTGGTCTAAAAACACCTCCTTACTTGGGAGTATGAAGAGCTACATTGTGCACCTCCTTCATTTGAAGCATAAGAGTTGTTATCTTTTTATTCACACCCTTAATCCCTCAAAGTACTTTCTTCAATTTGTTTTTTGTTAAAATCACTCTAGAGCAATGCCTATAGACCCACTACCTAAAAAGTATAAGAGTGTTACCAACATCCAGCTTGAGTCAAGTTTTTTATTCTTCACCCAAGAGGTGATTTGTGTTTGAGTTACCCTTAAAAAGTGAGTAGTCTTTTGTTGGGCTATTTTTCTGCCTTTGAAATTGAGCGGAGTGTGTTTTAGACTATGACCATTTTAATTGGTGTATGGAGCTTCGTCATACGGCTAGGAGTGATTTTTGTTCATTCACCATTATGTTGTGTAAGTTGGGTCTCTTGGTAAAGAACAAAGAGATCCCCAACTTGAGGGGAAGAAATAGAAGAAGAAGTATAACAATGAAGAATTCTACGTGTAGTGGTCATCAAGTTCTATGTTACTAGAATATCCAAGGGGAAGACAAGATGAGAACAAGATGAAAACTACAAGAAAGATGTGAACAAAAATAAGATGAATCAAATCAAGGTAATCAAATTTTCTTTTTCAAGCAAACAAGTTTCTTGACTAAGATTATTTGAAAAGTGAAGTTACAAATTACAGGTTGAGGGGAGTGTTAAAAGACACCCACATGTGTAGGGGTGGAATGACTAGTAAATAAAAAGAACTTCTATATAGATGGCATAGAACTTTAATTATGCAAGCTAGTGTATGTCCACTTATGTTTTTTTTCCTTTTTGAAGTGTGTAGCCCTAATGGCATTGTAGTCATTATAAACACCTTCATGCATCTATAAATACAGCCTCGAGGCATGGGGTAGAGCATTCAGGTTTCTTCCTCTTGGCTCAAATTAGGCCATATACCTCTCTCTCTCTCTCTCTTTCTCTCCCTTGGTTTCTTCTCTCCTCTCCCCCAAGAGTTAGAGTTCCTCTTTCCTCTCCTTCCATTGAGATCTCTTTGGTTTATGTGCTAGCCCTAGAAATCAACAATCCTTTTAGCATTTGTGAGTTGATCACGATCAACTCATTATTTTTTTTCAAACCTTAAAAATATTTTTGTGTATTTCAAACTTTATTTTGAGAAATATTTTCTCATATTATGGAAATTGAGTGTCTCAAATAGTTGAGTTCCTCGTGTTTCTCTTTTTATTTCTATATGTGGATGATTTTGTTCTTGGTAACTGATTATTACCGTTAGTGGGTCTATTGTTGTTCTTGAGTAGGTAATTTTTTTACCTAATGGTTGTTATTACTATTTTGTCTTTAAAAATCATACAATTGTTATTTTTATTTTAAAAAAATCACCAATATTTCTTCTACCATTTTCTTGGGTTGTGCCCTTTAGTTAGGAATGAAAGAGTCATTTTTTGCACTCATATTTATTTTTGTTGTTTTGTCCAACTTGACATCTTGAGGTAGTTCGTTATTTAGGGGAGGAGATAGAATAAGATGACTACTAAAGTATTTTTTGTTATTTTCAAGTTGAGGATTGTTAGCATCTTCTCCATAGCTCGAGAGGGTAGAAAGAGAATTAAGTACATGTGCAACCTCAAAAGCTAGAGATCACAACAAGCCTCAAAGCAATAACAAGCTATAGTTTTTTTGAAGATCAATTTTGTGCAAGACCAATTTTGTAGTTTTTTTTTCTTATGCTTAAAATAGGAATTGTGAGACACATTCTATAACAAGCTAAATCTATATCCACTACTTGAGGAGTGTTAGAAGTTATAATTTAGAGTTTATGTAGTTTATATAATTTAAGTGTTTGTTTCTCTTAAAAAAATTGTTTCTTATGGTTTACAAATTGTAGGGACATATATATAATTTTGGTAATGTTTAAGTTATAAGTATGTGGGAGGGGTCTCAAAATCCTAATCTCTCCGACTACTTTTCTCTTGCGAATCTAATAATGAGCCTTTAAAATTTCCCCAACTCAATGTAGGTAGAGGTTGGAGATTGAGCTTATGTTGTAGAAAGTGAAAAGAAGTGGAAGAGAGAAACTTAATGAATTTTTTAAAATGTGGAATTCAAATGATAAGTGCGTTACCTGAGGCAACATTGTGGAGGGAGATTTCAGGGGGCCCTTGCTGGTCTCGGATGAGAGGTTGAGAACCCTCTTGTTCTTCATGGAAATAGAGGATTTTTATCCTCTTGTTCTTCACGGAAACTCAGAATTTGAGCCTTCTCTCTCTCGATAAAGCTATAGAGAACAATAAAGATAAAAAAGGATACAAGAAAAATCAGATTCAAGAAGGAACCTGAACCTAGAGCTCATCAAGGAGAAATCCAAACCCTAGAGCTCATCAAGGAGAACTCTTAAACCCTGTTTAACCTAAAAATCAATACTTATCTTCTCTTCATTCCTTTGCCCTCTAAATAGGGTTTGACCAAATAGAATTTAGGGTTTAATAGTTAAAATTCTGCCCCTACGACATCTTGCCTTAAATACTTAATGAAAAATATACTTAAAAGCAATATAAAATATGAAAGTAAAAGTAATTGACTCAGTGAGTCAGTGGTGCCTCCTTTGGGTGACTCGGTTAGCTATTATTGAGTCCTCAACATTTGCCCCCTCCCTTGGAGAAAGTTCTTGTCCTCAAGCTCGTAAGTTGGGTAGACTTGCTTGAAGTTGTCCAAGTGTTTTCATGTAGCAGCGGTTGGTTCGGTGTCCTTCCATTGGACTAGAATCTCCCATTGGTCATGAATAAGGCAGGCACGCATTATCGTGGTTGGAATAAGAATAACCCATCCATTGTCCACCGGAGGAAGGGACAAGGTGGAAGGAGGGGGTGAGCCTTGAAAGTGTTTAAGTAGGGAGACATGAAACACATCATGAAGCTTGGCTGTGGTGAGAAGTTGTAGTTGATAGGCGATCGGCCCCACTCGCCGAATAATAGAGAAAGGCCCAAAGTACTTTGGGAAAGTTTATTACGCTATTGACCAACAATTGATTGTTGTCGGCGAGGTTGGAGGCATAACCAAATTTAGATCCCTTCCTTGTATGATATATCTTTGTGCCCCTTGTCATAGAAGTCTTTCACACAAACTTGTGCCTTGAGAAGGCGAGCCAAAATATTTTGTATCACTTGGTCCTATTCAATGAGTGCTTGATAAATAGAATCCATTAGGGTGGAGCCTAGAGTATAAAAGAAAAGCCAAGGAGGATCTCTTCTATATAGAACTCGGAAGGGAGTAGACTGCAAAGCTGTGTGGAAGGAAGTGTTGTAACAATATTCAGCCCATGGTAGCCATTGAACCCAGTTTTTAGGACGATTGCCCACAAGGCATTGGAGATACATTTCCACGATGCGGTTAAGCACCTCTATTTGGCCATCGGTTTGAGACTGATAGGATGATGAGAATTTCAGCTTGGTGTCGCATATACGAAAATTTCCCACCAAAAAGTGTTGGTAAAGACCTAATTACGATCACTAACAATCGATTCTAGAATGCCATGTACACGAATAATATGCTCTAGGAATGTTTGTGCCACTCGGGATGTAGTATATGGGTGTGCCATGGGAATAAAGTGAGCATACTTGGAGAACCTATCCACCACCACAAATAATACCGATTTGCTTGAAGACTGTGGAAGACCTTCAACAAAATCCATAGATATATCGGCCCACACTTGTGTAGATAGTGCAAGAGGCTGCAAAAGACCCGCTGGACTTAAGTGTTCGGCCTTGTTATATTGACAAACCAGACCAGCTCTGACATATGTTGCAATGGAGGTTTTCATGGCCTTCCAATAGAAATCTGCTCGAATGGGATGCAAGGTTTTTTGTATGCCTTCATGACTGTTGTCATGGTATACAGATAGGATGGCTGAAACCAACTCGAAAGTGTGTGGTACATATAAGCACAATTTGTAGCAAATAAGAGAATCCTGAATCGACCATCTAGAGTCCAGTGCCCCCTCTGTAATTTTTTTGTGCAGATCTTGGAGGACCGAATTGCTGGTATTTTCCTCTTTAACCAAGTCTAAGAGAAGAAAACGAGGCTGGTGGATGGCATAGAGAAGCGACGGATTCTCCAAACACCGTGACAAGGCATTGGCTGCCTTGTTTAACCGCCCAGCGTGGTATTCCACTGAAAAGTCAAACCCCATCAATTTACTAATCCAGTGTTGTTGAGGAGAAGTTGTGAGGTGCTACTCCAGCAAATATTTAAGACTGTAATGATCAGTACAAATGAGAAATGCACGACTCCATAAGTAAGGCCACCAATGTTGGACAGCTTTGGCCAACTCGATTAATTCGCGTTCATATGCTGCCAATTTGTGATGTCGTTCTGCCAACTGTTTGCTTAAATATGTAATGGGATGAAATTTCTGCTAGAGAATGGTCCCAATGCCCCCACCGGATGCGTCACACTCAACCTCAAATAATTCGTCAAATGGAAATTGTAGAACTAGTTTGGATGCAAGAGCTAATTTGAGATTTGTGAAAGACTGTACGGCCTAGTTATTCCAAATAAAGGAATTTTTCTTGAGGAGTCTTGTCAATGGTGCTGCTAACGGCTCATACTTTTTGATAAATTTTCTATAATATCCTGCTAATCCCAAAAATCCTCACAATGCAGAGGTATTCATAGGTTGCGGCCAATCGGAAATGGCTTGAATGTTCTCAGAATCAACTGTGACCCTATCATGGGAAATAATATGACCGAGATAGGCCACAAGTGACTTCACAAAAAAAAAAAATTTAGATTTCTTTAAATATAGCTAATGTGCACGTAAATTGGCTGTAAATGAGTACATCATAAAAAAACAAGTACAAATTTTCATAGATAATTGCGGAATACCTCATTTATTAATGCAAGGATTGTGGATGGGGTGTTGGATAACCCAAACAGCATCACCACAAATTCAAAATGGTCGTGATGAGTGCGGAAGACAGTTTTCTCGATGTCGGCTGGATGCATACGAAGCTGATGATATCCGGAGCACAAGTCTAATTTGGTGAATACCCATGACCCCATGTAATTCATCCAAAAGCTCCTCCACCACTGGAATAGGGAACTTGTCTTTTACAGTTTGGGCTTTCAAATCCAGATAATCGACACAAAATTGTCATGTACCATCATGTTTCTTAACGAGGAGGACTTGTGAAGAAAATGGCGAATGACTACTGCGAATAAGGCCCTACTGCAGCATTGTTTGGCATTGTTTTTCTATTTCATCTTTCTGGAGGTGTGGATACCGGTATGGTCGAACCACCACCACATCTGAGCCCGGATTTAAACATATCCGATGCTTACGATGCCTCAAGGGAGGTAGCCCGGAGGGCTCTTGGAACGCGACCGAGAATTCATCTAGGAGATGTTCTATAGTGCTGTCTGAATTGTCCTATGTGGGAAGGGTATGAATGTGATGTGGCTTGTCAACTTGACTGCCCTGTAACAGTACTTGGCGTCCGCCCGTTTCAAAACTCATAGTTAAAGCAGTGAAGTCCAATAAAATAGGGCCCAAGGTTTTCCACTATTTAATACCCAATACCATATAGAACCAAGCTAAAGGTATGACAAAAAAAATTGAATGAAAGAAAGTCTTACCGATTGATAAGTTTCCTGCTTTGCTGATGCCAGAGCTAGGAACTTTTTTTCCATAGGAAACCGAAATCATGGTTGTTGGGTGTGGAAGGATCTGTAGTTGAAGGTGTTGAGTAACTGTTAAACTGAGAAAATTATGTCTACTTCCCGAATCCACAAGGCTGAAAAGTTCCTGGTCCATCACTCGAGTCCTAACTTGCATAGTTTTGGAGAATTTCTGGCCGGTAATGTCATGCAGAGAGATTTTTGGCACATCTTCCTCAGTATTATCATCAACCGGTTCTGGTTCTACTAGTTCACGACTTCTAACCAAAACAACCATTTACACTGATGACCTACCCTATTGGAAGTGTTTTGATCCCCTTGCCAAGTTGTCCTCCTATTTTGAACTTTTTGTCGAGTTTCTAGTGTGCGAGCTAAATTCATTGATTGAGGTAAGTCAGCAGGTGCATGGAGCTCCACCTCTAACCTTAAAGACTCATTAAGGTTGGTTGTAATTAAATTGACCTGCTGGTTTACGCAAACCATCCGGCTGGCTCGGGCCAATTTTTCTTGGAACTGTTTTTGATATAGTTCCATTGGACCAATTTGTCGTAATAGCACCAAATACCCCAATGGGTTGTTGTGGGTTGGAGGACCAAACCGTATAGTGCATAATTATTTGAACTCTTCCCAGTCCAGCACCAATCTATTCAACTCTACTTGATGAAACCAAAGTTGTGCTTCATCGAGCATGTGGAAAGCAGTCAGTCCTACCTTATCATTTTCTGATGTTCTTTGATGGACAAAAAAAATTCGCACCTATGTAACCGGTCGTCTGACCCATTAAAAGTAGGAAAATTCAATTTTTTATACTTGGGTATGGTACCTCCTCCCTGGTTGAAATTTCCAGTCTGAGCAAGAAAGGCATTGTGCCCTGCAAACTGGTCTCCCCCTCGGCTATGTGAGTTGTTCTCTCCTCTTTGTTCCGGGGTTGAGTTACTTCCATCGGTAATATTTCCATCATCCTAGAAAGTCTATCGATCTGGAGATTCATATTGAGAAGTTGTTCCAACTTCTCCATGATTAGAGTGAACTTTCTCTCATTTTCTGCCTGCGCCTGCTGCCTTCTTATCATCAATTCTTGTAACTCACCATTGTTGGGCTCCCTCGTGTTAACCTGTTTTGATACCACGTTATTATGATCCCTAACCATGGATCTAGTAACTCGGCATGAGAGTGGTAAATCCAGAGTGAGAAAGACGAGTTCAACACTGTTAGGTGTTGCTGCTCTTGTTAAGAAGTATAGGGACCTCTTATGGAACTCGGAAAAGGGAGATTTCAAAGGGCCTCTTGCTGGTCTCGGATGAGAGGTTGAGAACCCTCTTGTTCTTCACAGAAACTCAGAATTTGAACCTTCTCTCTCTCGATAAAGCTATAGAGAACAATAGAGATAAAAAAAGGATAGAAGAGAAATCGGATTCAAGAAAGAACCTGAACCTAGAGCTTGTCAAGGAGAACTCCAAACCATAGAGCTCGTCAAGGAGAACTTTTAAACCCTCTTTAACCTAAAAATCAATACTTGTCTTATCTTCATTCCTTTGCCCTCTAAATAGGGTTTGACGCAAATAGAGTTTAGGGTTTAATAATTATAATTCTGCCCCTGTGGCATCTTGCCTTAAAAACTTAATAAAAAATATACTTAAAAGCAATATAAAATATGAAAGTAAAATCAATTGACTCAGTGAGTTAGTGACGCCTCCTTTGGGTGACTCGGTTAGCTATTGAGTCCTCAACAAGTAGCCATAGCTCAAGGTTATGTTTTAGTATAGAAAGAAGATGAAAACTTAAAGGATCTAAAGTTGACTTAGATAAGAAATAAGAGAAGACTTGAAGAAAGAAATGACGCGGGGGGGGGGGGGGGGGGTGGGAGGAGTCAAAAGGAGAAGGAAAAATCCTTATCCTAGGTCACTTAAGGAGACAATGAGTCTCTACTTCCCTTAATAATAGAGTTGATAACGTGACTAACCAAATTGCCTCTTTAGGGCTTACAAACGTGTAAACCCAAAAAATTAAATACAAATTGAACTTTCCCATACTGCATTTTCCTAATAGACTTGAATTTCTTACACCCCTCTCAAGCTAGAGAACATGCGTAATACAAACCCAAATCGTTAGATAATGAATAAAAACAAGACTTGAGCAATAGCTTAGTCAACAACTGTTCTAGGTGTTCTTCAAACCAACAAAAAAATTGGGTAACAATGTTTCCCATTTAACACAAATCTTGAATAAAGTGATAATCAACTTCAATGTACTTAATACATTAACAAAAAAAAACTAGGTTAAATGAAAAAAACTTTTAAGGCAGAAAAGGAATCAATCCCATGCAAGGACGAACCAAACAAAAGCAACCTAAAAACTGAGGATTTGACCACTACTAGAAGATTCGACCCCATGCTATTATTTAGATTGTCAAAATGTCAGGCCGAGATGTGGATTTTGTAGACCTATAAAATGTGTAAATGACCTACCACCATGTTCAACAAATAAAAAAGATTTAAAATATATTTTCAAAATTTTTGAACTTGATCTACACCAAAATTTGTAAATGATAAAATGTCATTTTCAGCTATAACGACTAGTTTTTTGAATGTTGTAGAACCTTCTATGTAACCCAAACTCGTTTGTCCTAATAAAATATTATAAAATTGAGGGTCATCACCTATCAGGTCTTTGTTTCATTAATGAATTGATACTTAAAATAGAGAAAAATTCAAGCATGCATTTGTTGAACTTAGAAAAATATAATATTACTATATTAAACAATAAATAATAACTATGTTGCTCTGTAGTGTAATACTATGTAATGTACTATCAAATTACTATATTATTAGATAACTACAATTCACAAGAGTATGATAGATTATAGTTTGGCATTATAGTAATGGGTGTCAAGAACATAATCTACTAAAAGTGGAACTATATTAACATACAAATAAAGAGAACAACGTTTATTTCTCCTATTTTAGTCGGATATTGTGCAATTGCTTATGAAATTGTACATTACCCACCAAAAATAACAAAATATTTACACAATATGCTCAATATGGACTTAGAAGAATAACGTTCATTCTTTGACAATGATACCACGTACAAGTATACAATACCAACATGTTAAGCAGTAGTTTTACTTTGAAGCAAAATATTAATCCAATGGGTTCCACTCATTAATCCAACAGACACTACTTAGGTCAAAAGCAATTTGTCATTCAGCAAATTTTAGCCCAATAAAAAAAGTTAGATTTAGAAACCTTTTTTCTTGTATTTTGAGTTTTTTTTTTTTTAAAAAAAATAATCTGAGCTGATATCTTATTAGTTCATTACCAGAAAATTGCCTAAAATTTTCTAATAGTTAAAAAAAAAATCATATTTTTTTATCACCTAGTGTTGCTTATATCATCAAATACATATTGGATTTTGAGACGGGTGACAAGATTTACATTTTCATTACCTATTTTATGTGCCCAATATGTCACCGATATAAAATACTTTTTTGAATATCAGATTAAATGAGTTTGACTTTGAACATGAATTGAAATACTCAAGAATTGAAGGCCGAGTTGTAAAAAGTAACCATGGTGGATTATCAGCTCCACCTGCCTTAAAAGAAACAAGCAATGATTCATACCACGCTAACACTGGTGGTTATTATCTACGGCGCCCTTCCTTTTCTAACAAGGATGGCACTGTCATGTGCGCTGCAACTTTTGCCAATCCTGCCCGAGAAAGCTATAAAATTGCTGATCCACGAGACCACGGCTGAGCTCATTCCGGCCAAACTTGAGTTGTCGTTCTCGACCTCTCCGGGTCCGGGCTTTTTGTTCCAGATAATTGACCAGTAAACTCTTCCCACCTTTGCTCCTCTCTTACATCTTTTTTTAGAGTTTCGTGTATCCACCTCGAGCGCGAGGTTAGAAGGCCAAAATGGCGATCTGACTGATTTTCCCATGCTTGTGTAAATACGTGATCCGTCCCTCTCCATTGCAGCAATGGATGAATCTACGAGCAGTCTTCTTACCAGTCATTTGCTCGGCTCCGTTCCCGTATGTCATGTCTTGCTCTTTCTGATGGGTATTACATGCGTATTTTGTTGTTTGAATTTTCAATCCTGATACTTCTCTTTCGGGATTTTCTCTTTCTTTAGGCATTATGCTCCGTCAATTTGTGTTGCTTTTTGTTTTGTAAATGCATCGTGATTAGGAAACTGCTCTTCCACTCTATGAAAACCGATGACGAGAATTTGGATCATATAATTGAAGGCGAATATTACGTAGTTGGAAATTGTAGTTGTTTCTTACGTAGATATTGTCATTGTTTAGGGAAATGCCTAATCCAGTTTTACTGACCATTTTGTGAAGAGGTTTCACTCCTGCATATGCCTTCCTTATTATACTTTTGTCGTACATTGCTTCATCTTTGCTTCATTCTTCATTCTTCATTCTTCTTCTTCTTATTAATTCGTCTTTTTGTCGTTGCTGGAAAAGCTCTGGACTTAAGTTTCTGCTTCTCGACCTTAGATCCCATAGACTCTGTCTCGTGTCCTTTTGAGTTTCTGTTGCTTGTCAAACCGAATTAGCTGGTCGAAATTAAAAAAATCAGTTGTCATCATGTAGAATATTCCAAATTGAACTTATTGCGAAAGTTAGTAGGTACAGGATTCGTGTGTCGAGCAATCACTTTTAATTGGCAACAGGATTTCTGGTTGCATTGTGTTCTTTATTGACTCATAGGTGTCTCATTGAGTTCGAATACTCTTTAGCCATGAAATACCAGAGGAAAGAGTAAAGTAAAAATTTATAAAAATAGTCAATTGCAATTCTGTAGAGTTGTGAGGTTAAGTAATGGACATTCTTACACATGTAATTGGACAATATACCTGAATAAATCTTACTAATGTATGTCAAGAACATTGGTAGCATGTCAGAATTCCAAAAATTGCAATTCATAATTCAATGAGAGGGGAAGGGGCTTAAGGTAAAATCATTTTTGAAATGAATATAAGTGGAAGTGAGGCTTCCTGAACTTTGTTCTTAAACGATATGTTACAGTAAACAATGCTGCAACCAATTGCATGGCCTTATACAGTTGGCAGCTGCTCCCAAGTTTACAATCAACTTACACACTCGAAATTTCTTTGGATGGAGGAGAAATTATCAAAAAATGCATTTCTGGAGGTTATTTACCCACAAGTTGACAGCAGGGACATGGTGACCATTCAATACTTGAAATAACCTTTTTATGGGAGTTAACTATGGGGCCTTGTCTGCATTTCAAGGCTTAGTATTTGAGGGCCTTGCAGAAACTCTTGCTGTCTACTCTTTAGGATTCATGATAATGAAGGAAAGTTAAATGCATCTAAATTGAAATTATTCACCGGGACATGTACCAAACTATGTACTCATTTATTTTGCGAAAAGAAAGTATCTACTTATTCAAGCAAATACCATCCAATAGTTTACCATGATTTGTGCTAGTGTGAAAGCTCATCCATGTATTTATTCATTTAGTTAGTTTCTAAGGAAGGGAAAGACAATTTGGGAAAACTTAGAGATGGATTTGTTCTATTTTAATCATTTCTGTTGCTCTTATGGCAAATCCTAAAGTTCTGTGTTTCTCTAAGTGGACCTCTATTCAAATGTTATTATGTTCCACTTGTCTACAGGCTGTAATTTCTGATGACAGGAAAACAACTACCTATCAAGGTACATGGATTTCTTTGTAATTTATTTATTTTTGATAAATTGGATTTGTTTCCTTGTTATGATGGCATGTTATTATAGTCTAATGTACTTCTTAAACAAAATAAAAATAAATGTCTGATTTTAGCCTTGAATCAGTGCTTTTGTTTATTTACGTTCCTATCATGGTCATAGATAACTTGAGCTGATCCACTTTTATTGACTTCATGCTAGAACCGACTTGCAGTCTGCTAGTTTTAGGTTTTGTTTGTCATCCAGTTCTCTTCATCTGTTTGCTTAGCTACTTGCAGTACCAGAATCAAATATGCAAATATTTCCACCCACTCGTGGAGGATATCATTCGCCTGGTAGTTCAAATGGTATGATTCTTAAAAAATCCCTTTTCCTTCTGGAACTTCAAGGATACAGTTTTTTAACTTTTATTCCCATAAAAAAATTCAACCTTTAGGATATACATATTGTGGTATCTTTTCCTTTTCCTTTTTTTTTTTAAAAAAGAAATTCTGGTATTTTCATGGTTGGAAACATCATAAAGCATGATGTTAAAATTTGGGCAATTCAGAGGAAAAATTATTTAAAGCTGTGTGTAGCAATGTTTATTTTTAGATGAGAAACTAAATCTGTTGGATTATATTGATAAGTGCATGGTTCAGGGGCCTGGTATCATTTCTTGATTGGTTATATGTGATGGTTTGAGGCACTGAACCTTGATGTAATGTGCTTTTGTTGTAATTAGGCTGCCTCTCTGGCAACTGCTGACGATTTGTGTTATTTTCTTCTGGAACTTGAATAAAAATATCTCAATCTGGATTGTTGTACAGCGAGTCATTGTCGGAGAATATCTTTGGCCATTTACTGCGGCAACTCGCTGCTATTGGTTATAGAATAGATAGGTTGCATACTGGTTGTCCCAAATGGACTTTCATTTGACCTGACTTAACCGTTAAGGTAGAACACACACCAGATCTTGGGTGTGATGCATTGTTTCATATTCTGAATCTTAGAATATACACATTTCCTGGAACTAGAAGACAACACAATATGCATGATAACCAGCTTCATGATATACTAATATGCAATCATGCCCAGATGGAAGGGATTTAGATGCACTAGGTCCAAATTGGTACCCATGTTTGGGCTGGTTTGCAGTTGGTTCAAAATAAGACTCTGGAGGTCATTAGTGTCTACTGAGACACAGTGGTAGCTTGTCCAGTTGGGGGTGGGTATTTGAACCCTTAACAACATTCATTGACTTTCATTGCGAGGTTCTTGTTTTGATGTTGAGAAAAAAAATGAAATTTTACATTTTTAACAAAAAGGAGGACAAATTTTACCAATATGGAATGCTAGAGAGAATACTTGGTGGTTTCAACAGATTTTGATGGATTGGACCTCTTGTTACTGGTTTTGAGCATTTTTCTTCTCAGAAAATTCTACAATAACCTTTTTATGATGAATAATATTGCCAAAAAAAAAAAAAAAGATATGTTGGGAATTAAATGATACTGCTGGTAACTCTTGTCACACTTGCATAAATTTCATGTTTAATGTAGAAAAAATTGTTTTATTTATCCTTATTCCTCTCGGCATATGTAGGTGGAGAAGAACAAGGCACATTTAGTTGGAAGGGGGTTTTCAGCATCTCATCATACAAACCATATTTCAATGTGGATACTGATGTTGTTCTTGATCGAATCAAGAGTTCACTATACCCCCTCAATGGAAACTTCTTTTCCAAGATTGTTGAGAATCCTGATCTGTAAGTTTTTCTTCTTTTCTTATTTGCTTGCTGTACCTGGCTTCTTTTTTGTCCAACATGATCATTGTTGATGATTCAATTATTGATGTTTCTTTTAAGGTATGGCCCACTTTGGATTTCCACCACATTGATTTTCATGTTTACTGCCCTTGGAAACTGTGCTACTTATTTTATGGACAAAAGAACTGACAAGAGCACGACGTGGACCTTTGATGTGAGCAAAGTAAATGTTGCAGCTGGCGTTAGCTATGGTTATGTTGGTGCAGTTCCTGTTGCATACTATTTCTTGCTTCAATATCTTGGATCAAATTCAAGTCTCATATGCCTCTGGTGTATGTGGGGGTACTCACTGTTCATCTTTATGATTGCTTCGGTAATAGTCTCACCTGCATTGCTTTCTATCTTTTAAATTTCAGAAACCTCATTTTTGGAGGCATTTTCAGAAGTCTATATGTTTAGAAGGACATGATGGAAGATTGATTTGATATGGACTGATAGTAATGCTAGAAAATCAGCAGGGAGGTTGTAACATCCTTCACATTTGCTTCGACAATCAAACCCACAACACTCCCTCTGCATTTCTTCCTGATCCCAATCCCTCCATATCTGACCCCATAAAAGAAAAATAAACCGAGACTAATAGTTTTACAGATAATATCTTTCGCACTTACATTCATTGTTGCTTAGTAAAGGGGGTACAAATAAAAGAGTGGCCGACTTAAATTTGAGTAAAATAGCAACTCTAGATTACAAAAATTTGCAGGTTTGGATGCTAATTGAATTTGTTTGATTTACCGTATTTATTTCTTATGCGTAACATCCATTTTATATTCGATTTCCTTTTCTTTTCCATTTTGAATGTCTTCTGACCTGTTCCTGCAAGTAATGTTCAGATTCTGCTGCTAATACCTATTGAGTTTGTGCGGTGGATCATCATCCTGCTGGCTGGATGTGCATCAGCTTGCTTTGTTGCAGTAAATCTGAAGTCTTACATGGAAGGGGCGGAAATGTTGGTAATAGTTAGCGCCTTGATCCTGCAATTTGCTCTGGCAATTTTCATAAAGGCGTATTTCTTCCCTTGAGACGTTACACATGGGAAATGTCATCGTCTTTTATGTAAAGGTGAACATCAAAATTCCTGTTGGCTGTATTTCAGTTCTAGCTGGATACTCTCTGCAACCTTGGTTTTGATATAGGATTGAAAGCTTAACACAAGTTTTGTAAACTGCACTGGATGACCTTTTAAAGAGTTGAACTGTGATGAATGCCTACTTTATGAGCCAAAATGGTCACTCACCCTTCCTTTTTTTAAGCAGGAACCTGAGGAACCATGAAGCGAGCAGTTCTTCAACAGGCCAAACACTATTTCTGTGATAGACAAATGGTTCAAATTAGATAACATTTTATTTCCATCTACCAAGATCTAAATTAAACTTGTGAAAAGTGAGGGGTTCAGTGTTCATGATCCAGGGGTGTCTTAGTTTCACGGAAAAGTTACATTTCAATTACATTTCTTATCTCACAAGAGTGAAACATGTGACAGCTGTTCGATATTTCAGCTATCATAATCGGACGGTTGAAATAACTGTTAATCGAACGGGTGAGGTAGCCTTTTTACATATTTTGCACGATATAGTTTTTACCACTTCACATAGAAAGTTAAAATGGACTGCCGAGCCCGGGGGCTCCACCTTCAAGCGGCGATGTCCGGATTACTCTATTGTCAGTGGTCGGCACGTGTTTTTTACGTTTTTACTGCAATATTGCGTCAGAGGAACCATATACCCTCCACCCGTGCCTTCAAAACTTTTAAACCCTGCAAAACCCTAAAGAAGAAACTTCACGAGCTCGGAAGCCGCTTCCCGTCACAACCTCGAGTCTTCCTGCAACAATGGCCTTCTCTCGCGTTCTCCGTCGAACACTTTCAGTGGTGGCTCCTCTCGTTAATCGGGCAACTGGAACCCCTACCACTTGTCGGCCTGCCAATTTCTCTCCTTTACTGAAGAGTATCTCTCGGGAGCTTTGCCGAGGGACGCCTGTTTGCTCTCGTCATTTCTCTTCTCTCGCCAAAAAACCAAACTCGGATGCTAACCTATTGAAGGTCATTGACAATGAGATCAAAAGCGCGGAGGAATCTGACGATCATGATCAGGTGAGCCTCGATACTCTTTCTTGTTTTCGCGTCTCTTTTTCTGGATTTTTGGGTTGCTTTTGATTATATATTTACACTTTCTTGATGCTGTTATGCTTACTTAGTGCTCTGGTTTGTGCCGCTTCCTGGTCTTTACGATCGTATTTCTTATATATGTTTTAGTGGTAAAGACATCGCACCTTTTCCCTAAACGACTTCGATTTTTAATAGTGGATTTGTTTATATTAGGATTCTGGGATGCGTAGATGGCCAGATGGGTCAAATTTTTTTTTTTTTTTTTTGTCTCAATCATGGAGAAAATGCATCTGGGGAACTGATTTTGTTTGTTTGAAATGGTTGTTTAGAGTAGTATTATTTATATATTTCTTAGGAAAACTATAATTTTTATGAGAACTCGGTGGTGGCAATGGTTATACGACTTGTATCAATTGTGTATTTTTTCTTGTTGTCTGTGCTCTAGCCATTGTGTAGCTTTTGATGGACAAAGAGCTTGGGTTATATTGTTGCTTAAACAACCTTGAAATTTGTACTGGATGCCTATTAGAGGTTATTAGATTTGGAGAGTGTTTTGTATTCTATAACCAAAGAACAATAAATGTGCTTGAAGCTGCATCCACATTGACATATCAATTGATTGTTTTGATTTTCCTCATCATAGGTGGAGGAAGTTCCAGAGGGTTTTCCTTTCGCTATCGAAGATAATCCTGGTGACCAAACTATAACTCTAAGACGAGAGTACCAGGGAGAGACCATCACTGTGGTGGTTCACATGCCTGACCTTGTTTCCGGTGAGAACGACGAGGATGATAATGATGATCAGAATGATGAGAATCCAAACCAATCTAGCATCCCATTGATTGTCAGTATTTCTAAAGGCCAGGGGCCTATTATGGAGTTCAATGTCACGGCCTTCCCTGATGAAATTTCAATCGATAATTTGTCGCTCAAGGAACAAGAGACTTCTGAAGATCAACTAGCATACGAAGGACCAGACTTCGTGTAAGTATCTGAGGATTCGATTATCTGAAACTTGTTGGAGATGGTTTGTTTACTTCCTATTTGACTGTATACTTTTGTGTTTTCTTGAAGGGATTTGGACGAAAACCTACAGAAAGCTCTCCATAAGTATCTGGAGATCAGGGGAATTAAGCCGAGCACAACAAATTTTCTACATGAGTACATGATAAACAAAGACAGCAGAGAATATTTGAATTGGCTACAAACATTGAAGAAGTTCGTTCAGAAGTAATCAGCAGCACAAAAATGTCAGCATACACTTACATCTTTTTACTTGCTTTAAATACCGCGAAACCCTGGCAAAATTTCATTAATGTTTCATTTGATCTTATCTTATCTTCAGTACCCACTACATGTTGACAATTTTATATTTGAGTTCGTCTTTTTCGTTGAGGAGCGATTAATTTTGCTTATTTCCATTGATGCCGTAAATGCGAGTACTAATTAGCTCTTTTACCTTCAAATTTATTTTGTAGTTCTTCAAAATAGTCAGTAGTTTGTTTACATTTGAATTAAAATTTTATATTCGCAAGCGTTTTCTTGGTTCCCAGACGTTCTGGCCCTGTCCCTAGCGTGGGAAGACTGTCTTAATATAAATCTTGAATTGGTTTTTCAAGAGGGAGACGGCGGCACACAAAACAATTTACTGTAATAATTGATTTGAAAGTATACGCACGAGTAGTAATCTGAACTTAAATGAATGCTTTCAAAGTGCTATAGCACTAGTTCAGTATTCTTGATCAAGTAAAATCACTATTAGTTCAAAATATGAGCATGTAAATACTTGGATTTGAAATTTTATCCCCAATTTTTAATATTCTACAAAACCCCTTTTAGATGACATTATAATTAAACATTAAAATATGATCTAAAAATAAAGAAAGGCTGTTAATACAAATTTTAAGTGGTATTCAATCTCATAACTATCATAATACAATGGTTGAATCAAATAATCTAAAACTTCTCAAAACAAGTGTGTGGGCTTCAGAGGCTTTTTTATTTCACTAGAGGGAGAGAGATATTTTATTTGTAAAGAGTTTAATGTATATGGCATAATTCCCAGTATTAAAAAAAACTAGCCACTATGAATGGATAAGGCTATTTTGGGCTTTTAGAAAAAATAATTGAAAACTAGGTGCACTAAATTGTGAACAAATACTTGATAAGTTCTATTTTTTTATTATTAAACATGTTGTTGGTAGGTCATTTATAAGACTTGGAGACCAAAAACCTCTGAATCAACCTTTGACATTTCAAAATTTTGAATTTATGTAGCATGAGGTTGATTCTTGTGCTTGGGGTTGAATCTTTTTTGCTTCCAATAGCTGAAAGCCTATAGGGGTTCACTCATATTTTAATTCCAAAACTTAGTGTTAGCAAGGTTCAATTCTATATGTCTAATGGGATGGACTCCTTATGCAGTTGACTCCTTAAACTTCAATACATGGGTTGATCGCTATGCTAAGGGGTAGAATCCTCATAATGGGTGTTGACTCTTTGTGACCATCCAAACTCCCTATTTTTTTATACTCAGACTCCTTTTACAGCTTTACTATAGGGGTTTTAATTCCAAAACTTACTATTAGCGGGGCTTGAATCCTTTTTCTTTTATGCTTGTTTAATGGGATCAACTCCTTCCTTATGTAGTTGACTCTTTTTGTAGCTTTAATATAGGGGTTGACTCCTATACTAAGTGGTCGGATCTTCTTCATGGGTGTCTTCTCTTTTTCACCATGAAAACTCCCTATTTCTTTATACTACTTTTCTCTTTCTGCTTTGACAAGGGGTCCACTCCATCCATTGGGGCCGGTTTGTTTTGCTCCTTTTTCACCATATGCTTGGCTTTTCGTCGTTTAACTAATTTTCTTGACTTCTACACATGGGCTTGATTCCTTCAACCATTGGCACATGAATTCTTCAATTCTAAAGCTGAAGTGGTTGACTTCTTCTTATGTGTCTTCTCATTTTGCCTACTTTACTCTTCTTACTTTTTCTAGGTTGCTATTTGCAAAATTGGCTCTTCCATTCTCTTGTTTGGTCAAATGGTATTGCTAGGTTGATTTGATGGTGTACTTTATGCCATGAGCTACTTGTTTCCTTTTTATAAGAATCGTTAAGATAATATTTTGCTACTCAGAATGGATATGCAACCAAAAATTTCCTTTAAGGGAGTTTTGAGTTGCACAACATACTTAATGCACATTATTAGTACCTTGAGTGTTAGATAATATCAAAATTATCTCAATGGGGATCTTGAGACCAACAAGCAGTTGAATGCTACAAAAATGAGTCTTACGTTTCGTGCACATTTCTCTTCCTCGTCGTGTTGTTTATATAAAATATGCAATTTATAAGTGTTTGAAAGATTGGGAAATTAAAAATAGATTATTTACTATCTTAATTGATAATACTGCTTATAATGATGTTTGTTTAAATATTTTAAAAGATAATTTTTTAAGAAGTAGGAAATTGTTTTGTAGGGGAAAGTCGTTTTAGTGTGTTGTTGTGCTCACATTCTGAACTTATTAGTCCAAGATCACCTTAATGAAATTATAGATATCATTGAGATCTGGTATGAGAGTGTCAAATTTATTAATCAATTTGAGGCAAGATTTTGCATTTTTTTATGAATTTTTGCAGTAATTACAGCTAGGTACAAAAAGGTTGGTTAAGTTTTTGACACTCTACTTGTGATATGTTGTCTTGTGCATTAAAATTTAAAGATATATTTCTTAGATTCCAAGATAAAAAAACCAACTTATTAGTGTTTACCAAATCTTGATAAATGGGAAAAAAGTTGACATGGACTATAAGATTCTAAAAGTTTTTAATACAGTCACTAATATCATTTTTTGAAATGACTACCCTACTTCTAATTTGTATCTTAATGAGATATATAGGGTAAAAAAAATTATTTCTTTATTCTATGAATGAAAATAGTTTCATTGGGACGATGGTTAGTAAAATGAAAGGAAAATTTGAGAAGTATTTAGTTGAATTCATCTTGTTGATGCCTATTACTTAAGTTTTGGATCCCAAGAAGGTTGATTGACATGTGGTTTTTGGCGATATATTCTGAGGTTGAAGCTAGAGTGAATGTAAACTTCGTTCACCTTATTTAAGATTTATGATGAATAATAGCCATGTGTATAATGTGAGACGTAGTACTGAAGTGCTCATTTTGAGTGTTGGCTCTTTAGGTGTTCTAGGTTTCATTATTCATCAAGTTCAAATTGGTAAAATTTAATTATTTATGTGAAACAATCGGAAGTAGTGAATTCACTATAGTTAGAATTGGATAATTATCTTGAAAAAGTTGTGTATAATTGTGAGGAGACTTCAGAATATGATTTGATGCTTTAAAATAGTGAAAATTGAATAAATTAAAAAATTCAGTATTATATAAGATGGTGGTGGAGATTCTTACAATTCCCATATCTATAGTGACCTCGAAGTCTACCTTTAGTGTCAGTGGTAGAGTGATTGACCCATATCATTCTCCTATAACACCAAATACAATTTAAGCTTTCATTATTTTGTGGTGACTAGATTCAGGTTCTTCATGGTGTCAAGAATAATCATAAGGTTGAAATTATGCACTAAGTAAAATTATGCACAATTTTAACTATAGGTTGAGCTTGAGCATGAACTCATTTAAAATTCTTGAAGCTCAAGTTCAATTTAATGAGTACATGAAGACACAGAAGATAACTTTTCAATTTTACCAATAAAATGCTTACAAGTTCTGAAATTAATGATCCAAGTTGAAGAACTAAAACATACCAATAGTAGCAACAGTGATTGCAGGAGCATTTTTGTGAGGATGTCATCAAGGTTTTAAGTTTTTGAAAAAGATCATACTCCTCTTTTGTGAGAACCATCTTCCATTTAGAGGGATTTGATTGTACTTCTTTCTTGGTTTTAGTGGTGGTAGTTTAGGCCTAATTAGCCTTGGAAAAAATCATGTTTTCCATGTAGATTCTAGCACCTTTCTACCACATGGTTGTTGAGGCCATAATAAGTACACTTTCTATTATCACTTAAATTTTATGATCAGAAAGTAAATTCACCACTACTTCCTTTGCCTCGTCACCAAATTTTCCTCCTCGTCCTCTACCTCTACCTCTACCTCTACCGTAGCTACCACACCCTCCTTTGGGAGAATATGGCATAAATTTTCAATTGGGTAGGTTGGGATGTGGGTCCTTTGGTTGGAATCTTAAGCATGATTGCACAAAAATCATCAAAATAAGGTCTAATTGAGAAGCTAAGTACCTAGAATTTGACAACATCGAGATAGGGCTTCAAGTTGGTAAGACAAATGGTTGAGACAAGAGTTTCTCTTTGTTTTTCTTGAGTTGCAATAAATGTTGAGAATGACTGACCAAATTTCCATTCTTATAGAAGACCTCTGAATCTAGCATAAGTACACATGGAGATTGTCACTTGCTTGGTCATATGCATCTCTTGAAAAATATCATAAATCTTTGAAGATTGTTAAGAGTGGAATAAATTTAGAACAAGTATCCCAAACATCTTTGGCAATATCTAAGTGAACATAATTGTTAGCAATTGACTCTTCCATACTATTTACCAACCAACTTATGATCAAAGTGTCTTCCTTTAATCACTTTTGATAGGATGGGTCATCTTCATCAACAAATGATTTGGTCAGGTGTCTAGTAAGGTCACTTTTGATCGAATTTTTTTTATAGATTGTGACCATGAAGCATAATTAAACAAGCCTTTATGCAAAATATTGGGGATTTTAAAAAAAAATCATGCTTGCTGAATTCAGCATACAAATTAGGAGATTTTTTTTGAATTATCTACAATGTTAGACCAGCAAATAACAAGCCAATTGAGAACCCTGAACAACCACTTTGAAAGGGTCAAAATTCTAACAATCACTCAAGAAGAACTTATGCATGGCAAGTATGGATAGAGAAAAACTAGTTTCCATAAATTTCCAATTATTCCCACAGAAATTATTGGTGAGAATTAAAAAGATAAAAAACCTTATATGAACAGTTCTTTTGCAATAATTAACACCAAATCATTCTTTAGGGTTTCATGAAATAACAGATAATACTTGACCACAAGCCATAAATTCAAAGTTTTCTAAACCTTAGAAGAGGATTTTTTAGATAAAAATAACCTTTGAATGAGCAAAAGTTGGGTTATAAAAAATAGCATGATATGAAAATTGTAACTTTTTGAATTGGGCATCCAAAAAAATAAAACACAAATTGAGATTTTTTTTAAATTAAAAGAACACTAGGAAGTTGAGGAACTATTGAACATATCTGATCTAGAGACCTTGTTGACATTTTTGGAATTTCTTCCTTCAACCTTTCTTCCTTCCAATGGCTGCCTTGGATGTTCACCCTCATAAGCTGACTTTTTTTTTTTTTTTTTTAAGTGGCTTACTTGAAACCTATGTTGGCCCAGGTGGCTTCTAATGGGGTATTGAGATTATCAAGTTAAAAAAAAAAAATTGAGTGTAGCCAAAAAATCATGCATAAAAGCAAGTCAAGATAAAATGTCACTGCCCAAGAACCCATGCTTGAAAAAAATCCACTATTTTCAAAAGCTTTAATAGCTAGAATTACAAAAAAGATTTCGGTTCTCTTTGGCCACATGTAGCTCAATACACAATTTTTACAATGCCAATCTCCCCAACAGATTGCTGCTAGATTCTAGCTCTAGCTAGACCTTTCTATCTAGATTATACAGGTTATAGATGAACCTTTCACAAAATCTGTTGGAAGATGGGCTCAACCCCACAAGTTCAAGGTTAGTAAGTCAACTCGTCTAAGTGGAGGCATATGGGTAAAATAGGATGTTTTTCAAAAAGAAGGCAAAAAGGTGTAAATATGTTTTCTTTTTATGTCTCTTATTTTATAAAGTTGTAGCCCTATGGGTATTATAAAACTATAAATAAAGGCATTGCCTAAGAGGGTAGAACATTGAAGCTCTATCCACCTTTCTCCAAAATTCGTCCAACCTCCCTCCTTCACTTGGTCGGCACACCTCTCCTTCCCCTTAATCCAAACTCTCTCCTTCGTTGGTTCATCTCTTCTCCATCCTTCCTCTTCTTATTCTTAGTTAATCTAAGTCCTCCACATGAGATCCTAAATTCTAAAAAATCAAATAAAAAAAAGGTAAAAATACACCATAACTTGGAGAGATGTTTTCCCTTGAGAGATTCAAGTTTCATCTTCCTTAATAGCACAATGTGAAATGATGAAGGAACTTTGACTATGTGAATGCAAGGATTGATGAAAGAGAAATAAGATTTTTCAAGGTGTGAGGCTCTCTTTCACTCTAAAGCACTTTCAAAGGAATTTTTCAATATAGAGAATAATGGCTTGAGTGTTTGCCAATAATTGCTCATTATCTTCTCTATACACAATTTGGTGGGGGTATTTATAACTTCCCCAACTCAAACTAGCAGCTATTTGCCCGTTTGCAAAAATCAGTACTTTGATTGATCGATCAATTGATCATAATGGCTACTTTTCTGTCAGACAATGAGTTATTGATCAATCGACTAATCGATCAATATGTTATTGTTGGTCTAGAAAAGTTAAGTTGATCGATCATTGATAAGGGGATAATCAATCAAACTGGATTCCTTCTGGTTGAGCATTACAAGTATGATTAATCAATGTATTTCCTATGATCGATCATGTTTTATGTCCCTTATTAGCAAGGTTTTGTTTGATGGATCAATCAGGTGGGATGATTGATCATTCCAAGTGAAATTTGCTTGTCTAGGCAGGAAATGATTGATCAATCCAAGTAGGATGATTGATCATGCTTTATAGCATGAAACAACCATGTTTTGGATGATCAATTAATTGATTATGGTTGATTGATTATGCTTTATATTTCTTGCCTGCATAGTTCTGGATGATCGATCAACGATGATCAATCATTACCTGTCGTTGATCGATCATTCCAATGCCAGTTCTACAATGTTGACTTTTAACGCATGAGAATATTTTTCTCTAAGTACTCTAAATGATGTCTATGATGATCCTAAACATATCTAAGTACAAATTATGATCTAAAGCTCTGATTTCACATATATACTTAAAGAAAGAAGTTTAGAATACTCTCTTACATAAGTGATTGAGTTTGACATTTTGACTATTTCACTTGAACTCTAGTCTTCTCGTTCTCTTCTTCCTTGAGGGTGCTTCTTCAAGAGACGTTCTTCAATGGTGCTTGACATCTTGAGTTTGGCTTGATTATTTTGATGCTTTAGACCTTGAGATGCATTTACTCTTGAAGGTGAAGTATCTCAAATACTTAGATTTTCAAGTTTTTAGAACAATTAAGTTTGTTATCATAAAAAACAACATGAGAGTCTACCTACGGTCAACAATATCCCTTTTTTTTATGATGATTGTTAAAATTTAGCTTAAACTCTCCTTTACTCTTTGCATAGTGTGATTGGATGCTTTTAAGCATAAAATTTGTAGAATTTTGAGTGCCTAGGTCTTTTCCGATGCAGATTAAGGTGGTTGCCCACAACAAGGCAACCTACCACTGGTTATGCAGTCTTCTTAGGACCCAACATTGTCTCTTGGTCTACAAAGAAACAACCCACAGTATCTCGCTCCACTACTGAAGCCGAATACAGAGCCATGGCTTCTACATGTGCTGAAATCACTTGGCTTCAATATCTTCTAAAAGATTTGCACATATATTGAACTCGAACTCCATCTCTTCTATGTGACAATTTAAGTGCTACTTACTTGGGTCACAACCCTGTTTTTCACTCTCACAGTAAACATATTGGCATAGACTATCATTTTATTCGTGAGAAAGTTATAATGGGATGTCTACAAGTTTGTCATATTCCCTCTGTCAAGCAGCTTGCAGACATTTTCACCAAACTGTTATCTTCCAATTGGCTTTGATGACTTATCACCCAGTTGAATGTTCGGTCAATCTCTCAGTTCAACTTGAGGGGAGATGAAAAACAACCAAGAAATATGAACATACAAAGACAAGTACAAGAAGATACATTATTCCAAGTTATACCAAAGCCCTTCTCTACAAAGGAAGACCTTGTTCATCTAAAGGTGGCACAAGAGGCAAAGAGGGACAAATCGCCCATGCAAAACCTTGCAAGGGTGACGTCCACCTCACCTAAGCAAAAGAGGACGTCCCCATACATGGTTCTAGAGAATTCAATCTCTTCAATCTCTCATATGCTAGTCCAACTACTTCCAACTCAAGGATCTTCTATAAATCATGATCAAATTATCTCAAATTACTCAATCAAAGGAAGAAGATCAAGGAAAAATCAAGCAAGAAAATCAAGATCCAAAATCAAAGGAAGAAGAAAAGAATGATTGAACTCTATTTGGAATTGATTTATGTAATTATATAAAGACACCTAGATTACAACTTGTAAGAGGAAGTCCTTGTAATTTATTTCTCCTTTAAGGTTTTTTTGAAAAACCTATATAAACCCTTGTAATCTTTCCACCATTCATTCAATACACATAAAAAATCCGTCCATTGCCTTGGCACTCACTCTTGGGTTTTGGTCTTGAATGTCTTGAAGCTCTCTCATTCCTGCACTCATTTATGGTGGCTTAAATTTTCTCATAGTAGAGCATGCATCTACAATCTTGTTGGAAGATGGGCCCAAACCCACAAGACCAAGGAAGGCTCACACATCCAAGTGTGCAGAAGATGGGCTCAAGCTCACAAGACCAAAGAACACTCACACATCCAAGAGAGGTGGAAGATGGGATCAAGGCCCATAGACCCACACAGTGGTGGCATAATGGTAAATAAAGGGTCATCTCATAAAATGGAATTGATGTAATTAGTGTATAATTTATGTCTCTTATTCACTCTTACTAGGGTGAATAATATTCTTATAATATTAATACTTTTGAAATCTATAAATACAACTTAAGGGGGAGGATTTGGACAAGTCCATTACCCTAATCTTCCTCTTTTCTCCAAATTCGTCACTCTTCCTCTTCTCCTCCTAAAACCTTCCCTCCACAACTCTTCTTCTCCTTTTCACCCCTTAATCCTCTTCTATTGTGATTATACATCATGAAATCTTAAGTTTCAACATTGTATTAGAGTGGGCAATAATCTGAGATGTAAAAGGAGACGAGGATGGAGAAGAAAGGGAGGAAGAAGAAAAAGAAGAAAAAAAAAAAAAAAAAAAAAGAAGTTTCTCATTTTTCCTTAAGTCTTATTTCTTAATTTCTACATTTCATTGGAAGTTTCGCTCTCTTGCCATAGTTTTTCATATAGAAAATTATATACCGTTGGAAAGATATTTGAGTCTAGTTTCCAACTCAAAAAAAAATCGTTAAAATTATATTTTTCTAGAAAGATAAATTGGCATCTAAAGCAGTAGAAAGGTTCAAATTTTGAACCTTTTTATGCCATCAAGAACGAGATCTTATATGGAGAATTATATATCAAAAGAAATATCTATAAGTCTATTTTCTTACATATTCAACCAGTTCTCATTCTTAGTTTTTAAGATAGAGATATCAATCTCGGAAGAGTCAATGGTCATGTTGGCCAAAGAAGAAAGAGTACTTATTTCATCTAGATTACAAAGTCCAAAATTTATCAGATTATTTTCCTCAAAAGAAGTATTTTTCATGAATAGATTTTATACTTGGTTTAAAGGTATTTAAGTGTAGTTTCATAAGGAGAAAATTTCATGTCAATCTGATCTATATTTAAGGAGATATTCTCATTGGAAGAATCAAAGGTCATACTGGAATACTATTGTATGCGAAGATCTAGATTTAAGCCATTTTTTTCCTTAACTTTTTAAGTTGCTATTATTGATCAACAATATCATAAAAGTATCTCACAATCTACCCTTGGAAATTTTCTATTTGTGAACTAACATTATTTGGAAAGAATATTTAGAAGATCATCTTATTTTTCAGAAACTTTCTTTGATTTATTTGTCAAAGTTTGCCTTGCCTAAAGATTTCATGAAAAAAAAGGCACGAAAATGTGTTTTCTTTGATTTATAAGTTAGCACCAATTGAAGGAGAAAACTACCTTATTTAGAAGATTTTTCTAGCCACGAATTTTGTGATATTTGGCTTGGCTTGAGTTACTTGGTTTATAATATTTGAGTTAGTGAAGTTGTTGATACTAGCCTTCTTTTACTTGATCATACAAAAGGTGGATTAGCACTTGAGCTTGCAAAATATTTTTGACTTCAAGCTGGGATCATTGACTTTATCTCCCAGCTTGAGGGGGAGAATTGGCAGAGAAGTATGAAGGATATGCACATTAGAGATTGTTTTATTTATTGATTATCAAACAACACTTGGTTCAACTTATTATTGGTAATCTATTACTCAGTTTGACTCACTCACTCATTGTCAAAGCTACTATCTACTATCTGCTACCGGCTTGACTCCGACTTGATCATTACTTTGGATTATCCTCAGCTTATTACTTGGTGTATAGATTCCTTATTCAAGGATGAACTTGCTGCAAATTATATTATGTGTTCTTATTAATCTTAAGGACTTTTACTACCTACTGGTTATCCGCTGCTATATAACTGCCAATTTGGTACGTGTTATTTGGGTCGAGGCCCATTTTAGTTGCTACTATTGTGTATCTCTAATTGCGATATTATTATTGAAGGACTTATCAGTTGCTGATTGTTGCCATCATTGGTTATTCTAATGAAGAAGAAAGCATATGGTGCCCCCATAATATTATCTTCCGATGATCTACCTTTACCCCCTTTATTTGGCATTTTTCACTCTTACCATTTAAGAGTCGGTGCTCTATGTTTTGACAGCATGATGGAAGAGTTTATTACTACATTTATGAACAATGCCTATAGACCCACTACCTACAGAGGATAAGAGTGTGTCCAACATTCAGTGTGAGTCAAGTTATTCGCCTAAGAGGTGTTGTTTTAGATACCCTAAGAAAGTGGGTAGACTCTATGCCCCACAGTAGGGCTACTTTTTTGCCTGTGAAATTGTTCGAAAAGTATTTTGGACTATAACCATTTGACTGGAGTATGGAGCGATGTCTTACGGCTAGGAGTGATTTTACTCCCTCTCTTATATTATGCCAGTTGGGTCTCTTGGAATAGAACAAAGAGACCACCAACTTGAGGAGTAGTGTTGGAAGATATGATGGACTGCAATTTGATACAGGACAATCCTAGACACCATTTGCAGCAAGTTGAGCATTCATGATGTTCTCTCACCCTCAACTTGAGGGGGAGTGTTGGAAGATGGGCCCAAGCCCACAAGACCAAGGAAGGCCTACATGTATAAGTGTGTGCAAGATGCACCCAAACCCACAAGACCAAGGAAAACCCGCACATCCAAGAGAGGTGAAAGATGGGTTCAAGGTCGACATACCAAGGAGAAGGCCCACACAGCGGTGGCATGATGGTAAATAAAGAGTCATCTTATAAAGATAGTATTGATTAAATCTTTTTATGATTCATCTCTCTTATTCACTCATTCTAGGGTGAAGGGTATTCTTGTAATATTAATACTTTTGCTATCTATAAATACAACTTATGGGGGAGGGTTTAGACAAGTCCATTACCCTAATCTTCCTCTTTGTTTCTCCAAATTCGTCACTCTTCCTCTTCTCCTCCTAAAACCTTCTCTCTTCTTCTTCTTCTCACCCCCTAATCCTCTTCTACTATGATTATACATCATGAAATCCTAAGTTTCAATAGGTTTTGAATGTCTTAAAGCTCTCTCATTCTTGTACTCATTCATGGTGGCTTAAATTTTCTCATAGTAGAGCAAGCATCTACAATCTTACCTTCAACAAAAAACTTATCATCTTGGTAAATTTTGTTGTCTAATAAAAAGTAAATGGTGTGGCTATGCCTTGATTATCCAATAATTATTTCTCTTATTTGTTGTTTTAAATCTTCTATGGATTATTAACTTTTTTTGGGTCAAAGGGATAACAAGTAAGATTTTCTTACTTTATTTGCTATTTGGAAGAAGTAGTTGCTGAAACTTAGGATTTCATGATGTATAATCATAGTAGCAGAGGATTAAGGGGTAGGAAGAAGAAGAAGAATTATGTAGAGAAGGATTTAGAAGGAGATGAGGAAGAATAACGAATTTTGAGAAAGAGGAGGAAGAATAGGGTAATGGACTTAGTCCAAACCATCCTTAAGCTCTATTTATAAATGATAAAAGTACCAATATTACAATTGTATGTTTCACCCTAGTAAGAGTGAAGAAGAGACAAAAAAATATGAACTAATTACATCAATAAAGCTCCAACATATTCTTATTTTCCAACACTCCATCTCAAGATAGGAGGTAATAGCAATGATCCCAGCTTCAAAAAAATAACATAGATGTAGTAAGAATCTCCTCCATCATGATGCCCCAAGGATAAGTATGAAATTGGGCACAAACTCTCAAAGGGTAGAAAAGTAAATCGAAACCAACCTCAAATGATTTCAAACAAATATAGTGATAATAATCACTAAAGTGGGTAATGTTTGTCATTCACAAGACAGCGATAAAAAACCCAAAGGTACCAATAAAAAGTCTCAATAGACTTAAAAACACCCTTACATAAAAAGAAACAACCACAACAATGTACCAAAACGGGTTGGCCAAATGAGGTAAATGAGAGTCAAATAAAGGATGGTTGGAGAAAGGATGCCAAATAATAAAAAAGTATTGGGGAATCAATAGGAAGATAAGACGAAGAAGTTGGAGCCATCATGTGTTTTATTTTTTGAAATAATTCTAATTCTTCATCATATGAACCAATGCTGACAATAGTCAGTAAATAATGAACCCAAGGTCAACAACCGAGGAGTTCTTGTTCAATAATAATGTCTCAATCAAAGAGATACACTAGCAACTACGATAATGAGTCAACGTCCAAATAACACATACCAAATATGTTGTTATATAGCAGCGCATAATTGGTAAATAGTAAAGTTGTTAAGAGTAATAAGGACAGATGAGATAATATGTAGCAAGTTCATCCTTGAATAAGGAAGATGTTTACCAAATAATAAGATGAAGCAAGTAATAAGTTGCCAGTAAGTTGAACCAAGTGTTTTTAATCTTCTCAAAAAGAATAACGGAACTGAGTGTTGCTAGTTCCTAGAGCAGCCGCAAGGTCTTCTCAAAAACATAAAAGAGTGAATAAAACAGTAATGGATGTTGCTTCCACGCTTACTACATCAATGATTAATTTAGACACGAAACAGAGAGCTAGCCATATTAAATTAACTAATTAGCAGTCAATGACATAAGTATCTTGTTTCTGAATATAATCTATGCTTAGAGATATAATTCGAAAATGAAACCGATTCTGAAAGGTAAGATAAAAAATCGAAAGCAAAGCTTGAGGCTAGACCGGTTATAGATTGAAAGGATTTCACCGAGTGATAGGTTGAGCGAGGGTGCTCAGTTCATAAGGGAATATGTACACTGAGTGCTGCTCCAACAAGCTGTTAATATGCTGCAAGAATTTCTCATAACCAAAGAAAAAACACACATTTTGAATTTGATCCTAGATCAAAATCTCATTACATAGGTACTTTTGTAATTTTAAACATTAAATCAAGTAACTACTTTTTTTGGAAGTTATCATAATTCAGAATAGGAACACTTCTTCTCTTTGACAAATAAATCAAGAAAATTTTCTGAAAAATAAGATGATCTTTTATAGATTCTTTTTAGATATTGTTAGTTAAAAAATAGAAACTTTCCAAAGGTAGATCATGAGATACTTTCCTAATATTGTTGATCAATAATAGCAACTCAAAAAAATTGGCTTAAATTCGGATCTTCGTATGCAACAGGATACAAACATGACCTTTGATTCTTCTGATGTGAATATCTCCTTAAATATAAATCAGATTGACATGAAATTTTGTCCTTATGAAACTAGACTTAAATAAATTTCATCCAAGTGTAATTTATATTCTTTTAAGATAAATAATTTGATAGATTTTGGACTCTATAATCTGGCCGAACTGAGTACTCTTTCTTCTTTGACGAGCATGACTATTGACTCTTCCGACATCGATATCTCTATGTAAAAAACTCAGATTGAGAATTGGTTGAATGGTTAAAAAAATACACTTACATATATTTTTATATATATATAATTCTCCATATAAAGTCTCGTTCTTGATGGCATAAAATGGCTTGAAAGTTGAAGTTTTCTACTGTTGCAAGAAGTTTTTCTGCTGCTTGACCTTTGCTGCTTCAGATGTTGATTTCGCTTTCTAGAAAAATTTGATTTCAATGATTCTTTTTGACTTGGAAACTAGACTCAAATATCTTTCCAACACTATATAATTTTATATATGAAACATATGGTAAGAGAGTTAAAAAAACAATGAAAGACATGAATATTGAAAGAAGACTAAAGGAAAATCGAGAAACCCCTCTTGTTTATTTTTTTTTTTCTTCTTCTTCTTCTTCTCTTTTTCCATCTTGTATTTTCCCCACTCTGATACCATGTTGAAACTTAGGATTTCATGATGTATAATCACATTAGAAGAGGATTAAGGAGTAAGAAGAAGAAGAAGAGTTGTGGAGAGAAGGTTTTAGGAGGACAAGAGGAAGAGTGATGAATTTTGAGAAAAGAGGAGGAAGAATAGCATAATGGATTTAGTCTAAACCATCCTCCTTAAGTTTTATTTATAAATGATAAAAGTACCAATATTACAATTATACCCTTGACCCTAGTAAGAGTGAAGAAGAGGCAAAAAACATAACCTAATTACATCAATGACACTCCAACATATTTATATCTTCTAGCAGTTGTGATCATGAAATTGAAAAATAGTAGCACTAAAAGGATGGTGAACATCCTTGCTAGAGTCATATTGATTTTCAAGGGGCATTTTCTAGAGGGAAGCCAAATATTTTCCACGTTTTCTTTTGGTGTTGAGGAAGTGGGGATAAGGGATGCAAAACAAAAGATTTATAAGGACCAATATTTGCTAAAACTGGGCTAGACCAGCCAGTTGAACAGGTCCCTTTTCCAGTTCTAAAATTGAAAAACCAAGGGGGAGGTAGAAATCAGTGAAGCGGTTGGTTTGAAAGGTTTAACAGCCAAATGTTGAACAGGCAGCCAAACTTCTTTGGGGCTTTGCCTGTCTCTGCCATCATGTGATCCCTCCCTTACATGCACAAAGAGAGGGGAAAGAGCAGGGCTTATACTTTTTAAAAAATTCATTTTGTATTTATGTGTGTGTGTGTGTGTGTGTGTGTGTGAGAGAGAGAGAGAGAGATTTCACATTCTTCATGCAGTGGTTTGTCCTATCAGCAGTTTATGTGAAGATAGTTACTTCACATTTTTTGCAATGTCGTGGCTATTTTTGGGGCCTCATCTATTGATGGTATATATGTGTGATGTTTCTAAATTGCCTGAAAAGCTTTTTGAAGGATCTCGGATCTTTGTAGTTGACCCAATGAAATTTATTCTTCCTGACATTCAAGGATATATTTTAACTCTGAATACTGTCTTCAAATGGGTAATGAAGGCTACATCATTATTGAATTTTAATAGAAAATAATGAAACTAACCTTTTTAATAATCTTCTTGATAAATGTGAGGGAGAAACGGAGAATTAAAGGGCCTCTCATTTTTCCTCTCACCTCGCAGACAGGAAAAGCTGGGGATTCCCTCTCCCTTATATGACGAAGAAGGATGCCCCTCATCCCAACATTAAGAGAACAAAATAACCCAGCAGAGGTCCAATGCTCAAAGAATTAAAGATTGAAATATTCACAGGCACGCCTTTCTTCAAGGCCTATCCATCCAGTCCCATCTCTTTACCCACCAAATTCTTTGGTTTGCATCAAGAGTCCTCCATGGTATCTATCCACGAATGATTGAAAGCTACCAGTCTCTTGTTCGGTAGTAGGACGAAGTGAGCTTCCTCTGACTTTCTCCTTAAAGATATTTCAGGAATCGATGTCATTCCATCCTCTCAATGGACAAAAACGAAAGGGAAATGGTTTCCAAAGAGATCTAAAAATGCGTGATTTATTCGACAATAGCAGCTGCTACTCCGACAATGCAAAACCCCCCCCAAAAAAAACAACCAGCTTAGTGCAATTACTTATTAGAACTAGACAATGCAAACCGACTTTTAATTCTCCAAAAACAGGAATTCAACTCTTCAAATCACAAACATCGCAACCAATGACCGGTTCTGGTAGATTATTAAGGGTGCAGCACTAATTGTTATCTACATTGAGACTGCAATTATATATAGTATCAACCTTATTCTCCTTGAAGAATTACGTAAAGTAATTGTTGGTGGAAATGGGCTGCGCTTTTACAGTGCTACAAAGTGCTTTGTAAAATGGAACAAAAAAAAAAGAAAAGTTCTACACGGCCATTAGAGATACACCACCAATTTACAGTGTTCTGTACAGATTTGAACACAAAATAAGGAAGCTGAACATACTAAAACAAGCAGTGGTCGTGGCACCATCACCGGTGCATGATGATAAACAAGACCTGCATAACGGTGAGGCAAGCATGAGAATGACTATCAAAACTTGGACAGAGTAAAAGAAGCGGAAAATGTCAGTTCAAGTAGAGCTTGCAGCAGAATAAGCACCATGCCAGTAATAAATTCCAGGTCAAAAGTAATAAAAAGTTCTTTCAGTACCCATGACGAGACTAACGAAAACTGAGAAATATCATAGACACTGACAAATTCTCAGCATGGTATATCTAAAACCAAAATCTGTCCCCAGCAAACATCTCCATGTTCATTAAGCACCACAGGGGCCCCAGCACCTCACTGACCTTGAATCCACAAACTGTAGAAAAGAACTACCAGGTGTGGTTTATCAAACCTCCCACTCAACATGGCCCTTGCCAAGAAGCAAGAAATTTATCATTAGGTTGAGCACTCATCCGCTACTCCTTTTCAAAAAAAAAAAAAAAAAAACTGCACAGTTACTCGACGTGCTTAGAAAAAGGTGATGAGTTCAGAATTGTATACGAATTCTAGAGAATCTATGTGCCAAAAATTTATGCATTGTCTTTCGCTTAACATTCTATTTTAGTATTTAGTTGGGTAAGTTGTAGTGGTAGACTAATCATACTTAAATTATTAGCTGGGGGAAGGTATCATTTAAAAAAAGACTATGGAAGGTATCAGGATATCCATAAGGAGGGGTACATGGGGATATTTTACATTTAACTGCTAAGGTTTTAGGGAAAGGGGGCTTCCACCTAGTTATGGGACCCACCAAAGCTGTAGTAACTAATACTTCATGGATATAAGAATGCAAACACATCCAAGAGGGTGCTAAGAGTCGAAACCCCAAAAACTATTCTTTTGTTTCTTCTTTTCTCTTTGCATGTTTCATGCCAAATCCTAACCCTCTGTCACTCCAAACCACCACTAATTCAACCAAGACATGAGCTTGTGCTTGAAAATTCTCTTCTCAGCATAGGTTCATAACAAAGTAGTATCAATGCAATGACCATCCCAGGGCTGATGCAACATATCATGCGACAAGGATGAGACTAGAAAAGTGAATGTTTGGCATTTCTGTTTCCACTCGGAGATATTAGGTGAGGGAACCCTAGTCTCGATGTTCACTCTTTTTCCTACAATTTTGATCAAAGACAGCAATCTTCTATATTTGTGCCGCATTGGTTTGTAATCTTGAGATGACTCAACCCTCCTTCAAGTCTTGTTGTTCTCAATTTTTTCTACAAGTTTGATCAAAGACAGCAATCTTCTATATTTGTGCTGCAATGGTTTGTTATCTTGAGATGACTCAACCCTCCCTTGATGGCAACTCAAAGCTTTCATAGAAAACATCACAGATACTAGTCAAGGCAACTCAAACCCACTGTGAGGAGACTCGAAGCAATCTAGAAAGCACTCCAACTCTCAAAACCACTCAAGGCGACTCAAACTACCCTCAAGGTGACTCGACAACTCCAATATCCTAATTTGGCTCCTACTCTTATGCCTGGAATCAAAGCACCCCCCAGAGGGATAGTTTCACCTCCCATGCAAATTGTATAGAAGCCAGTTTGCTGAGGTTTGAAGGCAAACAATTGTTTAAAGGAGGCGACTAATCAAAGAATTGGTATAGAAGCACATCACATGACGTGAATAAAAAAGAAGAGAAGTCACCTCTGAAATTCTGAAGCTGCTAGGAGGTGATTAATCAAAGAGAGCTGAAACAAAAACACTTTGAGAGATCAACTTTTATGGTCCTGTTGAGCCCAACCTAGGGCATGGACGCGAGGGTTGGGACAACCTAGTATTGGATAGGTTAAAGGGCTTAATCTCCCCTCATTCTATCAGCTCTAGAACTTTTACAGTATTGGCTAGGTACCTGACATTGGTATCCGAGCAGCCATCATGTCATGTGTTTGAACCCTAGAGGGGGCAACCTATGAAAAGGGTTACCTGGTGCTAGAGTGAGAGTTGTTGTCAAGGTAAAAAGGCTCCATGAACCGAAGTGAGCCGATATAGAATGGGCTGGCTAGGACATGGACTTAATACAGAAGCGTGATGGATTGTTATAATCCAGTGAGACTAGGGTGGGCATTGGGTCGGGTTTCGTGGGGAACCACCATTAATCCAACCAAGTCAAAAGCTTAAGCTTGGCAGTTTTCTTAGGAGCCCAGCTTCATAACAAATTCCGCAAGATAATAGGCCATTGGCCAAAGGAGGTTCATAACACCTTGTGTTCAAGTTTCCAAAAGGGTATGGGTATGGGTATGGGTATGGGGTGAATATGTCTGAGTAAATTGATGAAAACTTGTAACTTGACTATAGAAGTTTAGAAAATTCACAACCAGAGTTAACTTGCTCTTCAAATTATGGGTAACAGGAATCATCAAAAGTCCTTCCAAATCGATTCCAAGATCAGTCCTAGTAGCTGAACACAATCATAGACTATGATAAGACAGCTAGGTCCCAATTGCAGCCCATTAAAGATCAACAGGCATTGAGAAATACTACCAGTTCACTCCAATACTGACCTTTGAGGCCCACCTTCCCATGAAATTTACCCTCCAAAGCTTTCAATTTTCTTCAGGACCATCCAACATGTAGACCAAATTCTTTTTAATAGTCACACCTTATCAAAAAAACAGAAAAAAACTACTGATCCTCAAAAAGCAATTCTTTCATCCCAAGATCATAAAAAGTTCCCAAACCAGTGATATACCTCCAAACCAGGTTATTTAGATCACGGTGCTAACAGCAAATGTTTATCATCTTTCTTGCAAACAGAGTCAGTTCCCACCCAAATAAGATCTATAGGCACGTCAAAGCTAAAACCACGTACCACTAAAAATCCTGTCAGTTTAAGGACTAAACAACCAGAAGTTTCAAGTCCTACAAAACTTCCAATTTTCTATCAGGTTGATAAGTACTAGAACTTTCTTGAATTCCAATTGATTTATGAAAGAGGAGACAACTTCCTCAAAAGAGAAGAGAGAATGAGAGATAGGTGGTAAAAGAGAACAAAATTGGTCAAGGTATAGATTATAGACAAACAACAACAGATACATCACCCATCATATTTTACAATTAAAATATAGAATTTCACCTGCACTACAAATCCCATAATCCCACAGGAGGAACTGCTACATTCATAGCTCACTATAATTGCGCCAGACTGCACGAAAATCCTCCCGGAATGTGTTCAGGCGAGCTTTGAGATTTGGTGTTCTAAAGCTTGCATGGAGAATCGTTGCTGTAAGAGAAGTTATAATTTATTCACTAGATCAATTAAATGAAGGGGATAAGAAAATTGTATACTTTAGTGCCAAGAGTATTCGTTCTCAAAATAAAATAAATAAAAAACTAGTGGCAATAGTATTTACCAATTAGACCAATCACAAATGCCCATAGGACTATAAGGAGTCTGCATGAGGTAAACCACAGGACACAACAGGCTGAAGAGGAACATTTAATGTTTGATTAGTCGAAGTGAACTCTTCTTCCCAGCAAGATAGCAGTGCAAAGGAAACAGACTTCAAACATGAGGTACCTAATGCAAATACAGCAACAAACACCCAACGAGGCTTCCCACATATATGAATTGGTCTTTTTGCAGAGGAACGCCCACGAATAACAGGCCTGCAAATGGATTCTTAGTTTATATAATACAACTAAGTTCCTAGCACACATAAAAGTAGAGCTTATTACTCTTACGTTATAGAAGGTCGCATTTTTGCAGCCAAGTGGGGCGAAAACTGTCTAACAGTCCTTGTAACCTTCTCATTGAAAGTAACTGCAAAGCTGCAAATCAAGTCTTCAGAAACGACACACAATAGAAAAACAACCATAGGTATGCTAGCAGGAAGTTGTTAGCAGCATAAATTAGAATTCAGTACTAGGTCATTGACAAAAAAAAAAAAACAGGTTGAAAAGTATTAAAAGAAGTCTTGTGAATAGATTCTGTATAATAAGTCATCAAGAGGCACTTTTTTTTGGGGGGGGGGGGGGGGGGGGGGGGGTGGGGGGTGTTCTGACAACCAAAGTTATTGGGTGTAGTGTGCAAGTGTTATCAACGTAAAAATAGTCATAATAATAATAAAAAAATAATTTTTTCCTGCTTCAGTATGACAGTTGATTAAGTCTAGGGAATGAAAACAAGAGCTAAGTGGATAACCACCTTTCCTAGCTCGAAAAACAAAATCTGAAACTAAGTGAATTAAAAAAAAAAAAATTTCTGGTGGCATCATCATAGGCAACCTCCATTACTCATTAGAAATTACATTTGTAACAAATTTATTCTTGTACCATTGGTATCAGTACAAAAATTGTCATAATGAGGTGGTTACTTATATGATCTAATGGACAATTCAATTTCTTTCCACTTACATTGCAGAAACACTAGACAGCAGCCAAGTTGCGATAAAAAATGGTCCTTTGGTTTTAGGTAGTCTGTTCATATTGAACGAACTGAGACGGTCAGAGTCTCCTCAAACTGAGCTGCTACCCTTCATTTTCAAGAAATTTACCCTCATTTTGAAGTAGAAATCATCCCCTAAAATACCCTATTCAATGCAGACTTACCCAATTGGCATTGAAGTTGCATTACCCAGAGAAAATCAGCCGTCATTTTCTCTTTATTTTTTTTTGTGCTTCCCTAGAAGGATGCACATTGAGACAACGAAGAAAGATAGAGTGAAGAAGTTTGAAGCAAAAGATAGCCTCAATGAAAGACAGACATGCACAACAGGAGCAATTGAATTGCTAATATTCTAGCTAGAGAAGCAATCTCCAACTTGTTGTTAGTTGTCTCTCCAACACTAATGTAGCCACTTATTGTTGGTTTCTCCTTCTTGAAGTAATTTTGGCACCCTGCCTTTCTGGAGGCTTCTGTAAAATTTTCCTTTTTTTAATCAAAATGATCATCCTCCAAAATAAACACAACTGGATAGGTTGGCATTATCACTTTTACTTGCCACATGTTTCAAATGCACAGATAACAGAAGTTGACAACAACGGAGAAAAGGGTTGTCACAAAAGAGAAGAGGAATAATAGGACTAGAGTCGATCGGAAGTTTAGAGAAGGGAAATTGTTTTGTTTTTGTTTTTTTTTTTCTGCAGACATCCAACACATGTCTGACAAAAAAAATGTCTGATTGACACTGGCTCATAGATCAAGGAGAATGGAGTAAAGAATAGCACCTAAGATGCTAAACACGAAACGGCCCATAGAGAAGTCGGTGGAAAAAAGTGGAGTAATTGAATAGTTTGACTACTCACAATCAGAAGGAGTCCAAAATGAGGTATTGGAAACCTAAGAACCTATAGCAGCTTTAACTGAATTGCACAAACTGAATGGGCAAAGCTAACAATAATATTTTCAGAGAAGAAGATACTACTGGAAAGAAGGACAATTGTTAAAAGAGATATTAAAAGAGAGAGAAAAAGAAAGAAAGGAGAAGCGGAAGTGCATGAAGGAGATCAGAAGAGTGCCTAATAAGAAGCACTTGTTAGGGACCGGAATTCAACCCCCAATTCCTATAAACTTACTTAAGTGAAAAAAAATGTCAATCCCCTCTATACGTAAACCTTTATATCTTCCTAAATAAATATTAGAATAAACTGAAAATTGAAACTTGGAACACGAAAGTGTAGACAAACTTCCTAGTATCTTATGAGGGCCATATATTATCAAAATACCCCAGTACATGTGTTTTAACACTTCCCTTCAAGCTGGCTATAAATATTAAAGTTCCAGCTTGTCACAAAACACCAAATGGCAGTCAACCTTGATGTGTTTGGTTCTCTCATGGAAGACTTAATTACTAACTATAAAAATTGTTGTCTAATTGTCACATTTCATAACCATAGGTTCTGTAATATAAAATCCTAAGTCAACAAGAACTAATTTCATCCACATTAGCTCATTCACTATGTGAGCCATCACTCTATATTTAGTTTCACCACTGGATCTGGCCACTACACTTTGTTTCTTACTCTTCCAACTAACCGAGTTACCCCAACAAAACAACAATACCATATCTAGGACCTCTTATCCATTTTGCATCTTGCATAATCTGTATCACTGTATCCTACCACATCATTTTTTTCCACGAGGAGTGTATAATATACCATCTCCAAGAGCACCATCCAAATATATTAGGATTCTATGTGCTCTTCTAAGTGTATTTTGCGTGACTTCTATACAAATTAGCTAACAACTCCCACTACAAACGATATGTCTAGCCTTGTAATACTAGCATAAATTAACATGCCCACTAGGCACTTGTACTGTGTTTAATCCTTAAGTTCAAGACTCTGATCATTGTGAAGACTAGTATTGACATCCATGAGAGTATCCCCTGGACATGCGCCCAATACACGATTCTCTCGTAACATATCTAAAATATACTTCCTTTGAGATAGGAAAATACCTTTTTGGCTTCGGGCCACCTCAATACCAAGAAAATACATTAGTGGTCCTAAATCTTTTGTTTGAAAATGTTTTACCAAATACTGTCTTTTCAACACAAAAATGGAATGATCACAATGGCTTCTTACAAAACCAAAATTAATAACTACCTCACTCAATTTTTCAAACCAAGTTGGGGACTTTGTTTTAGGCTATAAATAACATCCTGCAATTTACACTCTCCCCCTGAGCAATATACCAAGGGGTTGCTGCTCAATATACACCTCCTTTTGCAAATCACCATAAAAAAAATGCATTTTTTTATATCCAACTGATATAAAGGTCATCCATTAAACAAAAATTCTGACAGAAGTAAGACGAGCAACAGGTGAAAACATCTCGAACATATCAATACCCAAGGTTTGGGTATAACTTTTGGCCACCAATTGGGCTTTATACCTTTCAACAATCCCATTTGCTCTATATTTAATAGTATAAACCCCAGAAGCATCATACAATGGCAACACCCTTAGGTGGGTCACACAGTGTCCATGTACCCCTAGAAACCAAGGCATCCATCTTTTCATCCATAACTTGTTTCCACTTCAGCAACGCTAAGGCATCTTGCACTGTATAAATCATAGAAGAAGTAGACAAGGACAATGCAAATGGTTTATAGGATGAAGACAAAAAATCAAGGACAATGCAAATGATTTATAGGACGGTGACAAAAAATCAAAGGACACATATTTCGATTCTGGATCAGAAATACATGGCCTTTTTCCTTCCCAAAGTGCAACAGATAAGGTGGAATTTGAAAGTTCAAAATCTGTAGTTGAAGAATTCAATGATTGGACTTGAGAAGAAGGCTTTGTTTGATGTATCAGAGTTGTTGATACACTTGCAATGGATTTAAAGGTGATGATAATGCATGAGTGTAGTACCTACACTTGAACTATCCATAACAACTATAGGAACTGAATTCATTATTGAGTGGATCATTTAGGAGGGACAATTTTACATATTTCTGCCAAATCCTTCCATTATTAAGTATGGCTGGTACCATTTCAATGCGTTTTGATTCTTCCAAACAAGAGAGGTTTGATGCTTTTGAATCCATTGCATTAATTCCACTTCCTACTCGCAGTAAAACGCGAAGGGATGGATGTCTGAGCAGTTGAAAGAGTCGGTCTTGAAAATTGAAGTATTGATATGAATATCAGGTGTTCGAATCCCTCTCCACCTGCGAGGTCATAAGTTCCCTCTTGCATTATCTATAGATAAGAACAAATCTAGATGGTTGAGGTTATAGTGTTATGATTTAGTTATGACTTTGTCTCCCTTTCGTTATCTTCCGCTCCCTTGGGTCTATTTAAATGAGTGGAGCAAAGGGAGATTCAAAAAGAAGGCCCAACCACACACACGCTCATTTGCACTTCGCACAAACCCCTTTACTACAGATGGAATGTCTAATGTATTTTCACCCAGAGAACTAATCGGATTGTAGCGAGCGGAATGCATAGGGCGCGCTTCAGAAGAAGCAATCTGTTACCAGTAATATTTTACGGGAAGCGGAATGGCTCTCCTCTCTGAAGCTGCTCACATTTTTCAAGGGTATGGGTTACAACGTCCTTTTCCAACCCCTTTCTTATGCGTGAGTCTCTCTTTATTTTATTGAAACATTGGTACTAGAACGATTGAGGCATTCCAATCCAATTAAAAGTCAAGCTGACAAACAAAAGCAAGGGAAAATCAACAAAACCCATTTGCAACCCTAAGTGCACGTGAACTTCTATAACCCACAAGCCAATCAGTGCAGCAATATGCCAATACCGCACTAGAGTAACAATACCTTTTAGAGTTTATTGTTTAGGTTTGGAATTTCAGGGGGGTGGAATGATACATTAGGATAACATGTTTATTCTCATATGCTTCAAAGAAATAGTATAAATGTTGTTCCGAGGTATTTATTTGAATGATCTGATGGACTGTGCTGTTATAATACATTAGGATAACATGTTTATTTTCATATGCTTGAAAACGATATTATAAAATGCTGTTATGAGGTAATTATTTGTATGACCTGATGGACTGTGCGAGACATTTTATTTATAAGATTTGATGTGCTGTATTGTTACAGTTTTTTAGTTTTATTTTTTGAGAGAAGTTTTTATGAGGTATTAATTTGCATTAATAGATGGACAGTCCCAAAAAAACATTTTTGGAACTTAGGACGTCTGAAATTGTCTTCTCCAAACTGAGCATTCACCCATAATTTTTAGAAATTTATCCTTATTTTCCCTAACATGCCCATTAGATCAAGATTCATAATAAATCACAACAATACAAGCAATGATGCTAAAAACCTTACAATGGACAATGAAGCTTACCTGTCATTGAGAAAAGCAATACTTAGGGCTGTTAATAGAGCAGCAATAATAGCAAGTGGTTTTCTGAGAAATCCTATCCCTGAAAATCAGACAATACAACAAATAATCAATCCATTAGCAATTTAAGAAATTATTAGCCTAACAACAATCTTAACAGGGGAAGAAAAAACATCAGGAACCAATTTACCTAGTATGACAACTACCATGATGAAATAGTTTGTGCGATAGCTGCAGACCAGATTCCAATATATTACAAGGTGAGTTACAATAGAAGAAAGACAGATAAAAAAGAACGGACATCCTAATATAGTACAAAATTGCAAAATAAAAAGAGTAAACTAACGAATTAGGCTAAGAATATTAGCAAAGACCTTTCTGCTAATTTCAAGGACACGCAGAAAAATGGGATCAGAAGTTGATAATTGCATTTGCTTGTAGGTTTGAGTGGTGGAGAAAAAAATAAACTCGCACAATTAACCACTTTCAAATCTCATAGTAAGTAATCACATATATAGTCAGAGAAAGAAATACTGGCATATCTTTTCCGTAAGAAACATGAACCCATCTAATAATAACAGCAGTTCATGACAGCAAAACTCAACAAGTTTCTCTGGAAACCAAAATAAATTAGACAAACACAACAAAATCAACACAGATAAAGACGCCCTCCTGCTAAGAAATCGAAGTCCTACTTACGCACAGTATTAGATCACGATGCGAGAGCGCTCATTTTAAAGTCAAGTTGGTAAGAAATTCTCCATAGGAGAGAATTATATAATTGAAAATCATCGTTAGACGATTCAAGTAGCTCTAGCATCTGGTCAAATTCAAGATCAAGGGAGATGTTCTTTACCGGAAGTGTATCGCTATCGCTATCTGAACGTGGGAAAAGGGAAAAGATCTTACTAAAAGAGATTGCATTTGAGGCGGCTGTTCCATTTGGAATAGGATCTCGGGAAGGTAAACTTGGAGAAGAACTCGGTAAGAGGCCGCGGAGGTGAAGACCAATCCACCTCTCGAAGACCATCCATTAAATCTTCCGCAGTTACATTTCCCCAATCCATCTCAAAATTCCGAAAAAACCCTAATCAAGAGACTGTGGGAGATCGAACGAAACCCTATTAGAAGGAGAAAAGTTGAAAAGGAATAGAAAAGCGCGGAAAAGAAATTCTGTTTCAATTTTTTCTGATCTCGATGGTCGTTGGTAGCGACTTTAAAGATTGCCGAGCTCTGAAGACGAGAAGGTCTGTCTTGTCAGAGATGAATGCACTTTGGAAGGAACTCCAAGTGGTGATGGCTTGCGTGGTTCGGTGAACGTATTCTCTGACCTGCTGCATTTGAAATTTATATGACGAACATGTCCTCTACTGTGGATTTATTACAAATTATAAATAACAGGTAAGCGAAAACCTGGAAGTAACGAAAACATAACGGACAGTTAATGGAAAAACAATGTCTGAGCCCGGGTTCGAACCGGGGACCACTAGTGTGTGAGACTAGCGTGATAACCAACTACACCACCCAGACGCTGTTGTGTTGAGCAGATTAAGAGTTTTTATATATTTGAAATTTACCGAGGGAACGCTCAATTAATTGCAACCGGTATTCACAAGGAATGAATAGAAACAGAATTCTACCTGTTTCAGTAGACCTGAGACTAGAGACTTCCCGCTTCCAGTTTACATAAATTCCGTTCACGAGAAGTTACACTGAGAAGCCGTCATCTTCAATATCAGATCAGTGGTACGATTTCCATCATTAGACAACCCATGGAAAGGGATTCCTTCCAATCAGACAGTTAAAATCAGTAAGTTACACACGATTACAAGCAGAAATTTACAGCTTGTTTCCATTTTATGCAGGCAAATTTAGCCAACAGTCAAGCAACAGGAGGCCTGAGTACATGATCCTGAGAGGTGTCTAAAGATGCTGGAGGCATCCATTGCCACATTGCAATTGGAGGGTAGTTTGCAAAAGGGATTCCCTTGTTATTTGTGGCAAAAGCAGCAGCAGCAGCATGGAATGCAGCAGCAGCAGCATGGAATGCAGCAGCTGGGTGGGGCATGAACGGTGATGGAACACTCATTCCTTTCAGTAACTGCTCCATCTTTTCCTTTTCTGCCTTCAGCCTCACTTTTTCATCTCGCAGCTCCATCTTCTCTGCCTGGAATTGAAAAACAATCAGATCATACACTTACCGGTACCCCTAGATGATATGCAAAAAAAATAGAAATTTATCATTTTGCCAATACCTCAACAATGTTACCATAATTACGTTATAGAAGTAGGCGAGAATCAATGCTGCATCAGTGCCAGTATGCTCCTGAATTCAATTTAATGAATCGGCATTGCTTTCTTTTGTTGTAAAAATTCAATATTTCCCAATATTCAAACATTACGAAGACAACTTTGAGTGGAACACATCCAAATGGACAAAGAATGTAATCTGAATAGTTCACCCATTCTGGTGGATGCATATTAGCCCATTATAGAGGGAATAATTGTCCCGGATCAGATCTGCGAGTACACATGTATTAGCATTGAGCTGGTCCTTTCTAATCACAAGGAGAGGGTGAATAGGGAACATTTTTTTCTAATATGATTGGGTCCATTCATCCTCTCCACATGATTGGAAAGGACCAGCTTGGTCACTGATCCATGTTATAGCAAATCTGAACTCTAATTGTCCTCCACACTAGACCATGACCAAAACAAATATGATATGTCATTGTCGCTCTGAGTTTACCCTTCTTTGGTGATCAACATTTCTAATCAATGCTATTGCTTAGAAGAAGCTAAAGAAGGTTTCACTTGGTTAAAATGGATTTCACTGACTGTCAAGTTATATGAGGAGGGCCATTTGAACCCACCAGGTTGGAAACAAGTTTTCAAGTGGACAGAAATATATGAGCGCTCTTTTACTAAATTTGGCAAATCATTCTCAATGTAGACCAAATGTCCATCTGCTTGCATGAAGTTCCCGGGCAAAGAGATGCTTTTTCCCCTTGGTTAGGCAAATCATGAGAAACCTCAAAGAAAAGGAGCCACATAGAAAGTACCTTCAGATTCTTTATTGTATCTAGAAGTGCCTCATTTGTTTCTTTAAGCTTCTGTGCTTCAACACGGAGCTGATTTAAAAGGCGAGAAGCATCACTTAAAATAATGGCTTTGTCAGTCTTTGATGGCCTCCCAGGGTTCAAAATGGAACATAACTCTACAAACCTGATAGTAAAACAGAATCCACTATCAAATGACGAGAGAAAGAATCAACAAGCATCAAAATGAAAGCTTGCACTAACTAGGCTTTGAACCTATCATTAAGCCTGTCTCTTCGCATTTTTTCACGGCATGCTTTCGTGCCAAGGCCTGCACGTGACTCCATGCGAGTTCTACAAGATGAGGATTGGTAACGTTAAAAAGGAACTAAAAGGAGACACAAATAATCAGCAGATAAACATGTGCAAAGAAGAAGAGCTAGTAAGCAGGTAGGTTTAGTTTTTCAGAACTATTGTCAAGACTATACACTTTTGGAACAAAATCAAACAGAACCGACTGAGTTTTGCAGCATCTCATTACTTTAACAACATCACAGCATGCTTCATCATAAATGTCTATGCAGAAAGCAAGCCTCCTATCTCCTTTTGGATCTCTATCATGAATCATGCAATAAAGGCAAGAACAATCAAAATCAAGTCCAACTTATAAAGTACTCTAAGCATCTCAACTAGGTAAATGTCCCAATAAAAGTCCATAACTAATACCACTTCTATGTAAGTACAGAGCATTTCATTAGTCTTAACTTTGTCTACTATGTTCGTTTATGTCTCCTTTCTGTTTCTCATACTCCTTGATGTTTTAGTCCATCAATTTACATACACCTTCCACAGTGAGTTGGTCCATATAAGTGTCCAATCACATGGATGAGCTATTGTCAGGTAAGGTGAAGAACACGCTTTTTTCTTTTTCTTTAGACAAAATATATACCAATGGTTATTGAAAGCTCCATAGCCACCAGCATAGTCCTCAAACAGTTAGCTTTTGTGCTTTTAAAACATCTACAGAACCGAGTTGCTGCAGATTTTAAAAGCTTTACAATAATACTTGCAATGTAACCACAACAAGAATAAAAAGAAATGTATACCTCTACACATCTATAAGCATGTGATTTAAACCATACAGAGAATATGTTAGAGAATGAACTACCATCTCTTTTGCAGTTAAAGGTGACTGCTCATCAGCAGGAAAGAGGTTTAAACATCCAGTGATAGAGTTGGCAGAAAGGTCAGCAAAAAGTTAAATCCTTGCCTTTTTCTGGAAGATTGCTTATCAGAGCAACTGTTTTCCTTGACTAAGATATGAAGCCCTACACCTTCGCTGGACACAGAAGTCGTAGCATCAATTTCCAGATAAAGTTAGTCACAAGGACTAGCAGAGTTCACAAATTTCCTCACCAATTACAGAAACCAAATGAAGAAAATACAAAGAGAGTTTCTGTTGGCAAACATCAGCTATGAAATAAATCTTGGACCTTCAACAAAAAAAATAACAAAATCTTGTGGCATGAGATTGGAAAATTCAAGGCCACACAAGTTTTGGTGCAGTTACGTCTGGAGATTAACAGTTAAGCAAATAGATAACATGAAAAGTTGATATTTCTATTGATGATTGGGACAAAAGTAACTAGAGTACACTATGTGGTAGAGTAACTTTGTAAAACCTCAGAGAAGGGAACCGTTTGGTTTTGTTTCTGAAACCACAGGAGTTCTCTCCATAATCCATTCCCTTCTTCCAGTACTAAGGCAGTCCATCTAGGTTCCTTGTCAAGCATTTATGATCTTCCACGCAGTTGCATACTATTGTTTACCATTTTTTTTTTCAGAAAGGGAACAAACAGTTATAGTGAAACTACCATGCTTCATACAAAAGCCTTGTCATCCACAAAATAACATAAAAAGAAACTAAGAAATCCAATGGCTCATCCATAACAGAAATAGTTCAACTAAATTTGACAAGGCACTCATCTATGTCGATGTACCCTTCAACTCTGTGGGCACAAAAAACATAGAAACAAAAGTTCAGAGAACCCATGCAGTTAAATCAACAATAAAAACAAATACGAGGATGGAGAAACTGTAAATCACCGAAATCAAACAGCACATAAAAAGCTCAAATAAAACAAATAACAAAAAATCGTCTAACAAATCACTTAAACAGCATGCAGATAAAAAGGTCAAACAAGAACCAGTATGACGAAAAATGAAGAGGAAGACCTCCCCAAAGCCCCAGATAAGTTTCAGTCAGATCACAACAACCTCCATAGTTTAGGCTTTGGCAATAAATCGACGAGAAACGAAACAAAACAACCACACAACAAAGTCTAAAAGCAAAGAGAATCATCTAGTACCTTTCAACAGCTTGATCGTTGATAATCTGAGGCCAGATGAAATCAGAAGCTTGCACTTCATCGAAGGTATTGTAATCAAGAATCCAGCCGCTTGGAGCAGAGCCCATTTCTCCAGAATCAATTTGACGATGACCCAGGTGAACAAATCGAGAAATGTAAAGATTATATGAAGAAAAAGTTTAAAACAGAAGAAAAGAAATGCATCTGATCTTAAAAATGCGGAAAAGCAATCACGTCAGGCTAAACCAGAAGATGCAGACGTCTTCACTCGGAAAAAATAATATTAAATGTTGCTTTTCCGGAGTGACTTCCTGTGATTTCATCCGCCCTTTTTCTTTAGAAGTCACAATCGTCTGTGCCCTACGGTAGAGCCCCGAGTTAACCACCCACTTCCATGGTAAAATGATCTTAGCTTCGGCAGCTAAAAAGGTTCCCGGAAAACACTGCATAGTCACATTGTGAATCGATTCAGGGGCCCCTGAACAGCACAATTAAAGTAAAAACCATTCCCTCTGTCGCCTGAGTTATCACCATGCTCTTTATACGATATAACCAACATGGAGTTACGGCGAAACTCAGTCCCAATGTCGAAAACTAGACTGAGCAGAGAACTCGGTCGCGAGTCGACAAAGATAATTGACTTGGAAGAGATAACAAGTATGTAGTATTAACCTAAGAAATTTGGATTGAAGAATGTCTTACCAGTTTAAAATTGGCAAGAAAGGAAGCACTGGAATTCCTTCAAAATGTAACACTGAATTACCTAGCCAAAGAAAGCAAACTGCCTCGTCAAGAACAGAAAAGGGCAAGTCCACGCGCGTGCCACACGCTCTATCATGCTTTTCTTCCTGGCCTAGAGCAAATTTCTTTCCGCTCAGTGCTCCCCTAGAAGAGTATCACTTTCAGTGATGCAAATAGAAAACGAAATTTCGACCATTGACGTCCCAATCGATAATGGCTGCATCTTGCTCGCCTAAGAAAGCCTTATTTTGTCAACGGTGGACGTGGAATACGAAACTCAAGGATAGAGCATTGATTAGGACCTTTTTATTCTTATTCGTCGAAATAACACAAGTCCACACTTGATACTGAGGCTCGTAGTTTATTTATTTAGTATTTTCATTCACCATGTAAAAAAGCCAATTTACTTTCGTAGGAGAAAACCATGTAAATGGTAGTCCTCCGTATCTTCCTACAATAAGGTAAACCAACCAAAACAACACACAAGATGTTGGCTGGAGTATGTGAAAGTCAAATAAAGGATGGTATGAGAAAGCCAAATAACCAATGGGTAATGGATAAAGAGGAAAATAAGATGTTGAGGCCACCATGTATGTGCTTTATTTTTTTAAGAAATTCAAATTCTACATCAAACAAACCAATGCCAACAATAGTCAGCAAATAACGAACCCAAGGCTAGCGACCAAGGAGTTCTTCTTCAAAAATAAAGTCTCAATCAAAGAGATACAAATGCAGTAGCGGAAATGGGCCAATGCCCAAATAATATGTACCAAATTTGCAGACTATTTAATATGTAGTCCATCAGTAAATAAGGAAGTTACACAAAATAGTATGTTGGAACTGAGTAATAATCCAAGATAATAACCCATATGGAGATAGAGAACTGAGTCAAACCAAATCAAATAGTAGACTAATATAACCGAGTCACAAAAAAAATATGTATAGAATTCGGAACCTGAACACGTATAATCGAGGCAGGAAATAAGTGGGCTGAGTCAGGTTGACCCGGACTGAGTTGACTCGGTCCGAGTTAACCCGACATACTGGTGCGGAAGCAGTAAGCTCGGGTCTTTGGTTTTGTTTGGCTCATTCGGCGTGAGAATCAACAGAACCCATATTCCTAACTTAGGGAAACATTCATTTTTCAACAGTAGCTTCTTCTTCGTCGAGGCGTCGAACAGAGCGAAAAAACCAGAGAGCAGAGAGACATCATCACGGCCATCCGCTCAAGCAAGTATTTTTGGAAGATGTCAATAGCCGGTGAGAGCAAATAACTTGGCAAAAACAGAGTTCTAGGCGGAGGAAATAGTCCAACGGGCCAAAACTGAAAACGGACTCAACAGAGTCGTCTTCTCCGGCAACGGCTATGGGAATCAATCAGCGAACAGAGAGGATTGCCGGCAATGAAACAACGATGGCAGACAAATCAAAAATAGAACCCGACAGGTTGGACGAGTGTCTTCATCCTCCTAAAGCGGCTCCTGGTGATTGCTGAGCAGAGTGGGATGATCGGTACAGATAGCTGTGTGATTTTCAAACAAATAGCAACAACGATAGAAATAAGATCTTATCCAGCGGGTCCAACAGAGTCAGCAAGAAAATGACCAGAGGAGATCATAGGAGTTTCTGAAAATCAATCGGCAACAGTAGTGGAGAAAAAATCTCACGACGCTAGAAATACGATGAACTAGGCTTAATCAACGTCTCCTTCCTCCCTGCGATGCTTGAGCTTTAGATGATCAATAACGCAGCAACGGATCGGCAGAGATTTTTTTACCGAAGATAGTCGTCAGGAAGTATCGGGGCCAGCGCCAGAGAGGTGGGCTCCTGATAATTTCTCTCTCTGTTTCGCGTGTGCCACACGTTAAGGGAAATTTGAGTTTCCCTCCCGTTGGAGATTGTATCTCTTATCGGGATTTACCGAGATGGTGCTGACAGACCATCCAGTGTCAACCGGTGCAGTGGAAGGTGAGTTCTATCGGAACTCCCGTCGCCGGGAGAGAGAACTCTCGAAGAGAAGAGCTTGGCGGAAAGGAGGAAGCTCCAGAGGGCTGAGAGGCGACGCTCGGACCAGGAGCAGCTTGGGACGAGCGTCGCTGGTGCAAGAGAGAGAGCCCTGCAGATAGAGGACCCGGCGGAGAGAGGTCTTGCCGTCGCCAGAGCCAGAGAGAGGGTCTCGGGACCCTCGGTGCTGGAAGAGAGACAGGGGTCTCGGAGAGAGGCGACGTTCGTCCACGGAAGAGCGTAGCTCGGGACGACCGTCGCCAGAGCCAGAGAGTGGACCTCAGACGTCGCCATTGCCGGAAAGCAGTGGGAGTTTGGGACTCTCGGCGCCGGGAAGAGGAAGAGATGGGCTTAGTCGGGACAGGCACAGACTGAGGGTCTCGGAGAGAGGCGACGCTCGTCCCCGAAAGAGAGCAGCTCGGGACGATCGTCGCCGATGCCCGAGAGAGGTCTTGGCAGAGAGAGGTCTCGCCGGTCGACGCTGCAGAGAGAGGTCTCGCCGGTCGACGCTGCAGAGAGAGGTCTCGCCAACGCCGGAGAAGAGAGAGCCGTGTAAGCTCAGATCTCGGCGTCGTCACAGGAAGGCAGAGGGCCTAGAGACGACGCGTGAACCCGTGAAGCTTCGACGGTGCTGTCGGAGCAGAGAGGGGGTTCGGATTCCCACTGACGACGCCAGTGCTGTTGCAACAGAGAGGCGAGCCGTAGAGGCGTCGCCGTTGCAGCAGAGAGGAGAGCCGCAGAGGCTCACTGTCGTTGGAGAGGAGAGGAACCGTAGAGGTTCGCCGTCGCCGGAGAGGAGAGAGCCGTAGAGGCTCGTCGTTGTCGGAGCTGTTGGGCGACGCTGTTCTGGTGAGAAGAAGCAGAGAGTCTCTCGGGACTGAGAGACCTCCAGCGTCGTTCAGAGTGACGCAGCGGAAGCAAAGGAGGAGCTCGGGCTCGGCGTTGTTGCCGTCGTCGGAGCTCGGAACTCCGATGCCGTTGCCGGAAAACCGAGAGACAGTGGGACTCTCAGTTTTGCCGTGGCAGGCAGAGAGGCGCCGTTCCAGATATTGCTGTGAGATACAGTAGAGGCACCGTTCCAGACGCTGCTGTGAGATACAGTACATGCGCTGTGAGCATTGCCGTGCGACGTCGTTGCCGTCGCCGGAAGAGAGGGTCTCCGCAGGAAGACGAAGCAGGAGCTTCGGTCTCCGCAGGAAGACGAGTCTGGAGCTTCGGTCTTACCAAGAAGACAAAGCAGTAAGCTTTGGTCTCATCGGGACTCGCTGGTGTCGAAAGAGAGGATATGCGTAGATCAGGGCAGAGCCGTGGAGGCTCGCCATTGGCAGGGGCTAGAGTCGTAGACTCGCCCGTTGCCATTGAGGCTAGAGTCGTAGACTCACCCGTTGTCGTTGAGGTTGGAGTCGTAGACTTGCTGTTGAGGTTGGAGTCGTAGACTTGCTGTTGAGGCTGGAATCGTAGACTCACCCGTTGCCGTTGAGGCTAGAGTCGTAGACTCGCCCGTTGCCGTTGAGGCTAGAGTCGTAGACTCGCCGTTGAGGCTGGAGTCATAAACTGCCCATTGCCGTTGAGGTTGGAGTCGTAGACTTGCCGTTGAGGCTGGAGTCGTAGACTCACCCAGTTGCCAGAGGTTAGAGTCGTAGACTCGCCATTGAGGTTGGAGTCGTAGACTCGCCCGTTGCTAGAGACTGGAGTCGTAGACTCGCCCGTTGCCAGAGACTGGAGTCGTAGACTCGTCCGTTGCCATTGAGGTTGGAGTCGTAGACTTGCCGTTGAGGCTGGAGTCGTAGACTCACCCAGTTGGCAGAGGTTAGAGTCGTAGACTCGCCATTGAGGCTGGAGTCATAGACTCGCCCGTTGCCAGAGACTGGAGTCGTAGACTCGCCGTTGAGGCTGGAGTCGTAGACTCGTCCGTTGCCAGAGGTTGGAGTCGTAGACTCGCCGTTGCCCGAGGTAGAGTCGTGGACTCACCGGTGTCAGAGGGTAGATTCCAGTGGGCGTCATTGCAGTTGGGAATCCTTCCAGTAGCTGCAGGCAGATGCAGCAGGGAGGCCTTCTAGTTGTTGCAGGCAGAGGCAAAGGCAGAGGCAGAGGTAGCAGTTGCTACAGAGGCAGAGGTAGAGGCAACAATGGTTGTAGGCAGAGACTACTGCAGTGAGGTTTTCCAAGTGTTACTAGTAGAGATAACAGGGAGTCGTCGCAACTGAGAGACAGTGGGACGACGCTGCTACTGTAATAGAGAAACCTCTTTATTGTACTGTAATCCTCAAACTGATTTGAAATGAAATCCTTTGAAGCTCCCGTGGACGTAGGCAATTTGCCGAACCACGTAAAATATTGTGTTGTGCATGATTACTTGTCTCTTTACGATCATTTTTACCCTAACAATAGTTGCATCGGACCGATTTGAACCGGCAAGAGTTTCCAAAACCAGAAGTGAAAATTAAATCTAGCTATTGTATCTACTGTCGATGCCAATCTGTCATCTTCCTCCCATTTTCGGATTCTTTGTGGAAGCCTTGATGCTTGTGGCTTTTGGGGTTTTAATATGGCATAATGATAGTCAGACAGATTTGATCTCGGATGATCTACTGAAAATAAACTAATAGCAGTGAAGATTTGAACCAAGACAACAGCAATAATCGAGAAATACGCTACCGTCTTCCCCAGGGCACTGGCTCCCGAACAGTGCGGGATCAGAACCAGCTCAATAAACCAATTGAAAGATTTCGACAGTAGGAAGATACGATTCTATCTTCAAAAGATAGTAGTCAAAAGATAGCAATCGGGATTAAAAACAATAACTGAAGCGTAAAAAACAAAGACTCTCTTCCCGACAGATTAAATTCAAGATACATAAAGTTACTAGAAACCAAATCCATAAACCAAAACGCTAGGGCAGCAAAGATAAGAGTAAAAAATATGATAGAGTGATCGTCATGTTGATCATCCACCAAGTAGTCATCCATCGAGCAGCAATAAAAAAATAGAAAAGAAGATGATTCTCAAAATAAAACTCCATCAATTTATAATATGTAATATTAAAAACTCAGTATAGAGGTGAAAATGTAAAACAAACAATGGGTATAGGGATTGAAAAGAGAAAAAAATAAATATGAACCTAAATTGATAGAGATAATAGATCAGAAAAGGATCACATTATCTTTGTGGGTTGACCGAGTCAACTTACAAAACCTGCTTTGAAACCATGTTAAATTTATGAAAAAGAGAAAAATTTCATTGACTTAATGTAATCAGAGTACATGAACCCCTATTTATAATAGATGAATTTAATAGAGTCTAATTATAATTAAACTACCTTTGTCCCAATGACACCCAAACTCTAACACTTAAAGATATGTCCTAGCATAATTAAATAATTTAACATAAATAGAAGACTAACATAACTAAAACACCTTTAAACTGAGACTCTCCTGTGAGACCACCTTTTGTGAGACTCTTGTAAGACTCTTCCATATTAATTTTAGCCCTGTGAGACTGCTTATTGTGAGAGTCATGTAAGAGGCTTTCATATTTTCTCTTCAATATTTTTTTAGATTTCCCCTTTCATTTATTGAAAGTAGTTTGACTCCCACATTGCTTTTGATGATAAAAAATTTAATTAAACTAATAACTAGAAAATCCAAATATTTCAAATACCTCACCTTCAAAAGTTAAAACATCTCAAGGTCTAAAGCGTCAAACCAAATTCAAGACCTCAAGCACAATTGAAGAACATCTCTTAAAAAAGCACCCACAAGGAAGAAGACAATGAGAAGACTAGAGTTCAAGTATAATAGATAATTCTAAACTCAACCATTTTTGTAAGAGAGCATTCTAAAGTCCCTTTCCTTAAGTACATTTGTGAAATCAGAGCTTTAGGTTATAAATTGCATATAGACATGTTTAAGATCATCGTAAATATTATTTAGAATATACTTGAGCACTCAAAGAAAAAATCTCATGCTTTAAAAAATCTACACTCTTAAATTGGCATTGGAATGATCGATCAACCACTAGTAATGATCGATCATCCAAAACTATGCAAGCCAAAAATATGAAGCATGATCAGTCAACCATAGTCAATTAATCGATCGTCCTAGACATGACCATTTCATGCTATAATGTATGATCAATCATCCTATTTGGATTGATTGATCATTACTATCCAGGAAAGCTAATTTTACATGGAATAATCGATCATCCTACCTGATTGGCCGATCAGTCAGAACCTTGCCAGTATGGGACATAAAGCATGGTCAATCAAAGGACAAAACACTGATCAATCATACTTGTAATGCAAAGACAAAGGGAATCTAAATTGAATGATCAATCATTGACAATGATTGATCAACTTAACTTTTTTGGACCAACGATAATATATTAATCAATCAGTCCATCGATCAACAAGTCATTGTTTTGACCAAAAAGTAGTCATTATGATCGATTAATTGATCAATCACTTTACAATGATCAATCAATCAAAGTAAAGATTTTTGAAAAGGAGCAAATAACGGCTAGTTTGTGTTTGGGAAGCTATAAATACCCCTCTAAACCGTGAGTAAAGAAGTGAATGAGCATTAATTGGCATATCTTCAAGCCACAACTCTTTTATCTTGCAAATTTCCATCAAAAAGTGCTTTAGAGAGAAAGAGAGAGTCACACACTTTGAAATTCTTATCATCTTTCAATCATCCTTGCATTCATCATATACAAGCTCCTTGATCTTTTCGCAATGTGCTACAAAGGAGAAGGTTGCTTGAATCTCTCAAGGAGAAACATCTCTCCAAGTAAGTGTATATCTTTTTCCCTTTTTTTTATGTATTTGTGAAAGGTTCATTTAGAACCTGTTAATCGAGATAGAAAGGCCTAGCTAGAGCTAGAATCTAGTAGCAATCTCTTGGAGAGATTGACATTGTGTAAATTTGTGTATTGAGAAAATAGTGTAATTTTCCCAAACAAGGGTTCTTGGATAGAGACTACTACTAGGGAAACATCAAGAACAAAAAATCTATTTGTCCATGTGGTGTGTGCATGTTGTTTTTTACTTTGAATTGCTTTTATGCATGAATTTTTAGTCGCACACACAAGTTGTTTTTTTATTTGAATATCTCAATTCACCCCCCTCTTGATAAGCTACTAGGGCCAACATCATGTGTTCTTCAAGACATCAATTTGAAACAGAAGATCGGTGGCGGCTATGAGAGAGGAGGTCTCTACTTCTTGTACTCTTCCATTCTGACAACTGTAGCAACAACCAATCCAAATGCAAAACTGTGGCATAATAGGCTTGGTCATCCCTCATTGGCTAATTTACAAAGGTTGGTTCCATCACTTAAAATATCTTACACAGTTAAGTTGTGAGTTTTTTTAGCTTGAGAAACATCATAGATCCATGTTTTTTCTTACGCAAGAAAGGGTAGCTTCTGGTTTGTTTTCTTTAGTTCATTCACATGTTTGGGGACCAATTCATTTGTCAACTATTTCACAACCTAAGTATTTTGTGATTTTTGTGGATGATTATTCTATAGTAACTTGGCTTTATTTAATGAAGGATAGATATGAAATTTTATCTATCTTTGAATCATTTTGTGTTATGGTAGAAAATCAATTTAACAAGAAAATCCATATTTTTAGGTCAGATAATACCAAGGAGTATTTATCTTCTCAATATTAGTTCTTATGTAAAAATAGGGGCATCATTCATCAACCTCATGTGTTTACATACTTTAACAGAATGATGTGTCTGAAAGAAAGAATAGGCAACATGTTGAGGTTGCACGAACTACTATGTTATCTATGTATGTATCTCAATATTGTTGACCTTGTACTATTTTCACTGTTTGTTTCCTTATTAATAGGATGCCTTCTAGTTTGTTACAAGATCAAACACCAATCTCCAGTTTGTTTACAAATTTATTTTCCTTTTTGTTACCTCCTTGTGTGTTTGGATGTTTTTCATGTATAACACTTCCCTCATCCAAAATAACTTCAGTACTAAAGCTGTTACATGTATCTTTATTGGTTACTCAAAAACTCAAAAAGGGTATGTTTGTTATTCTCCATCTATGATAAAAAAAAACATTTATCTCAGCAGATGTACCTTTTTTAACCTTTCTACTCTAGTGTTTCTCTAGCTTGCTTTGAGCCTAGGACAAGGATGGCAAGATCCACCACATCCACCTATTATACATGATGAGTAGCTCACTAAGATCTCCTTTCCCATTGTTTATCACTCTCTTGTAGAGTCCTCCAATGGTTCTGAGGTAAGTTATCCTCCATAATCTCTGGTTGTGTTTGGCCCACCATATGACAAAAGACTTATTGCCCTTAGAAAGGAGCCACACTCCTCTGCCTCTGACCCTCTTGCACATTTTTGTCCACTTATAAATTGTCTTCTAGTTGTGTCATCTTTTTTAAAAGATGGCTCAAGCCCACACGTCCAAGAGATGGCATATTGGTAAATAAGAAGACTTCTCATAAAGATGGCATGAAGTTGTAATTACTTGTCTATTTATGTCTCTTCTCTTGTAATGTTGTTGCCCTAAGGGCATTGCAAAAACTATAAATAGAGGCCCTTGGCTAAGAGGTAGTGCATCAAGTTATCTCCTCTGTTCTCAGATTCATCCAAGCTCCTCCCTCTTTGATGGTCAAGCTCTCCTCTCTTTCTCCTTCTTCTTCTTACTTTGGTTGAAGTTCTTATCATGGGATCCTAAAGTCTACAACCTTCTTGGCAGCTTTGTCATCTTCTCGCATCCCAACCACTTATGAGGAGATCTATCTTGATCCAAGGTGGAAAGTTGCCATAGATAAAGAAATGCATGCAATGTATCATAATAACATTGGGACTTAGTCATACTTCCATCCACACACACACACACAAAAAAAAGCAGTGGGCTGTATATGGGTATTTACCTTAAAATGTAATCTTGATGAAACATTTACTTGATGTAAAGCAAGGTTAGTGGCCAAGGTGTATACTCAATCATATGGCACTGACTATGAGGAGAATTTTTCACCAATGGCTAAATTACATTCAATACGTGTTCTCATATCCCTGGGTGCTAATTTTAAATGAAATTTTTTAAAGCTAGATGTTAAAAATGTCTTCCTGCATGTTAACTTATTTGAGGAGGTCTATATGATTCAACCAATTGGTTATGTGGTTGAGGAGGAGAAAGTATGCAGTCTCTAAAATGAAATTTATGGGCTAAAAAAATATCGTCATACTTGGTTCGATAACTTTACCAAAGTTGTGGAAAGACTTGTTTTACAATGTAAACGTGATCATTTCATTTTTACTGAAAGCACAAGACAAGGCACGATACTTATAGTTGTTTATGTAGATAATATTATCATCATAGGAAGTAATCATGTGAGAATTCAAAACGTTAAAGAGAATTTGATCAAAGTGTCTCCTACAAAAGATTTGGGTTTTTTTCAAATATTTTCTCAGTATAGAAGTACTTTAATCTAGTCATGACATAGTTTTATCTTGAATGAACGTGCTTGATTTACTTAAAGAAATAGGCATACTTGGTTTTAAACTGGTTGATACTCTTATAGAACCAAATGTTAAATTATGTGTTAAATCCAGTGAACATGTAGATGTTGGAAAATTTCAATGGTTGGTTAGAAAAATTATTTATTTCACAGTTAGGGGTGGCATCGAGTCAAACCGAGCTCGAACCTACATATGTTCAAGTTGGGCTTGATTTAAATACTTAGAACTCGAGCTTGAGTCGATCCCAGCCTCGAACCTAAAATTGGAATCGAGCTCGAGCCCAATAATTTTAACTGAGTTCGAGCTCGAGCTCGAGCCCAATAATTTTAACTGAGTTCGAGCTCGAGCTCGAGCCGGTTCGAGCTCCAACGTACATTTAAAATTTTACATAAAATATATGTCAAATAAATTGTACATAAATTATACATAAATCTTACCTAAAATTGGGCATTACCTCTACTAAAAATTGCATACACTTTTAAAGAGATTCTCCCAAAACAAAAGTCTTTCTTTTGTTGTCTCAAATTTTTTTTGAAATAATTTAATAAATTAAAAACTTATTTAATAATTATATAATTTATTATATTACTTACTTGATTGATATTAAATTATTAAGAACTAGCTTAATTACTAATAATTTTCTCTTTGTCCACCATTATCAAGCAACATCAAAAGAATCAAAATATGTGTAAAACAAATAACAGCTTGATTAGTAAATACTAGTTAATAATTTTTTTAGGAAAATGTATAAAATTACTAGTTAATAATTACTAATTATGCATAAAAAGAAACAACCAAACAACTAACACTAATAAATGTTATAATTTAATAATAAATATTATCTATTCATTAATCAAATAATACCTAAGTTTAACTCAAAGAAGATAAAGAAAATAAATAAAAAAAGCTTCACCAACATAGAAAAGGTTAGGGCGGATTGAGGAAAGGGCAGATTGAGATCCAATGAAATCTCGACCAGGCGACTGTCATCCAACACAAAAACAGTCAGAGAGGGGAAGAAGAGCAAAAATAGATCTCAAAGGGAGAACAAGAGAGCAGCAACGGAGGAGGTGGGAATTCACTTAAAATGATACAGAATAACACGGAAATGGTGTATAAACTGTCAAAAATGGGACAAGCACAATAAATGGTGAGAAATTAGGGTTAAGGGGTGGAAGGGTGGGAACCAAAACATTAGACCTCTCAGGGCAAAGGCTCTGTTAAACATTAGAGCTCCAAAAGGAGGAGAAACATGTGCATCACCTTCGTGGTTAAATAGTTATATAAAAACTCGAATAGAAAATAAAAATCAATTCAAAGCAGCGTCAAATACACAAACAGATAAAAAGAAAGACAGAGAGATGATCGTCAGGGGCAGATGTGTTACCAGTGTGTGTGGCAAAAATGATGGCCGACTCTTAGGGCGACCGACGGGGGCAGCTTCATCATCATTTAGCCTAGCGATGAGAGAAAAAGGATGCTCTTCCAATCATCCTGAACCCGAAATCCCCACAACCTCGTTGCTGTTGGTGCTGCCTAATCCCATTGTTGAATCCCCATTTCATTGATTTTTTTCTTGGGCCCTTGTTAAGTAACGACCCGACTAGTGAGCTTTTGAACCGAACCATGGTTAACTCGAACTCAGCTCGTTATCTTGAATGAGCCAGGTCTCGATCTCGAATTCGATTCGAGATTGAGTAACTGAGTTGAACTGAGCCGAGCTCGTGCTGCTCACGAACTGGCTCAGTTTGATGCCACCCCTACGCATAGTTACAAGACCGGTCATCTCCAACTTAGTTAGTGTTATTAGCCAATTTATGAATCAACAACAACAACCTCATTGGTTGGCATTAGAAATAATTCTTCATATCTTAAGAAAAATCCAGGTGAAGGAATTCCTATTTTGATTGGGTTGGTTCTTTTGATGATCAGGATATTGCACCACTATTGAAGGCAACTTGGTCACTTGGAAAAATAAAAAACTAGCTCAATCCAGTGTTGAAACAAAATATAGGGTCATAGAATATGTAGTAAGTGAACTGTTGTGGCTTAGATCTTTATTGACAAAACTTATTTTTTCAATAACCGACCCCATTTAACTTCATTGTGACAACGAAGTGGCCATTCATATTGTCGCTAGTTCAGTCTTCCAAGAAAGAACAAAGCATATCAAAATTTATTGCCAATTTTATTCAAGAGAAGCTATAATTTGGTGTCATATCTATGCAATATATTCCATCCCGTAATTAGCTAGTAGACATTTTCACAAAAACTATTTCAATGGGACCCCTTGGTACTACTTTCACAAAACTTGGTATATTTGATATTTTTGTACTAGAGGGGGAGTGTTGAAGAAACACTAAATGACATATCTTGTCATTAAGGGATTGAGTAGCATACCTTGTAACTACTAAATGTTTTAAATTATTTTCGTATTTATCATGTATTATGGTTTCTACCCTTGGTGATAATTAAGACATCATGGGGAGGAGAGGCTCATACTCGAGCTCTCCTTGTGTGGTTCAAAACCATCACTCAAGCTCCCTCGCTCTCCTTCTATGCTCTTCTTTCTCTCCTTTTTCCTTCTTATTCTTCTTACCTCTTCTTCACCTAAACTCCAGCTCTTTCAATCATGAAATCCTAGAATCTAACAACCTCCAAGAAAATAATTATTGGTGAGGTGAAGTTAAATAAATTTGGATTTGAGACTGTCAGAGGAGAATGGGTCTCCAAACATCAAAAAGAAAAATGATCTGCTACGATGATATCAGTGGATGAAGAGAGTGAAGATGAGGAACAACGAGACAGCTATGCCTTTGTGAAAAGAAAACAAATGGGAGAATCCTCGAGTTTAGATTGTCTCAAAAACTAAAAGATAGTTGGAATAGATTAAGGGAGAATTTAAGGAGATTCGTGCAACTCAATGGAGGACCAAAGAGGTCATCTCAGAACCCAAGGACCTTCTCTATAGCATACCTGCACTCTTACAACCCCCTCCATCTTCACCTTAGGCATAAATCTTGGCTTTTGTTTAGGGCACTATGTTTTTTTACCTTTTTTTCCTTTATGATCTTTTTGTGTCTGTATGACACCACTCCTTGTATGGTTTTATTTCTTTGTACTAAGTTTGGAACTCAATGAAATATATTTTTCTCTTTTTCATTTTCTCATTGTGGTTTATATTTATTCCTTTTTAATGAGTGACAAAAACGGGGAGAAGAAATGTGTGCATATCATAAGGGGCAAGCCTACCACTATAATAGTCAAATCATGCATATATTGAGAGGAAGCTTTTCTTTTGTCATTTTTATATAATCTAAAGTTTCGTCATTGTAAAAGAGGGGGAGATTGATTTAGTGTTTACATTTTTGGAAAAGATAAATAATTCATTGACTTTTTTAATTTGAGTACATAGAATCGTAATAAAGTTAAAATACCCAAGTCCCAATTATGCCTAGAAATAATACTCTTAATTATATCCAACCTAAACAATAACTAAAGATAACTAGAATAACTAAAACATCCTTTAAGAGAGTCATTCTTGTGAAACTTCCTCATTGGATTCATGTTTGATTCCACCATATTAATTCTCCTTCTTTAATATTTTTTTTATTAGAGTCATGTAAGACTCTTCCATACCTATTCTTCAACACTTCCCTTCAAAATGGAGTTTGTAACTTTAGTCTGTCTTCAATCTTGTCTTCTATAATTCTCATCAGTTTGTAACTTCCAAGAAAAAATATTTTTGATCTGCAATCCTAGTCTTTGTTGGAAGATGGGCTCAAGCCCATAAGCTCAAGGCAAGAAACTCACACGTCAAAGGAGTTGCATATGTGTGAAATATGATATTTCACTTAAAGATGGCATAGAGGTGTAAATATATATTTTTTTTATGTCTTTTATTTCATCAAGTTGTAGCCCTAAGGGCATTGTAAAGACTATAAATAAAGGCATTGGCTAAGAGGTGCATTGAAGCACTCTCTTCGCTTTCCACAAATTCGTCCAACCCTCATTTTCACTTTGACGCAAACCTCTTCTCCCTTAATCCAAACTCTCTCCTTCCAAGTCCTTCTTCTTCTCCTCTCCTTCTGTCTTCTTCTTCTTCTTCCTCGTTGATCTAAAGTTCCTTTCATGAGATCCTAAATTCTACATTGTATCAGACCAAGGAGTTTAGGATCCCTATTGATGAAGTTATTATGGAATCTGTTCAAGAAGTTGTAAAAGAAGGAGTTCAGTCATGAAGAGTTATCTTCTTATTTACATTTTGTTTTATTTCCTTATTTACATACTCCTCTTTACTGTTTTTCTACTTCTTGAACTTTGAATCACATCAAGTCAAGATAAATCTTTATATGTTGTGAAGATTTATTTTTATGACTAAATTGATGTTATAATCTTGATCTTCTTGTAAATCAATTACAAGCGTGATCAAAATCATTTGTTGTTTGTGTCTTATTAAGATTGATGGTTGAGATTCAATTACCTTTTATGTAACTTGGATCAATCTCATTTGAGGTAGAATTCAGCACATGTTGCTGTAACTTCTCCTATTTAATGTTGCTCATGGGTTTGTGTTATGTTGTTGGATGCCCATTATATGTTTGGTGAAATTCTAGCAGTCATTTACCCTTTGTGATTTCTTTTGAACTTCAATAATTGAATTTTTTTACTTTGAAGTATCCCATGAGCTGAAGATAAATTTCTTCCAAGTATCTTTATTTGCCTTTAAATCGTCTCTAAATATTTTTTCTCTCTCTCGGTTTGTGTTGGAGTTTGGATTAACTCCTAATCAGTTGCATCTATCTTCTCCTCTTTGTTTTTAAGAATACAAGAGGAATTGAGTGATGACTAGATTTTATTCTCACTTGCTAAAGGCACAAATTTTTTGATAATTAGGTGCTTGCTCTCATGACGGAAATTGGTTTCTTGTTCTCTTTTTTGGTGACTGATTTGGTCCATGGGTTCGTCAAATTATATTGAGTAATTGTTATTTGAAGAAAGCCCCTTCCCTTGACCTCCACATTTGACTTGCCTCATCATGGAGAGTGGAGACAACAATAATAAGAGTGATATACTCCATATTACTACGATTTCACTAAAAGGTCTCTCCAATTACATGAGCTGGTCACAATCGGTCTGGAGGGTTCTTATTACTTGTGACCTCTTAAGCCACGTTATTAAATTTCTTCCTCCGATTGATGAAGAAGATGAGACCTACCACGAGTGGGTTAAAAATGATAACATGGTGATAAGTTGCCTCATCAATAGCATGGAAGAGCATGTGGCCAACAATGTGGTCCACTTGGAAACCGCCAAGGACATATGGGACATTTGTGCTAAACTTTACTCAAGTACTGTCTCATTACAAAAAGTATGTGATGTCTTACAAAATATGTTACATACTAAACATGGAGATAATATTCACGAATTTTTGGCCAATTTTCGGGGCCTTTTCCAAGAATGGAAAATAGCTTAGTCATACTCCACTGATATTATCGTTCAAGAATGACAACGAGAAACCTTGGCAGAAACTATTTGCTTATCGAATATTAAACCTTACCTTGAGGTTGCAAAAACTCAGATTCTAAGTTCTTCCGCTCTTCCATCCTTTGATGACATTAGTGCTACATTACTTCAGATACCTGATCCAATCCCTTCTTCTCCTATTGATGCCCCATCGGCGATGTTCTCCGGAAATCGGGGTACATCTTCATCATACCAAGGACGAGGCAGAAATATGAGAGGGGCTGAAAATAGAGGTGGTCAAACGGGTCCGAATAATTCCCGTATTGAGCCTTGACTTTGTACTTACTGTGGTGGTCAGAACCACCATGTGGCAACATGCTGGAAACTTTATGGCAAGCCTGATTGGGCCACGACTAACCCAGTCTCTATTAGCATTGAGAAACATGAAGATAAGGCTGAATCATCCTCCGAAAATGTGACTCTTACTGCTGAAGTCTATGTTGCATTTCAGAAAATGAAGTCCTTCATAGAATCCTCTATTTCCCCATCATCTACTGTTGCTACTACTATTGCCTCAGGTATGCTTTCTTCCTCTTCCTCTTGGATCATCGACTCCGGGGCCTCCGAACATCTATCAGATACATCCGAACATCTATCAGGTAACAAACACTTGTTGTAGTTCTTATCTCCTTGTCATCCTCAAAAATTCGTTGCTATTGCTAATGGTACCCAAACCAAGGTCCTTGGCAAAGGTTCCTCCTCTCTTACTTTATCTATTCCCCTTCAAGATCTTTTGTTTTTCCCTCAAATTCCTTTAAATTTTCTCTCGGTTAGTCAATTAACTAAACAATTAAATTGCTCTATCACCTTCTCACCATCCTCTTGTGTATTTCAGGATCTCACTACAAAGCAGGTGATTAGTCGCAGCCATGAAAAGGGGGGCTTGTACTACTTCACTCTTCCACCATTAGCAGCATTATCATCCACTACATCTGAGGCCCAACTATGGCACAACCGGCTTGGTCATCCGTCTACCCCTTCATTTCGTTCTTTGCTTTTGTCCTTAAAAGAACTTTCTAGTTTCAGTTGTGAGGTTTGTAAATTAAGTAAACATATTAGGAGTACATATTCTTCTTGTCTTACAACTATAAGTATTTCTCCTTTTGAGCTAATACATTCTGATGTATGGGGACTTTTGTTGATGATTTTACCCAAGTGACTTGGTTATATTTATTTAAAGAGCATTCAGAAATTCTTCCTTCGTTTAAAAATTTTCATGCTATGGTCTTGACACAATTTGGGAATAAAATTCAAATCCTAAGATCTAATAATGCTAAGAAATACATGTCTAATGAATTCAAATCATTTTGTGAGAGTAATGGGCTTATTCATCAAGCATCATGTGCTTGTACCCCTCAACAAAATGATGTTGCTGAAAGGAAGAATCACCATCTTCTTGAAGTTGCTCGAGGCCTCCTCTACTCCATGAAGGTACCCTATTTCTATTGGCCTCATGCTATACTTACGACATGCATTCTTATTAATAGGTTACTTTCATCAGTTCTTCATCATAAAACTCCTTACTCTGTGTTACTTAATGGTGAAGATCCTTTTTCTCTTCCTTTTAAAGTGTTTGGATGTACTTGTTTTGTTCATGTTACATCTCCACATAAAAATAAACATGATCCTCGGTTTATGAAGTGCATTTTTTTGGGGTACTCTCGCACCCAGAAAGGTTTATGTCTGTTACAATCCTACCCTTCGGAGGATGCTTATCTCTAGGGATGTGACTTTCTTTGAGTACATGATGTAGAATTTTAGTTACATCGGCTTTAATACCTCGCAAGCGTACGAATCGTTCATGTAATCTAGCAGTAAGCGAGGGTCATATCCACAGGGAGGATTGAATTCTGTGTATTCTTCAGTCAACTAGCCTAACCAAATATGATGAATTAATCTGAAGTAAACACTAATTATATCCTAAATTATCAAGCAATAATCTAATTAACTACTTGCACAACAGGAAACGTCAAGTCTGGATTTTACCGTGATTCGTGCCTCTCTCGAGCGCCACGTAACCACGAATCCGGATTCTCAATCCTTGCGTCTAGCCCCTCTCAGGCGCCTAGAGTTAATGACAAAGAGCGGATTACAATAGAATGCAGAGAATCAATTTCCTATTGTGATGATGCTAAAATTATCAACTCTGGATTTTACCGTGATTCATGCCTCTCTCGAGCGCCACGTAATCACGAATCCGATTTCTCAATCCTTGCGTCTATCACCTCTCGGGCGCATAGAGTGAAAGACAGAAATCGGATTAAAATACCAAAATCCAACCTCAATTATAATCCTACCCTAATTAGCTAATTTAATCAAATATCCAGAAAACAAATCTTAAATAAATATTAATTATCAAATCAGATTCAATTAACATTCAAAACCTAAGTTCAAACCATATAAAAACTAAATTCAATAATGATGAATTACTCCCCTTCTTCCTCCTCTCGCTCGGGCAGCAACTCGTTCTCACGGGTGCTGCAATTTCCAGAAATCAATGGCTTCAGGTTGGCAAGAGTGAGTGGTCGGATGTAGAGACGACGCCGGCGACGAAGGTTGGAAGCCGGCTGATGGAGGGAACGTCGGGCGAAGAATGAAACAGAGCTAAAGTTCTCTAACCGGCTCTCTCGAGTCTCGTTTGGAGTCAGAATAGCTCCGGGAATGGTCGAAAATACGTAACCGACGCCGGAGGATGGGCGGAAAGCGGAAGTTGCACCGGAGAAGCCCTCTCGGATCACTTCTCAGTCTGGCGAGCGACGACTGTCGAACTCACCTCGACAGAGACTCTCTCGAGCTCTCCTCGGGTTTGTTCTCGGTTGCAGGACAGCAGTGGACTGCGGTGGACGACGGTGGCGCGGCGGAAGGTATTGGCTCGGCGAACGACGGTGGGGAACTCCTCTCGGGTCCTCCCCTGTTTCTGGTAAAAAAAAACTCTGTTTTGGTCTCCGTTTCTATTTCTCTTCACGCTGCCTTCCCCCCCTTCGTTCGACGCTTCCCTTTCCTTTAAATATGATTTTTTTTATTTTAAAACGATTTGCCCTAGAAATTACCTCCATTTCACTAAGGGCATTTTGGTAAATATCTTCTTCTCCACCCAAATTCTCCTGAAATTCCATAATTGAATCTATAAAAAGCATTTCAGGAAGAAATAAGACTAAAAAATAATGAAATATAATTCAGGAGAGAGAAATATGCAATATCGACAGTGATTAATGCCAAATTCAATAAATGCTCATTTCATTTGAAAACCGATAAATAACCACCTATAACACAATTATAAAGGTTATTCTATTATAATTAACCTAGTTCTCATGTCAGAATATGGCATCTATCAGTACACCTCCTTCTACTCCTTCCATGATGCTCCTCCAAGATGGACTTTTCCTTCTACCACTCCTTGTCCGCTTGTGCCTTTCAATCTTGAAATTAACCCAATCCTGATGCACCGTCCGTACCTTCACCTGTGGAGTTGTCGAATCCACCAGTGGTAAGTCCTTTTCCTCCTATGTATGGGCATGAATTTGATACTCAACCTATTGCTTTAAGAAAGGAACGTCGTTCTTGTACTATTTCGCATCCTATCTCAAATTTTATGTCTCACTATTGCTTGTCTTCTGAGTGTTTTCAGTTCCTTGTGTCTCTTTCTTCTACTTCCATTCCACAGTCGTATCAGGAGGCTCTGAGGCATCCAGGATGGAAGGCCGCTATGGATGAAGAAATGCACGCCTTATATGAAAACCAAACCTGGTCCTTAACATTACTCCCAAAAGGTAAAAGACCGGTTGGTTGTAGATGGGTGTTTTTGGTAAAACATAATCCAGATGGATCGGTTGCTCGTCTTAAAACTTGACTCGTTGCTAAGGGCTATACTCAGTGCTATGGGATAGATTATGAGGAGACCTTCTCTCTTATTGCAAAATTGAATTCGGTGCGCATCATCTTATCTATTGCTGCTAACTCATCATGGCATGTCTATCAATTGGATGTTAAAAATGCCTTTTTACATGGTGATATAAGTGAGAAAAGTTATATGGTTCAACCACCTGGTTATGTGGTTGAGAGGGAGTCAGTATGCCGATTAAAAAAATCTTTATATGGGCTTAATCAGTCCCCTCGGGCTTGGTTTGATAAATTTAGTCAAACACTTCTACGGTTTGGTTTTCATCGGTGCTCGGTTGATCATTCCGTATATTATAAAGATAATGTCAAAGGGAAAATATTATTGGTCGTATATGTTAATGATATTATCTTAACCGGTAATGATGCTCTGAGCATACAAGAGGGAAAGAAGATGATATGTCAGGAATTCAAGACTAAAGATCTTGGTATGCTTAAATATTTTTTGGGTGTAGAAGTTCTTCAATCCAAACATGGGGATAATATTGTCTCAGAGGAAATATGTCTTGGATCTCCTTGAAGAAACAAGAATGAAGGGTTGTCGACTAGTCGACACACCTATGGATACAAATGTAAAATTATGTGCCAAAAATGAAGAAGATATTGATATTGGCAAATATCAAAGACTCGTGGGAAAACTGATTTATCTCACGATAACTAGGCCAAGCATATCATATGTTGTAAGTATGGTGAGTCAATTCATGCACAAACCACAAATTACCCGCTGGCAGGCTTTAGAGAGAATATTACAATACCTAAAAGGAGCTCCAGGAAGAGGATTGATGTATAAAAAACATGGGCACTTCAACATAGAAGGCTTCTCAGATGCAGATTGGGCTGGATCACCTGATGATAGAAATTCTACATCAGGATATTGTACTCTGGTTGGAAGAAACTTGGTTACATGGAAAAGTAAAAAGTAAAATGTGGTTGCAAGATCTACTGCCAAGGCAGAATACAGAGCTATGGCCCATACCGTTAGTGAACTCTTATGGGTTAGGACCCTTCTTACCGAATTAGGTTTTTATAAAAAGGGTCCATGGGTCTGCATTGTGATAATCAAGCAGCCATTCATATTACTTCAAATCCAATTTTTTCATGAAAGAAGTAAAGATATTGAGGTTAATTGTCATTTTATACGGGAGAAGTTTCAAGTAGGAGTAATCTCTCTCAAACATGTGTCATCTCAAGAGCAAGTAGCTGATACTCTCACAAAACCCGTTACATCTAAAATCCTATCGTTTATATGTGGAAAGTTGGGTATTTATGATGTCTTTTCTCCTCCAGCTTGAGGGGGAGTGTTGGAAGATGGGCTCAAGCCCACAAGCTCAAGGCAAGAAACTCACACGTCAAAGGAGTTGCATATGTGTGAAATATGATACTTCACTTAAAGATGGCATAGAGGTATAAATATGTGTTCTTTTTATGTCTTTTATTTCATCAAGCTGTAGCCCCAAGGGCATTGTAAAGACTATAAATGAAGGCATTGGCTAAGAAGTAGTGCATTGAAGCACTCTCCTCTCTTTCCACAAATTCATCTAGCCCTCATTTTCTCTTTGACGCAAACCTCTTCTCCCTTAATCCAAACTCTCTCCTTCCACGTCTTTCTTCTCCTCTCCTTCTCTCTTCTTCTTCTTCTTCCTCGTTGATCTAAAGTTCCTTTCATGAGATCCTAAATTCTACAATCTTCAAGTTTCTTTGGCTAGAAAAAAAAATTTATTGATACAAAATCTTCTTCTTTTGTTCTTCCCCTTACTTGAATATTTTGGTTTCTTCAAATTTACCACAACATGTGAAATAAATAATCTCTTTCTTTGTACTTCTTCCTCTACTTCTTCCTCTCAAACAAGATATAAAAAGGACAACCCAACTTGGACAAAACAAATATGGGAGAGGTAAATTACTCTTACTCGTACGATAAAAATCCATATACCAAGTAAAACTATCAAAGTCTGGAAAAAAAACTCCATTCAATTTCAAAGGCGGAAAAAATGCCTGTTTTTTTTGTATAAAATCAAGACTACTCAGTTTTAAGGGTAGCTAAAAATAAATTACTACTTGAGTGAATAAAAGACTTGACTCACACTAGTTGTTGAGTGCACTCAAGTACTTTGTAGGTAGTGAGTTTGTAGGCATTGCTCCAAAGTGATAAAAATAAAATATGATTAATCGAAGAATTAGTAGACGAATACAAAGACAACAACACTTATACTTCAAACAAAAGGATGTGATAATGCTACACTCATACCTCCAAAAAAGAAGGAGGTACTCATCAATTCACTTGATTAATGAGAGTCACTTGTCTCGGTACAAAAAGAAAGGGACAAAGCAACTTAGAATAGAAAATTTCTACCATGCCTTCTGAAATTTTCTTAAAGGAATGAAGTAACACTAAGTAGTAGAATATTTTTACCACAATTGACCAAAATAATAGAAGCTTTTGCGAAAAATCATTTGACACATAAGTGTAGTTAAAGAATTTGAATAAGAGAGCTTAGCCAATGAATCAATGGTAGCAAGTTAATAAAATAAAATAGAAAACTCTTATAGAAAAAAAATGTGAGAAATAGGCCCTCTTCTCCTTTGTTTCTCTTTTGAAACAACCTCAAACCCTAATCTAGGGTTTCATGAGGGAGTCAAGTTAATTTTGTCTAGCATTATTGGAGTTTTGAAAGACTTTTCTTCCATTTGGAGTGAACTTGTGACATACAAATTGAAGGTTACGGCTGGAAAGGAAAAAACAAACAAACAAACAAACTTTTTGCATGCATGGTACATGCAAAACAGGATTTTGATAGAGAGAAAAAAGACTATGATGTACATGCTTGTAAATTGATGAGGAATAAAATTAAACAAAACTATGGAGCCTAAAATTTATGTATGCAAAAGAACAACAACCAGAATTCAAACACAAAGAGTTATCTTTGAGGCAGTAGCTCAAAATTCTGATTTCCGCTAGCAATAATCTCCTAGTATAACTTTTGAGTCTTTCGATATTAACATCTTTGTTTGAAAATATCAAATTGAGAAATAGTTTATTGGGTTAGGAACTAGACTCACGAAGTTTTCTTCACATATATAATTCTACATATAAAGCCTGGTTCTTGATGGAATAAAATGTTTCAAAAATGAAATCTTTTGCTATTGCTCAAACTTTTCTTACTGCTTTACTTTTGCTACTTTAGATGTCGATTTCTCTCTATAAAAACTTTGATTGTAAAAAAAAAAAAATTGTTAAAATTATACTAAAAGACCTTTCCATCAATATATAATGTATCATATGAAAATTGTAGTGTGGAGGTGTTAACTCCAAAGAAAATGGGTAATAAGATAGGAAAACATTAATGAGGAAGAAAAAAGTAGAATGCAAACCTAAACTAATAGGATATAGATAAGAAAATGACCACATTATCTTTGTGGGTTGACTGAGTCAACTAATAGAACCTACTTTGGTACCATGTTGAATTTCTAGAAAAGAGAAATAATTCATTTACTTGTTTAATTTGAGTACATTAGGCTTCTATTTATAATAGAGAAAATACATATAATCATAATGAAATTAAACTACCCAAGCCCTAGTTACACTCAATATGATACTCCTAATTATATTCAAATTAAAAAAGAATTTAAATAACTAAAACTCCTTTAGACAAAGAATTAGGTTCTCTCAAATCCACAAATATGGATTCCCTAGATTTGACAGTAACAACTTGAGCTTTTGGACTAATGATGAATATTAAGCATTTAAAGTGTAGAAAACACATTGTGCCTTGTAGTGACATTCATTCAAACTCTAAGGAAGAGCTATAAAAAATAACACAAGACCAAAGACCTCGAGCTCAAAAAGGAAAGTCAAGTCATCTTGAAGAATAAATTAAAAAGATAGAAACATGAAGATTGGAAGACCTAGAGTCTAAGCATAACAAAAAATCTCAAGAACTTTGGCCACGTGAAAGGATATCATCCAACTTTCAAAACTTGGATAAAGAATGAATTAGAATATTAGTGCATCAAATATTCTCTAAAACCATGTTTTAAATTATCATATAAATGTTTTAGACAAATCATAGATCAATTTTAAGTGTTTTCTTACACTTCTACTTAATTTTGAAAATATGCAAAAAGAATGATCAATCAATGTTTTTTGAGTTTGATCCCTCAATGTAAGAATGATTCATCATAGTTTTTGCTATAGATCGATCGTCTAGAATGTTACAAGGCAAGTTTATAAAGTAGGATCAATCAACTAGTGTTATTGATTTTTGTAAAATATTTGATAGATTATTGATCGCTGATTAGGTTAGGAAAGCACAAGAAATAGAGCCATTGGAAGGGATTTGTCTATTAATGTAACAAGAATGATCGATCAATAAAAAAAAAAATAGAGGTATTAGAGGTTATTGATTGATCAATGTTATCGAGCTGTCGAAGTTGACATTTTTAAAACATTCCACAACTTCTAGTTTTCAATCCTAGTCTATAAATATATATTTATACTAAGGAAACAAGTGTTGTGTTTTTTTCAGAATTTACAGAGTTGATAGCTCCTCCTCTCGCCCCCTCAACTCTAAGCAAACAATGATTGAGAAAAAATTGAAGAGAAAATTTGGTGGGAGAATAGACAGGAGAAATAAGTGGGAGAAATTGAATTGCTCATTGGATAATAGAGAAATAAATGGGAGAGAAAAACCGGTGAGGAAGCAATGAGAGAGAAAAAAACAAAGACTCAAAAAGAATTGGGTAACAGGGAAATGGAGTAGAAATCAGGATCAAAGGGAAAAATATTCAATGTATGGATCGGATAATCTCAAACTTGAAATTAAAATTATGTTGGAACACTAACTATAACATAACTCCTTCTGTTACAAGTTAGCCTCCCTCTCTTTGTTGTAAGTTGCTCTACTATAAGTCCATGCTCACCGTTGCTACCCACTTTGGCTACTAGTCGTCTCAAATTTTTGTCTCTATTTTCATTTCTGTTGTGAATGTTTTTGAATGGGGAAGATAAGCCAGCATGCCTCCATTTAGTCATGCGGGCATTTCCCTTAATTTGTTTATTAAACAATTATGAAGTTGGATTGCAGTTAGTTTATTAAACTCTAGTCCCAATGTTATTTTTTATTAATAGTTTGTTAATATTTTATTAGTCTAATTTTATATAATGTTAATTCATAGTTATTTGTTATATATATTTGTGTCACTTGATTTCATATTTTATTTTATTTTATTGATTGTTTATTAATGTTATATATGTTAATTGTTTAATTTATATAATTCATTTATTAATGTTTTACTTTTATTAATATTTATAAATATTTAAAATATAAAAAATTACTTTGATATTATTTAATTTTTATTATTAATAAAAAGAATATTTGTTGTGTGGGTTCCCTCCTATATGGAGGATGGCCCATGTGGGTCCATTAAGCCCACATGGAGAGAGGGTTTAGGCGCAGCTTATTTTAGGTTTACTAAAACCTAAATGATGTTGTCATCAGAAAAGAAGAGAGTGTGAAAGAAGGAGAAGACAAAGAGGTTGTCAAAACAGAGCATGCCATACATTTTTCATCAAACATTCCGATCGGCGTCGTCTGTGGCTCGATCGAGCTGAAATTTTGTAGACATGTTCATGACTCAAGGTTCTACAATCTGAACGGTACTGATCAGATTTAGAGTAGTCTTTCTAGTGTTTGTAGCCATAAATAGTACCACATCTTCTAGCACATTGTTTGGTTGCCAAGAAAGTATGTTTCTTGAGATTATTGTTGATTGTATGCCTCTAGTGTTATCTAGAGAGAACATTTGTGTACACACCATTGTTGATAGTAGAAGTTTTCACTGGACTAGGTCCTATGGTTTTTCCCTTTGCTTTGAAGGGTTTTCCACGTAAAAAAATTCTTGGCTCTTTGTGTGTTTGTGGTTTTTCTTTATTAAATTACTTCTCAACAAATTCACACAAAGTGGGAGAGTATTATTTCTGTTGTTTGATAATTGATTTGGTTATTCCAATTCACTGTTAATATTTCTCCCAACAAAGTGGTATCAAAGTGGCGTTATAGCCATTCAATACTTTATGTTGAATAATGGAAGCTAATTTGAGTAGAATGGTTACTTTGAATGGTTCTAATTATCATATTTGGAAAGGAAAAATGGAAGACCTTTTATTTGTGAAGGAATTTCATCTAACGTTGTTTGCTAGTGAGAAACTTGAAAATAAATTTGCTAGCCTAAGAGCTTGACCCGAGTTTTTATTGTCTCATTTGTCTTTTTGTTTTGAAAAGTGAAGAGTGTTGTTTTCTTCTCTTATTTCTTTTAAACAACTCTTCAATTTCATCAATCATTCCTAGTTTCCCTTTTGCTTATGCTTAGTGGATCTCATTAGGAGTGATGTTGTCTCTCCAAAATAGGTTTAAATTTTATTTTCTTAGAAAGGTCTTTCTAGAACTGAGAATATAAAAAAGGTTGGGTCATCTGGAGGCTCCCTAAGGGGGGGTTAGTCCACAATGAACTTGAATTGAAGTGAAGAATTGAATTGAACTTAAATGAATTGATTCAACTTCAGCTCATCCTTGGGTGTTAGTGTAAACGAGTACAAGTGCACTAGAAAACAGATTCTAGTGTTAGTACCCCCAAATGAAAAGTATGACATAAAGAAGAGAATGAGTAACCTTTTATAATATACTTAAATAGAACATATACCTAAACAGATAATTAACCAAAATAAACATGGTTACTACACTTATAAGTGATTTAACGTGTTGTATTAAAATATATTAATATCCTAATTAATGAAAAATTATATTATATTACTTAATGATTATAGTTTATTATAAATTAAAACAATAATTACGTGTGATTATAAAAAAGTATTAAAAATTAATTAAAAAAGTAAAAAATAACATAAGCAAATATAATAAATAAATAAATTATTTTGTAATAACATAAGATATATTTTAACATTAAAACTCACTTTTTAATAAAAAAATACATAATAAATAAATAAATATGTTAATTTATCAATAACATAATATATATTTTTAAGTATTATTAATTAATAATATATTGACACAAAATGTAAAACCAATGGTTTAATTAATTATAGCAATTGGATAATTAAACCAATTAGTGATTACAATTTATTATAAATTAATATACTAATTACGTGTGACTAGAATAAATTATTTAAAATAAATAAAAAAATTAAAAATAACTTAAGCGAATATAATAAATAAATAATTATTTTGTAATGACAGAAGACATATTTTAACATTAAAACTCACTATTTTAATACAAAATAAAAATACATAATAAATAAATAAATATACTAATTTATCAATAACATAATATATATTTTTACGTATTATTAATTAATAATATATTAACACAAAATGTAAATCGAGTGGTTTAATTAATTCTAGTAATTGGATAATTAAACTAATTAATGATCAAAGTTTATTATAAATTAATATACTAATTACGTGTGAGTAGAATAAATTTTAAAAAAGTAAAAAATAAAAGTCGTCGTCGTCGTCGAAGAGCCTTGTTGCGAAAGAGCCCTTCGATTTCGGATTTCCCAGGTGGCTTTGAGACTTTCGAAATCGCTGCAAAATTCTGTTACGGCGTGAAGATCGACCTCACGACAACAAATGTTGCTCTGCGCCGGCGAGGTTCCTGTTCCAATCCGTTCTCCGAAGCATCATAGACTCTGTAAGAACCCTAAAATCCTGCGAAGCGCCGATGTCGATGGCAGAAACCCTAGGCATTGCACAACGAGAGAGATAGGATGAATGAAAATGGAGCGAACGGAGAAAGCAAATTACGAAAACGAGAGATGATGAGAGAAAGCAAAGAGAGCAAAGAGAGCAAAGACGAGAGGAAGAAATGGGGCGAAATAAATCGTCGGGAGACGAAGGCCGAGGGAGAGGGAAAGGGAGAGGAAAAACGGAAATGGGGAGAAATTTTTCCTTTTGGAGGGAGGAAGAAGCAACGCGCGTCGCGTGCTACAAGTGGTTGATTCGAAAAATCGGGCTAAATCCAAATTCCCCGATTTTTGCCTGAGAGAATGAAGTGATATAATCAATTCATCTTACACTAACGATCCACTTCATTGTGGACTAACCCCCCAACCTCATTGTGTAAGTTTTATTTTCTTAGAAAGGTCTTTCTAGAACCGAGAATATAAAAAAGGTTGGGTCATCTGGAGGCTCCCTGATGGTTGTTTGATTGCTTGTTCGATTCATTTGAAGATTTTGAATAGTTATATTGAGTGTTATTAAGTTTAAGAAATATGTTTTTAAAAATATTTTTTTATGAATAAAGTAGGAGGAGTAGTTGGGGCCAAAAGACCAAAACAAACCGGTTTTTTCTAATTTGATCTCCCTTTGACCGAGTACAATTGTGGTTATCAAACTAGGCGATTTTTCAATTATAGTTTCCACCGCGCATATCTGATCGTATGCCTCCTTGTCCACAGCTGGTACAATACAGTATAAAAAGCATCGTATTCGTATCCTTCGTCCCAACGGAAATGTACGCTCGCCTGACCTCCCAACTCCTGCATCTTGCGGTACCTCTCCCCGGTGATTTCCTCCAGCGCTTGCTTCACCTTCGTGCCGTTGTCTGTATGTACAAACACGCCGATATCCGTCCATCTCAATACGTCTGAAAACGGCAGGTCCACCATCGAGCGTTCAGCAGCAATCATCACCGGCACGCACCCGGAACCTAACGCTTCTGCGACGCGAAATTTTCCGGAACCGTAGAAGAAAAGGCAGTACCTACTGCTGGCTAGCTTTTCTGCGTACGTCTGAGAGTCTAACGGCTTCGGTTCGCAGAGAAAGTCAGGATCTTTCCCCAATTCGATCAAGACAGAAGATGCGGAGTTGTCTACCTCTTCACAGTGGAAAAACCCGAGGAACTTCCGGTTTCCGGTAGGAGAAGGAAGATAACGGGAGATTGGGGGTAGGGTTAGGTCTTTATGAGGGATGAATTTACCCTCTGTTGCTGGGAAACAAGAGAGTAAGATCGAGTTCTTCCTCAACTCGACGAGATTTCGATCAGATTCGACGCCGATTCCGTTACAGGAGAGGAAGAAATGGTCGGCTCCGAGGGTCTGGTTCCAGAAAGGGAAGTCCTGTCGGAGATTGCGGATCAAACGAGCGATTGACCTCGGATTTTGGGATGGGAGAGACAAATAAAAGAGGTGAGCGAGGTTGGGATCCGAAGTCAAGAAAGGGGACCTGAGGAGATAATTATGGAAGAGACTTTCGACTTTGGTTGAGAACGTTTGATTTTTGTGAGCCTCGTAGACGAAAATTTTGAAGTTCCCGAGCATTTGACGGTAATTTGAGAGGAAAACCACGGGTGAGTGATAGGGAGAGGCAGCAACCAAGACCTTTTCCGATGAAGGAATCGTTGACAGAAAGAGAAAGACGGAGACAAGAAGTGAGAAGGTGGAGATCGCCATTAAGAAAACGAAGATGAAGAATGGAAACCCAAATGCTAACTAACGCTAACCAGCTCGGTGCAGAGGGAGAGTGAACGGCGCGGAAGGAGAAGGTGATTTTGTAATCTTTCCATCGTATGTAGGTAAGTCCGATAAGGCGCGCATTGGATCCGTAGTGTCGTTCAAAGTCTAGACTAGCCACGATACTGGGCTCATGGTTTTGGTTATCAAGCTCGACCACGAGCACAAAATCTTCTCCCCATCTCCCATCTTTCTTCCAAATAGATCAAAATATTCATCGCCTTGCTTCACATCTTGTGATATATGTATCAAGAGGCATGATCAAATATAAACTCAATTTCATGCAAAACTTAGGAAAATGACTTTCTTGATCAACTGCATCAAATATGAAACTCAATTTCATGCAAAACTTACGAAAATGAGTTTCTTGATCAACTGCATCAAATATGAAACTCAATTTCATGCAAAACTTACGAAAATGAGTTCCTTGATCAACTGCGTTGTTGCGATTTCGCACATAACACCCCTTACTCCCTTTCTTCCTCCTTCACACCCGCCCTTCCTCCCCTATGTCTAGTCATTCCTCATTTGTCGAGCGCTTATTTTCCTCTCCTTCGTCGAGCGCTTGCGTTCCTCTCCTTAGCCAAGTGCTTCTCTTTTTCTCCTTCATCGAGTGCTTCCCTTCCTCTCTTTCATCGAGCGCTACCTTGTTGTTCAGTGTCGTTCGTTGAATAAAGAGCTATGGCCCACAGAATTAGTGAGCTCTTATAAATCTGATCTCTTCTTACTAAATTGGGGTTCTATAAAGGTGATTCTATAGAATTATATTGTGACAACCAGGTGGTCATTTCATATCACCACAAACCTATTTTCCATTAGAAAACAAAACACATTAAGGTAAACTGCCATTTTATACGGGAGAAATTTCAGGTTGGTATCTTATCTCTTAGTCATATTTCATCACAAGGACAAGTGGCAAACATTCTTACCAAACCAGTCACATTCAAAATCTTAACCACTATATGCAGCAAACTAGGTATCTACAATATTTTCTCCCCACCAACTTGAGAGGGAGTGTTGAGGCATCATGGTAATATGCATCCCCACATAAGGGAGGTGGCATAAAAGTGTAAATGAGTACTTTCTCATAAGGATGACACAAAGATGTAATTATGTAAGATGATGTATGTCTATTTATATCTTTTTCCTTTTTAAAACTTGTAGCCCTACATACATTTTAGTCATTGTAGCACCCTCTCATAAACTATAAATAGAGGCTCAAGGTAAGGGATAGAGCATCAAGCCTTCCCCTCTTCTATCAAATTTGTCCCTAGCCTTTCTCTCTTCTCCCAAACTCTCTCAAGCTCCATCTCTCTTTAGCCTTCTCTCTTCTTCCCTCCTCTTCCTTCTTCCGTTTTTTTCTTCTCCTCTTCTTCTTCCTCTCCTCTCGCTCTCACCCTGTTCTCGAGGACCTTATCAAGGGATTTTGTTGAATTTATGGAAAGGAGAAAAACTTCATTGACTTAGTGTAATCCGAGTACATGAACCCCTATTTATAATAGAGGAAAGTAGTAGAGTCCAATTACAATTAAACTACCATTATCCCAATTATATCCAAACTCTAACACTTAAAGATAAGTCCTAGCATAATTAACTAACTCAACATAAATAGAAGACTAACATAACTAAAACACCTTTAAGCTAAGATTCTTTTGTGAGACATCCTTCTGTGAGACTCCTGTAAAACTCTACCATATTAATTTTGGCTCTGTGAGACTTCTTACTGTGAGAGTCTTGTAAGAGTCTTCCACATCTTCTCTTAAATAGTCCCCCTCAAGTTGGGAGGTAATGGCACTGAGTCCAACTTGAACCAAATAACATAGATATATTAATAAGCTCTTCCATCACAGTGTCCCAACACTAGGCACCTACTCTCAAAGGTAGAAATGGGTGATAAAACATAAGTTGAAATCCAACTCAAAGGATTTCGAATAAATATAGTGATAACAATCACTAAAGTGGGTAATGTCTGTCATTCACAAGACGACGATAAAAGACCCACAGGTACCAATATAAAATCTTAATGGACTTAAAACACCTATATAAATAAAAGGGACCAACCAAAGCATTACTTCAAAAGGGTTTGGCCAAAGGGGTAAGTGAGAGTCAAATAAAGGAAGGTAGGAGTAAGTCTGCCAAATAATAATAACATGACAATAGGAATCAAAAGAAGATAAGATGATGGGGCCACACTGTTCTTTATTTAAATCTTCATCAGAATAACCAATGCTGACAATAGTCAGTAACCGAGGAGTCCTTCTTCCATAATAATATCTTAGTCAAAGAGACACAATAGTAACAGCGGATATGGGCCAATGCCCAAATAACACGTACCAAATAATGAAATTCCTTAACAAGGACACATGAAATAATCCTTTGTGAGTCCATCCCTGAATAAGGAAGCTTTAATACTTCTGATATCAATATCTCCAAAACTATAGCTCAGAATCACAAACGATTTATTTATCAAATTTAAATTGATGGAAAAGAGAAAAACTTCATTGACTTGATGTAATCTGAGTACATGAACCCCAATTTATAATAGAGTAAAGTAATAGAGTCCAGTTGAAATTAAACTACCCTTGTCCCAATTATACCCAAACTCTAACACTTAAAGATAAGTCCTAACATACTTAAATAACTCAATATAAATAGACGACTAACATAACTAAAACACCTTTAAACTAAGACTCTTTAGTGAGACTCCTGTAAAACTTCACCATATTATTTCTTGCTCCACGAGACTTCTTATTGTGAGAGTCTTGTAAGAGCCTTCCATATCTTCTCATCAACAGATGCTAAATGCAACAAGTCTCAACAATACTCCATTCTTGGTTGTCTTCAAAAGGTTTATGACATATTTCAAGACATGTGCAACACAAAACATGAGAGTAATCTCCACGAATATCTTGCTCAATTTTGAGGCTTGCTTCAAGAATGGTTAGTAGTTCAAACATACTCATCCGATTTTTCTTCTCAAGTAAAACAAAGAGAAGACTTTGTGTCAGCCGTATGCCTTGCCAATCTACAATCCTATTTGGATGTTGCAAAAACTTAGGTATTAACCTCATCTGTGTTATGGTCCAGGGTTAAGTACCTATGTCTTCCGCTCCTAACAGGATGGTCTTTTGGGTAGTATTGGCTAGGTGTTTAACATTTGGTATCAGAGTGGGCTCCCACGTCGCGAGTTCGAATCCCGGAGGGGGTGACCTAACGGAGGGGCGACCTAAGTGGAGGGGGTGACCTAGAGGCCAGATTAAAATTACCGGTAGGCCATAGGAACTTAACCCGGGTCCAATCAGTGTCACTAGAGTGGGTTGTCATGGTTGTCAACTCGCAAAGGTGGGGTGTGATGTTTTGGTCCTGGTCCTGGGTTAAGTACCTATGTCTTCTACTCCTAACAGGCCGGTCTTTTGGGTAGTATTGGCTAGGTGCTTAACAATCTGCTAGACCTTCTTTTAATGATGTTTGTACAGTTGTGCTTAGGGTATTTGTCAAGGTATCCTCTTATTAGCCAGGTCAAGTAGAAAATTCTGCCATATACTCCCAAGGAAGGGAGAGTGGTAGCCAAGGAAGAGGACAAGGAAGAGGGGGTAAATCCTATGGTAGAGTTAGAAGAGGTGGTAGGGATTCAAACTATAATCCCTCCAACTATGGTCAAAATAGAAAGTGTACTTTTTCTTGCCTCAATAATCATTTGGTTGATAAGTGTTGGAATCTACATGAAAAATCAGATTGTTTCAAGGCCCATAAAGCCTCCACCTGTACTACACAAGTCAACCATGAAGTTCCCAATGGCCCGAAAAAATTCAAGACATTGTTAGAAGAATATTATGCTTTATTTCAAAAATTCAAAAATCTGATAATAGCCCTTAAAGATACCACTACAACTACTATTACTACTACAGGTGCATTTTCCTTTGTCTCACATTCTAGCCCTTCATCATGTATTATTTCAGGTGCCTCTGAACATCTCACTGGTTATATAAATACCTTGACAAATTTGTCTCCATGTACTTTGAATATGTATGTATCCATTGCAGATGGATCCCAAACAAAAATTCAGGGCACTAGTACATCAAACCTATCTCCTTCTCTTTTACTCAATAATGTTTTATCTGTGCCTCAATTTCCACTTAATCTTATGTTTATTAGTCAGTTAACCAAACGCTTTAACTGCTTTGTTACCTTTTTTCTATCTTATTATGTTTTTTAGGACATCAAGATGAAACAGGTGATTCGTCAAGGCTGTGAGAGAGGGGGTCTTTACCTTATGGATCCCACCATTTTAACTGCTATTACATTTACATAAAGAGAAGCACATCAATGGCACAACCGGCTAGGACACCCTTCCTTCCAAATTTTGAAGTCATTGGTTCCATCTGTTAGTTCCCTTTCTTGGTTATCATGTGAATTTGTGAGTTTAGGAAACATCATAAATGTACGTTTCAACCCAAGGAAATAATATTACTTCTAAACAGTTTACTTTAGTTCATTCCGATGTGTGGGGACTAGTTAATGTCCCAAATATCTCTCAAGCCAAGTAATTTTTTTATTTTTGTTGATGATTATACTAGAGTCACATGGTTATATTTAATGAAAGATAGATCTGAAGTTTTATTTTTTATTTTTAGTACTTTTTGTGCCATGGTGGACACTCGGTTTCAGAAAAAAAGTTCAAATATTTTGATATGACAATAAGGAGTATTTCTCCTCTCAATTTCAGACAATATGCCAAGAAAAAAGTATTATACACTAGTCTTTGTATGTTTATATCCCATAGTAGAATGGGGTGTCAAAAAAGAAAAGTAAAAATCTAGTTGAAGTTAGTCGGACAATCATGCTCTCTATGCATGCCCCTTAGTTTTATTTGCCATATGCGGTTCTTACCGCTTGTTTTTTAATTAGTCGAATGCCCTCCAGTGTTCTTCATGATAGGAGACCTTTTTCTACATTATTTCTAGATTCGTCGCTATTTTCATTACTACCACGTGTTTTGTTGTACATCCTTTGTTCACCAATTGGGCCCTCTACAAAACAAGTTCTCTCCCAAAGCGATTAAATGTATTTTCTTGGGGTACTCTAAAAATCAGAAAGGATATGTGTGCTAGTCTCTAGTCCTCAAGAAAACATTTATTTTCGTTGATGTTACATTCTTTGTGTAGAATTTAGGATCCCATGATATGAACCTTAACCAAAGTAAGAAGAAAAAGGAGAAGAGAGAGTGCCTACCAAGGAGGGAGAGAGCTTGGATGATTTTGAGAAAAAGAGGAGAGAGCTTGATGCCCTACCTCTTATCCAAGGGCCACTATTTATAGCTTTTTACAAGCCCTTAGGGCTACAACATTACAAGAAAAGAGACATAAAAGAGACAAGTAATTATGGCTTCATGCCATCTTTATGAGAAATCTTCTTATATGCCACCTCTTGGATGTGTGCGTTTTCTCACCTTGGACGTGTGGGCTTGAGCCCGTCTTCTAACACTTTGAAAATCAGCCCTACTTCTCAGCAAATTCTCCTCCTGGTTTTACACCCTCTGTAGGAATTCCCAAGTCAAATGTGTTTGTTGATCTCCATTTTCAGCATGATGAGCAACCTCATGAGGATCCTCCCTCACCTCCTGCCAACCACTCACCTATACAGTCTTCTGATGATCCTGAGGTAAATTATCTTCCCTTCTCTCCAGTTATGTTTGGTCCATCATATGACACTCATCCTATTGCTCTTTTCATAGAACCCCACACTACGACATGGCCATCATCCACATCACATCCTATTTCTTATTATGTATCCACTCATCAATTATCTTCACGTTGTGTTGTTTTTTTGTCAGCCATATCCTCTGCTCATGTTCCCAACAGTTATGAAGAGGCATGTATTGATCCACGATTGACAATGACCATGGATGATGAGATCCAAGCCATGCATAACAACTGTACTTGGGACTTGAGTACTCTTCTAACCTCTAAGAAAGTTTTTGGTTGCAAATGGGTGGTCACCTTGAAGTATAATCCAGAAGGCACTATCACCAGATATAAAGCATGGTTAGTTGCTAAGAGATATACTCAATCATATGGTATTGACTATGATGAGACATTTTCTCTAGTGGCAAAAATGAATCCTATTTGGTTTCTTATCTCTCTTGCGGTTAATTTCAAATGGAGTTTATATCAGTAGGATGTTAAAAATTCCTTCTTAAATGGTGACTTAATAGAAGAGGTGCTACAACCATTTGGTTATGTGGATGAGGGGAAGAAAGTCTACAAGTTAAAAAATGCTATCTATGAGCTCAAACAATCTCCATGGTGTTGGTTTGATAAGTTATTACAATTGTTACTCTGCTTTGGTTCAAGAGGTTTGAGAGTGATCATCAATATTCCCTAGAAACACCAACCGAGGGAAGATACTCAAGGCAGTTCATGTTGATGATATTGTTATCACCGGTAGTGATCATATTGGCATTCAAAAAGTCAAGGAAGATTTAAACAAAGAGTTCCTAACCAAAGATATAAGGCTTTTGAAATACTTCTTGGGAATAGAAGTCCTCCTGTCATGCTATGGATTTTTTTTATCACAAAGAAAATATGTTCTTGATCTATTACAAGATACATGGATGCTAATATGTAAGCTAGCTGATACACCGATGGAGCGTAATCTTAAGCTTTATACTAAAACAGGTAGTGATGTTGATGTTGGAAGTTCCAACGGTTAGTTGGTAAGTTGATCTAACTCATGACTACTAGACCTTATATATCTTATTCAGTAAGTGTTATAATTCAATTCATGTATAAACCCCACTACTCTCATTGGGTGGCCTTGGAGATAATTCTTAGATACTTAAAGAAAAACCCTAGTCAAAGGTTATTATTCAAGAGCAATAGACACACTGAAATAGAAGCTTTTGCTGATGCAGACTGATTAGATTCTCTTTACGATAGAAAATCCAGCTCTGGATATTGAACAATAGTTGGTGGAAACCTTGTCACATGGAGAAGCAAGAAACAAAGTATGGTGGCCAGATCAAATTCAAAAGAAAAATATAGGTCTATTGCACATGTTGTAAGTGAGTTAATATGGCTTAAAACCTTTATGACTGAACTTGGGTTCCGAGTAACTAAACCTATGCAGTTTCATTGTGATAATCAAGAAACCATTCATATTGCACCCAGTGTTTCATGAAAGAATAAAGCATATCGAGATAGATTGTCACTTTGTTCGAGAAAAATTACAAGCTGGTGTGATATCACAATATATCCCGTCCAAGAATCAACTAGCAGACATTTTTACAAAAACCGGTTGGTGCAAAGCCCCTTTCATAAACATGTTCCAAGTTGGGGACCTTTGATGTTTTTCGACCACCTTTAGAGGGAGTGTCGAAGGAAATAATGGCAATATGTAATTAAGTGAGAGAGTGGCATCATGATGTAATTATGTGTAAAGTCTCACATCATTCTTTTCCTTCATGTATTAGGGTTTACACTATCATATCTATAAATAAGGAACAAGGGATAGGGTTCATTAGGTTGTGCTCCTCTCTCTCTGTTGTCATCCCTCTTTGAGCCTCACTTGCTCTCTCCTCTCTATTGCTCTCTTTCTCTTCTTTCTTCTTCTTCCACTCACTTCTCTAAAACCCTAAGCCTTCTAAACATACAACCCTAGAATCTAACACACATATTAGTAGAATCTCGCAAGCATGGGTTATTGGACAATGAATACCAATAGAGGAACATCAATAATAAAAAAATCTCGTGTTTATTGTGGTGTATGAATTTATCTTGCTTTACTTGCATTTACATATATTTTATTTTGTACACACTTGTTTTGTAATTTTTAAAAACTCAATTCAACCATTCCCTCCACCACCCCCCCCCCCCCCCCCCCCCCCCCCTCCCCTCCTCCCAAGAAGCCACCTAGGCCTACAGAGTCACATTTAACTGTAGTAAAAAGAATTTTTAGGTACCTAAGAGGCATAATTCACTATGGGGGGGTTAGTCAACTTGACACAGGAGATGAACTTCAGCTGCATTACTCAGTTCATCTCCCGAGGTCGTTAGTGGAGCACCAGAATTCAAGTCATCTAGATGACTAAGATGATTTCAAATATCTCCATGGCTTAAGCGATCGCCGGGGTTCGAACCCTCGACGATTTTTTTCCCCCTCTCTCTGCCGCACCCTCTCTCTCGCTCTCTTCATTTTATTTTTTTCCGCCCTATCTCCCGCACACCCTTTATCATCTCCATGCAGCCCCGAGCTCTCTGCTCCCTCTCTCTTCTCCACCGTCTCTCTCTGGTCTCCATCTCTCTATGGCCTCCCTCTCTTCTCTCTCTCTCTCTTCTCCCTCTCTTCTCCCTTTCGGCCTCTCACTCCCTTCTCCCTCTAGCTATTCTCTTTTCTCCCAAAATACTTTCTGATTTCGTTCGATTTTCCCTATTTCGGTTTCAATTTTCTTTGATTTTGACATTTGGGCTTCGATTTCTTAATTTCTACTTCGATTCGGCATCGATTTCCCCATTCGGCTTTGATTTCACCCTTCGACTTCAGTTTTCCCAAATTTTAGGAGGTATGATTAAACCCTAATTTTTTTTCATTAAATTAGTGTTGTATTTGATTTAATTTTAGTTTTAGTGCTTTGTGCATAATTGTGGGATTTAGGGTTATGGTTTAGGGTCTAAATTCTTGATTAGGGTTAGGGTTTAGTGTTTTTAGGTTTGGTGCTCTGTATTTAAGGGTTAAGGATTTATGGTATTATTAGGGTTTAGGTTATGGAATTAGGGTTTAGGTTTTTTTTCAATTAGGTTTATTGGGTGATAGGGTTTAGTGTTTGGCACTTTTAGGGATTTTAAGATCTAGGGTTTTTTTTTAAGTTCTGGAATTAGGGTTTAGGGTTTTAAGGGTTTACTAGGGTTTTTTTTAAGGTTTTCGATTAGGGTTTAGTGTTTTAAGGGTTTAGAGTTTACGATGTTTAGTCCAGTTCAAACAAGGCTGAGTAGCCGGGTTTTAAGGGTTTATTAGGGTTTTTTAAGGTTTTCGATTAGGGTTTAGAGTTTACGGTGTTTAGTCCAGTTCGAACAAGGCTGAGTCGCCTACACGAGCGTCCATTTGCCAATGAAACCCGACCCCCATCACTGACGAGGTACAGTTCAAAGTGATTGTGAAGTCATATGGGGCTCTACCAGGGGTGTTCGGTGAATTTGGACTAAATGTGTTCGTGTTTTTGCATTGTTTTGTGAATCTTCAATGGAAATAGTTGATTAATTTTGGAAGTTTTTAGAATGTTGTTTAAAATTTTTGAAGTGTTATGGAATGTGTTTGCCATGTGGTGAGGAGATTCTGGTGTTATAAATATCCACCACGTGGTATTTTCTTATCTGTGGTTTTTGTTTTCATGACGGATAATGGTTACCTGATAAAGTTTTTTCCATGAGGATAATCTCGGATTTAGATTATAAATGGTTGTAAGAAGACAACCAAGTGCTCGATCATATGACATTTGGAGCTTCGAAGACAACAAAATGCTTTATCTCTTTTACTCGAGCAGGTAAATATAGGGAGCAAGTTGCCCAATGGGGTTTGGAAGCATGAGGTATATATGGAATATGTCAATAAGTTCAATGAAGACGCAATCAATAAAAAAACTTTTGAGCAGCTCAAGAATCGAACAAGATCATGGAAGAAAACACACCAAACGGTAATGAGTTGTCTCAACACAAGTGGATTCGATTGGGATGCAACCATACATCGAGTTACTCCGTGTCATTTTGTATGGCAAGACTACATTAAACTCAGTAAATCATGATGTACTGTAAAATATTTTGTATTGTTTCGCATTACAAGAATTCTATTCCAAGTCGTCTAAATGATGTTTTATTCTTGTAGGAGCATAAAGATGTTGAAAAGTATAGACAACAAGGCTGCCCCCTTTACGAAAAATTGGCTTTGGTAGTGGGAAACTCAATAGCCGTAGGCTCTGGTAGTACAACTCCTACAGATCTAGGTGATGAACTCATCCATGAGTCAGACCCTGTCCTGATGGACGAGCCCGAGAATGTTGTAGTTAGGGAAACTCCATTGTAATTCATTAGAGGAAATGATTCGAAACCAGAGCAATCTTGGAGAAGTAAAGGGTCATCTTCAAGTCATCATAGAAAGAGCAGCAAATTGCCCACTGATGATGGTAGTAAATTCATTAATGCAATTAACTGAATCTCTCAAGCATTGAATAGTGTTATGAAGCCTAACGAGGGCAATGTCGAAAAAGATTGTGTCAATGCCCTCAGGGAAATCCCGGACCTGTCGGACGACATGAAGTATGGCGCTCCTGAATGGTTGGATACGCCAAGTAAGAAGGCCATGTTTACGGCGATGACAGTGGAAGAGCCGGCCAGGTGGCTTATATATTGTGCAAGAAAATATTTGTAATGCATTTTAAGTACAATATCTTCTTTGGGAAGATTGTTATGTATTAAAGATGATGTTTGAATTATAACATTGCAAGACTTATCAGTATGGTCAAGTTTTTTATTTTATATTATTGTTGTGTTAATATATTATGTGGATAATATAGTGGATAAGTATGGATGTCGTCAATTAAGGATTTTCATTGTTATAAATATGATTGTTGAGTTTGGATGAATTGGTTATGATAGAAGATTGATGTTTATTTTTGTTTATGAGGAAGATTAAATTTGCAGATTTCCATGGCTATTATGACAGAAGAAGAAAGGGTTGAAACTTTTGTTGGATTGACATGTATTATTGTCGTCATAAGAAGATACTATCTATGTCATTGTGATAGACATGTACCATGTTCTTCTGTGATTAATGGTCCGTTGTATTTGCAAAAGGCATCAGACAAATCACCTATTAAATTTCAAAAAGTTTATAGGATGAATCAAATTGTATTTTGCAAATTGGAAAAAATACTAAATAGCAGAGGGTTTTTATTAGCCACAAAGACCATCTTAGTTGAAGAACAACTTGCCTATTTCCTCCTAATTGTTGGTCAACAACAAGCCTACAGTGTCACAGCAGAGATATTTGATAGATCGAACCGAACCATAAGTAAATATTGCAAGAAGGTGTTGGATGCTATTCTCAAACTTCACTCTGATTACATCAAACAGCCTTCAGAACGCACACACTCAAAGATTTTAAACAATTCAATGTTTTATCCATACTTCAAGGTAACATCACTTGCCCTCTAACTAAACAAATTTAGATTACTATACAAATTTAGTCAATATTAATTGAAATTATATAATTAGGATTTTATTGGGGCTATTGATGGAACGCATATCAAAGCGAACATCCCACTTGAAGAACAACAAAGGTTCTGGAACAAAAAGGGCTATCTCTCACAAATAGTGATGGCAGCATGGACATTTGACATGCAATTCACTTATGTACTAGCTGGATGGGAGAGATCAGCAGCAGATTCCTATGTACTGAAGGATGCATTAACTCACCGAAATAGACTATTTGTATCTGGAGGTAAATAATATATTTTTATGTAGTAATATTTTATCTATTTTATCTTTATTTATTTTATGTAGAATATAATTTTTATTGTAGGTAAATATTATCTAGTTGATGTTGGTTATGCAAATTTTCCAGGATTTTTGGCTCCATATCGAGGAACTCGGTATCATCTGCCAAAATTTAGAGATAATATTCCTAGGAATGAAAAATAATTATTCAACTGAAGACACTCGTCTTTTCGGAATACTATTGAGAGAACTTTTGGTGCTTTAAAAGCTCAATTTCAAATGTTGAAAGGCTCTCCTCCATTTTCTTTAAGATGCAGACAAAAATTTTCAATTCTTGTTGCATATTGCACAATTATATATGTGGAGAGGATCACAATGATATATTTGATTTGAAAGATGATGATTCGGATGACACTTCGGTGGAGGAGGTGATAGGGTCCAATTAGGTGCAACGGATGATACAAACAGTGATGATAGCGATGGTCTTGTGGAAGAGGATACCCAATCAACAAACTTTTGGAGGCAACATGCATTACAATCCACAAGAGCCGCACAATTTCGAGATGACATAGTGACTTGCATGTGGAATGATAACTGATGATTGTATCTTATTGTTTTTTAACATGTGTTGTTCTTATGTACTAAACTTGTAATTTGATGATTTTAATACTAAAGTCACGAACTGGTAATTAGAATAATCTTTCATACGTTATTAATGAAGTTGTATATTTATTTATATATTATTTTTATTAAATTTTTATTACTATATTAAACTAGATATTTATGTCTAGTAAATAAAAGATAGTTATAATATGCATTTGATCAATTAATTATTTTCGATTTTTGGGAAATATAATATTAATTAATACCACGTAAAAAATCCATCTTTTGTTATTAATAAAATAATTCTTTATTTTCTCATTATATTTATTTTTTAATTATTGTATTATATTAGTGATTTAATAGTGGTAATTAAGATATTGTTAAATCAAGTATTTGATCAATTATTTTGGTTTAATTAACCCATTTTTTATTTAATAAAATCAATGGTTTCAAATTTAATGGAAACTTATTATTAATTAATATTACGTACAAATATATAGTGTGTTAAAGTTATGATTAGATCAATTTCCCCTCTTAAATCATTCATTTTTAGGTTAAAGTATATCATATTCTATTAAAAAATTAATAACTACACTTATTACAATAGTTTTTGTTATTTATAATGTTATTTATTTATTAATTATAATTAATCATGCACGTATTTCATTGGCTCACGTAATTATTGTATTAATGCACAATAAAATGTAATCATTAAATAATTAATCATGTGCATATTTCATTGGCTCACCTAATTACTGTATTAATGCACAATATAATGCAATCATTATATAATATAATATATAATTCAATTAATGAATATATTAATATATTTTAATTAAACATTAAATTACTTATTCGTGTAGTAATAATGCATGTTTTACCTAATTTGGGGTTTAAGGATTATGTTTTAATTAAGTGTACTGTAAGGGTTTAGGGATTCTCTTATTTTTTATATTTTTCTCACGTTGGGGCACTAACACTGGAAACTATTTTCCAGCGCACATGAAGTCGTCTACACTAACACCAAGTGCATAGATGAAGTTCATATAGATGAATGAAATGAATTTGAATCAAGAGATGAAGATGAACTTCAAATTTCAGTTTTGTTGACTAACCCCCCTTACTATGATAGGTAATATTTTTTTACTTATGACATTGTATCTTCCCTCTACCTAGCATGCCCAAATCTTCTTTTGTGCTCTTCCCCTCCCGTATGAGTGCCTACAATGAGGGGGTTAGTCAACTTGAAGTCCAAGATGAAGATCATCCGCATGACGCCCTTCATCAGTTGAAGTCGGTAGTGGAGCGTAGATGACATTTCATCTGGCGGTCTTTCATCTCCACGTTTTAAAATCCTTCATCTCGTTGAAGGTCATTTTTTATCTTCTTCGAGAAGAAGGACGTGTGCGGCTTGGTTTTTTTTTTTCCCCTCTTTCCTCGCACCCCCCTTTCTCATGCGTCCTCATTTCCCTTTTTTCCTCCCTCTCTCCCGCACCCCCTCTCTCGTCTCCCTGCGCCTTTGATGCAGCTGCTCCCTCTCTTCTCTCGGACTCTCGTCTCCGACCTCCATCTTTGCTCCCTCACGTCTTCGGCCTCCGTCTCTCGGACTCGCACCCCCTCTCTCGTCTACGTACCTCCCTCTCTTCTCTCGGACTCGCTCTCCGTTTTTCTCTCTCGCTTCTCTCTCTCTCTTATCCCTCTCGACTCCCCTTTCTTCTCTCTCTTCTCCCTTTCAGCCTCCCACTCCCTTCTCTCTCTGGCTATTCTCCTTTCCCCCAAAAAACCTTCCGATTTTGTTCAATTTCGAAGATGAAGATGAAGATGAACTTGTCCACACTAACACCCTAATTCAAAATTTTCAAACATGAACTTGTCCATACTTACACCCACTTCGAAAATGATGCATGAGATGAAGATGAAGATCAAATTTCTAGTTTGTTGACTAACCCCCCTAATGTCTTCTTTATTGGTGACCAAAGCTTTTATCCTTAATCTACACCTTAATGTTTTATCAGTGGTTGATTCAAGAGCAATAGACACAATGAAATAGAAGCTTTTGCAGATGTAGACTGATTAGATTCTCTTTACGATAGAAAATCCACCTCTGGATATTGAACAATAGTTGGTGGCAACCTTGTCACATGGAGAAGCAAGAAACAAAGTATGGTGGCCAGATCAAATGCAAAAGCAAAATATAGGTCTATGGCACATGTTGTAAGTGAGTTATTATGGCTTAAAACCTTTATGATTGAACTTGGGTTCCGAGTAACTAAACCTATGCAGTTTCATTGTGATAATCAAGCAACCATTCATATTGCAACCCAGTGTTTCATGAAAGAACAAAGCATATCGAGATAGATTGTCACTTTGTTCAAGAAAAATTACAAGCTAGTGTGATATCACGATATATCCTGTCCAAGAATCAACTAGCAGACATTTTTACAAAAACCGGTTGGTGGAAAGCCCCTTTCATAAACATGTTCCAAGTTGGGGACCTTTGATGTTTTCCCACCACCTTTAGAGGGTGTTGAAGGAAATAATGGCAATATGTAATTAAGTGAGAGAGTGGCATCGTGATGTAATTATGTGTAAAGTCTCACATCATTCTTTTCCTTAATGTATTAGGGTTTACACTATCATATCTATAAATAAGGAACAAGGGATAGGGCTCATTAGGTTGTGCTCCTCTCTCTCTTTTCTCATCTCTCTTTGAGCCTCACTTTCTCTTTCCTCTCTGTAGCTCTCTTTCTCTTCTTTCTTCTTCTTCTTCCACTCACTTCTCTAAAACCCTAAGCCTTCTAAACATACAACCCTAGAATCTAACACACATTAGTGGAATCTCCTAAGCACGAATTATTGGACAATGAATACCAATAGAGGAACATCGATAATAAAAAAATCTTGTGTTTATTGTGGTGTATGAATTTATCTTGCTTTACTTGCATTTACAAATATTTTATTTTGTGCACACTTTTTTTGTAATTTTTAAAAACTCAATTCAACCATTCCCTCCAAGAAGCCACCTAGGCCTACAGAGTCACATTTAACTGTAGTAAAAATAATTTTTAGGTACCTAAGAGGCATCATTCACTATGGGGGGGTTAGTCAACTTGACACAGGAGATGAACTTCAGCCACATTACTCAGTTCATATCCTGAGGTTGTTAGTGGAGCACAAGAATTCAAGTCATCTAGATGACTAAGATGATTTAAAAAATCTTCTCCACGACCAAAGTGACAGAATTTGGTTTCCGCCCATATTTTTCATTCATCTGGATGAAGCGATCGCCAGGGTTTACACCCTCGATGATTTTTTTCCCCCTCTCTCGCTCTCTTCATTTCATTTTTTTCCCACCCTATCTCCCGCATCCCCTTTCTCATCTCCATGCGGCCCCCAAGATCTCTTCTCCACCGTCTCTCTCCGATCTCCATCTCCCTATGGCCTCTGTCTCTCACTGCGAACATCCTTTCGGCGTCCTTCTCTCCATCTCGAACTCGTTCTCCCGCTAAACCTCCAGCTCGTTTCGCCCTCTCTCTTATCCCTCTCGGCCTCCCTCTCTTCTCTCTCTCTCTCTCTCTCTCTCTCTCTTCTCCCTCTCTTCTCTCTTTCTGCCTCTCACTCCCTTCTCCCTCTTGCTATTCTCTTTTTCCCCAATACCTTCTGATTTTGTTCGATTTCCCCTATTTCGGTTCAATTTTCTTGGATTTTGACATTTGGGCTTCGATTTCTTAATTTTTACTTCGATTCGGCATCGATTTCCCCATTCGATTTTGATTTCACCCTTCGACTTCGATTTTCCCCAAATTTTAGAAGGTATGACTAAACCCTAATTTTTTTTCCATTAAATAAGTGTCGTATTTGATTTAATTTTAGTTTTAGTGCCTAATTTGGGGTTATTTGTGCATAATTGTGGGATTTAGGGTTATGGTTTAGGGTCTAAATTCTAGATTAGGGTTAGGGTTTAGTATTTTTAGGTTTGGTGCTCTGTATTTAAGGTTAAGTGTTTAGGGTTAAGGATTTATGGTATTGTTAGGGTTTAGGTTATGGAATTAGGGTTTAGGTTTTTTTTCAAAAAAAAATTTCAGTTTAGGTTTATTGGGTGATAGGGTTTAGGGTTTTTAAGATCTAGGGTTTTTTGTTTAAGTTTTGGAATTAGAGTTTAGCGTTTAGAATTTTAAGGGTTTAAGGTTTATTAGGGTTTTTTTAAGGTTTTCGATTACGGTTTAGAGTTTATAGTATTTAGTCCAGTTCAAACAAGGCTGAGTCGCCTACACGACCATCCATTTGCCAACGAAACCCGACCCCCATCACTGACGAGGTACAGTTCGTAGTGACTGTGAAGTCATATGGGGCTCTACTAAGAGTGTTCGGTGAATTTGGACTAGATGTGTTCATGTTTTTGCATTGTTTAGTGTATCTACAATGGAAATAGTTGACTAATTTTGGACGTTTTTAGAATGTTGTTTAAAAATTTTGAAGTGCTATGGAATGTTTTTGCCATATGATGAGGAGATTCTGGTGTTATAAATATCCACCACATGGTATTTTCTTATCTGTGGTTTTTGTTTCTGTGACGGGTAATGGTTATCTAATAAAGTTTTTTCCATGTAGACAATCTCGGATTTAGATTATAAATGGTTGTAAGAAGACAACCAAGTGCTCGATCATATGACATTTGTAGCTTCGAAGAAGACAACAAAATGCTCTATCTCTTTTAGTCGAGTAGGTAAATATAGGGAACAAGTTGCCCAATAGAGTTAGGAAGCATGAGGTATATATGGAATATGTTAATAAGTTTAATGAAGACGCAGTCAATAAAAAAACTGTTGAGCAGCTCAAGAATCGAGCAAAATCATAGAAGAAAACATATCAAACGGTAATGAGTTGTCTCAACACTAGTGGATTCGGTTGGGATGCAACCAATCATCTTGTTACTACAAGTCATTCTGTATGGCAAGACTACATTAAGGTCAGTAAATCATGATGTACTGTAAAATATTTTGTATTGTTTCGCATTACAAGAACTCTATTCCAAGTCATCTAAATGATGTTTTATTCTTGTAGGAGCATAAAGATGCTGAAAAGTATAGACAACAAGGCTGCCCCCTTTATGAAAAATTGGCTTTGGTAGTGGGAAACTCAATTGCCGTAGGGTCTGGTAGTACAACTCCTATAGATCTGGGCGATGAACTCATCCATGAGTAGGATCCTGTCCTGATGGACGAGTCCGAGAATGTTGAAGTAGTTAGGAAAACTCCATTGCAATTCATTAGCGGAAATGATTCGACAGTGGAGCAATCTTGGAGAAGTAAAGGGTCATCTTCAAGTTGTCATAGAAAGAGAAGCGAATTGCCCACTAATGACAGTAGTAAATTCATTGATGCAGTTAATCGAATCGGTCAAGCATTGAATAATGTTATGAACCCTAACGAGGGCGATGTCGAAAAATATTGTGTCAATACCCTCAGGGAAATCCCTGACCTGTCGGACGATATGAAGTATGGTGCTCCTGAATGGTTGGATACGCCAAGTAAGAAGGCCATGTTTACGGCGATGACAGTGGAAGAGCAGGTCGGGTGGCTTAAATATTGTGCAAGAAAATATTTGTAATAAGTTTTAAGAACAATATCTTCTTTGGGAAGATTGTTATGTATTAAAGATGATGTTTGCATTATAACATTGCAAGACTTATCAGTATGGTCAAGTTTCTTATTTTATATGATTGTTGTGTTAATATATTATGTTGATAATATGGTGGGTGAGTATGGATGTGGTCAATTAAGGATTTTCATTGCTATAAATATGATTGCTGAGTTTGGATGAATAGGTTATGATTGAAGATTGAAGTTTATTTTTGTTTATGACTTTTAGGAAGATTAAATTTGAAAATTTCCATGGTTATTATGACAGAAGAAGAAAGGGTTGCAACTTTTGTTGGATTGACATGTATTATTGTCGTCATAGGAAGATACTATCTATGTCATTGTGATAGACGTGTACCACATTCTTGTGGGATTAATGGTCCGTTGTATTTGCAAAAGGCATCAGACAAATCACTTATTAAATTTCAAAAAGTTTATAGGTGAATCAAATTTTATTTCGCAAATTGGAAAAAATACTAAATAGCAAAGGGTTTTTATTAGCCACAAATACCATCTCAGTAGAAGAACAACTTGCCTATTTCCTCCTAACTGTTGGTCAACAACAAGCCTATAATGTCACAGTAAAGATATTTGATAGATCGATATTTGATAGATCGAACTGGACCATAAGTAAATATTTCAACAAGGTGTTGGATGCTATTCTCAAACTTCACTCTGATTACATCAAACAGCCTTCAGAACGCACACACTCGAGGATTTTAAACAATTCAATGTTTTATCCATACTTCAAGGTAACATCACTTCCCCTCTAACTAAACAAATTTAGATTACTATAAAAATTTAGTCAATATTAATTGAAATTATATAATTAGGATTGTATTGGGGCTATTGATGGAATGCATATCAAAGCGAACATCCCACTTGAAGAACAACAAAGGTTCTAGAATAGAAAGGGTTATCTTTCACAAAATGTGATTGTAGTATGTACATTTGACATGCAATTCACTTATGTACTAGCTGGATGGGAGAGATCAGCAGTAGATTCTTGTGTACTAAAGGACGCATTGACTCGCCGAAATAGACTATTTGTATTTGAAGTTAAATAATATATTTTTATGTAGTAATATTTTATCTATTTTATCTTTATTTATTTTATGTAGAATATAATTTCTATTGTAGGTAAATATTATCTAGTTGATGCTGGTTATGCAAATTTTTCAGGATTTTTGGCTCCATATCAAGGAACTTGGTATCATCTGCAAGAATTTGGAGATAATATTCCTAGGAATGAAAAATAATTATTCAACTGTAGACACTCATCTTTGCAGAATACTTTTGAGAGAACTTTTGGTGCTTTAAAAACTCGATTTTAAATGTTGAAAGGCGCTCCTCCATTTTCTTTAAGATGCAGACAAAATTGTCATTGTTTGTTACATATTGCACAATTATATACGTGGAGAGGATTACAATGATATATTTGATTTGGAAGATGATGATTCGGATGACGACTTCGGTGGAGGAGGTGATAGGGTCCAATTAGGTGCAACGGATGACACCGACAGCGATGATAGTGATGGTCTTGTGGAAGAAGATACCCAATCAATAAGCTTTTGGAGGCAACGTGCATCAGAATCCACAAGAGCCGCACAATTTCGAGATGACATAACGACTTGCATGTGGAATGATAACTGATGATTGTATCCTATTGTTTTTTAACATGTATTGTTCTTATGAACTAAACTTGTAATTTGATGATTTTAATACTAAAGTCACAAACTGGTTATTAGAATAATTTTTCATACGTTATTAATGAAGTTGTATATTTATTTATATATTATTTTTATTAAATTTTATTACTATATTAAACTAGATATTTATGCCTGGTAAATAAAATATAGTTACAATACACATTTGATCAATTAATTATTTTCAATTTTGGGGAAATATATTATTAATTAATACCACATAAAAAAGTCATCTTCTGTTATTAATAAAATAATTCTTTATTTTCTCATTATATTTATTTTTTAATTATTGTATTATATTAGTGATTTAGTAGTGGTAATTAAGATATTGTTAAATCAAGCATTTGATCAATTATTTTGGTTTAATTAATCCATTTTTTATTTAATAAAATCAATGGTTTCAAATTTAACGGAAACTTATTATTAATTAATATTACGTACAAATTTATAGTGTGTTAAAGTTATGATTAGATCAATTTTCCCTCTTAAATCATTCATTTTTAGGTTAAAGTATATCATATGTTATTAAAAAATAATTACTATACTTATTACATTTGTTTTTGTTATTTATAATGTTATTTATTTATTTATTATAATTAATTATGTGCGTATTTCATTGGCTCACGTAATTACTATATTAATGCACAATAAAATGCAATCATTAAATAATTAATCATGTGTGTATTTCATTGGCTGGCGTAATTACTGTATTAATGCACAATATAATGCAATCATTAAATAATATAATATATAATTCAATTAATGAATATATTAATATATTTTAATTAAACATTAAATTACTTATTCGTGTAGTAATAATGCATGTTTTACCTAATTTGGGGTTTAAGGATTATGTTTTAATTAAGTGTACTGTAAGGGTTTAGGGATTCTCTTGTTTTTTATATTTTTCTCATGTTGGGGCACTAATACTGGAAACTGTTTTCCAGTGCACATGAAGTCGTCTACACTAACACCAAGTGCGAAGATGAAGTTCATGTAGATGAATGAAATGAATTTGAATTCCTCCCCCCCCCCCCCCCCCTTTTCCTCTACCTAGCATGCCCACATCTTCTTTTGAGCTCTTCCCCTCCCGTATGAGTCCCTACAATGTCTTCTTTATTGGTGACCAAAGCTTTTATCCTCTCTTAAAAGAACAATGTAGAAACTTCAAACTAAACCTAGAACAACTCTCTTAACACTTTTCCATGTTAAAGATGTGAAAGACCGAATTTCCTTTGTTTGTAAGTTTTGGAAATGATGTCAGTTTCAATTGCGCATCTTAGATTGATTGATTGAAATTTCAAAAATGGATTTTCAGAGTTAAAATGGGGGCAACTATTTGCATCGGAGCTTGTGAGTTTGAATGGTCTATTTTATGGATCTAGATTAGGTTATTCAGAATAACTAAGGGGGCGAAAGGTGTGTTGGATATCACCTCTAGATGGATAGAATTGTGGTTTACAGTTGTTGTTGAATCATCCTTCTTTGTCTATTTGAGAAATTAGAACCAAGAGCCTTCTGGTTTCTTTTTCATAGACTTGACATTTGGTGAGTTTGGACTTTTTTTTCTCTTCATGTATATATGGAGTGGTATTTTTTATCTTTGTTAAAATGTGTTGTTGTTTGAAGTTTTAATAAGTTTTTTGAGTATTCTGAGTGATTTGAAGTGGATTCTAATGTAGAATATAGATGTTATCTATCGAGAAGGATTTTGGGTAAAAGTTGTTTGGGGAGAAAATGATGGCTAAAAACCTTGAGTGTGAGAAGTGAAAAAGGAGAGAAGGAGAAAAAAGAAAGCCTCCTTAGAAAGAATAGTTTTTGTGGGAGGTTTCTCGAGTAGGTAGAAGACTGAGGGGGAAATTGGGGAATAGAACAAAGAAGGTTTTGTTTTGCTTTGGTCTATATGCTATCATATCACATGAAATAAAAAAGCTAATATCAGCTACCATGCCATAGAAAACAGTTTTTGCCAATGACTTTTCGAGTATTCATAGAAAAGTGAAAATAATTATTGTTTTAGGAACTAGACTCCAAGGGCTTGCATTGGAATGATAATGAAATTTACCGAAAAGATTATCTTCGTGCGCTTGACCTTTATGGAATTCAATAATGATTTACCCTTATAGAAGGATCAGTTTGAGATAAAACTTGTTGCTTGTAAAACTAGACTTGAATGTATGTCATTTGAGACGTGCATTGTATTACATATTTATAGTAGTAAAAAATCCCGAGAAAAGTTGGTTCTGATTTAAGATCCTTCCAACTTGAGTGAGAAAGAGAGTAAAGAAAGAGAGAGGATGTGGTTTGGAGTGGGGAGAGAAGACATTAAGAAATTACAAAGAGAGTAAAGAAAGAGAGAGGATGTGGTTTGGAGTTGGGAGAGAAGACATTAAGAAATTACACTAGTTTTTAGGATTTCAAGACTCCATTTACTCTTCCAGTTCATTCCATTAAATGGATGATTATAGCCTTTCAAATCTACATAACTCCCTCTAATGGTCCTACTTGGTCATTTCTACCTTAGACCTACCATATTAACTATTATTACCCCCCTCTTGATCTAAATTATCCTTTATATCTTTTCAAGTTTAGTCAATTCAAGCTCTAGGACAAATATAACACCAACATTCATTGGATGTTAATACAACTTGGAGCTGGTATTAAGGTTTACCTTCTTTTTGGTGTTTAAAATCTGAGGTAATTTTTTTGTCAAATGTTTGATTAGGTTGGTTGAATTAGTCATGCTGATTTTTTTTTTGTCTTTATTATTAGAATAATGGTAAGATTTCATGATCAAATTCTACTTATTTTTTTGGCCCATATTTTGGATTGGACTGTTGGTCCTTTTCTGAATATCTTTTGGTGCATCTACCATTCAAGACTCCCCTTCTTGGTGTAAAAAGTGGTCAAATTAGTGTTCTTGATTTTTTTGGAGTTAGAGCAATGGTGAGATTTCATGGTCAAATTGTAGTACTTTATGGCCCATATATTTGGGCTGGTCCATTTTTTAATAATTTTTCTTTCTTGGTGTCAAAACTAGTCTTTTGTGTTAGTTTTCAGAAATTTCATTAATACCTCTCCTATCAATGTCGTAGTTTTTTCTCATTAGTTCAGAGTAATGACTATAAATCCACTACTTATAAAGAATAAAATATGCCCTATATCTAGCTTGAATCAAGTGTTTTATTTTTTGTTACCCATGTGGTGATGTTTTTAAGTTATCCTTCAAATACCGAGTAGACCCTTTTCAACGCCCAAAAATTGGGCTTTGAAATTGAGTGAACCTAGGTTTCAAACTTGGACTGTTTTGATTGGTGTGTAGAATCTTATAATTTGGCCAGGAACGATGTTTCTTAGTTTTGTGCTAGTTGGGCTCCTTGAAAAAAGAAAGATTCTACTATGGGAGAAGTAGAATCATAAATACAAAGAAGAATTGTTGAAGAGCAATGAAGAATTTCACGAGTTGTCATAAAAAAATTCTATGTGACTAGCAATGAAGAATTCCATGAGTTGTGTAAAAAAAATTCATGTGACCAGTAATGAAGAACATCCAAGTAAGGGGGAGACTACAAGATGAATAATATGCATCATTCAGAGATTTTTTTTAGCCCAAAGTATTGAAGACAAATGAAGATTGAAGATTCAACACCATTTTTTTTTTTTTTTCTGGGCAAGCTGAAGTTATAAACTCTAGCTTGAGGGGGAGTGTTGAATAAGCAAATATGGAGGATTCTTATGTGATTCTTATGGTAAAGGAGTCTCTTAGTGAAAGAACTAATATTGTAAAGTCTTACATGAATCTCATGGAAGGCAGTCTCACCCAAGATGTCTTTAGTTCAATTAATTCTCTATTTATGAATTAGTTGTTTAATTGTTTTAGGGGTTATCTTTAAAGATTCTATTTGGGGTGTAAATAGGACATGGATAGTTTAATTTTACTTTTATTCTAGTTGTTGACTTTAGTATAAATAGAACACCAATGTACTTAATTACATCAATCAATGAATTCTATTACTCCCTAAAACTTTGACTTTATTATTATCTGTAAGCCACTTGCATCCATTTTACTAAATTTCCTCATATATCAAACTACCAAATGACCTTTATAATTGGCTATTAACATTGTAATTATGCATATGATAAATAGAAGAAGTATACATATGTTGTTGGTCCACCTTTTAGGAGGATACGGGCATAATGTGAGTTACCCTTAGATCATGGCTAGGATGTAGATGAATCTCTTTTACAATGGTGGATAATTTATAAAATTAAAAGAGTAGTGCCTCCATACTATAAAATTAAATTTAGTTATCTTCTTGTATACTAAATTTTTATTAATTAAATTGTTTAATATTTGGTTTTCAAGATAATATTAAGTTATATAACTTAATATTTAATAATATTCCAATTTTATTATTTGATTAATTTATATTTATAAATATATACATAATTTAAATAACATCAAACACAACTAATGATCAAATATTAAACTTAGTTAACATGTAACCAAGTAAGAAACATAGAATGTTAAATAATACATAACACATAGTTACATATTAAACTATTTATAATAGTTGTTTGATTCTAGGGTTCCATAAATAAAACTTCTAGAGTGCTTTTAGATGATAGTGTGGAAGAAGGGAAGAGAGAAGCTTGATGAAGTTATGGAAGGAGAGAGAGAGAGAGAGAGAGAAGCAAACAGAAAGAGAGCATGAATGTATGCTTGTGCAATGAGAGGTGAGAAAAAAAAGAGGATTTTGGTTAGGGGTATGTGTCTCCTTTGCTTCTATTTATAATAATCATAGCTAAAACAATTATAAGTATGCCATTAGGTTTGGAATAAGTAACATAGACAATGTGAAACATAATTACAATTATACCTCAATCTCTCCAATTCTCCAATACACCCCCTCAAACTGAAGCATATACATCATAAATGTTTAAGTTGGAATAAGTAGAATGAAGTACAGTAATTGGTTTTGTGAAGATATCGACAAATTGGTTTTAAAAAGGAGACATGTTCAAGACATATAATTCCAACTTGCAATTTCTCCTGGGTGAAGTAACAGTCAATCTCAATATATTTTATCCTTTCATGGAAAACTGGATGGGAGGCAATATGTAGAGCAACTTGGTTACACAATGAAACTTCACTAGGTATCATTATAGAATCCAAGCTCATAGAGTAAAAATCTTAAACCATAACATTTCACGAACTGCATGTACTACTTCCTGAGATTCTACCTCTATACTAGAACAAACAACGACATTCAGCTTCATATTTTTCTAAGTTACAAGGTTACCTCCAACTAAAGTTCAATAGCCCAAGGTAAAAATTTTGCCATCTAGGAAGCCAGCCTAATCAACATTTGTAAACCCTTCAATGTTAACATGTCCATAAAATTTATAAAAGACTTTGTCTAAGAGACTTTTTCAAATACAGAAGTAGTCTTGCCTAAGCTTGCCTGTGGGAAACTTGAGACCTATGCATATATTTACTGAAAACACTCACAACAAAGGAAATGTCAAGGTCTGGTTATAGTAAGATAAATCAACTTGCCTACCAGTCTTTCAAACTTTCCAACATCTACATCCTCTCCTAAACCAACATACAACTTCACCTTAGGATCCATTCATATTCACAGGCCACATCCCAACATGCTTGTTTCTTTGAGTACACCAAGTACATATTTTCTTTGAGATTAGATTATTTCATACTGGGACTGTAGTACCTCAATTCCAAGAAAACATTTAAGTTGTCCCAAATTCTTTGTCTAGAATGCTCTATGTTGCTGAATATCATCCAAATCACTTCTTGTCAAACAATATAATTTACATACAGTACAACAAGTATGATACATTTATTACTGTGTTACACAAACATAGAATGATCCATAATATACCTTTAAAACCCAACTTAACCATCACTTTGCCGAATTTATCAAACCATGCTCTAGCTGGATTGTTTAAGCCCACAAAAGGATTTCTTTGCTTTCATACTAGCTCCCCCTCAAGCACAAAGCTAGGTGATTGATCCATATAAACCTCTTCGTGGAGGTCTCCATTAAGAAAGACATTCTTGACATCAAATTGATTGAGAGACATTTAAAATTAGAAATAAGTGATAGAACGATACATATTGAAACGAGTTTAGCCACCAGAAAGCATGTGTCTTCATAATAGATACCATAATATTGGGTATATCTCTTTGCTACTAGTTTGGCTTCAAGTGTCGCAATACTACCATCGACATTATGTTTAACAACGAAGACCCACTTTAATCTTATTGTTTTATTTTCAGTTGGAACTAGCTCCAAGTCTGATTGTTATGAAATGTTATCATCTCTTCTTCCTTCGCGGCTCTCCAACTTGGATATTAAGGGCCTCTTGATGTGATTGAGGAAGAGACACATAGGAAACACCTATAAGAAAATTGCAACAACTGGAAGACACTTGATGGGAGGACATAAAATGGAAAATAGGATGGGAAGTTGAGGGTTGTTGAGTGTAAGTTCAAGGTTCTTTGCAAATGGTTATGGGTCTTATACCACAAGGAGGACCAAAAATAATTGGAGTAGAATAAAAAATAGAAGTACTAACCTCATAAGGATTTGTAGAGTCAACAAGAGGGTGGTCAGCTAGCATAGCAAAAGTCTCAAGTAGTGAATGATGAGCATGGAATGTTTTGTAGAGAATCCTCTACTGGCACCAAAGATTTGGTCATCCTTGTAGAAGAACGAAAACTATAAGGACCGCCCCTTGAGTCAATAATCCAAGGAGTAGCCTGGGACTTAGAGAACATACCTGTAACAGTGGTGGCAGCAGTGGCAAGAAAAGTGGAGCTACTGAATTGGAACATGCTTTTGTGTTTTTGAAGAACTTCAAAGTCTTCCTCTATTACACTTGTTTACTTTTAGATTCAACAATCCCCTAAGTTTTGGTTGCAACACTAGTAGAGGCTTGATTAGCAGTAGCCCATTCTGGCTTTCTATGTACTTTTTGGCAAGTCCCAACTAAATGATTAAGAGCCCCACAATAAGTACATACCTAGATCTGACTGTCTATCATTTGGATGGAGTTACCACTATTTTTGCTTCCTCTTCCTCTACCTTAGTCATTTCTTCCCTGACCTCTTTTGTTGACACCTCCTCCTCTACCTTAATTATACATGGCAAATGTCTCCATTGGCATTGTTGTAAGTATGCAGAGCATTTGTCTACATATATGATCAAAGGAAGGTAGTGAAATAGAGCTAAGAATCTAGGTCTTGACCACCTCAATGTATCGATTTAAGTTTGTAAGACATATGGCAGCCACCATGCCTCTTTGTGCTTCTCCTGAACTACAATATCAATAAAGACAAAATTATTCATGCAAATTCTCGCACTTTTTTTATTATACATGGTCTAAAAGACAACATATAACTTTTGCAAGTTGTCAGAACTGGAATATAATTTTGTACATGGTTTTTCAAATAATCTTTGCATATTCTAAGTGCAATACTGTTGATTTTCCAAATTCCATAGCCTTAAGATCTTTGGTAATGAAGAAGAGAAGGAAGAAGAAGAAGAATGGAGAAGAGAAAGAAGAAGAGGAAAGAGATAGGGAGAAAGAGAGACGTCCAAGGGGAGAGAGAGCACATGGGGAGAAACGAGGAGGGAGATTAGGGTTATCGATTTGTCCTAGCCCTCCTCCTTAAACTTTGTTTATTGAGGCCAAAAGTACCAATATTACAATTATACCTTTCACACTAGTAGGAGTGAATATGAGACAAAAACTACAAGATACTTACATCAATGACATCCCAACTTATTCATATCTTCCAACTCTCCCCCTCAAGCTAGGAGATAATGACAGTGATCCCAATTTGAAATAAATAAAATAGATGTAGTAATAATCTCCTCCATCACGGTGTCCCAAGGATAACTACGAAACCGGACACAAACTCTCAAAAGGTAGAAATGAGTGATAAAACATAAATCGAAACCAACCTCAAAGGATTTTGAACAAAAATGGTGATAATAATCGCTAAAGTGCGTAATGTTTGTCATGCAAAACACGACGATAAAAAAACCCAAGGGTACCAAATAAAAAATCACACTGGACTTAAAAACACCCATATATAAAACAAACCAATCATATCAACGCAACAAAAAGAGTAGCCCAAACAGGGCAAACGAGAGTCAAATAAATGATGGTAGGAGAAGGGCTACCAAATAATAAAAGGGGAATGGGTAATGAAAGGAAGATAAGGTGAAGAAGTCGGGAATATCATGTGCTTTATTTTTTGAGTAATTAAAATTCTTCATCATATGAAGTAATGAACCAATATCGACAACAATCAACAAATAATGAGCCCAAGGTAAGCAACCGAAGATTTCTTCTTCAATAATAATGTCTCAAAAAAAAAAACAATAGTAGCTGTGGTAATGAGCCAATACCCAAATAATGTATACCAAATATGCAGTTATATAGTAGTGGATCACCGATAACTAATGAAAGTCCTTACGAGTAATAAGCACACATAAAATAATCTGTAGCTAGTCCATCCTTGAATAAGGAAGTTGTGCATCAAGTAATAAGCTGGAACTGAGTATAAGCTGACGTATAACTCCAAAACTAAACAACTTATGAAACTAAGCAGTGAAAGATCAAGTGAGACTTGTATTTGAAGGCCCATCAACGGTCTTTTGTGTAGTAGTAAGGGTGTGAATTGTTGTCACCAATACCTTAATCACTCCAAATTTATCATGGATCGCCTTAGCCAAGGGAGCAAGACAATTGGAAGTGCAGTTAAATACTCCCAAGGAGTAAAGTTCATAATCCAAAAACAGGTGCTGGAATCATCAATAAATCACCCAAAATTCCAAAAGCATGTGATGGAATTATCACTAAGCAGGTGAAACAAGGATAAGTACTTGACACCTTGAAGTATAAAAATCAGCAGTATGGAGCTGCAGTCGATGGCTGGTTAGAAGGAAGCATGAGATAGCAACAAATATGACAACAGCTAGTTCCTTTGCAACCTGGAATATCAACTCAATCAATTGGATTACACGTGCTTCTGTAACTGATTTACCAACAACAGCTGCTTCCCTTACCAAGGCACGCCCACCAAGTGGAATTTAACTCATTCAATGGCAACAAGGACGAAGAAGTAGATGAAAAGAAGCTAGAAAATGTAACTCAACAACAGATTGTAATCCTTGACGATCCCAAACAGACAGTAATCCAGCTAGATAAACGGCAACATGCTGAAGCCTGAATAACAACAACGTGTCTTCCAGGTTTAATCCAAAATGAGAAACAAACCTTAATCCAAAATATGGAAACGTCCAAACAGCAACAGAGATATATAAAGAAAACAAAATTTCTGCTGCTAATCGATGACTGCTGCAAATATTCTCAAAATAGAGAAGAGATCAGGTGAATAAGATTCTAGAATTCAATCGGAAACCATCCTGAAATTGCAGCAACTTGTCCTTCTAAATATAAACATGCATCTTGCTGTAATATTGCAATCTCAATTATGATAATTTGGAAATTGCATGGATCACCTCTGATAAAAAAAACAGAAACACCCAAATATCAACTTATACTGGAAGAGAAACTTTCTGGAATGAGAGCTGCATGCAAGCTTCAGAGTCTTCAATCTATATTAGGAAACTCCTTCAAAGAAGACGTGTTAAACTTCTTCTCTGTGTCTATCAAACAACTTCCCCTTTTTAAACACACTCATACCAATTCAAAAAAGTAATATCATGTAAAAATATATACACTGCTATATACGTCCTCACATTATAAGCAGCAAAATCATAATCTGCTATCTAGGAATCAAAATGCATACTTTCTTAAGCCTGTCTCAACGAGTACCAATGCCAGAAGATAGCAGTATCAACCCCAGAAAGGTTCCAAACTCATCAAGCTTTCACGTTGGGTTCACCGGAGACATCACCGGGAGTTTTTAATAAAATCCTCACAGGGAATAAAAATCTTTCTTTTGCTGCTTCTGAATCCAAATTCCTTGTCTTGTTCTGTTTTCTAGAGACAAAGAAGAGTTGTTGCTTCCCTTTCGTTTTTCAAACATGATTCAGAAAAAAAAAATATACCAATACCAGATGAAGCAGATGAAGTAGAAGCAGCCTTATCAATACCAGATCCAGTAGAGTTTACTCGATAAGTTCTAAATTGCAATAGTTTAAGAAATCGGTAAAATCAGCCTTGAACAGCATATGTATAGGCTAATTATCAATAAAAACTTCTAACATTTGTAGCTGTACATAACAATGATGTATTTAGAGCTTCAAATACGGAAGACATAAGGAAGAAAGCAAGAGAAATAACTTATCTCTCTGAATTGAATTCAACAACTCCACATCTCAAAAGACCAAACAACCCAAGCAGTCTTCTACTAAACCGAGCAGAAAAAAAGATGGAATCCTGAAAATCAGTCATTTCTCTGATACCATATTGATTTTCAGGATTCCGAAGCCTTAAAATTTTTGGTAATGAAGAAGAGAAAGAAGATGAAGAAGAAGAGAGAAGAGAAAGAAGAAGAGGAAAGAGAGGGAGAAAGAAACATGTCCAAGGAGAGAGAGAGAAAGCATGTGGGGAGAAATGAGGAGTAAGATTAGGGTTATGGAGTTGTCCTAACCATCTCCCTTAAGTTTTATTTATAGATGCTAAAAGTACCAATATTACAAGTATACCTTTCACCCTAGTAGGAGTGAATAAAAGACAAAAACCACAAGATAATTACATCAATAATAACAAACCTTAAATTCTAGACAACTTCCTTTTAGAGTCCTACTAGGTAATTTCTACTTTAGAGACCTACCCAACAAGGTAAATATTAACTTCACCTCTTAAATTAAATTACACTTTAACTTACTCCCTAATTTCCCTTAACCCACTCACACCTATTTTACTAAATTTTCTCTTACATCATATTACCAAACTATCCATGTACTTGGCTACTTATACTTAACCCTTCCTTGAGGAAACTTGATCTCGACGCTCAAATATAACCAATATTGTAGTTGTCATCTATTTTCACATGGGGGTACATGGTTTGAATTAAAAGAGAACTAAGTGGTACTCGAGTGATAGGCCACTAAGAGATATTAACAATGATTCTTGTGGTCAACAAAAAAAGATGCCAAGAAGTTACACAATCTCATGCACAAGGACTCTTGTAGCACCTTTTGTGTGCAAGGAGGAAAATTCAACGACTAATTTAGTTGGTTGATTGCCACTTGTTATCCCTGACAAGTTGATAGGTTGGGAGATCAAGACAAGAGATTAGTGGCTGGACACTATCATTTGATTTGTTGGCGGGTTAGTTATTAGGTGGAGACAGATATATGACCTCAAACGAGGGTGGAGTCAAGATCTCAAGTGGTGGTAGAGTCAAGAGATAATTGGTCCATGCACTTTGACAAATAAACTATTTTTTTTTTTTTTGTGTGTGTTGGAAAGTAGACACGAAATTCTTTCCTTCAATAAATAATTTTTAATATGAAAAGTTCAGTATAAAGGTGCAAACTCCATGAAAACAATAGGTATTGGGACAAGAAAGAAAGAAAAAAGATAATACGAACCCAAACTACTAGAGATGATAGATAAGAAAACGATCACATTATCTTTGTTGGTTGACTGAGTCAACTCACAAAACCCACTCTAATACCATGCTGAATTTTTGGAAAAGATAAATAGTTCACTAACTGGATATAGTTTTAAGTACAATGAGCTTCTAATGATTATAAAGGTAACAAGTAGAATCCAATTACAATTAAACTACCCTAATCCCAGTTACACCCAAAGTTAAACACTAAAAGATAAGTCTTAGAATAATTGATCAACTAAATATAAATAAAAGACTAACATAACTAAAATGTCCTTAATTGAGACTCTTCTATTAGACCTCCTCTTGAGAGACTCCTGTAAGACTCACCATATTAATATTGGCTTGTAAAACTTCTTACTGTGAGAGTCACATAAGATTCTTCGATATCTTCTCTTCAATAGTGAGAAATCTCTTTGTTGGTGCCCTAAAGTTGGACCATCACCTTTGAAATTGAACAAAGTTTGTTTCAGACTATGATCATTTGTATGGAGCCTTGTCGAATGGCTAGGAGTGTTTTTTCTTCTTTTGTCATTGTTTTGTGCAAGCTAGGTCTTTTAGTACAAAACAAAGAGATTCCCAACTTGAGGGGGAGAAGTAGAAAAAATACAAGAAAGAGGTAACCAACAAAGAAGAATTCCATGTGTTGTGGTAATCAAATTTTCTATGACTAGAATATCGAAGTAAGGGTGAGGGCAAGATGAGATAACAAGATGAAGACTACAACAAGATGTGAACAAGAAGAAGATGAATCAAAGCAAGGCAATCCAAATTTCTTTTTCAAGTCAAACAATATTAGAATTTCTTTTGAAGCACACAAGTTTCTTGACCAAGATTATTTGAAAAGTAAATTTACAAACACCAGCTTGAGAGAGAGCGTTTAAAAATACCCGAATGTGTAGGGGTGGCATGGCTAGTAAGTAAGGAGAACCTCTATAGGGATGACATAGAATTGTAATTATATAAGGTAGTGTATGTTTTCTTATGTCTTTTATCTTTTGAAGCATGTGACCCTAAGGACAATGTAGTCATTGTAAACACCTTCTGACAACTATAAATATAACCTCAAGGCACGGAATAGAGCATTCAAGCATCTTCCAATTAGGCTCAAATTCGTCCATACACATCTCTTTCCTTTCCTCTTCTTTCTCTCCCTTGGTTTCTTCTCTCCTCTCTCCCAAGAGCTAGAGTTTCATTCTTCTTTACTTCCTTTGAGATCTCTAGGGTCTATGTGTTGGCCCTAGAAATCAACAATATCCAACTAAATATGAAACAAATAATAAATAATTACAATATGAACATATAATTTAGCTAAAGCATAATATGTATCTAAAGTTTACTATAATACGAAACTAATAATGTACATAATATGAACATATAATTTAACTTAAGCATAATTGCAACAAGTAATAATTCAAAAATATGCATAATATGTGAAATGCTTGGTGAACTTTAGCTTAAACTGTTGAGGAGTTATGATAGAGAGTCATGTTGGTGTACACCTAGTCTCACCAACTTGAAATCTGGCATGGGTTTTATGTTTTTTGTATTCTATTAATTTTTTGGTGAAATTTAATCTAATTTTATCAATTTAATTTTTATTAGAATATGACTACTCATTTAAGAGATTTTAATTTATTAGTTTCGGGCAATGTTTGGGATACTATTCTTAAAAATAAATTACACAAGTGCTAAGATACTTGTATAACTCTTGAATTATCTTATAGGATTGTTTGGGACTCGAACATTTGTTTATTATTATTGGTGTTTTAGTTTGAGACGGTTGTCAATGAATCTCCTTGATTTTCTTAAGTGCTATATGAAAGGATTTTGTTCAAGTAAACCTAGGGGGGAGTGAATAGGTTAAATCTAATTTTTAAAATTTTAAAAAATTCATGCATTCATACAATCCGTGATTTTTATATTGGTTTAAAATTACTATTTTAAATTTCTACTTCCCTCCTAGGGAACTCTTGTTTTGAAGTTAAATTATCCACTATGATAAGCCAAATGACATCTACAACTTTTAACCACACTAGTTCCTGTATAGCACTTGCCTAACTCACCTTGGAACTTATGATCAATAGCTCTAAGTACAACTACCTAGACCCACAAAAGGATTTACAACAAAACAACAAGTCAGCCCACACAAATTGACTTAAGAGCAAGAAGATCTTGCTTTATGTTGAATTTAGGATCCCTTTTACTGACATCTCGAGCAAGGTGAGGGAGGGAGAAAAAGAAAGCTCTCGGGTAGAGAGGAGAGAAGAAGAAAAAGGGAAGAAAGACTTGAAGCAAAAAGAGAATTCTACATGAGAGAGAAGGGAGAACTACTTCCTTTGATGATTTAATTCCGAGTACAAGCTCCTCTATTTATAGTAGAGGAAAGTGGTAAAGTCCATGTACAATTAAACTTCCTTCTCCTAATTACATTCCTACTCTAACTCTTAAAGATAAGCCTATCATGATAAGATAACTCAACATAATTAGAAGTCTAACATAACTCTAACTCTAACTCTTCTTTAAGGACGTGACCATAGGCTGAAGATGCCAGCTCGTGGTTTATCTTTGTGGGTCCCACTTGATCTTCCAACTCATATGATAAAGATACCAGTTCGTGGTATATTTGTGTGTTCCACTTGATCTTCAAATCTTCCAACTCTTTCCAGCTCGTGCTTCTTATCTTTCAACTCATGCCAGCTTATGTGATGACTCCTCTTGGCTTCTCACGTCCCCATGGTAGGTCCCATTAGCTCATGCAACCGTGGTGGGTCCCACATTGTAACACTCCCCCTCAAGTTGGGGGTGAGAAAACATCATAAATGCCCAACTAGCAGCAGATGGTAAACAAAATTTTATGAGTGACTGGTTTGGTGAGAATGTTTGCAACTTGGCTCTATGAAGATATATGCTTGAGAGATAATATGACGGTTTGGAATTTTTCTCGTATGAAGTGGCAGTCTACTTCAATGTGCTTTGTTCTCTCATGGAAGACTGGATTTGATATGATATGTATGGTTGCTTGATTATCGCAATATAGATCAATAGGAGCTTCTTTATAGAATCTCAGTTCAGTGAGAAGATATTTGATCTATAGAAGCTCACTAATTGTGTGTGCCATGGCTCTATATTTTGTTTCTGCACTCGATCATGCAACCACATTCTACTTCTTGCTTCTCCATGTAACCAAGTTTCCTTCAACCATCGTATAATATCCTGAAGTAGATTTTCTGTCATCGGGAGATCTTAACCAGTTTGCATATGAGAATCCTTTGATGTTGAAGTGACCATGATTCTTATAGAGAAACCCTCTTCCTGGAGCTCCTTTCAAATATCGCAATATCCTTTCTAGTGTTTGCCAATGATTGAGTTATGGTTTGTGCATGTATTGACTCACCACACTTACTGCATATGATATATCTGGCCTTGTTACACAGAGATAAATGATTTTTCCTACTAGTGTTTGATATTTTCATATATCTACATCTTATCCAGTATCTGCACATAATTTTGTATTTGAGTCCATAGAGGTTTCTGTTGGTCTGCACCTCATCTTTCTTATCTCCTCTAGTAGATCAAGGATATACTTACTTTGGGATAGTACAATCCCATGTCAGGATTGTAGTACTTCAATACCCAAAATATATTTAAGTAATCCAAGATCTTTTGTCTTGAATTTGGCACATATCTTTTCTTTTGTTTCTTGGATGCCCTCAGATCACTACAGATTAAAATAATATCATCAACATATATTGCCAAAATCACCTTGCCTTTAGGTGTGTCTTTAATAAATATAGAGTGATCTCCAAAACATCTTTGAAATCCAACCCATATGAGGGCTTGGCTAAAATTTTCAAACCATGTACGCGGAGACTGTTTCAAACCATAAAGAGATTTCTTTAAGTGGCATACTGACTCCCCCTTAATCACAAAACTAGGTGGTTGTTTCATATAAATTTCTTCTTTGATTTCCCCATTAAGAAACACATTTTTCACATCAAGTTGATATACCTTCAAGGAAGAATTAGTAGCCAGCGATAATAAAACGCGTATCGAGTTCATTTTGGCCACTGGAGAGAAGGATTCCTCATAATCAATTCCATTAGATTGTGTATAGCCTTTAACAACGAGGTGATCCTTTAGCTGAGAAATGGACACATCCGGATTGTGTTTCACAGTAAACACCCATTTGCAACCAACATGTTTCTTATCTGATGGAAGAGGAACTAGATCCCATGTCTAATTTTCATAAAGTGCCTGCATTTCTTCGTTCATTGCCACCTTCCACCATGGATGTTTGAGAACCTCCTGATAGGACTGTGGGATTGATATGGAGGAGATAGAAGAAATAAATTGACAACATATAGGGGATAGATGATGGTGAGACACAAAATTTGATATGGGGTGAGAAGTAGAGGGCCTAGTGCAAGTTCTTGGTTATTTTCTCAAGGCAATGGGACGAGTATCATATTGAGGGCCAAAGCCATTGGAGAAGATGGACTTACCTCGGTGGGATCCGTAAACTCAGTAGGTGTGGTGTTAGCTAATGTGTTAGGGGGTTGAGTAGTTTCCGTATCACGGGGCACAACCGGTCGAGGAGAAGCTGGTATTGAAGAGAGACCCGGGGGAGCACTGTCAGAATAGAATGAAGAGTCTTCAAAAAATGTGACATCCTTGGACACAAGTAAATGTTGGAGAGTGGGATTATAGCAAACATAACCCTTTTGTGTACGAAAGAATCCTAAGAAGATACACTTGATAGAGTTGGGATCAAGTTTACTGTGTTTAGGGGAGGTAATATGAACAAAACATTGACACCCAAAGACTTTTAAAAGTAGTCATAAAGGATCATCATGTGGCAACAATAAAGAGTAAGGGGATGTATTACTGAGAATGGACGATGATAGCCTATTTATAACAAAACATGCAATAAGAATGGCATGTGGCCAATAAAATTATGGAACTTTCATGGCATATAGTAAATTGCAAGCTACATCAAGAATATGACGGTTCTTCCATTCTGCTATACCATTTTGTTGAGGGGTGTAGGCACATGATGTTTGATGGATAATGTCATTCTCTTGACAAAAGGAGTCAAGGTCTCTGGAGGTATATTCTTTTGCATTATCAGATCGAAGTACTTTTATTTTCTAACCAAATTGAGTGAGTACCATAGCATAAAACGATTTAAAAATCAATGATATTTCAGAACGTTCTTTAAAAATAAATAAATAACCAAGTGGTACAAGTGAAGTCGTCAATAAATATAATAAAGTACTTGACTTGGGAAATATTTGAGACGCTCAAGGGTGGATACATCTGTTTGAATTAAGGAAAAAGGAGTAACACTTTTAACTTCATGATGAGGTGAGTATGTAGTCCTCTGGTGTTTACTCATTTGATAGACTTCACAATTTAATTCTGACCTTGCTTTAAGAGTATGAAAAATATTATGAAGAGATTGTGCAGATGGATATCCCAACTGGTTGTGCCATAGCCTTGTCTCAGTTATATTGGTTGAAACAGTATTTATTTTAGGCACGTCTAGGTAGTAGAACCCCCCTTGTTCACGGCCTCCACCAATCACCTACTTTATTATAAGAACCTGAAACACACAAGAAGTGGGTAAGAAAGTGATAGAGAAATTAAAATATTTGGTGAGCTAACTAACAGATAAAAGATTCAAGGAAAAAGTAGGATAAAAAAGGATACCTATGAGTATAAGTGATGGTGTAACAGAAGTGGATCTTTTTCCTAGAACTTTAGTTTGAGAACTGTCAGCTATGGTAACAAATTTATGTGAGAGATAAGGAGAAACTGAGTGTGATAGGGTTTTGTTACCTGTGAGATGCTCGGAGGCATCTAAGTCAATTATCCAGGATGAAGAGGAGGCAGATAACATACCTAAAGCGGTGGTGGTAGCAGTAGTAGACGAGGAACTTGGAAAAGAACCCATCATTGTTTTCATTTTCTAGAACAAGTCATACTCATCATCGGTAAGGGTTTTCTTTTCTATTGATGTGGCTGACTGGTCCTCCTTTGTATCACTTACCACGGCTTGATTAGCCTTCGTCCAGTCTGGTTTGCCATTAGCTTTATAACATGTTTCTATAGAGTGGCCATATCTTCCACAATAGGTGCACTCCACCCTGTAATAGCACGCGTCTATAGTGTGGCCATATCTCCCACACTAGGTGCATTCCTTGCCATTTGTTATGACTGAACCATTCCTTCCACCTCTTCCTCGTCCTCCTCTATAATTTCTGCCATGGCCTCGACCACAGTCGGATGATGTTCCCATATGTCTGGAGTACATAGGTGATGATACTTCAGTAGTAGAGGAAGAAGCATCTAGAATACAGAGTTATGTGGCACATACATCATCAAAGGTGGGAACAACAGAGGCATTAAGAAGTTGACTCTTAGCAACTTCAAGATATTGTTTAATATTTGTAAGGCAAATGGTAGTGACTAATGCTTCTTTATGCTTATCTTGGACAGAGACATCCGTGGTGGTAGGCTGAGCTAATTTTCAATCTTGAAGAAGGCCTCTAAAGCGGGCCAAATATTCATGAATATTTTCTCTTTATTTAGTGTTCAATATTCTTTGAAGAATATCATATGGCCTATATAAGTTGTTGAGGCTAGAATATAGCTTAACACATGTCTCCCAAATTTTTTTAACAGTATCAAGATGAATAACATTGTTGGAGACATGTTCTTCCATGTTGTTGATTAGTCAACTAATCACCAAAGTATCATTTTTAACCACTTGTTTTAAAAAAATATCCTCTTCATCAATAGGTGGTCCACGGTTGATGAGGTGACCAAGTATGTCCTTTGTTATAAGAAACCTTCTAACTGATGTGGACCAACTCATGAAATTTGATACCCCTCACAAGGGTATAGTAGTAATTCTGAGTATATCACTTTTGTTACCCATGTCTTCTTTAGCCATAATAGGCAAGTCAATTTAAACAATTACCCAACAAATAATAAAAAAAAACAAGTAGAATTCTTCAATCAACTCTGTTCATGGAGAGGCTTAGTGTAGAAGCTAAGTAATCATATTTCTAAAATTCAATGAATAAATAGCCACACATAAAAGGCTCAATATCAATCTTCTTTGTCAGGGAATCTTGTTCCACATAATTATAACTTTTTTATATATCAATCTCATCATAAACTAGTCTCAATCAAAAAATTTCCAAACTGATAAAACTGCCTTGGTAACTTGTTCTAATCCGAGATGCATATATTTTCACAAACTTATAAGATGAAGATAGTCATAAAATCATCTCTAAATCATCATCTAAACTCAGAAACCAATAGCATGAATTAATAATAAGAATAATAAAGAAACTTATCTCAAGAACTTCAATCTTCCCTCACAAAGAGCCTTCTTTGAGTGGCTTTGATAATGCCTTCTTAGAGTATTTCTTTTGACGTGGGGATCCTAAATTTGATGCTCTGATACTATGTTGAATTTAGGATCCCTTTACTGATATCTCGAGCAAGGTGAGAGAGGGAGAAAAAGAAAGCTATCAGGTAGAGAGAAGAGAAGAAGAAAAAGGGAAGAAAGACTTTAAACAAAAAGAGAACTCTACAAGAGAGAGAAGAAAGAACTACTTCCTTTGATGATTTAATTCCGAGTACAAGCTCCTCTATTTATAGTAAAGGAAAGTGGTAGAGTCCATGTACAATTAAACTTCATTCTCCTAATTACATTCCAACTCTAACTCTTAAAGATAAGCTTATCATGATAAGATAACTCAACATAATTAGAAGTCTAATATAACTCTAACTCTAACTCTTCTAAAAGGACGTGACCATAGGCTGAAGATGCTAACTCGTGGTTTATTTTTGTGGGTCCTACTTTATCTTCCAGCTCATGTGACAAGGATACCAGCTCATGGTATCTTTGCGGGTCCCACTTAATCTTAAAATTTTCCAACTCATCCCAGCTTGTGCTTCTTATCTTCCAACTCATGCCAGCTTGTGTGATGACTCCTCTTGGCTTCTCACATCCTCATGGTGGGTCCCACCAGCTCATGCAACCATGGTGGGTCCCACATTGTAACACTTTACAACACTTCAAAAGGAAGATATACAATTTCAAGATAGTGATAAAGTTACAACAAAGAATCCTTGGTGAAACTATGAAATTTTATTAGTAGCACTATAGTAGATAGAAAATAATTAATGCTAATCAAAATAGAAGTTTTAAATTGAAAATAAAAACTCAATAAGATAACAATCAAAACTTCTCATAACTTTGAGATAGTGCTCATGAGATATGACAATCAAATATAGAAATATTCAGCTCAAAGATTCAATGACTCCAATATAAAATTTTAAACTCGTGCCCTTTGAAACCGCTTGGATATGACAAACAAGGATTGGAATTTTCGTGGACAAAGTTGTTGTTTAGGTTAGAAAAGACTTGGGTGTTTATAGGATAAAATCCAAGTTAAAAAAATAGTAATTACAAAAAAATATCATGCTCATTCCTACATCTCATAAAAAAAATTTGAAAGAAAATTCCAATTTTTTTGAAAAATATTAAATTCTCCTAGTACTTCTTGTTATTTTGATAGGCCACTTACATGATTTGGAGAACATCTTCAAATTCTAGTTTTAAAGCTTGGGGCTAGTATCCTCTGTTTGACTCAAATCCTGTATCCTCTTTTTATGTAGGGGTCGACTCCTTTTTGCAAGGGTCAAATCTTCCTGTCATACAACTTTTGTTGGGGCTGAATCATTTTGATGTAGTTGACTCTCATACACGTGTTCTTCCTACAACAATCGACTCCTTAAATAAATCAAAACTCACTATTACTTGGGTTTAACTCATTGTTTGATGTTTTTTGTATGGGGTTGACTCCTTATGGAGTCGACTCCTATGAGAGATTCTGCTAAGATATGATTTAAATTTTGAATTTCTGAGCTTTGACTTGACTCCTAGTACATGTGCTTGATTCTATATGAGTATGGATTTGACTCCAGCCATTTCTTGTAATGACTTTTCAAAATTGTTTTGTTTCCTTTTTCTTTCTGTGTTCAGTTATAGTGCAATATGCTCAACTCCTACTTTTCCTAAAAGTGTTAGAACTTTGAATTTTTAAATTACAACAACTTTCTCTAGCTTCTGTGCCAGAATCCTTTCGTGTAGAGTTGACTCTTTCTATTGAATTTTCTTGTTTTACCAAATATATTCTCACTTAGGTGATATCATCAAATGCACATGTTTGTTATTATCAAAATCTTAGTACTTTGAGAAGTTTATGAGCTTCTTCTTCCTCACTCTCCCCCATTTTGATGATGACAAATTTATGACTAAAAATTCAATGCATGATGTCATATGATGCATTCTAAGTTAGAAATTTTGACACTTAGCCTAAATTACTACCTCTAACTTGTTTATCGGTCTTGAAATGTTTAACTTACCTTTACTTTAGGACTTTGATACTCATTTATTTTTAAATATTTCTCCCCCTTTTAGAATCATAAAAAAAATTAGTCACAAGATAAAAATTAAAATAGATTACATTCATTGCATTCAAAGTTTATAACAAACAACAACTCTAAAATACAAAAAATCAACTATCAATGGGTGGAGAAGGTGCTAAGGTAGGGGGCTAGTTCTTTGGGGGATGTACTATATCAATCCCAAAGGCCTCGAACATAGATTTGAAGGTCTGACTATTGACCTCCCTTTGTGCAGATGTTTCAGTCTATTGGGACACTTCAACCATTTCTTGTTTGATTTCTCCTAAATTGTCATCCATCTACAAATGATATGGAACTACTTTAGACTGGGGAGGGATCAATATTGTACTCAATTTGAGGTAGCCTTCTGTCTATCTTGTCAAGTCTTTGGAAGATGGGTTCTTTGAACTCCTTAAAAGTCAAAGCAAAGTTCAATACGAACTTGTTGAGTTCCACTCTAAGCTAGAGTAGGCTCTTCTTCTTCTTCCACTACTAACTCTTCTCTTCCTTCAACTTCTTCCTCTAGCTATTGAGTGGCATGAGAGCCTGATCGGTGTGTCAAGATGACTCTCCATGTAATTTTATTAACAAACTCCCCTCCACTCCTCATTCGGTAATCTTGAATTAGGTCTGATTTTTGTAGGAGAGTAGTGAGGATCTAGCCGTGAACTAAGTTTATATCCTTGCTTGTGTGCACCCATAATGGCATCAAACCATATGCTCCAATGTCTAGTTTATGCCCATGCTTGATACAGTAAATTACTATATTGTATGTGAATCTGATTTTCTTATCCACTTTTTCTCTCTATAGTGTATCCACTAATCAATGATATCATTTTGTCTGGAACTATCATTAAATTGGGATCATCGATCTTTTCATTCCCACTAAGGTCTTGATTGATTTGGGCCATTGTGAGTCCCAAAGAGTTCTATGGAAAATTGCCAAGATGAAGAAATTATCCTCCATTCTTTCTTCTCAAAAATCCATTTATGCTTCTGGTGGTAATGACAACATATTTGGAGGAAAGATGAATCAATAGTCAGTTGATTTGTATATTCTACTCACATTTCAGAGTAGAAGTTTTGGACAACCAGCTCACTAACTGGGAAACGTGTGGATTGACAGAATGCTTGAATTTCTTGTTACTCTAGTATTCTCCTTAAGTCATGCAACTCATCCAATAATGTTGGCTCCACCCAAACTTTACTGTTTTTTATGTATACTTAGAGGTGAAGAGGAGCAAAGGGTCCTATAGATGGTCCTTCCAAAGCAGAAAGAGCTCCTCTTTGAGCAAGTTACGACTGCCTAGGCATGACAATCGTCTTCCTTTCTTTGTATTTCTTCATTGGAGTCCTAGTGGATAGACTGAGTTGAGCTGAAGATGGAGAAGGATGTGAAGATGCAGGAGGAGGTTGATTTTTTTTCAGCTTGAGGTGGAGTACCAGGTGTTTTCCTCATTCTTCTTATTAGAGGCTCTTCGTTCTCTACTTCTCTATCAAAATAAGGAAGCTCTCTTGTTGGGTGAAGATTTTGATCTTTTTTGGATAGAGGTTTTCTTCCTCTGTTTTTTATACTAGCAGTCAACTCCACCCAAAAGAATTCGATGACTCCAATATTTTTGAAACTTTTGTAAGAAACTACGGTTGAATTCAGTACCAAGGATTTGACTCCTTTTTTTCTGAGCTTGTTCTTAGTTTTTGTAATGTGGATTTGACTGGTTTGATAGAAAATATTTTACTCCTTTTTATGTATTTGACTCTCCAATACTATTTTTTCAAAAATTTCTAAAATTCCTGCATATTAACCATGCCTAGATCTCTCCTAATTTTTTAGTCTTTTTTAATGCTTAGAGATTTTATAAAAATTTCAGCAATTTTTTATTTGTTGGAACAAATTTCAATTCAATCATGTCTTTTTGAATTTTGTCTCTAAGAAAATGATGTTTACTTCTATATGCTTGATTCCACTATGATGCAAAGAATTCAATGATAAATATATGGCAGAAATATTATCACAAAGTATAGGGATACAATTAAATTCAATATTGTAGTCCCTATTATCATATATAAGGGCATTATTTTAAATTTGTATCTTATAAGGGCATCATTGTAATTTTTGTCTTAAACTTCTATATCTATCTATCGAACAAAAAATCAGGTATCGAAAATAAAATTCGATCTCTTGGTCTTGGAGAAATTGATTAACATGGTATCAAAGCAGGGCACCACGTTCCGTATTCGAATTCCAGCGGAAGCGGTAGGGAACGGGAACGGGAACGGGAACGGGAACGGTGGGTGTCAGAGCTAGGTGGCTCCGATCCACCTGAGCTAGGTTCCATCCACCCCTGGTCCACCTGGGCTAGGTACTTGGCTTTTCACACTTAACAGACCGGTCTTTTGGGTTGTATTGGCTAGGCGTTTGACATGGTATCAGAGCTACGTTCGAAGATTCTCGGCGCCAAAGGTATTCTTCGACGTTTTTGGTGCTCTCAGAGGTAAGTTCTCTTCCTTCCAATTTCTCAGTTCGTCAGATTAGGTTCTCAGTTTTGATTTGGTTTTGGTGGACTCTTACGGAGTCCTTTTCATCAAGGAGGGTTCTGTGGTGTTCGATGGGAACATCCAACACTCATCTGGTTCTCACGAAGTCATTGGCTTCATTTTTGGTGTTTGACGGGAACATCCAGAGAGGGTTTCGGGTTGGGATTTTTGTTTTTTGGTGTTCGACAGGAAATTTTGACAGTCGTTACCATTTTTGGTTTCGGTATTCGACTAGAACTTCCGACAATCGTAGACGAAGTTGTCTGCCCTTGGGAAGGGAGGCAAGGGTCTGGCGAATCTGTTCGGTTTAGGCAAGGATTCTGGCATCTGTGATTTTGTCGCGGTCTAAGACTCTTTACCAAGAAAATATTTCAAAGCAGAGCCGATAGAAAGAGAAAGGTCAGCGGACTCATCTCGTGCTCGCAGTGAGAAGTTGTAAGGTTCTTTAACAGTGAAGTTTAGGTGTTTGAAGAAATTCCTCACTGGATTGAGTTCAAGTGAAACTCCCCCTGCATGTGATAAACAAGTTATATCGACTCCTTCTATAGATTCAGTCCTAGATTTAGTAAGAAAGAAGGGGAGATTCAGTCCCAAGTAATCTAGATTTTATCATGTTATCTGATAGGTTAGACTCATTCCCTATCCGTTTCACGGGTAAAAATTACACTACTTGGGAATTTCAGTTTCTTTTATTCATTATGAGAAAGGAGTTATGGGGTCATATAGATGGGAGTAATCCCACACCTTGAGAGGTTGAGGCTTTGTCCAAGTGGGCAGTCAAGGATGCTAGGGTCATGACCTGAATCCTTGGCTCCGTTGAGCCTCACTTTGTTCTCAATTTGTGGCCTTATAGAAATGCGGCTGACAAGTGGAGTTACCTGGCCAAGGTTTACCATCAAGACAACATGGCTTGGCGTTTGCAATTGAAGTATGAGAAGGCTAATTTCAGTCAAGGAAGTCTCTCCATTGAGGAATATTTTTCTAGTTTTCAAAACCTTTGGGCTAACTATGTAGACATTGTTTATTCTACTGTTCCCATTGTAGCTCTCTCTACTAGTCAAGCGTGCATGAAACCATCAAGAGAGATCAATTCTTGATGAAGCTCTGTTCCTATTTTGAAATTGCATGTTCTAATTTGATGATTCGTCATCCTGTACCATCTCTAGATGCTTGTTTCAGTGAACTTCTTCGTGAGGATCAACATATAGTAACTCAGGCTGGCATAGAACATCTAGCTAATGTTAGTGCCCCTGTTATTGTGGCTTATGCAGCACAGGGGAGGATTAAGGGAAGAGACATGCGTGTTGTTCAGTGCTTTAGTTGTAAAGCTTTTGGTCATATTGCTCGGGATTGCCTTAGGAAGTTTTGTAACTACTGCAAGAAACAAGGTCATATCATCTCTGCCTGCCCCATTCGACCTGAAAGGAAGCAGGGTACTGCTTATCATGCCTCCGCTGGTGCCTCTAGTTCTACTGCATTGCCTGCTACTTCACCGGTTGTTCCTATTCCTGCTGCACCTCCAACCTCAGCAAACCCGAACATTGTCACTCCTGAGATGGTACAACAGATGATCATTTCTGCTTTCTCTACTTTTTGATTCTCAGGTAATCATAAAGTTTCATCTAAGCCATGGTATTTTGACTCTGGAGCTTCTAACTATATGACCAATACTATTGTTTCTCTTTCCAATATCAGAAAATTAACATTGTTGATGGCAATTCTCTACCTATCAGTGTTGTTGGTGATTTTTTCTCTTGCTTAACTGATGTTTTTGTGTCTCTTAACCTCTCCACAAATCTTATTTTTGTTGGTCAATTGGTCGATAATAATTGTAATGTCCATTTCTCTCGATCTGATTGTGTTGTGCAAGATTAAGTGTCAGGGACGATGATCATGAAGGGGCCTAAAGTGGATTGACTCTTTCCTCTTTATGTTTTTCCTTCTACCATTAGTCCTAGTTTTCCTTTCCTTTCCTTTGCATGTAATGTTGTCGGTTCTGGACCTAAGATGTGGCCTAAACGTCTAGGCCACCCACACTTTGATGTACTTCAAAAATTATTTAATTCTGGTGTATTGGGACAAAAAGCATGTTCTTCTCTTGATCTTTCTTTTGAATGTCCATCATGCAAACTTGGCAAAAGTAAAGTTCTACCTTTTTCTCATCATGCATCTCATGCCTTACAATGTTTCGATCTTATTCATACTAATGTTTGGGGGATTACACCTGTTGTTTCTCATGCGCATTACAAGTACTTTGCCACCTTTATTGATGAATGTAGTCAGTTTACTTGGGTTTACTTTCTATGGGCTAAGGCCGAAGTTTTTTTAGTATTTAAGCGTTTGCTTGCGCTTTTAGAGACTCAATTCTCTACCAACATCAAAGTCTTGCGCTTTGATTCTGGAGGAAAAAACATGTCTAATGAGTTTTAGGACTTTCTTCAAAGCAAAGAGATCGTCTCTCAGCACTCTTGTCCTTTGACACCACAACAAAATGGTGTTGCTGAGTAGAAAAATCGTCACCTTCTTGATGTGGTCAGAACCCTTTTACTTGAATCATCTATTCTTTCTCGTTTTTTGTGTGAAGTGTTTTCTACTTCGGTTCATTTGATCAATCTCTTACCTTCTCCTACATTACATCATGCTTCTCCATTCTTTAAGTTGTTTGGCCATTCTCCTTCATATTCTAATCTTTGAACATTTGGTTGTGTTTATTTTGTGCATCTCCCTACTCATGAATGATATAAACTTATAACCCAATCAGTTAAGTGTGCTTTTCTTGGTTATGCTATACCTCAAAAGGGTTATGTTTGTTATGATCCACATGCTCGTCGTATACGTGTTTCTCGAAATGTGGTTTTCTTTGAAAATCAATATTTTTTTCCATCTCATGTTGAGCTGCCATTTGCATATTTATCTCTTCTACCTTGCTTTGTTGATTCTTCGACAATTGTGGAAAGGTTCAAACCTGGTTTTGTGTTTGGAAGATGTAGTGGACATGAGTCTGGTTCCACTTCCTCTGTGCCCCCTCACAATCATGTCTTGACGCCTGATCCTACTTCTGCTCCAGCTGCCACCGCTCTTCGCCGGTCTACTCGCCCTCTAGGCCTCCTCATTGGTATGGTTTCTCCTCCACTGTCTCTCTTGTGGCTACTTTACCTTCCATTTCCATTCCCACTTGTTACATACAGGCCATGGCACATGAGTCTTGGCAGATGCAATGCAAATATAACTTCAAGCACTTGTGGAGAATCATACTTGAGATATTGTTCCTTGCCCTCCTACAATTAAGCCTCTTGGGAGTAAATGGGTTTTCTCTATAAAACTTCGCTCTGATGGCTCTTTGGATCGGTACAAAGCTCGTTTAGTAGCTCTGGTAAAAAAATAGGAATATGGGATTGATTATGAGGAGACATTTGTGCCGGTTGCCAAGATGACCACGGTCCGTATTATATTCGTGATTGCAGCCTCTCAGTCCTAGCCGCTGCATCAGATGGATGTGAAGAATGCATATCTCCATGGTGACCTCCAAGAAGATGTATACATGAAGCTCCCCTCGGGTATGACTACCTCCTCTCCTGATCAGGTTTGCAAGCTTCGTCGTCCTCTGTATGGGCTTAAGCAAGCCCCCGACCTTGGTTTGAGAAATTTCGTGTCACCCTTATTCTCCACAGGTTTACACAGAGTCAATATGATTCATCTCTATTCTATCATAAGTCTGCCAAGGGCATGGTCATTCTCCTAGTTTATGTGGATGATATCATTATTACTGGCACTGACTCTAGACTGATTACCAAGCTGCAGTAGGTGTTACATGCCACTTTCCATATGAAAGATCTTGGTTAGCTCACGTACTTCTTAGGACTGGAAGTCCATCATTGGGCCAATGGTATTTTCGTAAACCAGCATAAGTATATTCAAGATATTATTACCTTGGCTGGTTTGGAGGACACTTATTTTGTTGATACTCATATGGAGGTAAATGTCAAATACAAGAAAGATGAAGGGGACCTTCTAGATGACCCTACTCTCTATCAGCACCTGGTTGGGAGTCTCATCTACTTGACCACTACTCGCCCTGACATCTCCTATGTCGTTCATCAGGTCAGTCAGTTTATGTCCTCTCCTAGTCATCTCCATATTGCTGCAGTTTGACGCATCATCCGCTATCTTCGAGGTTCTCCTACTCGTGGGTTATTCTTTCCTACAGGCTCCTCTCTTCAACTTATTGCTTATAGTGATGCTGATTGGGCTGGGTGTCCAGATACATGTCGCTCTACTATGGGTTGGTGTATGTTTTTAGGTGATGCCTTAATTTCTTGGAGATGTAAGAAACAAGACAGTGTTTCTAAATCCTCTACTGAAGCTGAGTATCGTGCCACGTCTACTGCTTGTTCTGAGATTGTATGGTTACGTGGTCTTCTTGTGGAGCTTGAGTTCCCTCAAACTACTTCTACCCCTCTTCATGCTGATAACACTAGTGTTATTCAGATTGTCACAAACCCTGTTTTCCATGAGCGCACCAATCACATTGAGGTTGATTGTCGTTCTATCCGCGATACCTTGGATAGTCGGGTGATATCTCTTCCTTAAATTTCTTTGGATCTCCAAGTGGCCGATGTCTTCACCAAAACAATGACTCGACAACGACATCAATTTTTAGTTGGCAAATTGTTGTTGGTTGACTTACCAGCATCAATTTGAGGGGGGATGTTATTGTATATAAGGGCATTATTGTAAATTTGTATCTTATAAGGGTATTATTGTAATTTCTGTCTTAAACTTCTATATCTATGTATCGAACAGAAAATCAAGTATCGAAAATAAAATTCGATCTCTTGGTATTGGAGAAATTGATTAACAGTCCCTTAAGATTTGATTCATCCACAAATTTGAGTTCAACATAGTGCAGCTAACATGTATTTTAATTTTACTATTGACGGAGCAACACAATGTTGTTTCTTTGAGAACCATGAGCTTAAACAGCTCATCAGAAAGTGGCAAGTACTAGGGTGCTTCTTCTATCATCTAGACTTCCTGTAAAATCAAAATTAGAGTATCCTACAAGGGAAAAATCATTAGTATTTGCACAGAAGAGCCTATGCACTTTGCATTTTCCTTACTTTTTTTGTAAATCTAATTTTCATAAAAGAAATATTAGAATCTGAATGAGTAAAGGTCAATTCTAAAAATATTTATCTGGCTTGTAGTGCTTAATAGGGGAGAACATCTGTTAACTATACCAAGATAAAACGCGTATTAATCAAGACTCTTAGATTTTCAAGAAGCCAAAATATCTGAAAATTTGAGAGCTTTCGTCGCCCTGAGGAAGAAAGAAAAAAAAACTCCTTGGAGGGAAATTCATTTTGAACTATTCCTTGTCACTTCAAGGTAGGCTTATCAATAACATATACTTAATTTTAATTTATAGCTTGATTAGTACCCTAACTTAATTCAATGAACTCTCTTATATTTATATGAGATTTTGAAGTGAGTTAATAAGGGGCGTATGCATAGGCTCTTCTATGCAAAGACTAATGATTTTTCCCTGCTTTGTTTTCTCTTGTTTTCATGGAAAACGTTTTCTTCCCTCTCCTCTGCTAACTACAACGAATATTATGTCCAAGTGATTATCAACGTCAGTGGGGGCCACTTTCCCCAACAACTTGTCTTCAAGTGGGGCCAGAAATTCCGGTCTCTCTTTCTCTCTCTCTCTCTCCTGCCTCCCTCCAAATCCAGACAGATAGAGACCGCGGCTGTCTCGAGCCACCACTGCGCAATAAGAAGCCGCCATTTTATTACCTCGCCCACCATTCCCGGCAATTTTGAGCTCCTTGATTAGTTTTTTTCAGGGGCGCATCGTCTCGAGCTGGCTTTCCCGCCATTTCCTAGGCGCCGTTCCTCGTCATGGATTCCAGGGTTTCAATGGCTCAGACGACGAGCAGAGCTAGGGTTATCGGTGACTATATCGTCGGGCGTCAGATCGGGTCGGGATCTTTCTCAACCGTTTGGCACGGGCGGCACCGGGTTCATGGAACGGAGGTCGCAGTAAAGGAGATCGTTATGGAGAGGTTGAATACGAAGCTTCAGGATTGTCTGGTTTCGGAGATCGTCATCCTGAAGAAGATTAACCATCCGAATATTATTCGGTTGCACGACATCATCGAGGTTGGTAGCTGCTGGAAATGCTTTCTTTTGTCAGTTTGTGTTTTTTGGTTTTCGTTGCTCAAGATTTGGTTGGTCTGTTTTGTTCTTTGCTAATAGAAGCCTAGTTTGTCTGTTGTTATATGCTTACTCTTGGAGTTTTGTGTGTCATTTTCTTCGTTTGCCAAATGAATTTTCTTCGATTTGGTCGATGATCGAGTATGCAAATTTACCATTTTTAATTCTGGGAAGATCATCTTAGGTCTGAGAGAACTGAACTATTTTTAGGTAGGTCATCCGGTTTGCTACTTGTGACGGTTTATGAAATTATGTACCTTTAAATCGATGATATAAGCTCAGTTTGATTGCGCAAAAAGGAATTGACATACATATTCAGTGGCTCTTTTTATATTTTTATAATACTTTTGTGCTATTTCAGTCTTGTAACTTGGTTTTACTTCTTTTAGTTTGCCTTTCTGGTGTTAATTTATGTAGATTCCACTTACGTTGGTTGCAGCCAGATCCTGCAATTACTGATGCAATTAACAACTATCCTTGCAATCTGCAACTACCCTTGGAAAAAGCTTTATGAAGTATTGAAAATCTATTCATTGTGTCAGATGCTTATTAAGTAGAACAAACTTTCATGTTCCAGACTGTTTGCATCTGTTTGGAGCTGTTCTAGACTTGCATGTTTTAAACTTTCATTGTAAGTCTGTTTGGATCCTTCATTTGTTGGGGTCAAGTATTTGATTCAAATTTTTAATTCTTTAACTGCTTTTAACTGCATATTTCATTTGAAAGGCGTATGTAACAAAAACCAAGTGATGGATAGCCAGTGACTTCACCAACCTAATATTTTTAATGTTTTTGCATCCTAAAAATGGATGGAAGGGGACTTGTTTTCTTGCAATATAAAGCAAACCTTTTTTAACTCTCAAACTCCGGTGCTTAAATAAGAGAGAATCTGAACACCTGATATACTTTTCTGGTCCTAGAAGAGTGACATGCAATCAGCAGATATGGTATCCATTGTCAATTGTCAAACTTCTGAGATATGTCTACTCATTCTTCTCTTAGAATTGTCATAAAACTTTAGGGTCCATTTATATCATGACCTATAAAATTGTATTAAAATATTTGTGTTATATATTTTGACAATGAAAGAAATAAGAAAGGGAAATCTCCTGGTCATTATTTTCTTTTTGAAGTACTTCATTTTATGTTGTACTTTCTCTGTTTAGAATCTTAGTTGGTGGTCAACATTATATACTTATTAAATGATGATCCACTACTTATTTAATGTGCATCTCTAGACCACTGGGAGGATACACCTTGTACTGGAGTACTGCAGAGGTGGTGATCTTTCTGTGTATATTCAACGTCATGGTAGCGTTCCGGAGACAACTGCTAAGTACTTTATGCAACAACTAGGTACAACACACTGAATTGACAAAACATAACCATTTTTTCTTTTCATGATGTTCTTAGGTTGTTTTACTGATTGTTCACATTACAGCTGCTGGTTTACAAGTCCTCCGTGAAAACAATCTTATTCACCGGGATCTAAAGCCACAGGTATTCATTCTAAATTTGCATAAGCAGTTAGTGAATTGTCAAGTACTGGAGCTTACATGGATGAATTAAATCATAGCAAACCGATAGTTGTAATCATGTATACTATGTTGTGTGAAGCATTAGCATTTTTTGTCATTTAATTTTTTTAAATTTTTTCTAGACCTACCGTGCTTGTTTTATTTTGATTTCTTTGACCTTGCTGCTGTATGCTTTCTTTCATTCTTAACAAATTTTCTGAGTTTAGAGCATCATGATAGGGAGAGTCCATTTTGGGAGTGTTTATTCTCTAAGTTCTATAAGTCGGCTGTCTTTATCATTGTGGTCTAGTCTGTCATGTTTTTGTTTTGAGTTTAAATGAAAGTTTGGATAACTAGGAAGATCTGGAGGACATGTATGTCTGGAACAACAAGAGATTTCTAATGCTGTCACCCGCATGACTGGCTATATGTGTTCACTATAGATGTGCTCTTTAAGTGTTGTCAGCTAATGCATCTCTCTGCATGCACCATGATTGTATTATTGTTATATTTTTTGGCATTCAAAACATTTGAATTTAAAATTGTTGAGTGTTTTTTTTTTTTTGAAAAAGATGTATTAATAAAACGAGAGAAATTACAAAATTTGGGGGGAGCAGGTCCTTTACAACCAGTGATTGTAGGGTAGTTCCTTGCCTGGCAAACACATCTGTTACCGAATTAGCGGATCTTGGAATGTGAGTCCAAATACAAGAAACAATTGAGGTAATTTCTAAAATTTCTCGAAAGGTATCCCAATGCCTCCACGGGGGAGAGGATGCACTCTCACACCATCCTATAACCACTTTTGAGTCACCTTCGATATGAAGAGGCCCATTGCATTTTTCTCTGAAGAATCGGAGACTAGAGAGGAGGCCACGTAACTCTGTAGACGTAGAGTCGGATATGCCTAGAGGGCCGGAATAAGAGAAAAGCTGATTGCTAGAATGATTTGAAATAACTCCTCCGAAACTAGAAATCCCAAGGTTACCAAGAGACGAACCATCAAATTTTAACTTAAGATAACTAGGTTCAGGAGGAGTCCATTCTTGCAGAACTGGGAGCTTTTTCTCAGAGTGCATCATAGCCAAATTTCTCCAGTTTTCACGAATAGAGGTGCTCAAAAAAAAAAGAGAAGACTTTCTTGGTCAGAAGCCAAGTAGATATATTTCCCGTAACTCGGTCTGCAACCCAATTGTAGATTCACATTTTGCATCAAAATGTCTTCTATTGCGCTCATTCCAAAGCCCCACGGGATGAAACTGACACAGGCAGAGAACATCATTTTTCCAAGGCTAGGCAGAGGGGTACCAGTGAGAGACTTACTGAACGAGATTAGATCAGCCACCATGCAGAATTGTAACCCAAACTTTCTAAGAATGCAGGTCCACACCTTCCAAGAGAACATGCATTAAAGTAGAATGTGGCTTGTGGTTTCAGCGTCAGAGTTGTAGAATGGGCACAGGGGGTCAATAGAGGAGTGTTCTCTTCTTGTAAGCACGTCTGCCGAGAGAATCTTGCCTTGACAGACACTCCACATGAAGAATTTTATCTTTGGAGGGGCACATATACATCATACAAAGTTGATCTCATTCTCCCTCCAAGACGAATTCCCACCATTTAAGAAGCCATATGCGGATGATATAGTGAATGAGCCTTTTTTCTCTGGCCACCAAATGAGTTTGTCGGCCTCCAAATGACGAATTTTAACCGAAGCAACAAAGTCCATCAAACGACTAGCCTCCAGGGCCTCATTATCCGAGAGAAAATCCCCCCCCCCAATGGCTTCTGCTACTGATATGTCTCTACAAGATGTGAGGAGAAAAAGACTTCTAAATGCAATCTGTAGTGACACCTTTCTGCTATTGATATGTCTCTATGAGATGTGAGGAGGAAAAGACTTCTGAATGCAACCTGCAGTGGCACCTGCCCTATCCACAAATCTTCCCAAAACTTGAGCGATCTGTCATTGCCCACATAGAATCTACTTGCAGAATAAATTTTTGGAAGCAAAAGGTATAATGCTCTCCATATTGAGGAAAGACCTCTTCGATTTCCACCAGACATCCATCAATGAGGGTCCCCACCAAGCTTAGCGAGAACCATTTCCTTCCAAAGATTTGAAGAGTGGGTATTGAACTTCCTTAGCCATTTTAGAAGCAGCGCTTGGTTCATATCCTTAGATTCCCGAATTCCCAGGCTGCCCATATTCTTTGGCAAGCATACATCATCCCATCTAACCAAATGATACTTAAAGGCGTCGCTCGATCCCCTCCATAGGAATCTTCTTTTGAGCCTATCCATAGCCTTACAAATGGAAACAGGACAAAGCATAAAAGACAGTGCATAATTGGGAATTCATGCAATGCAAGACTTGAGAAGGATGAGCCTCCCCGCTTTACTAAGCAGACGCCCCTTCTAGGATGCAAGGCGGGATTCAATTTTTTCAACCACCGGATTCCAAAGACTCTTGCATATACGACCATTGAATAGTGGCAGACCAAGGTATGTTGCTGGTAGGTGGCTTGTTGTACACCCAAATATACTTGCCATCTTTGTAAGAAGCTCAGGGCTAACATTGAAGCCCATGAGAGAAGTCTTTTCCCAATTAATTTTCTGGCCATAAGCTAATTCAAAGAGCCCCAGTACCGCTTTAATCTTTCTTGCACTATCAGTGTTGCCGATTCCAAATATGATGGTATCATCTGCATACTGAAGTATGAGAACATTAAAAGCTTGATTGGTACTAGTAAGAGGGAGCCACCCAAGATTACCTGCCAAGTAAAACATAGCAGATAGAAATTCACCAACCATATTGAATAGAAGCTGGGAGAGCGGATCTCCTTGTCTAATTCCTCTGGTCCCTTTGAAATAACCACATACTGAGCCATTAATGAGGAGTGAGTACGATGCCGAGCCCACACAACATCTAATCCAGAATCTCCGTCTATTGCCAAAACCCATTTTTTCCATAATCTCATCCAGCAGGATCCAATTTACTCGGTCAAAAGCCTTTTCAAGATCTAGCTTCAGGGCAATTCTTAGGTCCTTATTGTGTCGGAAATGGTCAATAAGTTCATGAGTAGCCATAGTAGAGTCCAAAATCTCTCTTCATTTTAGGAAAGTGCCTTGCCCTTTGTGTATAACTGTTGGAAGGAGAACTTTTAGATGATGAACCAAGATTCTGGCTATAATCTTGTAAGCACTTGAGACGAGGCTGATAGGCCTAAAATCCTCAGGTTTCTCCACACTTGGTTTCTTCGGGACCAAGGCAATAAACGACGCGCCAATACTATGGAATGTGATACCATTGTTGAAAAAGCCATTAATCATTGCTATCCCCCTTGAGACAAGGCCAAAATCTTTTTTAAAAATCTTCATTAAAGCGATCAGGGCTCGGCGCCCTATCACTTTCCATGCCTAAAATACAATGTTCAACTTCTCTGACTGAAAACGACAACTCTAGGAAGGAGGCAGCTGTTGGAGAGAAATGAGAAAGCTTGGTATTCTGAAGTTTTGGTCTATTAGGGCATTCCTCCGAATATAAGTCTGTGAAAAACTTGAGCAACACGTTAGTAAACGAAGTCCAACACGATGTTACCCCATTATTAATACATAATGAGGTAATACGGTTGGACCTACGCTTAGCCGAAGCCACTGCATAAAAAAACTTTGTGTTGTCATCTCCCTCCTTTAGCCATTTAAATCTGGCACTTTGCTTCCAACGGACCTTCGCTTGATGAAGAATTAAATTAAGATTAGAATTTAGAGAGATTCGGGTAGAGAACTTTGTCGGAGATAAATACCTCTGTTCTTCTGCCAAGTCAAGGTCCACAATTTGAGAGAGAATAGAAGACTTTTTAGCAACCAGAGAGGAACGATGATTTGTGGCCCACTCCTTAATTTTCTTTTTAAGGAATCGAAGCTTCAGAGGGAAAACCCACTCCCGCCTGCCCAGATATGGACCCGCAATCCACCATTCATCAATAAGAGCCTCAAATTTTTTTGTAGATAATCATGAATTCTCGAACCGAAAAGGAGAGGGTCCCTATTTCTCAAAAGAGGTGGTCAACATGATGGGCCAATGATCTGACCCCACCTTGTTCAGAACCCTACCAGAGACATTCCCAAAGAGCTATAACCAATCGAGACAAGCCAAAAACGATCCAAATTTGACAGAATTGGCTGCTGTTGGTTGTTCGACCAAGTATAATTTTTCCCTGAGAGAGGGATCTCATCCAGCCCACATCCACCAATGAAATTGGAGAAACCCCGCGTAGAAGCAGAAATGCGATTGGCCGGCGGTTTCTTCTCATTACAGTATTGAATATCATTGAAACCACCTGCGAAAAGCCAAGGGAGTCTCTAGGATTGATAAAGGTTACTGAGCTCTTCCTAGAAAAGGCCACACCACGATATTTGGTCGGACCATAAACTCCCCCTACACACTAGATTCTATTGGAGGAAAGATTCTTGAGCTGCAGTCCCAAAGAGAAACGGCCTTCAGACACTTGAAGGGAGTCCAAATATGTTGTGTCCCAAGCGACAAGGATACCTCCTGAATGACCAGCAGCGTTAACAGCCACCCACTTTATTGAAGGATTCGCCCAGAGCTCTTTGACAATATCATTGGACATCGCTTGACATTTTGTTTCTTGGAAGATAACAATAGAGGGCTTGAATTGAGAGAGAAAGCTCGAGATCACTCCCCACTTCCGGGTAGCACCAATTCCTCGAACATTCCAAGAGAGCACAATCATTCGTTACCATGCTTCTGGACTCCCGATGTAATTCTGTCCCTAGGCAACGGACCTCTGAAAACTGCTCCCATAAGACGGGCCAAACTTATCATTTGTTGCCATGTTTCCTCATCATATTTATGACGTTCCACTTGGAGTTCCTCGACCAGACGATCAGGTCTACCAGGAGAGAGGAGTTTGAGTGCTGACTGGTCTCTAAGAATTTTGGGGGTTAACTGACATCGAAATTTCCGGAGCAGTAGTAGCTATATCTTGTCGTCGCCTTCTTCTTTGCTAAGTAGCAATGGCTGGGGGAGAGGTTGGGTTTAGATGCGGCTCAGGATGAGGATTTTGGGGCTCCATGGGTGGTTAAAGGGACAAGTAGGATGTCGACGGTATTTCTGATCCCGGGGTGCGAGGGAAATCAGAGATATCAGAATCCTTACGAGAGATGGCAGAAGGGCCTTGATCGAGTTGCTTCCCTTGGCTAATTTTTCTTAATGACTCGGGAGTCGTGAATTGACACTCTTGGTTAGATTGTACATTTCAAAGAGAGTAGGGGAGCAGACTCATTTCAATATTCTGGCTGGTATAATTTTTCTTCTCGGGGCTAGTGCTGTGCTGGGAATCAGTGTACAAGCGACACTGGTCTCGAGGGGGTGGACTCCAAGGATGGATTGAGTGGGAAGATGGGGGATCGAAAGGATATTTCTGGAGGAGGGGATTGGTTAAGAGAGTTGTACGGTGACTCTTTTGGGAATTTGAAAAGTGTGATGAGGACGTTGGGGAAGGTGGGATTTCGGGATTCAAAAGGGTAGGAGTAGGTGAGTGGGAGGTAAAGGTTTGGGGATTTGGAAAAGTAGATGGGGGTATTCCAGAAAAAGACACTGAATTTTCTGACATACAATTTGAAAATTGCCTTGAAAAACGCGCTTGCCCTTCTTTGGACGGTGAACCAGTGTATGAGCCAACTACACCCTTTGAAAGTCACCATTTGAATTTGATTTTGAATGAGCCATTAAAACTTCGAAAACCACACCCGTATTGGACTTTGAGTCAGCTTTTTGGAACATACGCTGCCCTTCTTTGGACGGTGAGCCTGGATATAGGCACTCTTCTCCCTTTTGAAATTCACCGTTTGTATTTGATTTCGAAAGAGTCATTAATGCTTCGGAAATTGCACCTGTATCGGACTTTGCGTCAATTTTTTGGGGCATACACGGTGTCTGTGGACACGTGGACACGCCATTGGGTCTTCGGGAAACTGTCCAGCATCGTGCAGAGAGCCTAGACAGTAGCTAGATGTTGCTACTATCTGTGGACACGCATCTGCGTCATCGGGGTTCTGTCCAGCGTTGGACAGAGCGCCTAGCCAGTAGCCAACTGCTTCTGGGACTCCACACTTGGGGTTTAAATTTGAAGTTGCTTTATAAACTTCGAATGCCGAGCTGTCAGCAACTACTCTTCTCGAAATACTCCCCCGAGAATTCAAATTTGAGAACGAGTTAGATCCGGAACTCGGTAAGGATGTTGACTCACCTGAACTTGACATGTTAAACCCTGAGTTAACTCGGTTGGGAGGTGAGTTTGAATCTGAAGGTGGTCGTCGCCTTCGAGTCCGGCGAAGCTCCGATGCTCGCAAAGTCTCAATGACTCCGAAAGAGGCCTCAATCTAGACGAAATTCCCGCCGAAAGTCAATTCCATGAAGAGGGTTTCAGGCCAACGAGAGTTTGGGGCGACAAAGGCCATGGCGATTTCCATCTTTCGTTTCTCTGTCGTGTCTTCTGCCTAGTGTATTATGCTTCCAAAAGAGCAAAAGATTCGGCGTAGAACCTCCTCGGACCAGAGTTCGATTGGAAGTCCTTTAACGGAAATTCATTGTCCGAGGGGATGATTTAGAGTAGTCTCCTCCCATTCCGACACTTCTACCTCTATTTCGAGCTCCCATAATCTGGTGTCCAGAGCTGCCTCCACCTCTTCCCTCGAGTTAAGATAAATCAGCCACTACCGAGGGCTCAGCCAGGAGGTTTTGGGGAGGTAGTCGACTTAAATTTTATCACGGATCCAGGAGGTGAGGGATTCATTAGTGCAAGTGTCGGACTTGGCCACCACCTTAAAAGCTGATTGCAGCGTCTTAATTCCGTTCGAGAAAAGGTCAAGGGGTAAATGTATGGTAATGTTTTGGGCATTGGGAGGGGGAGTTTTCTGCGCGGATGGGAGAAGGCAGTTGGGGTTCAGTGAGGGACTAGGTTTCTGAGATGAAATTGGTAGGGGGGGGGGGGGGGGGGGGGGGGGGGGATGCATCTTTTCTGGGGGGAGCTGGATGAGTGGATGGAGGCCTCGAACCAAATTTCGGCGGTATGAAACTTAATATCTTTTCCCGTAGTTCTTTCCAACAGAGCGATGCGCCAAATTTTTCTGGGAGGTAGACCCGGGCCATGATCAGCAAACCCCTTCACTGGACGATTTTGAGTTCTCTTGTCCCTCTCTTTCGGAACATCGACACGGAGAAAGAGAGTTCTCCAATTCTGATCTCTTGAAGTTGAGGTAAAGTCGACATTTCCCCGTCTGCGAAACAACTTGCAAAATCGAAGGCTGCAGCTAGTGGGAACGAGATAAAGGATCGCCTTCTACCATTTTTCATGGTTAGGCGAATCACCTTGTCGAGTCCCCCTGGCTTGAGTTCCAGGGAGATTTCCGAATTCCCGCAAACCCATGATGCTTCCCCTACCTTCCATTTATCTTTTTTTTCCCAAGTTTCACCCCCTTGCTATGCACCATTGCCCGTCTTCCTCTGCCTCCACTCGGTTGGGGTCGAGAAGGCCAGTAGAGCTGGAAGGGTTGGAGACTTTCGCCGCCGTCGGCGTCTTCGTCGTCTCAGGAGGTAGGGTTCGGACGCTTCCCCACGCAGCGATTTTTGGGGAAGGAGAGTCGTGGAGGGAGAGTGCTCCTCCCAACGACGCCTCATGTTCTCTTTGAAAAGATTACCCCAACTATGACATGCTACTTGGTGTTTGTTGCACCATGTATGCACCTGAAATAGCAGAATGGGACATTGAGAGAGTATATAGCAGATGCATGTCTCTTTCAATGTGTTTTATTGTTATGTTCTTTCTACATGTACTAATGCATCCTCTGTCTTCGGTGCTTGTTTTTTCTTCCATGTGAGAATCCTATAGTTTCATAATGTTGTCTTTTTGCTAGGAATTCAATTTCTGAGCTTGAGTCAGATGATAACTCTAGGAGAAGCTTGGATGAGGCGTCGTTGGGAGAAGCGTTCCCCCTCCACGACACTTCTTCCCCAAAAGTCACTGCTTGGGGAAGTGCCTGAACACCTACCACTAACGACGACGAAGACGACAGTGGTGAAAGTCTCCAACCTTTCCAGCTCTGCTGGCCTTCTCGATCTCAACCGAGTGGAGGCAGAGGGAGACGGAAAATGGTGCACGGCAAAGGATCAGAATTCCGGGAAAAAAGAAAAAACGAAAGGAAGGAGAAACATCGTGGGTTTGCGGGAATTCGAAAATCTCGTTGGAGGTTGTTGAAACCATTGCGCTAAAAGGCTCGAACCTGTTAGGAAAGCAACCCCACGGATCTTATACAAGGACTGGCCCGGTTGATACAAACAAATATTCCAACACTCCCCCGCACGGGGAAAACCCGTGGACAAATTCACCGGAAAAACCTGGGACAAATTCCTGGAAAAACCCAGGACAAATTCACCAGAAATACCTAGGACAAAATTCGGTGGGAACGGGACTCGAACTCGGGACCAACCTGCTCTGATACCATGTTGAAACTATTGCGCTAAAAGGCTCGAACCTATTAGGAAAGCAACCCCACAGATCTTATACAAGGACTGGCCCGGTCGATACAAACAAATATTCCAACAGAGGTAAAACCAGGGAGATCCGACGAGGTGATACGATTAACCATGAAAAATGGTAAAAGACAATCCTTCATCTCAATCCCGCTGGCCGCACAACCTTGGATTTTGCGAGTTGCTTCGTAGATGGGGAAATGTCAAATGTTCCTCGGGTTCGGGAGATCAGAAATGGAGAACTCTCCTTCTTCGTGTCGGTATTCCGAAAGAGAGGAACGAGAGAACTGAAAATCGTCCAGCGCAAGGGTTTGTTGATCAGTGCCCGGGTCTACCTCCCAGAAAAAATTGGTGCATCCTTCTGTTGGAAAGAATTGAGGGAAAAGATACTAAGCTTCATTCCACCGAAATCTGGTTTGAGACCTCCATCCACTCATCCTGTCCCCCCCGAAGGCCCAAAACATTGCCATACATTTACCCTCAGACCTCTTCTCGAACGGATTTAAGACGCTGCAATCAGCTATCTAGGTGGTGACCAAGTCCGACGCTTGGACAAACGAAACCCTCGTATCCTAGATCCAGGAAAAAATGCAAGTTGACTACCTTCCCAAAACTTCCCGTCTAAGCTCTCGGCAGTGGCTGGTTTTTCTTAATTCGAGGGAGGAAGTGGAGGTAGCCCTCGACGCAAGCTTATGGGAGCTCGAAACTGAAATAGCAGTGTCGGAATGGGAGGAGACCACCCCGAATCTTCCCCTCGGACAATGGATTTCCGTCGAAGGACTTCCAATTGAACTTTGGTCAGAGGAGGTCCTGCGCCGAATCTTCTGCTCCTTCGGAAGCACAATACGCTAGGCAGAAGACACAATGCAGAAACGAAAGATGGAAATCACCATGGCCTTCGTTGCCGCAAACTCGTGTTGGCCTGAAACCCTCTTCACGGAGCTAATTTTTTGTGGGAATTTTGTCTGGATTGAGGTATCTTTCGGTGTCATGGAGACTCTGCGATCGCTGGAGCTTCGCCGGACTCGAAGGGGACGACCACCTTGGGATTCCAACTCACCTCCCAACTGAGTCAACTCAGGATTTAACCCGTCGGGTTCAGGTGAGTCAACTTCTTTACCCAGTACTGGGTCTAACTTGTTTTCAAATTTAAACTCTCGGGGGAGTATTTCGAGAAGAGATTCTGACAGTTGGGCTTTCGAAGTGTACAATGGATTTTCCCAGAAGCAGCTGGCTCCTGGCGTGGCGCTCTGTCCAACGTTGGATAGAGTCCCGATGACTCCAATACGTGTCCGCAAACAGTAGCAACAGCTGGCTACTGGTAGCGTTCTTTGCCCGAGGATGGGCAGCTTCCCAAAAAATCAATGGCGTGTCCTCAAACTCCGTATATGCCCCAAAAATTTGACACAAAGTCCAATACGGTCACGTTCTCCGAAGCATTATTTGCCATTTCAAAATTAAGAACGGATGGTGAACGTCAAGAGGGTGAAGCATGTTTATACTCAGGCTCGCCGTCCAAAGAAGGGCTGTTCCAAAAAGACGACCCAAAGTCCAACACAGGTGCGAGTTTCGAACGTCTAATGGCCCATTCAAATTCAAATGGGGTTTTTCAAACGGGGTAGTTGGCTCGTACATTGGCTCAACGTCAAAAGATGGGCAAACACGCTTTTCAAGGCAATTTTCAAATTGTAATGTAGAAAATTCAGTGTCTTTTTCGGAAATCCCCCCATCTACCTTTTCAAATCCCCAAATTTTTATCTCCCATTCACCTACCCCTACCCTTTCGAACCCTGAAACCTCACAATCCCCAACGTCCTCTTCCCCTACATCCTTATCTCACTTCTCAAATTCCCAAAAAAGTCACTGGGCAACTTGCTTAACCAACACCCCCCCCAGAAAGGTCCTTTCGATTCCCCTTCTTCCCTCTCAACCCGTCCTTGGAATCCACCCTTCTCGAGATCAGTGTCGTGTGTATTCTTAGCACAACACTGATCCCGAACAAAACCATTACATCAGCCCGAGCATCGAAACGAGCCTGCTCCCCCTCTCACTTCGGAATGTCCAAACTAACCAAGATTGTCAATTCACGACTCCCGAGCCATTCAGAGAAATTAGCCAAATGAAACAACTCGATCAATGATCATTGGTAAGGATTCTGATATCTCGGATTTTCCTCGCTCCCCCGGATCAAGAATACCAGCGTCTAGGTGTGGCATCAAGCCTAGCCGAGCCGAGCCCGTGCCGAGCCTAATTTAAATATTTCGAGCCGAGCCTCGTTTCGAGCCTAAAGTTGTTATTGAGCTCGAGCCCAAAAATTTTAACCGAGTTCGAGCTTCAACATACATTTAAAACTTTTCAAAAAATATATATCAAATAAATTGTATATAAAATTATGCATACATTTTACATAAAATTGGACATGACCTCTACATAAAATTGGGCATGACCTCTACTTAAAATTGAGCATAATCTATGTATATAATACCTGTATAAAATTCGGCATGACCTCTACTTAAAATTGGGCATAATCTATATACATAATACCTGCATAAACACTCCATAAACACTCCATAAAATTGTCTATACATTCCATAAACACTCCATGAAATTGTTTATACACTCCATACACTTCATAAAATAGTCTAAACACTCCATACACTGCATAACATTATGAATAAACTCCATACAATTATCAAACACAACAAAATTAAATGAAATATCACTATCAATGTACAATCACCCAAATAAAAACTATAAATCCATTATAAATTTACAAACTATAGTTGTTTCTCTTCATGCTAGAAAATAATATACGTCCCTGCATGAGCAAAATCTCCACCTATGACAAAAACAAAAAAATAAAATTAGGTATTGTCAGATAAAAAAATACTCTTCCACTACTAGTTACTTAATGTTGTTAAAAATATTAAAATTACCATGATGAGAAAAACATGAAAAATCATGTAGCTGGTAGCATTATCTCTACACTCTTCTTCTCAGGCTGTAATCATAAAACAAAATTTTAATAAATATCATAATAAATAATTAATCAAAGAAATTCACTTTTTGATTTTTCTTTACACCGTGAAGAGCCTGAACCCAATCACTGCCACAAATCAAAGCTTGAACTGTATTTGGTGCCAAGGAAGAACGATATGAGTCTATTACTCTACCACCAGCACTAAATGTAGACTCTAATGTATCAATTCAACGAAATATTGGGTATAAAAATAAAAATTTTGTACTGTATTCCTCATTGTTTTGTTCTGATATGTATGATGAATACATGCTTACTAGACTTGTTAACAGAATTGGGTTGAGTTCCATATGCATAAAAAAGAGTTTTATTTTGGTGAACAACAATTTAATTATTATGGTTGTTCTATGGGCCACAATATAATATTTAGGAATAAGAAGAGTTCGGCTAGAAAAATTTTCTATCATGCGTATTCCTTTGAGTTTTGAAATACGAACAACATCAGAATCAAATCATTCAAATATTGCTTGAAAGATCATTGCTGTGTTTTGCTCGAATCAACACCGAAATCGCAGAAGAAGAAAACGTACAAATGTAATTTCTAGTCTATCTGCTTCTATATATGGAAAGTTAAGAAATCATCATATAATAATCGAGAAATTGCAATAGAAAAGAAAAAAAGAAAGGAGGTTTGTGATGATTTTTAAATCTTTTCTACTAGGTAATCCATCTTCCTTATGCATGAAGATAATCAATTCGGTCATTACAGTCGGACTCCTTCATGGGTTTTTGATCAATTTTTCCATAGGGCCCTCTTATCTCTTCCTTCTGAAAATGAAGTTTATTAAAGAAGGAACCGAGAAGAAGGTATCAACAATAACTGGTTTTATTATAGGGCAACTTATGATGTTCATATCAATCTATTATACACCCCTCCATCTAGGATTGGGTGGATCTCATATAATAACCGTCCTAGTTGTACCATACCTTTTGTTTCATTTCTTCTAGCATTGGGTGGATCTCATATAATAACCGTCCTAGTTGTACCATACCTTTTGTTTCATTTCTTCTGTAAGAATCACGAACACGATAAAAATGAAAAAAAAAATGAACACTGAACGTACAAAAGATAAAAATGAAAAACAAAATCAACACCGAAATCGCAGAGGAAGATAACGTACAGAAGATAAAAATGAAAAAAAAAAAATCAACACTTACAGAAATAGAGTGTTCGCCGTTCGGGGATATCTCCAAAACCTTTCCAAGAATGAAGGAGCACTGCTGAAACGAAGTGAGAGTTAGATATTTTGTAGGGTTAGGTCGGCGACTCAAAAAAAACAAAACATTAAATAAAAGTCTTTACCTCTTGTCGGACCGTTGCTTTCGTTCGTCGGCGAGGAAGAACTTCGGATGAAGAAATCGAAGAGGAAGAAGAAAGAAGAGGAAGAAATCGCAGAGGAAGAAATCGTAGACGAAAAAATCGAAGTCTTTGATAGAGATTGAGGAATCGAAGAGGGAGAGGGAGAACGAGGGATTTGAAGATCAAAATCCCCATTTCCCATGAATACCCGCCGACGGACAGCGATTTCCGCGAGAAAATCATGCTGAAACGGCATGGAAATGGCAGAGAAGTATGGGTTTCACAGGCGGCAGGCGGCAAGACGGAATGGAAGAGACGGGACTCTCTTTCCCGAAAATTTTCCCAATGCCCCCGATTCCCAAATCGCCGCTCGTTAAATTAACGAGCCGGCGAGCCGAACCTGGCTTTGCTCGAGCTCGGCTCGTTAATCTAAACGAGCCCATTTCTGATTTCAAGCTCGGCTCGAGCTCGAGATATAACGAATCGAACTGAGCCGAACTCGAGCCGCTTGCGAGCCAGCTCGGTTTGAAGCCACCCCTACCAACGTCATCCCACTTGCCCCTTCAACACCCATGGCGCCCCAAAACTCTCATCCTGACCCGCATCTAAACCCATCCTCTCCCCCAATCATTGCTACTTACCAAAGAAGAAGGCAACGACAAGATATAGATACTACTGCTTCGGGAAGTTCGATGCCGGTTAACCCCAAAAATCATGAAAGACCAGTCAGTACCCAAACTTTTCTTTCTCCTACTAGACCTGGTTGTCTGGTCAAGGAACTCCAAGTGGAATGTCATAAGTATGATGAGGAAACATGGCAACAAATGATGGTTTTGGCCCGCCTTATGGGAGCGGTCCGTTGCCTGGGGACATGAATTCATCTGGAGTCCTGAAGTACGGTAATAAATGATCGTGCTCTCCTAGAACGTTCGAGGAATTGGGGCTTTCCGGAAAAGGGGAGTGATCTCGAGTTTCCTGTCTCAATTCATGCCCTCTATTGTGATCCTCCAAGAAACAAAATGTTAAGTGATGTTCGATGCTATTGTCAAAGAGCTTTGGGCGAATCCTTCTATAAAGTGGGTGGCTGTTAACGCTGCTGGTCATTCTGAAGGTATCCTAGTCGCTTGGGACACGACACATTTGGATTCCCTGCAAGTGTTTGAAGGCCGTTTCTCTTTGGGTTTGTAGCTCAGGGATCTCTCCTCGGGAAGAATCTGGTGTGTAGGGGGAGTTTACGGTTCCACCAGATATCGTGAACGTGGCCTTTTTTGGGAAGAGCTTAGTAACCTCTACCAGTCCTGGAGACTCCCTTGGCTTTTCGCTGGTGATTTCAATGCTATTCGGTACTGCAATGAGAAGAAACCGCCAGCCAATCGCATTTCTGCTTCTATGCGGGGTTTCTTGGTGGATGTGGGTTGGATGAGATCCCCCTCTCAGGGAAAAATTACACTTGGTCGAACAACCAACAACAGCCAATTTTGTCAAAATTGGATCGTTTTTTGGCTTGTCCTGATTGATTGCAATTATTTGGGAATGTCTTTGGTTGGGTTCTGAACAAGGTGGGGTCAGATCATTGGCCAATCATGTTGACCTCCTCTTTTGAGAAATGGGGTCCCTCTCCTTTCTGGTTCGAGAATTCATGGTTATCTACCAAACTCATATTCATGAATGGTGGATTGCGGGTCCATATCTGGGTAGGCGGGAGTGGGCTTTTCCTCTAAAGCTTCGATTCTTAAAAAAGAAAATTAAGGAGTGGGCCACAGATCATCGCTCATCTATGGTTGCTGAGAAGTCTTCTATTCTCTCTAAAATTGCGGACCTTGACTTGGCGGAGGAACATAGGTATTTATCTCCGGCGGAGTTCTCTACCCGAATCTCTCTAAATTCTAATCTCAATTTAATTCTCCATCAAGAGAAGGTCCGTTGGAAACAACGTGCCAGATTTAAATGGCTAAAGGAGGAAGATGCCAACACAAAGTTTTTCCATGCAGTGGCTTCGACTAAGCGTAGGTCCAACCGTATTACCTCGATTATGCATAAATAATGAGGTAACATCATGTTGGACCTCGATTACTAATGTGTTGCTTAAGTTTTTCACAAACCTATATTCGGAGGAATACCCTAATAGACCGAAACTTCAGGATATCAGGTTTTCTCGTCTCTCTCCAGCTGCTGCTTCTTTCCTAGAGTTGCTGTTTTTAGTTGGAGAAGTTGAACGTGCTGTTTTAGGCATGGAAAGTGACAGGGCGCTAGGCCCTGATGGCTTCAATGGAGATTTCTTAAAAAGATTTTGGCCTCGTCTCAAGGGGGATATCATAGCCATGGTTAATGGGTTTTTTAACAATGGGATCACATTCCATAGGATTGGTGCATCTTTTATTGCCTTGGTCCCGAAGAAACCAAGTGTGGAGAAACCTAAGGATTTTAGACCTATCAGCCTCGTCTCTAGTGCTTACAAGATTATAGCTAGAATCTTGGCTCACTGTCTAAAAGTTCTCCTTCCAACAGTTATTCACAGGCGCTTTCTTGAAAGGAAGAGAGATTCTGGACTCTACTATGGCTGCTCATGAACTTATTGACCATTTTCAGCGCAATAAGGACCCAAAAATTGCCCTAAAGCTAGATCTTGAAAAAGCTTTTGACAATTGGATCCGATTGGATGAGATTATGGAAAAGATGGGTTTTGGCAACAGATGGAGATTCTGGATCAGAAGTTGCGTGGGCTCGGCATTGTACTCTCTCCTCATTAATGGCTCAGTATGTGGTTATTTCAAAGGGACCAGAGGAATTAGACAGGGAGATCCACTCTCCCCGCTTCTATTCAATATGGTTGGTGAATTTCTATCAGCGATGTTCTACTCGGCAGATAATCTTGGGTGACTCCCTCCTACTAGTACCAGTCCAGCTTTTAATATTCCTATTCTTCAGTATGCAGACGATACCATCATTTTTGGAGTCGGCAACACTGATAGTGTAAGAAAGATTAAAGCTGTGTTGGGGCTTTTTGAATTACCCTCTGGTCAGAAAGTAAATTGGGGAAAGACTTCTCTCATGGGCTTCAATGTTAGCCCTGAGCTTCTTACTGAGATGACAAGTATATTTGGATGCACAATAGGCCACCTACCTACAACATATCTTGGTTTACCCCTTTTCAATGGGCGTATATGCAAGTCTTTGGAATCCGGTGGTTGAAAAAATTGATTCCTGCCTTGCATCATGGAAGGGGCATCTACTTAGTAAAGCGGGGAGGCTCATCCTTCTCAAGTCTTGCATAGCAGGAATCCCCAATTATGCCCTGTCCTTTATGCCTTGTCAATTAGTAAGGCTATGGATAGGCTAAAAAGAAGATTCCTATGGAGGGGATCGAGCGATGCTTTTAAGTACCATTTGGTTAGTTGGGATGATGTATGCATGTCGAAGAATATGGGCGGCCTGGGAATCCATAAATCCAGGGACATGAATCACGCGCTGCTACTAAAATGGCTATGGAAGTTTAATACCCACTCCTCAAATCTTTGGAAGGAAATGGTTCTCGCTAAGCTGGGTGAGGACGCTCATTGGTGGATGTTTGGTGGGAATCGAAGAGGACTTTCCTCAATATGGAGAGCTCTATACCTTCTGCTTCCAAAATTTCATTCTGCTAGTAGATTCTATGTAGGCTATGGCAGATCGCTCAAGTTTTGGGAAGACTTGTGGATAGGGTAGGAGCCTCTGTAGGCTGCATTCAGAAGTCTCTTTCTCCTCACATCTCGCAGAGACATATCAGTAGCAGAAGCTTTTGAGGGGGGGTATGATCCTCCATCCTAGAAGGGGTCTCTTGGATAGTGAGGCTTTGGAGGCTAGTTGTTTGATGGACCTTGTTGCTTCGTTTAAAATCCGTCCTTTGGAGGCCGACAAGCTTATTTGGTGGCCGGATAAAAAGGGTTCTTTCATGGTCTCATCCGTATATGGCTTCTTAAATGGCGATAATTCGTCTTGGAGGGAGAATGAGATCAACTTTGTATGGCGTTTATGTGCCCCTCCAAAGATAAAATTCTTCATATGGAGTGTCTGTCAAGGCAAGATTCTCTCGGCAGCCGTGTTGAGAAGAAGAGGACACCCCTCCATTGATCCCTTGTGCCCATTCTGCAACTCTGACGCTGAAACTACAAGCCACATTCTACTTCAATGCATGTACTCTTGAAAGGTGTGGACTAACATTCTTGGAAAGTTTGGGTTACAATTCTGCATGGTGGCTGATCTACTCTCGTTCAGTAAATCTCTTACTGGTACCCCTCTGCCTAGCCTTGGAAAACTGATGCTCTCTGCCTGTACCAGTTTCAAACTGTGGGGGCTTTGGAATGAGCGCAATAGAAGATGTTTTGATGCAAAATGCGAATCTTCAGATCGGGTTGCGGACCGAGTGGTAGGTCATATATCAACTTGGCTTTTGACCAAGAAAGCCTTCTCTTCCTATCTGGTCTCCTCCATTCGTGAAAATTGGAGAAATTTGGCTATGATGCACAATGGGAAAAAACTTCCGGTCATGCAGGAATGGACTCCTCCCGATCCTGGTTATCTCAAGTTAAACTTTGATGGCTCGTCTCTTGGTAACCCTAGGATTTTTGGTTTTGGAGGAGTTATTTCAGATCATTCCGGTACTCATCTTTTCACTTATGCTGGCCCTCTTGGTATATCTGACTCTACGTCTGTAGAGTTACATGATCTCCTCTCTGGTCTCCGTGTCTTTTGAGATATATGCAGTGTTCCTCTTCATATTGAAGGTGACGGTTATAGGCCGGTGTGAAAATGCATCCTCTCCCCTGTGGAGGCATTGTGATACCTTTAAGGAAATTTTAGAAATTACCTCAATTGTTTTTTGTATTTATACTCACATTCTGAGATCCGCAAATTTGGTGGCAAATGTGCTTGCCAGGCAGGGAGATACCCTACAATCGCTGGTTGTAAGGGACATGCTCCCCCAAAATTTGTAATTTCTCTCGTTTTATTAATACATCTTTTAAAAAAACAAAAATTCAATTTCTGAGCTTATTTCGGTTCTATGTACTTGATTGGAGTTTTTCATGGGCATTAATAAATTTAAAAGGTTCACTATTTCACTCCTAAAGTTATGTACAAACAATTGTGTGGTATATGTTTTGAAATTGTATCTTAACATTGAATTTACATTTGTTAAGTTACACTTTATGCTGAATTGAAAGAGTATATGTCAAATGCATGTTTCCTTCAATATCATGTATTCTTATGTTCTTTGTACTAATGCATCCTGTGTCTTAGCACTTGTTTTTCTGCCATGTTTTTTTTTACGAAGGATGTTTTTCTTCCATGTTAGAATCTTATATTTTCGTAGTGTTATTCTTCTTCAAGGAATTTAATTTTGGACCTTTATATTTGGTTGCGTGTACTTGATTGGAGTTTTACGTGGGCATTTGTTATTATGAAAGGTTCAATGTTTCACTCCTAAAGTTTATGCACAAACAATTGTGTGGTACATAATTTGAAATTGTGTTTTTTGGCGGAACAGAACCTCCTCCTCCTCACAAATGATAATCACTCTGTGTTGAAAATAGCCGACTTTGGCTTTGCGAGGTGAGTTATTATTTCTTGCTGTCTTTTGGTTGGAATCTATTTTGATTTATCTTTTATACCATGAACAAAAGTACAATTGTTAAAGGTGGCAAAACATGGTAATAAACTAGGACACAGGATTATTCGGAACTCCTTATCAGCAAAAATAATAGGTGACCAATACCTTTCTCGGCCTTTTGGCTTAGGTCAAGTGTTGCATCTCTTCTTGGCAGTTTAATATCTGATATGTGATCCATCAGATCGCATGATATTAAATTAATTTCTTGTGGGGGAGGGCCTGCTATTGATAGCTTGCTACTAGGAGTCTTCAAGTGTCGCCTATGTGTTACAATACTGCATGGGCCTGCCACACCCCTATACAAATAATAACAATAACAATAACATAATAATATAAAAACATGACCTCTTATGAGTTCTTGACGGGCATGATGCCATCAAAATGTTTGAAGATATACATTAATCCCGTCTCTTCGATGATATTAATATTCTTAAAGTGAAATTTGTGGTTGGTGAACTAGTTGAATATTACTTTAATTTGTATGCTTAAAGCATTACTCCATTGGTTAATGTAAATTTCAGGTTATCACATGAAGTGGAAATTGATGTGCAACTTTCACTGTGAACAAAGTCCCCATTATGCAAGTTAACTAGCTCAGTTACAACTGTTAGCTTGATAAACTGTTTTTTTATTTGATAACAATGAGAAATGAAATTCAACAAAAGAGAAGGAGAAAGATGTCAAAGTCCTAGCAAGAGTACTTCCCAGGAGGTCACCCATCCTAAAATTACTCTCGCCCAGGCTCGCTTAACTACGAAGTTCTGAGTCAAGTGCCTAGCCAATACAACCCAAAAGACCGGTCTGTTAGATGCGGAAATCACAACACTTAACTCAGACCACAAACTCTAACAAGAGGATGAAACCGCTCTGACACCCACCCTGCTCATTTTGGAGCCGTCTCTCACGGGATACGAACGCGGGCCGTGGCGTGCCTAGCTCTAATACCATGTCAAAATCCTAGGTAGGAGTACTTCCCAGGAGGTTACCCATCCTAGAATTACCCTCGCCCAGACTCGCTTAACTACGAAGTTCTGAGTCAGATACCTAGCCAATACAACCCGAAAAGACTAGCCATTTAAGGTGCGGAAAGCCAAGTACCTAACTCAGACCACGAACTCTAACAAGAGTGGATGGAACCACTCTGACAAAAGAGTATAGGGTAGACTATGACAAATAGTCAAGGACAAAAAGTACAAAACAAAAAAGATAAGACCAAAATGTGAACCAATTGATTGGAATGTTAAGTTGTCGAACCTAATTAATACCTTACTCTTTGGCGCGGATCGACTTTCGCCGTAAGGTTGCTGTGGGGGTCCTTCCTGGGGGTTCGGGGGCGGTGCCCTCGGGCGGATCCACGATATATTGACTGCTGTATCATTAAGGGTAGTTTGGGGATTTCACACTTGTAATCCAGTTGCCCTAATTTTCTCTTTATATATGGGAGGGTTTTATCACCTTGACAATCATCATCCGAGGAGCATCAGTTGCGGCTGAGAGAGGTTAAAGAAAAACAACACCTGTAAGTGTGTGCGATCTCTCTTGTAAACTATTTCATCTTCTTAGTGGATTATTGCAGTGGTGGAATACAGGAAGTAGTCTCACCTTGAGACGAACCTGTATAAATTTTGTTGTTTTGTTTTCATGTTTGCTTTTCCTTTCTTCCGCGATTATTATTTTTGCTCTCGTTAGTTTGGAATTAGGGCGTCTAATTCCTAACATGGAAGACTATGGAAAACAATGAAGTTAGCTTTTTTATCTACTCTGAGAGCTCCAACTTGTTTTTGTAAGACCTTTGTTAGAAAGGTGGCGACTGTATGGAAGGTTTGAATAATCTTTGGTGAATCCTACTATCGCCACTACAGAAATTGTTGACTTAAGACAAGAACTCCTTCATTGCTCTGCTGAATACCAAGTGCTCCTTATTGTTTGTTTCATCTGTCAGTACCTTTTATAAGACTTAGAAAAGTCTGGCCCCTTGAGGCTGACATATGATAGATGTATTGTTTCTCTTAATTTTGGGAATCCTACAACATTCGTCCTCTTCCATTTGCTCATTGCTTACTAGACTATTGCTATCATTTTCAATTTTACTTTATTTCTTGCTAGTCCCTTAACTGTCAAAATTTCTCTTGATGGGTGCACTTCAGAATCTTCATTTACCATGCCAAACCTTCTCAAATAATTTTCTTCATTATTCTTGTCTATTTTGGTGGCATCTTCTCTGTTTCCATGTTTAACTCTAATTTTCTTTCCCACAGTTTTTGTGTATCCATGTTAATATTGTTACTTAGATCACTGTCATCTTCTAGGATGACTGTTCTTCATCACCCAGCACTCTACCCCATGATGGCTGGTCTGTTCTTCATCTCCTAGGACTTTGTCTTCTCCAGACACATACCTAAAGAATCAAAATAAATGAAAGTAATCTCCAATTGAGCCATCCAAGGTTTTTGTGTATCCAAGTTAATATTCTTGCTTATATACAATTGTGCCCGGATATCAGAAAGGTTGTCACTGGGTTATGATTAGCCTTCAGTTTGCTCTGGCATATACTAGATCATTGAAGGACAAGGTTTCATTTAGCTGACCTTGACATTATTGGGAAGGACTTTGATGATGATCACTTGGCCATTCAAAAACAATGATGACTTGGCACCCCCTTGTGAGACATATCCTTACTACCAATCATATAAAAGCATCTTGTTTTGAAATTTCTTTGCATATTTTCCAGCAAGAAGTGTTCCATATCATTACTCAAACAATTGAGGCTTGTAAAACAGGTCCCTACAACCTCGAGGCCTAGCTGAAACCCTTTGTGGTTCACCCCTTTACATGGCTCCTGAGATAATGCAACTGCAGAAGTATGATGCTAAGGTGATAGTCTATGTTGTCTTATTCTCTGCTTTCTGATCTTCTGTTTCTTTGGTTGTTTCTATTCACAGTCATCAGATGACGTGCAGGCAGATCTTTGGAGTGTAGGTGCTATTCTTTTCCAGCTAGTGACCGGGAAGACACCTTTTACTGGAAATAACCAAATCCAGGTTTGTATCTCACTGATTAGCCATTCAAATCACATCATGAGAAATACGTACAGCTTTTTAAGCAACAGTGCACTTTGGGTACTATTTGCCAATATCTTGTGTGCTTTGTTTCCTTTCAGTTGCTGCAAAACATTTTGAAATCCCATGAGCTGCACTTCCCTTCGGATAAGAAGGACTTGAGTTCAGACTGCCTCGATTTATGTCGGAAGCTGTTGTGTCGTAACCCAGGTGAAATCTTTCTCTAATGTATGCTTGTTGAAGAGATATCATGATAGTTTTCTTCATGTATTTTATGCTTTGTACATCATGCCAACTTATCTTGATGTTCTGATCTTATTTACTCTTTTAATCTTTGTAGTGCAAAGGCTGACGTTTGAAGAATTCTTTAACCACCGATTTCTTTCTCAAACATCTGTAGATGAATCATTGGGGTAAGGGTTGGCCATTCATCTGTATTGTACTCTGTCATCCAGTTCTCACTATTAAGCCAGTGAAATCTTTTGACATACAGGATTAAGAGAAATGCATCTCAAACAAGGATCATTTCTTCATTAGTCAAGACCAATTGTGGAAGGCAGACAGAAGAGATTTCTCAAGATGATTTTTTGCCTTTCCTTCTGGATGATGATTCTAATGTAACTAACAATGGCCCATCCTTTCCTTCCAAAATAACCTTGACAGCTCCTAAAAGATTTTCTCAGAATATAGAAGTTGAAAGAAAAAATAACAGTACTTCCAGTAACAATGATATTGCTCTTAACTTGGTTCTCATTGATCTGGGGATGGATTCTCATAGATCTGGGGATGGATTTATTAAGCATCCTTCAGCTGCTGTGGACAAAAGACTGGTTACGGGATCTGCCACAGGTTTGATTTTTTCCTGTTTAGTTACCAGCTTTCTGGTACTTCAGTCATTAGTATCTGTTCTTAACTTGTTTCCATTTTTATTTGAATCGATTCCACAGTTGTAGATTCATTGGAGTTCATTGATCAGGATTATGTTCTTGTGTTGGGTCCACCTGTAGAAGTCTCATCTTCCTCAATGGTTGCAAAGCAGCCACGTCATTCACCTTCCAAACTGGAAAATTCGTCTTTAACATCTGTAAACAATCACACAGGTTTAAGTGCACCAATGCCAATAACTGGTGCAATAGCACGTAATCCTTTGGGATTTGGAAGTCTTGGAAGTAACAGTCCTGCACCTTCAGGAGCTTCACAAGGATCGACAGAAATGATAGAAGCTTTGGAGCAGCCATCAAATCACTGTATGACCAGGATTAGGTCATTACAGCAGTGTGCGCTTGCCATTAGTGAGTTGGTCAATGAAAGGGTAAAATATAGAGACTTTTCTTAGAATTAAAACTAAATGTCCTACTCTGTTTTTACTTATTCACGGGGTTATCATAGATGAGAATATTTACTAATTTGATTGCTTCATGTTCTTGATTAATCTGAAGATTGAATCAGGTAAACGATTGGAAGCTTTCTCCATTCAACTGGTTATTCTAGCAATATGGAAGCAAGCACTGCAGATATGCCATGCACAAGCTGCTTCTGCTATTGAAGGAAGTCCAACTCAAGAGCTGATGATGAACAGAGCAAGCAGAACAACCTCCAACAGGAAGCAGGATATTGATTGCCCCCAAGGATCTCATAGTAGCATGGATCTTCTCCATAGACCTGCTGCTGTTGGCTGTCAGATTGAAAGAGAATTTCTTCTTGAATTTGGCCATGCAGAAGATCTTGCCAGAGATATTGGGCCAACTGCTGGTATGCCTCACTTATACAAAAATAAGAGAAAGAAAGCATAATGCTTTGGTTTTAGTATGATGTACATATGTGAAAGAATATTTAGATTTCTGTATTTCTGACTAAATTTTTTTTATTTTTTATTTTTGGTTTCTGGAAATGCAGAGATGCCAGACGCGATGGAAACTATATTCCAATCAGCACTGGCATTGGGTAGACATGGAGCAGTGAGTGTACGTTATTAGAATTGCTGAATAGAAATAAGGATTAGTTGTTTTGAAAATCATGGTTGTCCAATTACACGCAGGTTGATGAGTTGATGGGTGACATGGAAAGTGCTATAAGTTTGTATGCGAAAGCTGTTCGTCTCTTGTCCTTTCTACTGGTGGAAGCATCTTCCCTCATTCTTAATCCTCCCTTCTCACTAACAAATTCAGATAGATTTAGGGTTGGATCATATATCGACGTCCTCAACAATAGGCAATGCTACTCGATGTCTCAGAGATTGGCGTTCCTCAGAAATGACGATCAACCAAGCCCAAGTCCTTAAGGCCACTTGTTTTCCTTTACGTTCTAGATTCATTGATTTGTACAGCAATTCTTTGTATTAACATGTTTATTATCTTGTCATTGTGTAACTGTAGAAGCTTTGCTGATAAATGGAAATGTGGATTTAGCTTTCATTTCCTTTGGCAAAATAGCAGCCATGGTCATCTGTTACTGATCATTGCCTTAATTTGGCCTTTTGGAGATCTCTGTTGATACGGAATTCACCTAAACAAGTTTCGATCATAACTAAGAGAAAGTGAAGTACTTCTACAGATGGCTTGGTAGTTTCCTAAAGAAGACTTCCATCACTCTGTCCATGTCAACAAATAAATTCAGGTTTAATCGATATATATATAGAATTTTGTTGAAAGCCGTATTCGATGGAGGAATTTTTATACAATCGGATTTCCGCACTATAATATGGGTTAAAAGGCAAAATAGGTCATTTATTTCAATCTTTTTAAAAATTAAATAGATTCTTGAAATTCTTTCACACTCATGTCAAATACTACATAAGAAAAAACTACAAAATCTGATCACATTTATCATTGTAGTCAACCGTACTTTGAATAAAAAAAATGCATGAAATTATCTATCAAGCTATGAATGGTATTTTAAAAAAATACGCAAATGGATCCCCTGTTTGGAATTAGACGCTCTAATTCAAAACTAATGCGTCTCAAGGTGAGACTATGTCCTGTTTTTTGCTGTTGTAGTAATCCACTTTGAAGATGAAATAGTTTACAAGAGAAATCGCACACACTCATGTTTTCTCTAACCTTTCTCAACTGCACTGATGATCTTCTTCGATGATAAACCATAATAATGATGCCCCCAAATATAAAGAGAAAACAATGACAACCATAATACAAGTACAAAATCTCCAAACTACCCTTAATGAAATAACGTAAGGTGTTAATTAGGCTCCACAACTTAACATCCCCAACTAATAACTATATAACTAATAACCTATTCATTGTTCCGTATATTGGAGTCCAATAAATCAAGTCACCATATGACGTGACAATCACACGATTGTAGCAACCAATTTTTTTTCTTTTGCATATAATGAAAAAATCAAACTCATAATATTGATTTAAGAAATTCATGATCTATATGTGAAAGAGTTACATTACTTTATCCCTTATTCCTTCTCAAATATTGTTAAAGATGTCCCACTCAACTGGTACCCCCCATAAGTGTGTCTGACTCTAATAGCTCCAAATAAATTAAATATATACATTAAGATACAATGGGTTCTTATTTAACAACAACAAAGACACTTTTTTATATTAGGAATCTTCACTTGAAAATAAAATGTTTTGTACTAAAGAATTCAGGGTCAATAACCATGGGTTCCAATGCACGAGTTTTGGTGACAAATAGGATATTTTGTTGCCCCTTTTGATTAATTGAAACCTATTTCATTATTCATTTTATTTGGAATGAGTAAAGGGGGTAAATAAAACTTTGAAAATCTAACATAGAAACCTATATTAAGGTATTATAACATCATATAAAACTTATTAATCAAAATCTAATCAAATATATAAAAATTAAATTACCTTTATAATAAGAGAGACTTTTTTCTTACACTCGAGAGTCATAAGGTAAGCTCTTCCCTCGCTTGTATTCCTATCTTTTTCAGTTTTGGTGAAGCTGTTCCAAGGCCCACTTTACTGAAAGATGCAATAGTAATTATTCGCTCAATATATGTAGAAAGCCGTTTGGGATGTGACAAGTGCAGTGAACTTGGGAGATCAAGATTATCTGATCCTGTGCTACTTTTACTGCTTGAAGATGTAGAAATAGAACTAAAAGCAGAAGACAACTCTGAAAGCCTAGATATAATCTCATGGTTAGAGACATCTCTACTCTATAGGTTTGTGGAATTGATGCTTGTATGAAGTAATGAGCTGATAGCAGGATGGCTCGTGGATAGAGATGACTCTTGCAATGCAACACTTCTTGCCTTCCTTCTCCTAGAAAACAAGTATAACAAATATAATGAACCTCACTTATATGTTTAATCTAAATTTATGCAATCTAGAACCACTCTAGCAGAAAAGCCAATATCTTCTCTTTTACTCTGATAGAAAAGACATTTCTTAGTTATTCTATTTGTCAAGGAATAGTGAGTACAAAGATCTTTAGTTTATTGGTTGGGAAAGAGGCTTCCTAAGTTAGTTAGTCATTTTGGGATGGGTTTTGGACCCAACTTCACATGGTATCAGAGCATGTTCTCATATGTGGGCCTATAGGCGTTGCTTAGAAGTTTAGTAATAAGTTCTTCCATCACGGTGTCCCAACACGACACCGACTCTCAAATGGTAGAAATAAAAATGCCAATGCCAAATAAGGGCTGACAACAATTAGTAACCAAGAAGTCATTTTTTCAATAATAATGTCTCAATTCAGAGAGACGCAATAACAAAACTTGATATGGGTATGGGCCCAAATAACACGTACCAAATAGGTAGTTATATAGCAGTAAATAACCAGTAGGTAGTAAAAGTCCTTAAGAGCAATAAGGGCACATAAGATAATCTACAACAAGTCCATCCTTGAACAAAGAAGTTATGCACCAAGTAATAAGTTGGGTGCAATCCAAGATAATAATCCAGAGTAATAATCAAACTAGAGTCAAGCCAGTAGTAGACTGCCAATAATAAGTTGAACCAAGTTATGTTTAATAATCAATAAATCAAAAAATCTCCACTGTGCTTATCCTTCAAACTTCTCCTATTTGGTGGAAACCCACATATTAGAACCTGCTCTGATACCATGTGAAGTAGGGTCCAAGAAATTTATAGATATAAAAAATACTAATATTACAAGAATACCTTTCACCCTAGTAAGAGTGAATAAGAGATATAAATTATAGACTAATTACACCAATGTCATATTTATGATATGACTCTTTATTTACCATAATGCCACCACTGTGTGGGCCCATGGGCCTTCTCCTTGGTTTGTGGGCTTGAGCCCATCTTCCCCACACTTGGACATATGGGCCTTCCTTGGTCGTGTGAGCTTGGGCCCATCTTCCAACACTCCCCCTAAAGCTGGGGGTTAGAGAACGTCATAAATGCCCAACTTGCTGCAAATAGTGCATAGGATCTTCCCGTATAAAATGATAGTCCACCATATGTTCCAACACTTTCCCTCAAGCTGGTGGTCTCTTTGTTCTTTTTCAAGAGACCCAGATAGCATAATATAAGAGAGAGTAAAATCACTCCTAGCTGTAAGACATCGCTCCATACTCCAGTCAAATGGTTATAGTAAAAAATACTTTTTGTTCAATTTTACTGGCGAAAAAGTAACCCTACTATGGGGCACATAGTCTACCCATTTTCTGAGGATAGTTAAAAAAATACCTCTTGGATGAATAATAGACTTGACTCGCACTTCAGATGGAAAAGGAGAAGAAGATGGAGAAGAAATGGAAGAAGAAGAAGAAAAAGAAAAAGGAAAAAAAAGGAGTTTCTCATTTTTTCTTAAGTCTTATTTCTCAATTTTTGTGTTTCATTTGATGTTTCACTCTCTTGCCATATTTTTCTTATAGCAATTTATATACATTTGGAAAAATATTTAAGTCTAGTTTCCAATTAAAAATAATCATTAAAATCATATTTTTCAAGAAAGAGAAATCTACATTTGAAGTAGGAAAGGTAAAGCAGAATAAAAGTTTCATGTAGTAGCAGAAAGCTTCAACTTTCGAGCCTTTTTATACCATCAAGAATGAGACTTTATATGAAGAATTATATATCTAAAGAAAGATTGTAAGTATATTTTCTTACCTATTCAACTAATTTTCATTCTAATTTTTTTAGATGGAGATATCAATGTCGAAAGAGTCAATTATCATGCTAGCAAAAGAAGAAATAATACTCAGTTAGGCCAGATTACAGAGTCCGAAATCTATAAGATTATTTATCTCAAAATAAGTATATTTTAGGAAGACAAGTTATACTTGGTTGAAAGGTATTTATGTCTAAATTCATAAGGAGAAAATCTTCCTGTCAATTTGATCTATATTTAAGAAGGCATTGGAAGAATCAAAGGTCATGATGGTATACTATTGCATGCGAAGATCCAAATTTAAGCCAAATTTTTTGCTTAACTTTTTGAGTTGTTGTTATTGATCAACAATATCAAGAAAGTATCTCATGATCTACCATTGGAAATTTTTTAATTTTAACTAACAATATCTGGAAAATTTTTTTAGAAGATCATCTTATTTTCATAAACTTTTCTTGATTTATTTGTCAAAGATTGCCTTGCCTAAAGATTTTAAGGAAAAAAAGACAAGGAAAGGTGTCTTCTTTGATTGCTAAGTTCGCACTAATTGAAGAAGGAAATTACGTTATTTAGAAGATTATTCCAACCATGAATTTTGTGAGTTTTTTTTTGGTATTTTGAATGATTACAAAGAATTTGATTTGGTATCCTTACCTAAAAAGTTAAGGCAAGAAAAGATTAAAATATTTGAGCTAGTGAACTTGTTGATATTAACCTTCTTTTACTTGATCATACTAGAAGTGGATTAGCATATGAACTTGCAAAATATTTGTTGACTTCAACCTGAGATCATTGACATTATCTCCCAACTTGAGGGAGAATAGAAGAAGTATGAAGGATGAGCATATGGGAGATTATTTGATTTATTGTTATTAAACAACACTTGGTTCAACTTATTATTGACTAGTCATTTTGGGATGGGCCTTGGACCCAACTTCACATGGTATCAAAACAGGTTTTCATATGTGGGCCTACACCTAAATTATCCACTTGTAGAGTCACAAAAAAGGACCTACACCTAAATTATCGACTTGTAGAGCCACAAAAGAGGGCTTACACCTAAATTATCTACTCGTAGAGCCACAAAAGGGCCTACATCTAAATTATCCACTTGTAAAGCCACAAAAGATGGCCTACACCTAAATTATCCACTTGTAGAGCCACAAAAGAAGGCCTAGACTTGAGGGGGAGCGTTAAGGAATAATCCCACATGGATTAGTGAGTACAAAGATCTTGAGTTTATTAGTTGGGAAAGATGATTCCTAAGTTGGCTAATCATTTTGGGATAGGCCTGGGATCCAACTTCACACTATTGAAATATATGTAAAGGAATAACTTAGTTATTTCACTCTTGTTATATGTACTCTTGGGATAGCAATAATCTTGTTATAACTTTGATGCTTTGTCACTTAACTGAATATATAGTATAGAAGGGAGGTCGAACTCTCCCACACTTAGTTATTTCACTCTTGTTATAACTTTGATGCTTTGTCACTTAACTGAATATATAGTATAGAAGGGAGGTCAAATTCTCCCAAACGAGTGTCGAACTCACGCATTCTTCCATTCCATTCTTTTTTCCTTGTATCTCAATTTCAAACTTTTACATGATATTAGAGCCATAAGATCTGGTTGCATAGGTTTTCAAACACTCTTTTCTCATCTCTCTAAGTCTACAACTACTCCAGGAAAGGGGATGTTAAGTGGGAAAAAGTCTTACATTGGAAAATGGGAAGGAATGTTATGGGTTATAAGGTTGAATAATAGGTGTCCTAACTAGCTAGTCATTTTGGGATGGAACCGGGATCAATTCAACACTCAATAGTGGTATTAGAGTAGAATGTGGCTGTGGCTGAGGCCCACTTTGTGTTCCCTAGGTTATTTGTATTGTGGGCTCCATGAAGTAAGAGTTTGTGTGTTATGGCTCCATGAGGTAAGAGTCTTTGTGCCCCATTGAGGATTTGTGCCCATATCTGAAGCTCGTCACATGCAACATGCAAAGTGTGGCCATGAAAGGGAGTGTTGAGTTAGAAAAAGTCTCAAATGGAAAATTAGGAAGAAAAATTAATGGATTATAAGGTTGAGCAATAGATCTTCTAAGTGGGTAGTTATTTTAGGATGGAACCCAACTCATCCCAACATCTAACAAGAGATTCTCATAATTCTTTGGTGATTGAAGTTCAAGGTCAAAATTTTCCTCTCTTTTGTGTCAAAACCCTCAATTGATGGCTTGTGCATCCAATTCAGTAGTTCTATGAAGTATTTGTATCCCTAGAAGTTTGTATGCTAGGTTCTTTTCTAAGATCGACACATGTGCGTAATGCTTGCATCATCCTTTGTATGCTGATGTCATCCATAGTCTTCACGATTCTTGATTTTTACTGTTGAATTACTCCTATTAAAAGCATATTTTGTTAGTTGTGGATTTGTTGAAGATTGGGTGCCCTAATTGTCATTGGTGTGGGCCCCATCTTATCTGCATAAGCAATTTACTATGTTTCTTGGTGGTGTTGGTTGGTGTGTAAGCCTATTCTTGTTTGATTGAAAAGTGGATTGACTTTTTTCTATTTTAACTATGGCTAATTCAGATGAGATAATTACTCATGCCAAAGAGTTTGGAAATTCAGCAAGGTGGTTATATCCTTTGCATTTTCTAGAAGTCATTGTGACCATTCAGTGTTTGTCTTGAAGAGGTATTTCAAGGTTGTGGTATTAATTGCATAAGTGGATGACATAGTACAAAAGGCATTGAAGATGTAAATAAGCATCTTGCAAAACATTTTCAAACCAAGGATTTGGCCTTTCAAGTATATTTTTGGGATTGACATAGCAAGAATTTTTCTAACACAAAGAAAGTATGTCACATATATACTATAGGAATATGGGTTGCTAGGAGCAAGGCCTATTGAGACACCTACGTAAGTAAAAAATAAGATCATGTAGTGAAGGTTAGTAGGAAAACTTATTTATGCCACAATAACTCAACCAAACATCTTTTGATATGAGTATGGTCAACCAATTTATGGAGTGTTTTCAAATCTATACACAACATACTAAGATATTTGAAGAGGGCACCGAGAAAAGGATTGTTGTAAGAGTTACACAGTCATTTGCAAATTGGAGGATACTCAGATGTAGATTATGCAGAATCCAAGTTGGATAAGAAATTTACCACTAGTTATTATGTGTTTGTTAATGGAAATTTAATTACTTGAGAGAGCAAAAAACAAAATGTTATGACCAGTTATAGTGCATAAGTTGAATACTAAACAATGACTCATACAGTTTGTGAACTTCTATGAGTGAGATCAATTTTGTAAGAGTTAGACATCCCCACTGAAGAGGCTATGATGATGTGTTGACTAAAAGTTGTCTCCTATCTTGATTTTGATAATAACAAATCTTAATTAATCTAACATAGTCAATTCTAGCATTTTAGATGCAATTCCTTCAAGTGACACAAAAGTCAAGGTCTATGCAAAGAACCGACAAAAGCTTGTCAAAGACCTCGAGCTACACTACTGTGTCAAAGTCATCTTGAAGAAACACTATAAAAAAGAAGAAGCAAAGAATTGAAGATGGAGTTTAGGATGTATTGGAAAATCACAAAAAAACTCAGTCTATGTAAGAGAACAATCCCAAACCTTTAAACTTGGGGACAGATGAAATTTTTTGGAGCCTTAGGACAAAATTGCGTAGTCTATATATTTTATCAATGCATACATATATTTCAAACATGTTAGAATAACTTAGGATCACTTTTGGTCATACTTTAATAACACACTTAGAGATCTGGCACTGAATTGATTGATCAACATCTACAATGATCGAACAATACTTTACATTGATCGATCAATTATGTATCAAGTTTTTGTAAACGGGCAAATAAAGGCTAGTTTGGCTTTAAAAACTTATAAATTCCCTGTGAAACATTCTTTTGAGAAGTTAGTGAGCATTCTTTGGCATACCTATTGCATTCAAAATTCTCAACTTTGCAATTTTTTTCCTATGTTGATTTTCGAGAAAGAAAAAATCTTTCTAGCAAATCATTTTCTCTTTTCAAGCTCCAAACTTATTTACATTGTGCATCAAAGTTAGAGGCTTAGACAAATCAAAGGAGAAGGTTGTCTCTCCCAAGCTCGCAAAAGGGTGTAAACCTTTCCTTTTCCTTGTAATTTTTTATTTTATTTGAAAGGTCCATCTAGAACCTTGAATCATGATTGAAGAACTTTCTAAAGCTAGAATCTAGCTCAATCTTTCACGGGAGATTGCTTGTAATTGTGTATTTAAGAATATATGTGGCTTAAAACAGAGCCAAAATATCTTTTGTGTAATTTTAAGCTAATGAAGCTTATATTAGTGGAATTTTCCAAGCGCAAATTCTTGGGTGATAAATACCAATAGAGGAACATTGATAACAAATATTGGTGTTATTGTGGTGTGTGCATTTTATTTACTTTTACTTGTATTTACATTTATTTTAATTTGTGCATACTTGTTTTTAATTGTAAAAACTCAATTCACCCCCTCTTGAAAAGCCACTTGGGCCAACAATTAGTATCAGAGTATGCCTAATTATGTTTGGAATTAAAATTATCTTGATTTTAATATCGATTCAAATGACATCTCAAGATAAATTGCCCCTTTCAGAATGACAATCTGCCAATCGTACCCCTCTATCCAATGGTGTAACCTATGACTATTGGAAGGTAACAATGAAATTCTTCCTCAAATCCATGGACTGAGACGTATGGCATGTGACAAAAAATTAGAGAATGACCACTTTGTCACAAAGGAGTTCAATGAGTTGATTAGGGAAGATATGGAGCTACTCAGAACAAACTCCAAGGCCATTAACTTGTTGTTATGTGTCTTAGGACCAAATAAGTTAAACCGGGTCTCCACATGTAAGACCGCGATGAAGGGACCACTAGAGTCAAGGACTCTAGAATTAGTTTATTGATAGCCCAATATGATGAATTCAAAATGAAATCAAATAAATAAATAGTTAAGATGAACTCTAGGTTCATTCACATAATTAATGAATTGAACATTCTAGGAGAATATATCTCCCTATATAGGTAAAACAATAAGCTTCTCAAGGCACTTCCAAAGTTATGGGACATGAGGAAGATAATTATTAATGAGAATGTTAGCTTTATCATGAGTTTGAAAGAGCTTCTAGGGATTCTCCTAGCCTATGAGATGGAACCTGAAGACAAAGAGGAAGCATATCCTAAGAAGAAAACTCTTACTCTAAAGGCCAAGACTAGTGCTGAAAATGACACTAGTGAAGAAAGCTCCAACGAAGTGGACTTCATCACTAGACATCTTCAAAATATGTAACAAAAGAAGAAGAATTTTAGAGAAGGCCAATTTAGAACTGAAAAATGACAAATCGTTTAAGAAAACTACATTTATTTTGGCAAAGTAGAGCATAGAAGAAACAAGTGCCCTAACTTAGAAGGAAAGACCCCATCCTCAAGAAAAGAACCAAAGAATAAGAAGAATAAAGTCGTGATCTTGACTTGGGATGCTATGAAAGAGGAGTCCAGCCATTTCGAGGAAGAAGAAAGCTAGTGGGTCTCATGACCATTGAAGATGATGACTCCACTACATCGAAAGAGGTAAGCGATTGGGACTATGAGAATGAGCTTGAATTGCTTTTGTTAGAAGATGGGTTCAATCCCACACGTCCAAGGAAGACAGCCCACACATCCAAGAGGTGGCATCTTGGTAAATAATAAGACTTCATCAAGATGGCATAAAAATGTAATTACTTGTCTATTTATGTCTCTTTCTCTTGTAAGGTAGAAGCCCTTAGGGCATTGTAGTCTTTATAACATATACTAAAAAAACTATAAATAGAGGCCCTTGGCTAAGAGGTAGAAAATTAAGTTCTCTCCTCTCTTCTCAAGTTCATCCAAACTTTCCTTTCCCTTCTCTTGGAAGTCAATTCCTAAACTCTTTCTCCTTTCTCACTTCTTCACTTTTTCTTCTCCTTCTTTTTCTTCTCCTCTCTCTCTTTGGCTCGAGATTATTATGAAGGAGTCTTAAATTCTACATGGTATCAGAGCTGAGGATTTAGGATTCCCATGTTGAAGTGATGCTTAAGTACTTTTGAAGGTTTCATGCAAGGTGTTCTTGAATGAAGATACTCCACTATGGAAAGATAAGTGATTTTTGGTTATATTTTTCCTTACTCTCATTCTATGTATCAAGCCCTTAATCTCTATATTACATCAAGAAACAAATGAATTTCACATCAGAAGTTGTGAAAGCTAATACTTGGTGTTTAAAGGATATTACGACCTTGATTTTCTTGCACTCAAATATTGCAAGTTTGATCAAGATCAGTTGCCTATAAGGTTATGAAGACCTATAGATTATGAAGTAGATGGTTATATGATGGAAGAATGATATGAGACTTGCATGAGACTTAGGTTGATCTCTCATTATTCAAGACCAGTAATTTACTTGAATTTTTTGGATTAAATGAAGTTGGTTTATGATTTATGGTACTCGAATTCTCCAAACATATAGAAATTGTTTGAGGGACTTTGTCGAGCACAAATAGCAGTTGGTTTTTGGTGATTTATGATTTTTTGGAATTGCTAATTCCTTCTCCAACCCTTTAAGAATTATGATCAATTTCATTGCCTAAAGGTTTTTTGGAAATGAGTAAGGGAAATGTGTCTTTTTAAATGATAAATATGACACCTATCATAAGGAAACGTTAAGAGAAGCTTGGGTTAAGAACCTCCCATGAGTTCTTGAGTTTTTGAAGACCAAAAAGAGGATTTGAATTGGTATCCAATGAGTGGTATCCAATGAGTAATTGATCTACTTCACTTAAGATACAATTTTTGGTTTATTTGGACTTCGATTTAGTGGCTAATGTAGTGGATAAGAACTTATCTTTATTTGAAAGAGGCTGGTATTTGAAAGAAGTTTGTTAAAATTTCATTAAGTGGATTATATTTAAAATTTGAAAAATAGATATTTTCAACAAACATGAGCCTCCTGAGATTGGGGTTTCAGTTTGAATACAAGTTCGAATTTTTTGGACTCTTAAAGGTCCTTCTTGAGTTTAAAATTCGGATTGGTAGAAGTCAACCGCCTCACTCGGGTTACCTCTTATTTTGGTCAACATATCATTGATTTAATTGCTTCTCAAGTTTGATTATTGGATTATATCAGTTCTACTTCAGTCCATATCAATTCTTCAATAATGGATTATAGCAATTACACCATCTTAATTGGAGTTTTAGTTTGATTGGATATTCATCATATCCTCCTCTTGTTTGTGCTTTACTAAGCATTGGTTGACTTAAGATGCTTGAAGGAAATACAAGTAGTAAGAATAACATACTCAAAATTACTATTATTCCGTTAAGGGTATTATCCAATTATCTTAGTTGGTCTCAATCGGTTAGAAGGTTTCATATTACTCGAGACCTTCTCGGTCACTTAACCAAGTCTTCTCCACCTATTGATGAAGAAAGTCAATCCTATCTAAAGTGGGTTAAGGATGACAATTTGGTAATTAGTTGGCTTATTAATAGTATGGACGATCATGTAGTAAACAATGTTGTCCACTTAGAATCAACCAAACAGATTGGAACACTTATACTAAGTTATATTCTAGTACGATTACTTTACAAAAGTTATTTGATGTATTGCAAGAAATGTTGATACTAAGTAATGAGACAATATTCATGAATTTTTGGCTCGGTTTTGGGGTCTACTTCAAGAGTGGAAGATCACTCAACCATACTCCATCGATATTTCGCTTTAAGAAAGGGAAATGGAAGCTTTAGCGGTGGCAATTTGTTTGACAAATATCAAGTCATACCTTGAAGTTGCTCAGACTCAACTTCTTAGCTCCTTTGCACTACCTTCCTTTTGATGATGTTGATTTTCATGACTCCATGATTTAGCTCATGGAGAGAAAGAGAGAGGGACTCATTGAAAGAAAATAAGAGGAAGAAAAGGTTATGGACTTATATCCAAACCCTCCCCCTAAGCTCAATTTATAGATTAATTAACCTACAATATTACAATTATAACCTACCTAATTACATAAATGATATCTCTATATTTACCATTCTGCCATCATTGTATGGGCCTATGGGACTTCTCCTTGATCCATGGGCCTTGAGCCCATCTTCCACATCTCTTGGATGTGTGGGCCTTCCTTGCTCTTATGGGCTTGGGTCCATCTTTTCAACACACTTGGATATACATGTCTTCCTTGGTCGTGTGGGCTTGGGTTCATCTTCCAACACTCCCCCTCAAGCTGGGGGTGAGAGAGCATCATGAACTCCTAGCTTACTGCAAATGGTGTATAAGATCTTCTCGTATAAAATGACAGTCCTCCATATCTTCCAATAGATGATATAAGTGTCACATTGCTGCAAATCCCTGATTCGTCTCCTAACTCAACTAATGATGCTTCATATGCTATGTATTCAAGCAATAGAGGTACATCATCCTCAAATTGAGGCCATGACAAAAATTTTAGAAGAGACCAAACAAGAGGTGGTAGAATCATTTCTAGTTCCTCTCCCACGAGTATGCCCTTATTGTGGTGGTCAAAACCACCTTGTGGAAACCTGTTAGACTTTGGATAATAGGTCTTCAAGGCATATGAGTGGTAATAAGAAGAAATTCATAGAACTCAAACCGAAAGACCGTGGTCATGTAACATTTGGACCCAATAACAAAGATACCATAAAAGAAATTGGTAAAATTACTACCACAAACTCTTTCATATCCGAAGTCTATTATGTTGGAAGATATGGAGGACTACCAATTTTACAAGAAGATCCTATACATCATTTGTAGCAAACTGGGAGTTCATGATGTTTTTTCACCCCCAGTTTAATGGGGAGTGTTGGAAGATAAGCCCAAGCCCACACGACCAAGGAAAACCCACATATCCAAGTGTGTTGGAAGATGGGCACAAACCCATAAGAATAAGGAAGACCTATATATCCAAGAGTATTGGAAGATGGGCCCAAACCCATAAGATATAGGACCCACGATGATTACGTGGGCTGGCATATGAAGTCATACCAAGAGTGTTGGAAGATGGGCCCAAACCCATAAGATATGGGACCCACCATGATCACGTGAGATGACATAAGAAGTCATATCCAAAAGTGTTGGAAGATTGGTCCAAGCCCATAAGATATGGGACCCACCATGATCACGTGAGATGGCATAAGAAGTCTTATAGAGCCAGAATTATTATGGAAGCAGGTCTCATATAATAGTTTCAGTTTAAAGGTGTTTTAGTCATGTTAGTCTTTTATTTATATTGGGTTATTTAATTATACTAAGACTTATCTTTAAGTGTTAGATTTTGAGTATAATTGGGACAAATATAGTTTAAATGTATTTGGACTTCCTCTATTATAAATAAAGGTTCATGTACTCTAATTAAGATCAAGTCAATGAAGTAGTTTTCTTTTCCATAAATTCAACATATTATGTATAAGGGTTGATGTTTGATTTACTTACCATTAATCAATTTTGTGACAAAGGAAATAAGGTTTCGTTTGAAAAGAACAAATGCTTAGTAAAGAATAAAAATGATGAACTAGATCGAAAGGGACATAGAAGATTGTAATGGCTAAATTAAAGATACTTAATACCAAGTGTCACGGCATCACTCATATATGAGAGAATTCTTTTACTTCCCTCTCTAAACTAGAAGACTTAAAATGTAATATGATTAGTAGAACAAGACACACTAAAACTAATGAAGCTAATGCAAGTGTAGTGAGCAAATTGAAAGAGGAACTTTGATGTACAAGTCTCCTTTTTATTTTTATTTTTGACTTTTGATTAATATATGATTGTCATAGACTCCAACAATAAAGAAGTTCATTTATAATAGGTTAAGCATCATTCAAACATAATAGTAATTTAATTAACAAAATAAGACAAATAATTTAATTTTTTAAAATAAAATATCACTCTTAAATTAGTAATTTAATCTACTATTAAAAATCATGAATATAATAAATAAATAGTAGGGGTATTTTATTAATAAAATAAGATAGATTTTGTTTAGTTTAAATTAATACAATAATTACAAAGTAAAATAAAAATATTAATTTAATTAATTATAAAAAATAGATTACTTAAATAAAATATTTACTATGATCATATTCTTACTTTTTACTATATCTTAACTATCACTCTTAAATTAGTAATTTAATATAATATTAAAAGTCATGAATATAATAAATAAATAATAATATAAATATTTCTATTAAAATCTAACTTAAATTAGTTTAGTGTCGGTGTCGGTCTACAGAGCGCCTCTCCGACAAACCTAGAGAAGACTTTGACTCATAGGACGAGTGCTTTGCTTAACTTTTCACCCCTCATATCTCCAATAATTACAATTTTATCCTTACCTCTGCAAGAAGGGGCCACCACCACTAGTGCTCACAATCTTTTTTTGTAGCAACAGTTTTTATTATTTCTTTAAAAAAAAAAAAACTTATATTGGCAGCTCCGCCACACCGGAGTTGCAGTCCCGTCTTACCTGCGTTTTACGCACGATTTCTTGAACGGAAAAAATAAAGCGATTCGTATAGAAAGGGAAAAAAAGCAGCGGAGTAGGATTGAAACGGATGGATAGAGAGAAATAGAGAGCAGAAGAGGGAGGAAAGAGTTTTTTTTTTTTTTTTTTTTAGTTTTCTTTTTCGTATTTTTTTGGTTCTGTTAGGGTTTGTTCGTTGTTGCGTTGGTGAGAACTCGAAGTCGGGAACGAGATCGAGATCGATGGCCTTGCAAGGGCAGGGAATTGACCCTGCCGTTTTGGATGACATCATAAAGCGACTTTTGGAGGTTCGATCGTCTAGGCCGGGAAAGCAAGTCCAGCTCTCCGAGTCTGAGATACGGCAGCTTTGCGTTGTATCTAGGGAGATCTTTCTCCAGCAGCCCAACCTGTTGGAACTAGAAGCACCGATCAAGATCTGCGGTACGTACCCATTACTAACTACCTATCCTTTTTTTTTTTTTTTTTTTTGTGAGGGGAGTCTCGATGGCGGAATCTGGTTGTTTTCTTGAGTCTGCTGTATTTTGGGCGATTTTTTTTTGTCTTTTACCTCTAGGAGTTTTAGAGACTAGAAATCGGTAGTGGAGATATTTTATGCCTTTGTCTGAAAATGAAACGTTGTTTGTTTCACGCTAGGTTTTACTGAGTTGTTGCATTACTCTAATAATCAGCACTGTTAGTTTTCTAATTGTTTCTCCTCATACTTTTATCGGAAAACAGAATCCCAACAGGAAGGGGTTAATGATTTTATATTGTTTGTGGTCGCATCAGGATCTTAAGTTGCGTGGATGGGTAATGGCAAATCAGGCTGCTTCCATCTCATGCTTCAAATGTTGTGAAAATAGATTACCACTATCGCTTAAAGTGTTGCTAGATCATTTTAAACCGGTGAGTGCCAGAAGGTGGTTCTACTGAAGGAAATCACTCTCACCGTATATCTGAATTTCCTTTATTCAAAGAAAAAAGGAAAAACAAAACGACTATAAACACTAGTATGGCGCCCTCCTGTTCTGCACAAGTCAGCTCATATTCTCTGTTTTTTTTAGTGTTGATTACACACACAGACACCCCTCACCCCTAGTGAGACTTAAATCCTGGACGCCATACTAGAAACCCCCTTTGAGACCATTGAGCCAAAGGCTCAAGTCACAACTCATAGTCTTTTTGTTGGTCTTGTGCCGTTTCTTCGAACATCACTGCAAGCTTGGGGAGCATTAGCTAGTATGTTTTTGCTTGTGATTAGTCATTAATAACTTTTATTTTTCTGAACACTGAGAGGAAGGCAATGGACTCTATGAACCTTAAAATCCAAAATATTGACTTTCTAAACATGGGATGTGACGGTGTCAAAACAAATTTGTTAGAACAAGATGGTATGGTCTGGTCTTGCTTAAAAAAAAAAGGAACAAGGTAGTCTGCATCTTTTTTTCCTTATGTTCAAATAGCACGGATTTGGGAACAATTTCAAGCAATTAGGAAGGAATGCACCTTTTCTCTGAAAATACATTCAAATAGTTCGTGGGGATCATTCATAGTTAACTGTTTAATATTTTAAAATATTTTTTTTATTAGAATTTAATATTTCAAAATATTCTCAAAAGAAAATTCGCTGTAAGATGTTAAATAAGATTGTTGAAACACATCATGTACTTCTAATGCCTCACAATATGCTCCATAATGTGGCGAGCATGCTCTTCTTTAATTTGGTTTTTTTATCTTTTCTTTTACCTAGTTTAACATTCTCATGGTTTCTTGTCTCATTTCTACATTCTTAATTAGCAAATTCTCCTGTATTTTCTGAGGTTTTTGTTATTCACCTGTTCATGAGAATGGTAAAGACTGTCCAATCCATGCACTTGAAAGCATATGAATAAGGAATTATGTCTCCAATATAGAATGTTATGTGCAAAAAAACCGTTCAAAATAATTTAATAGAAGGTGTTTGCAATCGTGTGTATATATTTGCTGTCATGTGCCACTCCAAATCGATGAGATTATCAAATTGGACCATTTTTGTCCGCTAGAACTGATACCTTGAGAAGTTTTTCTAGTGCACCTGAAATGTTGGAAAGTAGTGCATCTATTTTATAGTTTTTTTTTTTATTTGCAGCTTTATTAATGAAACAAAAGAGCAACAAAAAAAAAAGACAAACAACGGAGGAGGAGGCCAAACTGCCCACTCCTAGTTTTGAGTATGGTGGACCTCAGTTATACCCTTCCTTAAGTTCTTAATTTTTTAAAGCCATGAGATCTATTCTCTGATGGAGCTTAAACCTGTCCTTCATCTCACAAATTTGAACTGGTTGTTTCATTTGGGTCATTTTTCTGTTTTAGAATATCTTATATTAATAATCATGGTGCAGCTGTTTGAATGGAGACTCTAGTTTGTTTTCTCTTTCCTTTTTTTTTTGTGCCTTTGGTTCAATGGGCAGTTGTGGGAAAGGGGTTTCAAGTGTGAGGTCATGGGCTAAGTGTCACTCGGTGGATTAGTATGTGTGCTTGTGCGTAATCAACATTCAATAAATTTTTTTAACTTGGATATTTTAAATGACTGATATTTTGCAAATTAAAGTATGCTAGTCAGCTTTGGTTCTCCTGGACGCATGCATGTTTAAAATAATTATTTGAATTTCCTTCTTCAAATCTGGTTATCTTCACTTTAAAATGATGTTTCCTAACGTCTTTTTTATCTCATTTGATCTTTAGGTGACATACATGGGCAGTATGGTGATCTTTTGAGACTTTTTGAGTATGGTGGTCTGCCTCCCCATGCCAACTATTTATTTCTAGGGGATTATGTTGATAGAGGAAAGCAGAGTTTGGAAACTATATGCCTTCTTCTTGCATATAAAATCAAATACCCAGAAAACTTTTTTCTTCTGAGAGGAAATCACGAATGTGCTTCTATAAATAGAATATATGGTTTTTATGATGAATGTAAACGCCGGTTCAATGTGAGACTATGGAAAGTCTTCACAGAAAGTTTTAACTGCCTCCCCGTGGCAGCTCTGATAGATGACAAAATATTATGCATGCATGGTGGTCTTTCTCCTGATCTTACCAATTTGGATCAAATTAAAAACATTAGTCGCCCGACTGATGTTCCAGAAACGGGCCTGCTTTGTGATTTACTTTGGTCAGATCCTGGTAGAGATGTTCAGGGCTGGGGAATGAATGATCGTGGAGTATCATACACGTTTGGTGCTGATAAGGTTGCAGAGTTTTTGACAAAGCATGATCTTGACCTTGTTTGTCGTGCCCATCAGGTTACATTAACTTTCCTGTTTCTTATTTTAGGTAGACTGGCATTGGGACATTAGACTGAGCAGTGTTTATTGTTGTATATTTATTGAAGGAAGAGAGTGGATTAATTTGGTGACGATATCTGAAATAGTATGTTGTGTACTGTTATAATTTAACTAATGGGACTAAGTTAATCAGTTCAAGAGAGAGCAGTAACCTTCCCCTTCTGCCCTAGATCTTACTGGTGAGTAGGTTTTGATGAGAAATTTATCTGTTAAATGCAGGTTGTGGAGGATGGTTATGAGTTCTTTGCTGACAGACAATTGGTTACAATATTCTCAGCCCCTAACTACTGTGGTGAATTTGATAATGCGGGTGCAATGATGAGTGTTGATGAGAACTTGATGTGCTCTTTCCAAATCCTTAAGCCAGCAGAAAAGAAAGCTAAGTACCTTATGTCAACAAAAATATGAAGTCAAAGCCTGGTCATTGTCAAGTGGTAGCATGGTTAGTTCCACCATCCTTCCATTATTATTATGTGCAGTAATTTTTGGTTGCTATTTTCTTAGTCATTGTGTGAGAAGCTTCAACAATAATCTTTTTTTGGTAGCAAATACATTTAAGAGTCATCATGCCAAAGAAAACGTTTTGTTGTGGTGGGTTTGCATGGTCTGGGTTGGTTCCTTTGGCTTATGTCAGATGTCTCATAAATGATGACCAATTATTTTCGAAGGCAATTAGTGTATTTTGAAGCTGTCTGATTCTGTTCCATTTTCTTGATTTTGTTCTCTTTGGTATATATAGCATATGCTAAATCTTATTTGCTCGAACTGATAAATCTGGTGTCACAGTGGGTTTTTCAAATTTATACTGTTTTGATAATCTGGTGTCAGGTTTCTTGGCATTTTTTGAGTTGTACTGCTACTCTTTTGATACATGGATGTTTGAGTGCAGAGAGTTGGATTTAAGTAGACCTTGTAGTCTGTTGTCATTTGAGTAATATTAGAATGGGAGACCTGTCTCAAAGTGGAGAAATTATTAGATGATATAGGCCTTTATTCTCTATTAACACTCCCCTCCAACACAGAGAAAACTTGGCGAAAGATGTAGACAAAGAATTGAGCCTGAACCAGTCGTCGTTATTTTTCATTCATGCTTCTGATGTTCTTAATGTTGAGAATAATTTCACATTGTTTCCTATTCCTTCCTTCATTTTTAGTTGGCTCATGAATGGATGCAGCGGGCAGTGGAAATACGTTCGATAGGTGGTGGTAGACAGCAGCTTCTTCTCCCTGAAATGTCTTTTAAGGGCAGGCGGGCGGCTGAAGTAGCTGTCATCGTCTCCACATCCGTGGATTGATTGGATTATTCTGTCAAAAGTTAATGGTATAAATAATTAATGAGTTTCCAACAGGGAAACGGGGTGTATTTCTGGAGGTACTCTTTTTTTTTTTTTTTTTTTTTTATTTTGAATTACGCAAGTTTCAATGTATATACAATATTCCTCTTCTCTGCAAGTCCAATTCATCCTACTCTTTTGACGCATAAAAAATAAAATAAAATTAAAAATAAAATTAAAAATTCTTTTGGCCCCTTTCTCTAGTTTTTGTTTCATAATGCAACAGGAAAATTAGTAGTTAAAAATAAATAATATTTTTATACAATAATTGCTTAAATGTTTTCTGATTGAAAAAATAAATATAATAGGAATCTCTGGCGCAATCGTAGTAGCGTGTTTCATTTCCCATCAGATGGTTGGTTTTCGATTCACGTCGGGTTCAAATCCTTAAAAAAAACCAAAGGTTGGTCAAGTCAAACAGATTGGCCCTTTTTTCTCATGACGCAAAATATAAATCATTTCCGTTGCCGGGACTTGAACCCGGGTCTCTCGGGTGAGAGCCGAGTATCCTAACCAACTAGACTACAACGGAACTCATGGTCAGCATAGAAAACAATAGAGTCATGTATATGCACACAAAAGTTTCTAAGCACTAACAATGGACTTCTAAAACCCAATCCCAACACACAAGAAAAAAATGGATAATATAATAATTAATACATAAAATTAACAAAAAAAATAAAACAAGATGATAAGCTTGCAGAAATGATAAGAACTATTACAAACCAATCAACCCCAATCCTGATTGTTCTCTCCTCTCCCTCAACTTTCCCATACTATTTTGGGGTATGTAAAGATGATTCATCTTCCTTCTCAAGTAGATCAAGAAGATTATCAAATTCTATACACTGGTGTAGTATATATTTGTAGAACTATTACAATATCATGATGATAAGCTTATGAGAAACGTTGAGATATACTTACACTTGGTTGTTGTTATTGGCGCGATTTTCTTTATCATTTGCATAAAATTTTATAATAATTAATGTTTTATTTAACAATATTTTTAACCTAAAATAATTTATGGAAAAGAATGACATTAAAAATAATCAAAATAAACATATAAAAGATGAATAAAATAGCTAAAATCACATCATATAAATTTGAAATGAGAACCAACATATTTATATATAGAAATTTAAAAAATCATATAATTAGATAATTTAAATATAATTTTATAATGCTGATAAAATAATAATTTAACAAACTTTGAAACTATGGATTAACATAAAAATGAAAAATATAAATTATGAGAGTACAAATTAAGTATGCATATGTTGTGTCGATATCTTTGTTTGTATTAAAAATAATATCAGTATCTTCACTAGGATTAGCTTCAAAATCTGTTGTAATGCTTTTGACCTGATCAAACAAACTATTTGGGTGGAAATTTATGATCTTCACAACTTCATTAATTTGGCTTTGTTTATCCACAATATCAATTACATTTGTTTGTATCCCTCCTGAGTAATCGATTAGTTAGAACCTAGCCAATAAGGGAATTCAAACATGATCCATCAAATAAAATTATACTCAACCACACATGTATTGCACAACCAGAGGGAATCAAATTGATCGATCAACTATACTTTTTTAGACCATCGATAACATATTGATCGATCAGTCCATCAAAAAATAAGTCACTCTCTAATAGAAAGGTAGCTGTTATGATCAATTGATTGATTAGTTACTTACCAATAATCGATCAATCAACGATCTAATTTTTGCAAATGGGCAAATAATGGTTAGTTTGAGTTGGAGAAGTTATAAATACCCCCACCAAACCATGAGTAAATGAATGAATGAGTACTTATTGGCATATCTTTAAGCCATAAACCTTTATCTTAAAAATTCTCACCAAAAGGGCTTTAGAGAAAAAGAGAGAGAGCCTTACCTTTAAAAAGCTTTTATCTCTTTCAATCATCTTTGCAAACATCATAGTACAAGCTCCTTGATCTATTCACAATGTGTTACAAAGGATAAGGCAAATTGAATCTCTCCAAGGGTGTAATTTTTCCCTTTCTTTTTACGATATTATAAAAGGTTCATCTAGAACCTGTTAATCTAGATAGAAAGGTCTAGTTAGAGCTAGAATGTAGCAACAATTTCTTGGGGAGATTGGCTTGTGCAAAAATCATGTATTGAGCTACACGTGGCCAAAGAGAACCGAAATCTCTTTGTAATTTTCCAACTATTAGAGCGTACTAGTGGAATTTTCCCAAACACTAGTTCTTGGGCAGTGACTACCACTAAGTGAACATCGATAAAAAAAATATCTTTTTGTCCCTATTGTGTGTGCATGTTGCTATTTTCTTCTAGCTATTAGAGTGTAATAGTGGAATTTTCCCAAGCACTGGTTCTTGGGCGATGACTACCACTAGGGGAACATCGAAAAAAAAAAATCAGTTTGTCCCTATGGTGTGTACATGTTGCTATTTTCATTGAATTGCTTTTATGCATGATATTTTGATTACACGTGCAAATCAGTTTTTATTTGAATATCTCAATTCAACCCCCTCCCCCCTCTTGAAAAGTCACCTGGCCAACGGTTCCAAAATTCATCAACCATATGAGATGCAGTGTTAAAGGTTTTAGCATTACATCAAAAGACTTAATATTGACCTAAGTTGACCTCCATCTATATTTTGATGAAAACAAAACTTAACTATGTGTGTACTAATATTTGTAATCAAACATTTCAAATGTAACTCATTCAAGAAACACAATGATTAAGGTCTCCATAAACAACCGACAAAAATCAATTTACGAACTTGAGTTCAACTATGTGTCAAGTCTTCTTGAAGAAGCACCTACCATCAAAGAAACGACGATGTGAATGCTAGAGTCTAGACTGCATAGAAATATCTCAAGAACACTAGCCATGTCAAAGGACAACATCAAACTTTGATTTTAATGTACACGTGAGCTATAGAGCTCTAGGGCATGTCATTTATAAAAATCATGTTTAACTGATGCACTATAGTATTTTAAACTTGTAAAACCTCTTAGCTACATCATCATCATGCTTAAAACCAATTTTTTAAATTTGACATAAAACACGATTAATCGACCTACATAGGCTTGAGAAATCATGCAGAATGCAATTTGGCAGAAGCTCATAAAGCATGATATATCAATCATACCAAGAACTCCCACATTGAGCTATAAAGCATGATCCACACCCTATCCAAAAATCGATGATCCTGAGCACTACATAGCCAACCCCATAAAGCATGATTGATCAATCTGACTAGATTGATAGATCAATTGACCATTTTTGAGAAGTTGAGAATTCAATTGATTGATGGCTTGATCGATCAACAAGCCTAGGGAACACAATAATATAGCCATTATACAAGGCTGATCGATTATAATTTTCCAGTGACTAATCAATACTTTTTTTATCTTTTTGAAAACAGGCAACAAACGACTATTTTGGTGGGAAAACTTATAAATACCGCTTCAAACATATTGTGAAGAGTAATGAGAGCATTTATTGGTAATTTATTGTATTCGACAATTGTTTTTTTTTTAAATTCCTTTATAAACCTATTTGAAAGAAAAAAGTTACAATCTTGCAAAAACTTCCTCTCTTTCAAATTCTCCGTGCATACTAGCAATTCAAGCTTCAGATACTCATCTCTTGTGCATCAAAGCTTAGAGACTTGGAAATCTCAAGGAAAATGTTCTCTATCCAAATTTCAAGGGTGTAAGTTTTCATTTTATTTTTTTATTTTTTATTTCTTATCAAGGCTAACCTAGAGCCAAGAAATTTAGAAAGGAAAGCTTGCTATAGAAGAGATGAGACTTAATGATCTGCCCCATTCCTTGAGTCTCTATTTATAGTTGAGGAAACAAGTTTACAATGACTACGATGCCCTTAGGGCTAAAAGCACTCAAAAAGAAAAGATATATGTAGACATACATAATCTTTTTTAGTTACACCCTTGTGTCATCCTTATGCAAAGACCATTAAATTGTGTCTTTTGCCACCTCCTTGATGTGGGGAAGGTATTTACTTTAATGCCACTTGGAGATGTCTTCCAACAATCCCCCTCAAGCTGGGGGAGAGAAAACATTGTAGATACCTAGTTTGTCATATATAGTGGTTAAGATCTTGAAAGTCATAGGTTTCGTAAGAATGTCTGCTACCTACCCTTGTGATGCAACATGTCTGAGAGATAAGATACCACCCTGAAACTTTTCTCGTATAAAGTGGTAGTCTACCTCAATGTATTTTTTCCTCTCATGGAAGATAAGATTTGAAGTGTTGTAAATGACTGCTTGGGTGATGCAATATAATTCTATAGAGGCTCCTTTATAGAATCCCAATTCAATCAGAATGTATCTGATCCATAGAAGCTCACTGACTATGTGGGCCATAACTCTATTCTCTGCTTCTGCACTGGACCTTGCAGCAACATTCAACTTTTTGCTTCTCCATGTAACCAGGTTACCTCCAACTAAGGTACAATACCTTAAAGTGGACTTCCTATCATCAGGAAATCCAACCCAATTTGCATATGAGAAACCTTCTATGTTGAATGACCATGATTCTTATATAGAATCTTTTTTCCTAGAGCTCATTTTAAATATTTCAGTATCCTCTCCAAGACTTGCCAATGGGTAAGTTTTGGTTTGTGCATATACTGACTCACCACACTTACTATATATGATATGTCTAGTCTGTTCACCGTGAGGTAAATAAGCTTTTCCACAAACCTCTGATATTTACTTATATCAACATATTCTCCAGAGCTTGCACAAAGATTTGCATTGGCATCCATATGAGTGTCTACAAGTCAACTCCCCATCATCCCTATGTCCTCTAGTAGATCCAAGACATACTTTCTCTGAGATAATATAACCCTATGCTTTGATTGGAATACCTCAATTACCAAAAATATTTTAAAACTCCAGGATCCTTTGTTTTAAATTCTTGACATATATTATCTTTGACTTCTTTTATGTTGTCTGCATCACTGCTAGGTAAGATGATATCATCCACATAAACTGATAGTAATACTTTTCCCTTTAAGGTATTCTTGATAAAGATAAAATGGTCTATTGAGCATTGGTTGAATCCAAACCGCAACATCTCTTGGCTAAATTTATCAAACCAAGCCTGAGGAGACTCTTTAAGCCCATATAGAGACTTCCTCAATTTGCATACCAACTCTCCGTCAACCACAAAACCAGTTGATTGATGCTTATATCTCTTCTTTTATGACCCCATTCAAAAAGTCATTTTTTTACATCCAATTGATAAACCAGTCAATAGAAATTACGAGCTAGAGATAATGCATATCGAGTTTAATTTAGCCATAGGGGAAAATGTTTCCTCATAATCCACTCCATAACATTGAGTGTATCCCTTGGCAACGAGTCAGGCTTTGAGGCGAGCAACATAACCATCTAGATTGTACTTGATAGTGAAAACCCATTTATAGCTCACGTGTTTCTTAATGGGAGGAAAAGCAACAAGGGCCCAAGTTTGATTCTCATATAAAGCATGCATTTATTCTACCATGGCCGCCTTCCATTTTAGATGTCTTAGAGCCTCCTAATATTACTGTGGAACAGAGATGGAAGAAATAGATGCAAGAAATTGACAACATGAAGAAGACAATCGATGGTGAGAAACAAAATTCCATATAGGATGAGAAATGGAGGGCCTAGTGCAAGTCCAAGGCTCCTTTCATAGTGCTATGGGTCAAGTATCAAATTGTGGGCCAAATACAATAGAGGAAGATGGGCTTACCTTGGAGGGATCCGTAAACTCCACAAGTGTGGTGTTGGCCGAGTCTTTGGGGGGCTTGATTTTCAGGATTCCATGGATCTATGATATGCCCCATTTCCATAGATCACCCACCAGACGATCTCTTCTTGGTTTCGGATCGGAAGACGTGAGGATAAGCAAGCTTTTGAAGGAAGTTTGCACCTTAGGCCTCATCAGAGAGAGAACCCGATCTCATTCGCAACTATGATCAATGCTTGGTCTTTCATTAATCAGACGTCCCTTTAAAGGGAATTAGGGAATGACGCCAACAAGGGCCCAAGCAAGAGGCCATAAGTTTCAAGCGAATTACAAGAAAACCGACTAATGAGTTAAAAGTGAAAATTACATAATCCACCCTCTTTGTCGACTAGTTAATCTAGATGCTATGGAGTCCATGACATCACTCCCCTCTTGAAGAACGAGCTTGCCCTCAAGCTCAAATGTACGTTTGCTGGCCTATGCTGACATCTCGATACATGCACAAGTGTCAACCGTGGTAGTTGGGTTAGCCCTCTGGACTAAAAAAGTAGAGCATCCAACCAGAGGAGCAATAGACAGCACGGAAGGCTGTGATGGTTCCCATGAGGTTGCAGCAGTGTCAGTCTCCGTCCACAAAACGAAAACCTCCCACGCACCAGTATATGATGAACCTGCTGATGAAAGAGTCCCTGCAATACTAGCTTCAGAATCTACTACTACGTCCTGGTTGTGTTGTGTCTTATTACCCTTTATAGCTATGATAATTGTACCAAATAATCCCTTTTGTCTTGCGTTTGTTTGTGTTGTGTCTTATTGCCCTTTATAGCTATGATAACTGTACCAAATAATCCCTTTTGTCTTGCGTTACTACTAGGGGTTGAACTGGTGGCTTCATTTTGCATAGGAATAGTGCTGGTAAAGTAGGCTAATGGATTTCAGCTTTCGGTATATATCAAACCTGGACAAAATAGAGATGAAAAGGATTTTTTGATTTGTGTTCACCAAAATGAGTTATCCTTCCTAGGCACAACAGAAAGATAAATTCAAAGTTGAGCTTGATTTTGAATTTGAAACAGTCAGATCCCTCAAGGAAATGTCCAGTAGTAAGGATAAATCTAGAAGAGACCTTATTTCGATTTTGCCACTTGTAAACAGAAGTATTAGACCAATACTAGAACTCTGGAGTGGAAACTGTTGATGCCCACCAACAAGTCCCTGGAATTTTTTCGTATGGTGCACTTTTTTATCCCCTTGTACCAGATGAAGTAAGGAATACAAATGTGTAGCTTTTTCAGAACAAACCAACACAAGTGATTGCTTTGATATTGTTGTGTTACTCATCTGCCCTTGGTTCAAACGTGGACTTGAGGCAATGTATCCATGGCCAGATGTATCTTGCTCATCGAGAAGGTGCAGGAAGAGTGCTTGTGCAGGTTTTTTATAGTGGACCCCACAACTGCTGAGTGGATTTCCAATGTATCCATCAATGGCCAAAATGGATGAATCTTTCAGGGTTACCAGTAAAATATTTTTCTGAGAGGCATTGGAGCTGCAATTCTCATATTTTAAAGCACCAGTAGATGGTTCACTTGAAAAACGTCTCAGAGACAATATGGTAGGCCCTTCCATCTTAATTGTCGCAACCGATCCTTCATCAGTTCCAATGACAAGTTTCCTTACAATGGAGTTCATATGGATGGACATTACAGCTCCTATAACCTTTAGAAGCTTGATGTCATGAATGTTGTTGCTGCATCCTTGTTTTGTACTGTTTTGCTCAGATTTGAATGTGCGGATCATTCCATGCTGATCTCCAGAAAGAACGGATGTCAAAGAACAAAGCTGTCACTGGAACACTACTCAAAGAATGAGTAGCATCCATATCACGCAAAAAATTAACACAACATGTTGACATGGACTATTACTGCTGGCAAAATGACCCAAAACAGCCACCTGGTTGCTGTAGGCATTCATCAGAATAGAATCTCTCCCCTGCCCTTGTGAAAAAAACATTGTCGAGGGCAAACATAGGTAAGGCCCTCAGCTGCTTGAATTGGAAGATGAGCATGATTCCAGAAGGATTAATTAACCACGTTGGCTTTGCCGACCAGCCAACAACATCATGTTGAGGCATTACTTCGAACAACTCCCCAACATTAGAAGTCCCGTTGACGCATGGCAAAATAGGTGCATAGAGAGAAAGGGATGCACGTTCCACTGTAAGAAAGGGTGGAACGGCAATTGCAGACCTGATTTTGTGCCTAGCAACCACGAATAGAAGGCCGGTTACACCACCCCGAACAGGGGCCTCATCTTATTGAACCCATTTCAATTTGAAATCTTCTGTGCAAGACCTCTCTTCTTCCGCCAGGGCCACGATTTCGACTTCGAAATTGAAATCTCTGGATTTTGGTGGGTGTCGGTTTGTAGACGCCGGCAATGGTGCTCTTATGTAATTTTCAAGGCCCAAGCCAACTGCTAGCCTGTCGAGCTTGAGATGTTGTGGATGGCGAACAGGATGAATGAGTGGCCTAAATTGAAAACATTTCTTCTTCTCGACGAACATGTGTCGAGGTTCCGCTCCGGCAAAGTAGGTCTTCGGTTTGGAGGTCGCCTCGCCGTCTGATTTTGGACGCTCGGGGAGTTTGGCCGAGATAGTGAGCTCTCGGATTTCCGGCGTCTTCTGTTTGGGAGGACGTATGGCGTCCAGGGAGAAACGGTTTGACGACAAACTCCCTTCCGTTTTTTGCCGACGAAGATAGTGGGGAGGATCCTTCCGATTTCGGACATGTGGAGTCCCCAATTTCGGATGTCACCGCCGCTGGAGAAACAGAGGGTTCTCTAATTTCTGGCATCGCCGATTTATCTGATTTCATTTCTGCGGCACTACCCAGAATAGCAGAAGTCCGAGCAATATTTGCATCAAATCAAAGAGTGAGTTGACGAATAAGCTCATGGATTTCCTTAATACCAGTGTGGAGTGCAGCGTAGTGGTTCTGTTTCGATCAGAAATTCCTTCACCAGAGTGTTGCAATCATTTAGAGAAGATGCATCGTTGACGGTGGTCCGCTCTCATGCCAAGTTGTATGCCCCATTTCCATGGATCAGCCACCAGACGATCTCTTCTTAGTTCCGAATCGAAAGATGTGAGGATAACCAAGCTTTCGAAGGAAGCTTTCACCTTAGGCCTTATGAGAGAGAGGACCCTATCTCAGGCCTCGTGAGAGAGAAAACTCGATCTCAGGCCTCAAGTTGGGGGTGAGAGAACATCATGAGCGCCCAACTTGCTGCAAATGGTGTATAGGATCTTCCAACACTCCCCCTCAAGCTGGTAGTCTTTTAGAGACCCAATTGGCATAATATAAGAGAGAGTCGAAACACTCCTAGCCGTGAGACATCACTCCATACTCTAGTCAAAAGGTCATAGTCAAAAATACTTTCCACTCAATTTCATCGACAAAAAAGTAGCCCTACTATGGGGCACAAAGTCTACCAGTTTTCTCAGGGTAGCTCAAAAAACACCTCTTGGGTGAATAATAGACTTGACTCATGCTAGATGTTGGGCACACACACCTATCCTCTATAAGTATTGGGTCTATAGGAGTTGCTCAGAAGTATAATAATAAACTCCTCCATCACGGTGTTCCTTCACAGGGCACCAACTCTCAAATGGTAGGAGTACAAATGCCAAATCAGGGGGGGGGGGGGGGGGGGGGGGGGGGGGGAGGTAATCACCAAAAGATAACATTCTAGGGGCACCATATGTTTTCTTCTCCATCAGAATAACCAATGTTGACAACAATCAGCAGTTGAGAAGTCCTTCAATAATAATGTCTCAACCAAAGTGACATAATAGCAACAACTATAATGGGCCTAGGCCCAAATAACACGTACCAAATGAATGAAAATTCTTAAAAGGATCCCACAAAATAATTCGTAAATAGTCCATCACTAAATAAGGAAGTTGCACCAAATAACATGTTGGAACCAAGTAAGTTGCCAATACTTCAAGATAATAATCTAGCTGGAGACAAGGGATAGAGTTGAGTCAAGTAGTAGACCAATATAGCTGAGTCATGGAAGAAATAGGTATAGAACTCGGGACCCAAACACGTATTACCAAGGCAAAAAATAAGTGGGCTGAGTCTAGTTAGCCCAGACTGAGTTGACCCGACCTGTTGGGTTAACCTAAGCATAAACCCTTCGGGTCTCTCGACAGATTAAAAGAGCTGCAACACCTAAGTTGGCATTTTATTTCAAGTCATCGTCTTCCACACTTTCGAACAGAGTGGGACAGTGGAAAACCAGTGAGTGACTTCAAAAATCTTTCTATTTTTGCAGTGGAGAAAATAATCCAGTGGAGACCTTGGAATAACGACAAGGTAGCACCAGGAACCAACAAAGAACAACAATTCATATAATCAGCAAACAAGATGTTTCCAAAATAGAGCAGTAATAAGATGTTTTCCGAGCATAACGAAAAATCATGTTTGCAGGTAGTCAGAAAGGTTGTTCCCCACCATTCCATAGTTGACACCAATTCCTTGAATAGGTGATGATAGTCGCCAATACAGACATGCAAATGTGCAGAGATATCTCCATTGAAGCAAATGTTCTTCCTTCAAATTTTCTTTCTCAAATTAGACTGGATGCACTTTTCTGGGTAACGGAGAAGAAGAAAACCATGCAAAAACAAGGGCACGAGACAAAGAGATAAAAAAAATAGAATTCTAAGACACCATAGTTATGAGTCCTGAAAATCAATGCTTTGATACCATGTTGACTTTCTTGACTCCATGGATTTAGCTCATGGAGAAAAAAAAAGGGACTCATTGGGAGAAAATAGGAGAGAAAAAAGGTTGTAGACTTGTATCCTATCCCTTCCCCTGAAGCTCAATTTATAGATTAATAATCCTATAATATTATAATTATGCCCCTAAAATTTAAACGAATTACATTAGTGTCATCTTTATGAGATGACTCTTTATTTACCGTAATGCCATTACTATGTGGGCATGTGGGTTTTCTCCTTGTTTTGTGGTCCTTGAGCCCATCTTTCACCTTTCTTGGATGTATTAGCTTTCCTTGGTCATGTGTGCTTGGGCCTATCTTCCAACAAGAACCGCATCCAGTGGCACAACGGGCTTCAGAGCTGCCAAAACTTATGAAAGACCCGGAGGTGCATCTTTTGAAGAATAAAAATATGTCCTAAAAAAAGGTAACAACCCTAGAGACAATTAACTTCTGAATAGAAGGATTATGATAGACATAACCTTTTTGGGTACGAGATAACCCAAAAAATACACTTAAGAGACTTAGGTTCAATCTTACTCTTTGGACGAGATGTGATATGAACAAAGCATGTGAAACCAAAGACCTTCTATGGAAGGGAGTAGAGGTCTTCATCTAGAAATAATAGTGAGTATGGGGATTTATGGGTAAGGACTAATGAAGTAGCCTATTAATAAAGAAGCGGGTTCTAAGAATGGTAACAAGCCAGTAAAAGTAGGGCACCTTCATAGAGTAGAGTAGACCATGGGCTACCTCAAGGAGATGTCAGTTTTTTCTTTGGACTACACTATTTTGTTGAGGGGTGTAGGCATGTGATGTTTGATGGATAATGTCATTATTCTGAAAAAAAAAAGGATTAATATTCACCTGATAGGTACTTTTTAGTATTATATGATTGAAACACTTGTATTTGTTTTCCAAATTGAGTGGACACCATGGCATGTAAGGATTTAAATATGGAAAAAATTTCAGATCATTCTTTAAACAAAATTAGCCATGTGACTCGAGTGAAGTCATCAACAAAGGTGAGAAAATACTTAGCTTGAGATATGTTCGAGACACTTAAGGGTCCTCATATATTCGATTGAATTAGTAAAAAGGGAGAAACATCTTTAAGTTTAGTTCAAGGAGAATATGTTGTCCTATGGTGTTTGCACAACTGAAAGCCTTCACAGTTGAAATTTGATAAAGTTTTTAAAGATGAAAAATAAATGTTGAAGTGATGATGTTGATGGATGACCAAATTTGTTGTGCTATAACCTTGCCTTTGTCTGAAAAGTGGCAATCGTAGTGACTGGAGGCAAGTTTAAGTAATAAAGGCCCCCTGTTCATGGTTGCCACCAATCACTTGCTTCTTTGTGTGATCCTATAAAACACAAGAAGAAGGTGAGAAGGAGATAGAGCAATTCAATCATTTTGTTAATCGGCTAACATATAATAAATATAAGGAAAATTGAGGGACAAATAGGACATCAGTAGGCGGAAGAGATGGAGTAACAAAGGAGGATCCTTTCCCAAGAACTTTGGTTTGGGATCTGTCGACTATGGTAACAAACTTGTTTGGTAGACATGGAGATAGAGAATATAATAGACTCTTATTACTTGTAAGATACTCGGAGGCCCCTGATTTGATGATCCAAGATGAAATGGAGAAAGTGGTAGAAATTATACCTGAAGTAGTGGTGATAGCACCTGAAGTTGAAGATCCTGGTGAAGATGGATGGGATACCATAAGAGTTTTCATCCTCTGTAAGAGTTCATAATCATCATCTTTGATAGTCTTCTTTCGTCTTTGGGATTGATCGATCTGCATTCTTCTCATTTTGAACCAAGGCTTGGTTAGCAGTGACCTAGTCTGGTTTGCCATGAAGCTTCCAACATGTATACACCAGATGGTTCAACCCACCATAGTGAGTGCAAACCCGGTGGTCTGACCTTGAAGGACCAAAGCTACTTCAACTACCTCTCGCTTGGCCTCCTTTATAATTTCTATCACGCCCTTGGGGGTAGAAGATATACCCCTATTTCCTATGTGCATAGTAGATGATACTTTAATTTGAGTTGTGGAGGAATGATTTGGTATCTGAAGTAATGTTGCACTTATGTCATCAGATGATGGAAGTATAGAGGAGCTAAGGAGTTGGGTTTTGGCCACTTCAAGCTATGGCTTGATATTTGGCAAGCAAATAGCAGCTACTAAGGCCTCCCATTACTTTTCTTGAACTGATATATTGGTGGAATAGAGATGAATAATTTTACACTCCTAAATCAATGCTCTAAACGTAGCCAATTACTCATGCAAGTTCTCTCCTTGTTTTGTATTAAACATGTTGTGAAACACATCATATAATTTTTGTAAATTCTCAGTGCTAGAGTAGAACTTGGAACAAGTGTCCTGTATATGTTTTATGGTCTCAAGGTGGACAACATGTTCCTTCATGCTATTAATTAGCCAACGAATGACAAGTCTATCATTCTTGAGCCATTTAATATAGGAACTATCATCTCCATCTATGGGTGGAGCTAGTTTAGTCAAATGTCCTAAAAGATTTCTAGTGATCAGGAATCTCTTAACCAAGCACGCCCAACTTAAGTAATTTGATAACCCTCTCAAGGGTATAGTGGTAACCTTAAGTAAGTCATTTTAGTAATTAATAATTTTTCAACATTAGGGTTTGTCATCATAAAAAAGGGGAGATTGTTGACCGAACATTGGCTCCCTTCTTTATTTTGATAATAACAAAATTTAATTGAGCTGGCAATTGCAAATCTAGTACTTTAGATACTTTTTCTTTAAGAGGCAACAAATTAAAGGTATAAGCATTGAATCAACACAAGCTTCTCAAAGACCTCAAACTCTATGGAATGTCAAACATCTCAAAAGATGAAGAAAAATTGAAGATTAGAGTTTTAGGAATCATTGAGTTAAGTAAAAAAACTAAGTCTATGTAATAGAATGATCTACTTCTTCCAAAACTTGAGGTACAATGCAAATTTGAAGCTTTAGGACATATTTTGCTTTCAAACATATTTTTACAAATGCATACATATATTTCATACATGTTAGAATCACTTAGGATCATTAATTAGCTTGTTTTAAAAATACACATAGTGAACTAGCACTGGAATGATCCATCATCATATATCAATGACCAATCAACTAGAAGTACACATACCAAAAATATAAAGCATGAACAATGAACCAAGGTTGATCAATTGATCATCTAGAACATGACCAATTTGTGTTATAAAGCATAATCGATCAACCCATTTGGACCGATTGATCAATATTGTCCACGCAAAGCAACTTAAAGTTGATTGATTGATCAACCTCAATGACTGATTGATCATTTGCTAGTTATGGAGATAAAACATGATCAATCATTGCAAGGTCATTGATCTTTCATACTTGTTATGCATTGCCAGTGGGAATTCTGATTGATTGATCATACCATGCACATTGATAGATCAACTTAAAATGTCAGACCCAATAGAAAGATTTGATCAATCATACCATTGATTAATAAATCACATTCTACCAAAAAAATAGTTGCTACACACGATTGATCGATCAACTACTTTACATTGATTGATCAATGTAAACTCAACTTTTTGCAAACGAGCAAAAAATGACTAGTTTGGCTTGCAAAACTTATAAATACCCCCACCAAACCTCCCATTAAGAAGAAAATGATTTTTTATTGGCATACCTACTTGCAGGTATTCTCAATCCTTTGAAATTTTTTCAAAAATGCATTTTTGAGAAAGAGAGAATCAACTTTGCAAAATTGTATACTTCCTTTTCATTTCATGTCCTTTCATACACTATAGTCAAGCTCCTACTTTCAACATTGTGCTACAAAGGCAGGAAGCTTGGAACTCTCAAAGGAGAATGATATCTCTCCAATTGTCAAGGGTGTAAGTTTTACCTTTCTTTGTATTTTTCAATTTGAAATAGGTTCATCTAGAACATTGTTAAATCTAGATAAAAATGGTTTTGCTAGAGTTAGAATCTAGTTAATCTCTTGGGGAGATTATATTGTAAATCATGTATTTGAGCATACATGTGGCTAAAGAGAGAGTTGTAATCTCTTTTGTCTAATTCCAACTAATAGAGCTATCATTAGTGAAATTTTCCAAGCATGGGTTTTTGGGCAATGAATACCAATAGGGGGACATCGATAACAAAACATTTGGTATCAAAATTGTGGGGTGTGAGTTTCTACACTTTTACTTTGTATATTTACTTAATTTAGTGTTTTCACTCCTCAAAGTTTTTTAACTTGTAATTATCAATTCACCTCCCTCTTGAGAAGCCGCTTAGATCAACATTTTGGTCAAAGAATCGTAACTTTGGCATTATTGTCTTGATACATGATAAATTTTCCTACTTGTAAACCAATTCATTAGTGATTAAATTTGAGTTGATATTATGTGGAAAACATATTTAGGTTTGGGGTGTAACTTTTTATTTAATTGTTTTAAAATTTACCTATATAAGAGTATAGTTTGAACTTAATTTATAAAGCAAGTAACTCTTATATTTTTAATTGGTTAAGTCATGTGTACTTGGATAACCTTTGTGGCTGAGATTATGCTATTGAAGGGAAGTGAATTATGTACTCACTTAAATGAAGGCATTTGTTCCCTCAAGTTGTGAAATTTGGCTTGTGTAGTTAATTAGCTTCTTTCTTTCTCAAGTAATCCCTTGCTCTCCCATAACTAGGGGTGGCATCGAGCCAAGCCGAACCCAAACCTTCCTATGTTTGAATCGAACTTGATATAAATGTTTCGAACTCGAGCTCGATCCGAGCTTGGCCTCGAGCCTACAATTGTAAACGAGCTCGAGCCCAATAATTTTAACCGAGTTCGAGCTCCAACCTACATTTAAAATTTTGCATAAAATATAAGTCAAATAAATTGTATAAAAAATTATGCATACATTTTACATAAAATTGAACATAACCTCTACTTACAATTGAACATAACCTCTGCATATTAACCCTACATAAAATTATCTATACACTATGCATAAAATTATTCATAATGGTTGCGTAATTATGCATAATCTTTATTCAATAATCAAACATAAAAACATTCCTTTGAAAAGCAACACTAGTTTTGTCCATTTGTACTCAATCAGATTGTTCTGATTCAAGGATGGGAAAACCAGATCATGGAGACAGAGAAAAAGTTTAAGAAAATTGGTTTTGGATGACTTAATCGTATGCCCATTTTCGTTTTTTCTTCAGAGCATGGATTCATACAGCAATAGTTTTGAAATGCTACCAATCTATTCTTTTGAAAAACTTGAGTGGAGTTACCATTAAAAGAGTACCTCCAACAATTTGAGTCTCTTCAAGAGCCAAGAGGAAAAGACAACTGGAGTTCAAAAAAATAGTTTTTTTTTCACGTGTTTGTGATCTTGCACGTGCAAAATTACACAATGTCTTCGGGGGCGCAAGGGGGAAAAATTATTTCTCCCCTAACTTAGGTCTTTGGTTTTCAGTCGAGACGATGCGGGGGGCAAGGGGTCTAGTGGCGGTAGCAAGGAGTTGTTGTTGGAACTGATGGCTTGGACAGAGGTGGCGACGACGACGGAAATAGTGGCGAAGGTAGCGGCTATCGAAATGATGCAGGGGTAAAGGAGTCTACGACGAAGGCGATCGGCGAGCAGCTGCCGACGGTGACGGAGGCGGCCACAAGAGCGGATGGAAGGGGCTCGGTGGTGAAAAAGGATCAGTGACAGTAGATGAGAAGAGGAAGAAATTGGAGTAGACAACTCCCGCTCTTGGCTCCCGGTCCCGGTCTCGAGCCCTCGTAAAGTTAACGAGCCGGCTTGCGAGTTCGAGATCCAGATAAACCGAATTGAACCGAGCCGGAACAGAGCCGAGTTTAAGCAGCTCATGAACCGGCTCGGTTTGATGCCACCCCTACCCACCCATAACCGTCCAGAATCCGCTGCAAAATCCTGGTTACCTCAATCATGCCATGCTTCTGGCTCAATCTGTCACCATTAATTTGACTCTTTAATTTTTCTTTAATTTTTCCAATTTTCTTCTGCTTTTCCTGTTTTCCTTCTTCATTTGCACACTGGGATCCAAAACATTACTACTCTTTATTCATCACCAACGCCATTACCGTCGATCCCACTAGTTCGCACCTAAATCAGGCGCATTCTCGCCGACTCAGACTGAATCCATTTTCGAATTGTACCTGGTAGTCATACACAAGAACTAGAACGAGTTTCTTCTTGACTTACTTGGTCGATGATCTTGCCGCAGGTCTGAATCGGTGCTGCTATCGCGTCATAAGTAGGAGGCTTAGTTCTTAGAGTCGAATCAGACGTGGAATACTATGGCACGTCTTCAATTGGTTTTTTATTTTATTTTTCTGGAGACTGCAGCAGTGGTAATGGATTCGCTTTACGTGACTCGTTGCCTCCGACATTTTACTTTTACGGCTTCCCATGGTTTATTATCTCTTCTTATTCGGATAGTCTTTCCGTTGTCGGATTCGGATATCGATTTAGATAAGGAGTCCGATTCGTTTTCGCATCGTTTATAGCGCCTCAGCGAATACGAAAGCCGGACCGACGGGGACGACTGTCCCATTGGTCGTTCTCTTCCAATAAAAACTTCCCGGCAGCTTTCAAACTGGAGAGGTGGGAGCGGAGACGAGAGCTTTGAACGAAGATGTTCTTCCACATAGTTCTGGAAAGAAACATGCAGCTCCATCCTCGCCACTTCGGTCCCCGACTTCGTGAGAAGCTCGTCTCCAAGCTCATGAAGGATGTCGAGGGTACCTGCGGGTTTGCTTATGTCACTGCTTTAATTTCCTAAAAACCCTAGTTTCTCAATTTGACGGAGCGTAGGGCTTAAGGAATTTCACTTATTTTCTTCTTTACACTGTCTGTAGTGGGCGACATGGATTCGTAGTCGCGATTACGGGGGTCGACAACATCGGCAAAGGCCTCATTCGCGACGGAACGGGATTTGTTACCTTCCCAGTGAAATATCAGTGTGTTGTTTTCAGGCCCTTCAAGGGGGAGATTCTGGAAGCAGTTGTCACCATGGTTAACAAGGTGTATAGTAACCGATTATTCCCTTGGATTTCTTTTATTTGTGAATAGTTTGACTGGTGGAGTAGTACTTACGACTGCAAGTTTTCGGCAGATGGGATTTTTCGCCGAGGCAGGGCCGGTACAGATATTTGTTTCGAATCATGTGCGTGCAATTTTATTGCAGTTTGCTATCTTCAAGGGACCAATAATTTACCCATTGTTTTAGGATTTTATTTGCTTAAGGGTCCATAGAAGAATTTGAATGTCCCGTCATTTTTTATTTTTTTGTTTTGTCTTTTACATGAGCTGATAGACAAATATCAACTGGAATATTTGTATAATTATGATGTTTACCTCTTCTTCGGTTCTGTAGCTTATACCAGATGATATGGAGTTCCATTCTGGGGACACGCCCACTTACACTACTGCAGATGGGGCAGTAAGTTTCAGTTTCTATCTTCTTTGTAGTGTTCATGTCTGTGTTTGTACATTACAGAGTTGTTCTATGTTGCTGTTTGCTGTGTGGGTCGTTGATTGCGAGGATAGTATGATTGGAAGCTATAATACCAGTTGATTGAAATCCATTTGATGCTTACATTGATCATTCATTCTTAGAAAAAAAAATCTATTTGATGCTTTCTAATTTTATTACCAAATTGTAAAGCCTATGATGTTATGGACATATTTTAGATGCAGAATCATTATCATCTTTCTTGTAGGATATCAGGATATTGTTGGATCTGTTTCTGGTTCAGTTTATTGGTGTAAAAAATATGTAAAAATACATGGCTTCTGTGCATACCATTTGATGAGGATTAGTAACTTTGAGGACAAGATCGGCAGTGTGAATAACTGCATATGCTAACTCTTTGACATGAGCTGATCTTATGAACCATTTTCAGGTGAGAATCCAAAAGGACAGTGAGGTGCGCCTAAAAATTATTGGGACTCGTGTTGATGCTACAGAAATTGTAAGTTCTTACTGCTCTTCTATCTCTTTTTAACTGCAGAGACTGCTTGAGTTCCCTTTGACACAATTCTTTTATTTTTCTTTCCTTTTGAAGCTCACAACAGTAGTTAGTTCTTGTGGTTATTATGAACATTGAAATGTATTTCCTCCCCACAAGTTCATTCATTCTGCTTGCAAACAATTCAACAGTGAACAAGCTCTTGATTGGCAATTTTCTTTACTAAGTCTTAACCTTTTCAAACTGGGTTATGCATATTGGTTGTCTTCTGAAACTTGTTTTCATATAGCTTTCAGAGTATATTTTTCATGTTATGCTATACTTAAATGCTTTCTGCACCTGACATCCTTGTTGCTTTACATGTTTTCTGTATTTTAGAGAGTCTTATCTTTCATGTTATCCTCAGCTTTTGAACTTGCTACCTTTTATGCTTAAATGTTTTCTGCATATGGCATCTTTTTTGCTTTACATGTTTTCTGTAGATTAGAAACTCTATTATTTCATCTTATCTTCAGCTTTTGAACTTGCTTCTTTTTATTCTATATACTTGTCTAACATCTTAGGCCCTCAATGCAGTTCTGCATTGGTACTATTAAGGATGACTTTTTGGGTGTAATTGATGATCCCGGTGCAGCTGCTTAAATGACAAACTTGTGGAGTGCTTTATTTGGTTTCAAACAGGCGGCTCCTTGGAGTAAAGCTGTGTCTGAGAAATATTGTCTTGTTTCCTTAACAGATTCCTCAGTAAGGAGTGGTTTGTGAAGATAATGTAGTCTGTGTCCCGTTATGTTGTAAAAATGCAATGTTGTGACTGGACGATTCCAAGTTAAATCTGTTGTGCTGCATAAGATGAACCTTGTAGTGTAAATCGTACATTTTCGAAGCTGCTTTCTCTGGAACTTGTAGAGGCATATTTCAAGGCTAAAATGGCCCATGGTGGATGTTTTTATATATAGCTGGTCTTAGTGGCCTTTCGTCTTCATGCTTTCTGGAAATTTAGCCTTCAGAAACACAGAACAATACTGTGACAGTTTGGACTTCAATCCTCTTTTTTTTTTTTTTTTTTTTTTAATTTCTTTGAGCAATTAGTTTTTAGTCTTATGACATCGTTCAATCTAGGAACAGAATATAAGTAATAATTGTGATGAGATTTTTTAGGATTTTTTTCTGGTGAGATTGAACTTCTCCTAATACATACCGACTCCCACCATCATGCCTAAAGATACAAATGTATGTATTAGTTAATTTTCCAATTTGAGTTTGAATTTGTTGAAAACATCAAACACTTTGGATTTATGTTGAATAAAATAATTTCACAAGAGTAAGATCCAACGCTTTAATGTGAACCTACTTTAATATACTATCACTCTTGGAGTAAGCCAAGAAAAGGAAAATTAGGAATGTTTAGAAAGCTCTTTGTAATGGTAAAATGAAGTATGTTTATCTTTATTAAAATTAGAAAAAACACCCAAAAAAATTATCAAATATCTTAGAAAGCCATAAATGAAGACTAATTGTAGAACTCTAGCCATGTCTGTTAACAATCACCAAACTTCAGTTCCAGGATACACGAGATTGGAGCTTTAGGGCATAAAGCTTTTCAAAACCAATTTAAATTTGTCAAAACCCTTTTTGTCTTATTTTCATCATGTTTAAAACTTAAATTTACACTCTGGAAAAAAGCATGACCGATTAACCCACATAAGCTTGATCGATCATCTCGAATACAGTATGGTGAAACCTATAAAGCATGATGAATCACTAACTTATCATGATTGATCATGTAGAATGTTGCCGGACAAGTTTATCAAACATGATTGTCATAGACTATTTACATGATTGAACATTGAGAACACTACACAATCAGTTCTCTGAAGCGTGATTAATCAATCAAAATGGGTTGATCAATCAATTGAGTTTTCTAAAAGGTTGAAAACTCATTGATTGATGCCTTAACCATCATCAAGCTTGGGGAACTTAAAAAATATAGTTGTTATGCGTGTTTTATCAATAATATATTTTCAATGTTTGATCAACACTTTTTGTATTTTTTTAAATGGGCAAAAAATGACTACTTTTGATAGAAAATTATAAATAGACCCCTAAACTCGTTGGGGAGCATCAAGTGAGCATTTATTGGCAATTCATAACACTCAAAAACCCTATTAATTTGAAATTTTCATGCAAACCCATTTTTAGAGAAAAAAGAGTTTATACACTTGGCAAAAATTGCATTCCTCTCTTAAATCACTCAACATTCCTACCATTCAAGCTTCTCTACTTCAGCTCTTCTACTAAAAAAGATTGGTGTCTTGAAAATCTTTAGTAGAAGGTTGTGTCTCTATTGAAAAGAGTGTAAGTTTTTCTTCCTTTTGTGTATTTTGAATTATTCTTTGAAAGGTGTTCTAGAACTTGGAATCTGGAAGAGAAAAAGCTTACTAGAGTTACAATTTAGTTGTATAATCTCTGGGAGAAATTTGTCTTGTGTAATTGAGCATTACATTAGGCTTAAAGAGAGCTTGAATCTCTTTTAAGTGTAAAATTTCAGCTAATAGAGCTTATTAGTAAAATTTTCTTAAGCAATGATTCTTGGTTAGTGACTAGCAATAGGGGAACATAAAAAACAGAAGAAAAAAAATCTCTTTTGTACTGTGTGCTTTTATTATTTATTTTGATTTAATTTTTATATTTAAGCATTGAATTTTAAATTGGAATCTCAATTCACCCCACTCTAGAGAAGCCACCTGGGCCAACAAAAAGTCTACCAGTGGAAACAGGAAGATGAATTGTCCCAATGACTGCTTCGCAAGCAAAAATTTTGGTAGTGAATTGTTTACTTCCACAAGGGAAAACTTTCACTCACAGATGTGGTTTTCCTTTGAGTGTTTTTAGAAGTTGGGCAATCTTTGTTGTCTACTTATAATTTTCCTAGGTACTTATGAGGACATGTTTTTAGTGTAGCATATCTTATAGACCAAATTCCATCTAGAATGTTGGATCTTAAAACTCCTTTTCAACTTCTTAGACTAGAGGAGGAGATTTTTTCACTACCTTGAAGGGTGTTTGGATGTTTTTGCTTTATTCTTATAGCGAATGTTAACAAATATAAAATTGACCTTTGAGTTGTCAAAGATGTATTTCTTAGCTATTGTAATATTAAAAAATGATACACAAGATCTTTACCTAGTTACTTGAGAGTTTTATGTAACTCAAAATATTACCTATTTTGGATCACCATATTATACCAAATAGCTTCCACCTTTAGGGGAGAGGTTTAGTACTACTTTTCGTATTTAGAATAGTGTGCCTACTTTGGTAGTGAACATTCTGGAAGAGGAAGATAATGTTTAAAGTGTTGAATACCCACAATGTGAAGATAACACACATATGAATTTAGACCATGACCAAGTTGTTGATTTGGATGTTGATGATGAATCTTGTGAGTTTCAACATTCTTCTCTTCCATTTGATGATCTTGATCTTCTTATTGCTAAAAGGAAGGGTATTCACTCTTGAACCCAACATCCACTCTCAAATTATCTTAATTATGAGTATATTGGTCCATATCATAGAATTTTTATTGCAAACTTGTCTTCCTTAATTATTCCCAAGTCCTTTTCAAAGAGAGTGTTTGTTCCTCAGTAGTAGAGAGCAACGTCGGAAGAAATGGTAGCTCTTGAAAAAATTGGGGCATGGGAATTGATTGAACTACCTTCACATAAGAGGCCAGTAACTGGGTTTATACCATAAAGTACAAACCTCAGAAAAATTAAAAGGTATAAAGCTTAAGTAGTAGCTAAAGGGTTCTAGCTAAAGTGTTCACTCAAACCTATGGGAAAGATTTCTATCAGGCTTTTGTGTCAGTTACAAAGCTCAATACTATATAAGACTTATTCTCCCCAGCTTCAAGTAAGGCTTTGAGTTTACATCAATTGGACATTAAGATTGCCTTTATAAATGTAGATCTATAAAAAAATGTAGATGGTTTCTCCTAAAAGTTGTAGAAAATGTATATGTGAACCAAAAAAGACATTTTGTGGATTGAAACAATATCTTTATGCAAGGTTTGAGAAGTTCTTATTGTTTATGATTTAACAAGGTTATCACCAAAATAATGTTTGTCATACTTTATTTATTCGGCATAGTCATCTGATTTGACAGTCTTAATTGTCTATGTAGATGACATGGTGATCACAAATACTAATGAGAAACTTATTGTTGAAATCAAGATAGCATTGACCAGAGAATTTGAAACTAAGGACTTGGAAAATCTGAACTATGTTCTAGGGATTGAGTTATATCAAAAAGGATTTCAGATATTTATCTTTCAAGAAAAGTATATTCTAGGTTTACTCAAGCAGAGTAAGCCACGTGCTCCTCTTGAAGTGGGACATAAGTTATGTCTTACAAAAGGACACTTATTACTTAACAATTGTAGACATCAAAGGTTGGTAGTCAAACTTCTATATTCGTCATTAAATAGTCCTAATATTGCTCATTCAGTTGGCGTTATTAGTCAATGTATGCATGCTTTATGAGTACCACATACAACTATAATAGAACATATGTTGAAGTATGCACTCCAGGTATGGGTCTTTTATTTGAAAAAAAAATGACTTATATATTAAGACTTATATAGGAGCAGATTGGGTATGGAATCCATATGGAAAAAAAATAGTTGGTGGATATTGTTGCTTTGTTGGGTGTATTCTGTATCATGGAAAAGTAAGAAACAATAAATAGTGGCTCGTTCAAGTTCAAAAGTAGAATTTAGAGTTATAGTGCAGCTTATCTTTTGCAGATAAAAATTCTTCTTGGTGATTTGGGTATTTCTTTTAACTCTCCTTTGAACTTATATTGCAAGCTATTATAAATATTACCAACGACCCAATTTAACATGATTGCACAAAACATATTGATATTGATAAAAAAAAAATTTGCATAAAGGCTTATTTCGAAAGATATTTGCATGCCTTATATTTCCTCAAGCTTCAAATTGTGGACGTCTTCATTGAAGCTCTTCCTAAAGCACAGTTCAAGGATCTCACATGCAAGCTAAGACTTCACAAAATCTACATCTCATATTGAAGGGGAGTGTTAAAGACATGCATTGTTTTTATTTTTCTCTCTTATGTAATTTAGTGGTTTTCTTGTAATAAGTGAGAAAGTGGCAAAAGTTATAATTATAAGCAATAAGTTTGCACCACCTCAAATAATAGGGAGAAAGTGGTACCCAACTCCTATTTTGTTGACCTTGGTTGACTCAATTTTTGACATAATGATACCAAAACATAAGCTAGTAAGTTGATAATTGTAGATGAATAAATGCACATTGCCTTCAAGAGACACACATAAAAGGCTCATGAAAAAGAATTGGCTAAATCAACACAAAAGACCTCAAGCTAAAATAAAGAAAAAAGAATCTTAAAGAAGCACTTGTAAAGAAAGATAAAAACTTGAAAATCTAGAGTCTAAGTATCATTGAATGTCTTACGAACTCTAGCTATATAAAACAATAGTCATCCAAATTCCAATTTTTAGGTAAAAATGTGTTTGGAGCATTAGGACATAAAAGGTTTTCTATTTTAAAATCTCATAGAAATGTTTTAGAAACAATTAATCTCTTAAATTTGGCCTCAGTCATGCTTAGAACTTACTTGCATACATTGCCCAAGAGGTATGGTTGATCAATGTCCTAAATGTGTGATTGATCATCCAAAATGTAGCAAACCTTCCAGCATAATGCATGATTGATCATCCTTTATGATACATAATCGATCATCCAAAATGTTGTAACGCAAGACTTATAATACATGATCAGTCATCCTTATGTGCATAATTGATCACCAAAAATATTGCAAGGCAGGAATTATAAAGTATAATCGTTCTTTATGGGCATCATCAATCATGTAGAATGTTGTTAGGTTTGCATAAAGCATAATCAATCATTTAGATTTTCAAAACTTTGAAAAATATGCTTGATTGATCAATAGGCCTCTTGGGATTAAAAAAATATAACTATTGGCATTGAATGATCGATCGATGAAAATGTATGATCGATCATCCCTCTAGAATATCTTTTTGTACAATAGTAAAAAATGGCTAATTTTACTAAGAAACTTATAAGTAGAGATTAAAACTTATCACTACGCTTTGAATGAGACTTTGAGCTATACCAAAACCATTTACAGAGAATTTAGAACCAAAACTTTTGATTTTACCTTTTATATGAGAAAAAGTCCAAATTTACCTAAATTTCCAAATTATCTGCATTCTTCTTGGCATTCCTAGCCAAATCAAACTCCACATACTTCATCAAAAAATTGAAAGTTTTGATCTCACTAAGAGTTAGGTATCTCATTAAAAGAAAGGTGTAACTTCCATTTTTCTCTGTTGTATTTTCACTATATTTGAAAGAGGCTAACCTTGAGAGTACCCATTAGAGCCAAAATCTAGTTATAAAAATACCTCTTGGAAAGATTAGGATACATAAAATTAGATATTATACATGACTTAGAGAGCTGTAGTGAATCTTTTTTGTAAACTAATAGAGCAAATTGGTGATTTTTTTTTTTCCAAACAAGTGTTATTGGTTGGTAGTTACCACTGAGAAAACATTGAGGGAAAAAATTGCCTCTATAATTGTGTGCATGTGCTTGTAATTTTATCTATTTATTTAATTTGATTACACTCCAAGTACTTGAAAGATCCAATAAATGCAGAAGACAAAGGCACATGCATAAAAATAAAAAGACGAACCAACATAGAAATCTAGTACAAGAGAGTATTGAACGTCAAACTTCATTCAACCGCATGTAAGCGCTGCATCACAATCCGAATAAGTGTTCACAAGAACTGCAACTATTAGTGACAAGATTGAAACAAACAAGAAAAGCCCAAGGCTAAAAATTTGTCATTAATGAATAGTGAATGTAACACTACTAATAAGCCCTTGCTGGGACTTCCGAGCTTCAACAATGTTCCCTATCTATACACTATAATTTTCTCACAAAACTTACCACCGTAGCAGTGTTGGTACGTAGCGTCGGGAACAACAACAAAAAAAAAAACTCTCTTTCCTACCTCTATAAAGAACTCAAGTAGAGGCACCAACAACTCAGATTAGGGAGACCGGAAATTTATGTAGAGTATGCAAAAGCAAGCATTCACTGCAATCAGTTACTGGCTGCCGAAGCTGACAACAACACCTTCATTGACTCGTACATCATAAATACGATTCCAACACTTGGAACAACTTTATAGTACTCCGGCAAGATACCTCTGTACAACCCCCTGAAACCTTCTGTATGAATTATGTCCTGGAATGTTCCAAAGAGACCTGTTTTGTATACGCGAGCCCGACCACCTGCCCCTTCCAACTGCATTCTCCGCCTCACAAGGTCCAGAGGGAAAGTTGCTGCAATATTTAGAGCCAAAAATCATCAACCTGTGATTTTTTTTTCTTCCAAAAAGTGATAAACCTATGATTTAAGTGGACCAAAATTTTCAACTTGTAAATGGAACTACACAATGACTAGGCAATAAACATCATCTTTGCCTCGGCTACTTTCAACAGCATAATACACCAGGATGTGACAATCATAGAGTCTGGGTTCAGGAAACTCCAAGCAGCTTAAAACAATGGTACAAAGTATATTATTTATTTAGCTTTAACAAGTAGAGTTGAAAAATAACAATGCCAATCCTAATTAATCAGTTTCCATTACTTACCTGTGGATGATGCAATGCCAGACAAACTCCCAGAGGCTAAGCTAACCAAGACACTAGAATCATGAGGCCTGGTGTCAACGCACACATAATCAGGTATTAGTATCAAGAAATCAACTGTTTAAATTGTATAAGTTTTTTTTTTCTTTCTAGTGTACAACCTATAATTAAGACTGTTGAAGAGTACGCATGAAAAAATCTTACATCACTCTCACAGCAACAAGTCTCACAAAACCATAATTAATATGATGAAGTCCTACAGGAGTCTCACAGAAGAATCACAGTTAAGGGTGTTTTAGTTATGTTTGTTTTCTATTTATGTTCAGTTGTTCAATTGTTCTAGGAATTATCTTTTAATGTTTAACTTTGTGTATAACTGGGACAAAGGTAGTTTAATTGTAAATAAATTCTACTTGTTTCTTCTATTATAAATAGAGGCTTACTGTACTTAAAATAAAAACATGTCAACAAATTATCTCTTTTCCAAGAATACAACATGGTATCAAAGCAAGTTTTGTGACTTAACTCGGTGAACCCACAGAGATAATGTGATCCTTTTCTAGTTTATCATCTCTAGTAGTTTAGGTTCATATTCTACCTTTTTCTTTCTTTCTTGTCCCAATATTTGTCGTTTCCTTGGCGTTCACACCCCCATAATGAACTTTCCGTATTGCAAATTATATACTGATGGAAAGATATTTGAGTCTACTTTCCAATGCAAAATGAATCTTATAAATCGGAGTTTCTACAAAAAGAGGTCGATATTTGAAGCAGCAACAAAAGTTCGAGCAGCAGAAAGCTTCAATTTTTCAGCCGTTTTATGACTTCAAGAACGAGACTTTATATGAAGAATTATATGTCAAAATAAATATCTGTAAGTCTACTTTCTAACCTATTAAACCAATTCTCAATCTCGAGTTTTCTACAGAGATCAATATCAAAAAAGTCAATAGTCATGTTGGCCAAAGAAGAAAGAAAATTCAATTTGGCCACATTGCAAGATCTGAAATCTATTAGATACTTTCTCTCAAACAAAATATATTTCATGAAGGAAAGTTATACTCGAATAAAAGATATCGAAGTTTAATTTCAGAAGGAGTAACTTTCATGTCTGTCTGATCCGTATGTAAGGAAATATTCTCATTGGAGTCGATAAGGGTCATGCTACAGAATGAATCAAATTAAGTGGTCATAAAAGATTCAAGATCAAAGTTTTTTTGGTCAAATAGGATGCCAAAATTAAAACTCTTTCAGTCTAGTTTCTTGAACAATAAACCATTTGTGATTCTGAGCTATATTTGAGAGATATCGAGATCAGAAATACCAAAGGTCAGTTTTGCCGAAAATCTCTCCTTTTTTTTTTTTTCTATTATCTCTCCATGCATTGACATGAATTGAATTTCTATCTTAGAATCCTAGTTTTTTAGCCAAATTTCTCTTCTAATCAAAGAGTTTTGGTCAGACTTCATCAACCTATGATGTGCTCGTTCAAGGTAATGAATATCCTGCTTTGATGTTGCTTCAAGTTTATGCTTTTGTTACTTGGTTGTGTATCTTCTACATCGTCAACTCCGAAAAATTGCAATTACTCCAAAAAAGTCATACTTGGTAAAATTTATTAAGTTCTAGTCTAAATTCATTTGGAAGTATCAGTGTTGCATAGACACCTCCTTCTTCCGATTAAAGTTGTTTTCCTCTAGTATTTCTTTAGTTTATCATCTTGTGTTTTTATTACTTCAGAGCAATGCATAAACCCACTATCTAAAAAACATATAATTGTGTCCAACATCTAGCTTGAATTAAGCCTTTTATTCTTCACCCAATAGGTGATTTGTGATTGAGCTACCTTTAAAAAATGAATAGTCTCTTTATTGTGCCCTAAAGTTGGGTTCTTTTTCCGCCTTCAAAATTGAGCGGAGTGTGTTTCAAACTATGACCATTTTGACTGGTGTATGGAGTTTTGTCGTACGGCTATGAGTGATTTTCTTCCCCCATATTGTGTTTTGTCCAAGCTAAGTTTCTATATTTTTTTTATCCCCAACTTGGAGGAGAAAAGTAGAAAAAGAAGTACAACAAAAAGGTATGTTATTTTACATGTTCTGGTAATTTTTATGTAACCAAAGGGGTAACAAAAGATGAAGTTTTTGTTAAGTTGTGGAGCCTAATCAACGCCTTACGCTGAGTCCGTATGCGGATCGACCTTCACAATAAGGTCATCGTGGGGGTTGGAAGGGGGGCGGGGAGCCCTCGAAAGGTTCCTGATATATTGACTATTGTTTCATTAAGGGCAATTTGGGGATTTCACTCTTGTATCGTGGTTACGCTAGTTTTCTCTTTATATTTTAGGCACCACTATTAGGGTTTTATCATCCGAGGAGCATCATTAGTTGCGATCGAGAGAGGTTAGAGAAAAAAACTTGTAAGTGTGTGCGATTTCTCTTGTAAACTATTTCATCTTCATAGTGGATTACTGCAACGGCATATGACAGGACGTAGTCTCACCTTGAGGAGAACATGTATAAATCTTCTTGTTATTTTTGTGCTTTCTATTTTTTCTTCTTCCGCAATTATTATTATTGCTCTCATTAGTTTGGAATTAGGGCATTTAATTTTTAACAATTTTTGCATCTATGAAGAATATTTTTCAACAAAAGAAAATTGAAGCCAATAATCTTTTTCATTGCAAGCTAAAGTTATAAATAAACTCGAGTTTGAGAGCGAGTGTTGAAGAGCAGGTACGGAAGAGTCTTACATGACTCTCACAACAAGAAGTCTTATAGAGCCATAATTAATATGATGAAGTCTTACAGGAGTCTCATAAGAGGAGGTCTCACAGAAGAATCTTAGTTAAAGGTATTTTAGTTATGTTTGTTTTCTTTTTATGAGCAATTATTCAATTGTTCTAAAACTTATCTTTTAGTGTTTAACTTGGGGTATAACTAGGGAAGGGTAGTTTAATTGTAAACGGATTCTACTTATTTCCTCTGTTTATAATAGAGGCTTATTGTACTCAAAATAAAAACATTTCAATGAATTAATTCTCTTTTCTAGAAATTCAACAAAGACGATCCTTGTAAAGGATTTCGTACCTTCTTGACCGCCATGACGATCTCAGTGTCTCATAAACAGAAAAGCTGATTGCTATACTAGGTCCAACACCCTATACATTGAAACAATCATGTTAAAGATCTGGCAGGTGACTGAGTACAATACACAAAAAACTAAAAGCACCATAAGAGAACATACCAATAATGTAGCTCCTAGGCCTTTATACAAGCCCTTGATACCTTCATCTCTACAAATGGTGTACAGAGTATGAGAAATGCCTCTGTAGTAGACGACATTCGTCTGCAAATCAAGAATAACGATAAGTAAGAATACCAATTACAAACTACAATCCTTCCATAATAAGATAACAAATAGGTGCCATATAAAAATTGACATACAAAAATTTACATTGGATAAACTAGCAATCATTGGTTACTTTAAGGTAGACAGAACTGGAAATCAGACCTCATTAATATCTACAAGCAACTAAATTTTATAGAAAAAGCCTGAAAAACATATTTTAAGGACGATATCAGCAAGTTGTTTAGAGGCACCAATTAACCACCATAAATTGGTGGTTTTATTCAAGCTGACAGAATGCAACATGGATAAGTTATAAAGAATGCAGATCTATACAGAAGTCTGGCCAAAACCAAATCATCTGCAACACATCAACAAGGACACTGAACAGCAATACTTGAAAAAATACTTACATGTGATGAGTAATGTAAGGTCAGCCTGAAGTCAAGACAGTTTAAGGAAATGGCTAATCCCACACGGCAGCATTGCACTAACAGACAATCAGGTTAGGATGACACTATTGGCAGATTCAGCACATCCACTTGCTTCTATCGTGCACCTTCTCTCTCAGTTGGATGTCCAAGCACCACGTACTTTCTTGTGGTTTAGGCACTTATATGATGAAATTATATCTCTATGCAGTTATTTGCAAGGGACCTGACAGCACACTCATACTGCAGCCAACAGTGAATCTGTTCAGCCAATAAAGCAAGGAGTCTCTTGCTCCTCATTTGTCTTTAGGAATTCTTTCTGCTTGAGGCTTCCCTGTTTTCCTTCATGTAAGATTCTTTATTTATTAACAAAATGTAAGTTAACAAAAAAAGAGTTTGTTAAGGCTCACACGCAGTTTATAAAAAGGGAGGTCATCTACCACAATAAGCATCCCTTGCACAACAACTACAAAACTTTCCCTTTGCCACAAAAAACTTCAATTACTTCCTTAAGTAATACAACTTGTACCTTTCTCTCTATTCATCCAAACTTGTTAGTCTTAACACACCAAATTTCTCTTGCATTCGATGCATTGCTGACAACAATGTGCGAGTTGTCCACGCTTATCAGTATCTATGTTTTTAAAACAAAACCTTACTTCCCTAGACTAAATGAGGCTGTCAACCATCCAAACAATCTTTTTACCAACAAATTTCTTTTTTTTTTTTAAAATTTCAAATTTCAACAAATTTTTCAATCCCGCTGACCCATGTTTACACCACCCCTTTTCTAATTTACTAGTCAGTGTCTCACAATGTCAGTTAACTATGTCATAGGAATCTTCACTTCAGGAATAATCACCTTTGTCATTCTAAAGTATTAAATTGACACTGATTTTTATCAGACCTCCAACAAAACTGACAATCAGTATGAAATTGACAAACTGATTTTTATCATACCTCCAACAAATCTGACAATCTTAACACACAGATGGAGGATCACCATATGATGACTCACTTATTTGCAGTAGCACAACTTGATTATCAACAAAGACAATTAACTCATAGCCTAGAATTTTAGTGCTCATAAATTACTTTCTGTGACCATAAAAGAAGTAAAATCAATCAGAAACCATTCCAAGGCTCATTCACTTCCTTTTCGTTTCTGAGAAGGAATGCAACTCACCACTTCAATCATCCAGTTCTAACACCATGCACGCGTATCCAATTAACCCGATTTAAAATAATACATGCATATTTATACACACATACACACTCCATTAAGATCCCCTTGCTTTTTAGGAAAGAAAGATGACAGAAATCATTACACATCTCATGCCTATGCAAAAAATAAAACTTTGACAAGTTCTAGAATTACCTGTGCTGCCAGCCGTGTCCTCACAAGATCCAGTGGATATGTCATCGTTGCTGCAGTTACACCGGACAATCCACCACCCAATAATCTTACACAAAGGTCTGCACTTAAATTTTCTCTGTGAGCCTCTAATCCAGGTATTGACTGAATTAACTGCAGAAGATAAAAATAAGACTACCAATATATTTATACAAACAAAAAAAAATGAAGAAATAAAAATTTAGCAAATAAATGCTTTAGCCTTTTGTTCACACAAAGTTGTAGACAAATAAAAGTAAACGAAAATATTTCACTTTTTTTCTCACTGACATTCTTGTAGCGCTCATAAGCATAGAAGCTGATAGAAGAATAAGGAAGACGATGTGCGATTGTGACCAAATTGCCCCTCCAAAATGCTCGAAATCCTTCTTCATGGACAATACGTGAAGCCTCTCGGATTATACTTGCATTCTGCAATTTTGCAACATCTGAATGCATGCCTTGGACCTTTACAAAATGGAATGGGATATCAAATTAATTACACTTGAGATCAAGTTAGAAAGAGAAAAAGCATTTTTTCTTCTCATAAAAAAGAAAGCCACTTGACACAAGAACTTCATGTTGCATATTGAACTGATCAAAATCAAAAGTATATAAACAAAAATAGCCATTCAAGCAGGAAGCTGGTCCAAATAAAACAGGTTTTCAGACTCAATAATTAATATTCTGTATAACCCAACATTTCCAAAGAACATACAAATATGCTCAGGTATGCCGTTAGTTAGAATGGCTACAAAAGTAACCCAGAAAACGGCTACAAAAATTACCCAGCAACAACACAGTCACTTGCAGGAATACCACAGAAACTCATCTGCTCATGAGGAGAATTTTGCAAAGAAAAGTTCTCTTTATGAAATATGTTCAAAGAACGACTTGATAAGTTACAACAGGGGCTTCACTGTGTTTGGTTACATAGTTATCAAGTCAAGATGTTCACCGGTTTATTAAATAAAATTTAGTTTTAATAAGAGGAAAACACATTATTCACAAAGACCTGCAATACCCTAAAAGGTTTTAGGTGATATCAAGCCGATTACATTAGAAAACACAAGTTCAACATTTTTACTTGTTTATGGGGCAAGGTCACACCTTTCAACACAGTGATGATCAACCCTCAACTCCATAAAACCAGGGGAAGCAATGATGCTTAGATGTGAAATATTTCCAATTCATGACCCGAAACAATCAAATAACCGAAAAACAAAACCCCAAACACCTTTAGGATTTAGTCCTTAATTCCAACATTTCACCAATAAGAACACCTTGAAATTTCCCAATGTAGCTCTATCAAGAGCATAAGTACAAAAGTTCAAATTCCCGAATACCTGGAAGAGGATAGTGAGGCGAGCGAGCGGCGCGGTGCAGGTCTTACTGACAGCACCAGCGATGCCACCAGCAAGAAGCTGAGAAACTGTGCCAATCTGGGATTGTTGTTGCCATGACTGTTGTTGCTGTGAATGATATTTACGTACACCTCCTTCACCATGGCCAGAACTTAGAGGTCTCTGTCCACCGCCGTCGACGACAACTCCAACTCGGGCCTCCGTCTGCATTTCTCCCTCTGTGTAATACCCTGAAATCCCTAGGAAAACCCAACCTTGCTTCGCATAGCTCTATTTCCGCTGAGAAAAACCAAGAAGGGAACAACTGGCCCGTTTATTCCAATGGAGAGAGAAGCTTCAAAACCCGAAAGGGCGATTCAAAAGCTCTTTAAACCTTTTTAACGTTATTCACGTTGAGGAGAAAATTAGATAAATCAGAAAGTTAGGGAGAGAGGAGGAAACAGAGATTGTATGGTATAACACAACCCTAAAGAGTTATCGTTAAGATTGCAAGGCTCCAAAGCGTAACTTCGGAGACACGAATCGAACCGACACGGCCAGAGCGACTATTGGTTCAGACTAATAGGCTGAGATAGGACTAGTGGTTTATTCTTCTACTCTTCCTCTATCATCTCTGTTTTTTCTTTTGCCTTCAACTTCTATTGATTTAATATTTCACTTGGCATTTGGATGTTGTTATTCACACAAAGGCACTCAAAGCAAGGACATAAGAGTTTTAGTAGTGTTAGTTTTACCTTATTTTGTAATAGTTTTCTATAAATTCTGAGACATTTCATTTTGTTACAAATCCAAGATGCTTATCATTTCAAATCCTCAAAATCTAAAACATCTTATCTACCCTTTTAAGGGTAGAAGCTAACCAATCTAGATTCATTCATAATGGTATTTGAAAATTGAGATGAGAGCATTTGTTTATTCTTCTCCTCTTCTTACATCATCTCTAGATAGTCGAACCACAAATCTTTTCTTTGAATCTAATAGTTTTTTTCCTAGAAATAGGAGCTAACAACCCTTCAAGTCCAAAAGGCCCTTCTTATCTCATTGATTGTGATATACATAGTGAGGAACTTGTAATCCTCCCCAGATGCTGCATTGGGATTAAATTCGGTATTCTTATTTTTTGCCTTTGTAATTACCTCTCGAGCTAGAATCTTTTTAATTGATTAATAGCTAGGTTGTAGATGTCATGATTTGAAGTTACCTACTCCCCTTTCTCATCTTTAAACTTCTTTATTTAATTTATTAAGGAAGCATAAAAGAATTGACAGTTATTATATGCGTATTTTCTAAAGTTTTGACTAGCTTTTGGTTATACTTTGTCTTTTTTTCTTAATTGTTGAATATATTTCTCCAAATAATTGACCTTCATTTTACTATTAACAAAAATATTTTCCATTTTTAAATTGTCTTATCTAGTTTTGCATTCATATTCCCAATGCTTTTTTGCTCTATTTCTACAATCTAGTCTTAAAGTTTTTTAGTTTTTCACATATCAACATAAAAAGACAAAGACAAAATACTATTTTTTAATAACAAATTCAATTTCATTGTAGAACGTATTTATAAACACAAGATAGTTACCAATGAACAATTAGGTTTCATCTTCGAAAGTTGGGCAAACAAAACATATCTAATTGTTGCATAGAGTGATTAAAGTAATTTTTAATGATAAAATTATGATTTCATTCTTAAAAAGTTGGCAATGAAGTATATATAGACATGGATGTTATTCACAAATGAACAATTGACCCTATTCTTGAAATGAAGCTTCAAATTTGAAAGATTATAACCTTCTAAATAATCTCATTAATCTTTCTCTTTGTTTTCTACTTTTTTTTACTCACCCATGATTGCAAAGAAATTGTTGACCTTGGTTGACTTACTCCCAGATTGTGATGATAAAAAAATCAAGCTAAGTAATTGATAAATTTACAATTCGTAGTATATCATATGTGTTTCCTTCAAGTGACTCAATTACAAGGTTCATAAGGAAGAACTGAAAAATCCAACACAAAACCTCAATCCAAATGACAACTCAAGATACATTGTAGAAACACCTTGGATAAGAAAGAAGAATTGAAAATCTAGAGCCTAGTCAACATTAGAAAACTTTTCAAGAACTCTAATATATAAAGAGGATAATCATCAAATTTCAAAACTTTTATGTAATTTTTTTTTTTTTGGAGCATAGGACATGCATATTTTTTTTTTTTTTTCAAAGCTCATCCAAATATTTTGAAACCGTTAAAGCAACAAGTTCTGAATTGTATAGACTAAAAAACAACATGAATGGTCAACCTTTATAAGGCATGATCAATTAACCTTTATAAGGTATGGTCAATCATACAAAAGAAGCAAGTTGTCAACATAAAGCATGATTGGTCAACCTCTTTAGGAATGATTGATCATCTAGTATATTGAAAGGTAGGTTCATAAAGCATGATTGATCAACCTTTGACGACATGATAGATTATACAAAATTTTGTAGGTATAAGTTATAAAATATGACCAATCAATCCATGTATAGATGATCAATCAACCAGAATCCTGCCAAGCCAATGTATAAAACTTGATCGATCAACTTATTACAAAAGCACAAAAAGTAACCTTAAAAATGGCAATATCAATTATAAGGCAAAAAAATATAGCCACTAGGGGTTGATGGATTGATCAATGAAAATGGTTGATCAATCAATCCTTTAGAGCAACTTTCTATACAATGGCTTTAAATGGTTAGATTCACCAAGAAACATAGGAATAGGGACTCAAACTCATCCCTCAATCATTCTTGAGCCTTTATTGGCAAACTTCTCACTCAAGAAAGATTTTTAAGTACACATTTTCAATATTTTTCAACAAAGCAAGGGTTCTTGGGCTGTGATTATCAATAGGGGAACATTAAGAACAAAAATTATTGGCCTCTTTGTAGTTTTGCATTTTGTTTATATTTCTCAATTTTATTTGCATAATGAACACTTCAAATTTAATTTTTTTTCTCAATTCACCGCCTCTTGAGAAGCCACATAGGCTGACTTTGAGAGAAATATATTCAAGGCATATGGTTCCAGCTTGTAATTTATCCTTGATGAAGTGACATTCAATGTCAATATGCTTACTTCTTTCATGGAAAACTAGGTTGGATACAATGAGTATCGACTTAATTATCACAATGGAGTTTCATCGAAATGTCTTTGTTGAATCCAAGTTCAAAGAGAGGAGATTTAACCGAAACCATATCACTCATTGCATGTGTCATAGCCCTATGTTATGTTTCTGCATTTGATCAAGCAACCACATTTTTCTGCTTGCTTCTCCAAGTTACTAAGTTACCTCCTACTAACGTACAATAAGCCGAGGTAGATTTTATATCATCTGAAAAACCAGCCCAATAAGCATTTGGAAAACTTTCAATGTTAGTATAACATGTGTACAAAGACAAAGTCCAAGAGATTTCTTCAAGTACTAGATGATTCTCTCCAAATCTTGCTAGTGGAAACTTGAATCTTATGCATATTATTGAATTTATGGAAAATATAAATACTTTATTGACGTATTAAAATTAGAGTACACGAACCTCTATTTATAATAGAGGAGGTAATAGAGTCCAATTACAATGAAACTACCTTTGTCGCAATTACATCCAAACTTTAACCCTTAAAGATAAGTCCTAGCATAATTAAATAACTCAATATAAATAGAAGACAACATAACTCAAACTAGAACTCTTCTATGAGGATGTGACCATAAGATAAAGATGTCATCTCGTGGCTATATTTGTGGGTCCCACTTGATCTTCTAACCAGCACATGGTTATCTTTATGAGTCCTTCTTGATCTTCCAACCAGCTTGTGGTTATCTGTGTGCGTCCCACTTGATCTTCCAACTTATGTAAAAAGGATGTCAACTCGTGGTAATCATGGTGGGTCCTACTTCTTATGGGGCTTGGGCTCATCTTACAATACTCTTGTATATGTGTGTCTTCCTTGTCGTGTGACCCATCTTATAATACTCTTAGATATGTAGGTCTTCTTTGGTCGTGTGGGTTTTAGCCCATCTTCCAACACTCTGTTGTGCACCTAGCCAATACTACCCAAAAGACGGGCATGTTAGGTAGCGAAAAGCCAAATACATAACCCATGCCCACAACATCACACCCGCCCTCACGAGCCGACGTCCACGACAGCTTAACACATAGTGATGAGGTCCCACAGGTCCCATAACCCATAGGGTGGTCTGTGTTTTGGATTCACGATTGCCCACGCCGCGCCTCGAACTTGGGACATAGCGCTAGCTCCGATACCAAATGTTGAATGTTGTGCACTTAGCCAATACTACCCAAAAGATCGGCTTGTTTGGTAGTAGAAAGCCAAGTACATAACCCAGGACCACAACATCACACCCGACGGAGGCTTAACACATAGTGAAGAGGTCCCGCAAGTTCCATAACCGACAAGGTGGTCTGCATCTAGGATTCGTGATTGCTCACATTGCACCTCAAACTCGGGACGTAGTGCTAGCTCTAATACCAAATGTTGTGTACCTAGCCAATACTACCCAAAAGACCGGCTTGTTAAGTAGCAGAAAGCCAAGTACATAACCCAGGACCACAACACACTCTCCTTCAAGCTAGGGGTGAGAGAACATCATGAACTCCCAACTTGCTGCAAATGATGTATAAGATCTTTTTGTATAAAATGGCAGTCCTCTATATCTTCCAACACTCCCCCTCACATTGGTGGCTCTTCCATGAGGCCCAGTTGGCATAAGATAAGTGAGAGTAAAATCACTCTAAGTCATATGACATTGCACCATACTCCAGTAGGTTGGAGCACACTCCTATCTTCTATAGGTAGTGGGTCTATATGCAATACTCAGAAGTGTAATAAAATTCTTCCATCACCGTGTCCCTCCATTGAACAATGACTCTCAAGTGGTAGGGGTAATAAATATCAATTAAGGGGGGTATAACATAGATGTAGTAATAAGCTCTTCCATCACGGTGATGTAACATAGATGTAGTAATAAGCTCATTCATCATGGTGTCCCAACCTGGGCATAGACTCTCACAGGTAGAAATTAATAGGTAACATCGATATAGTAATAAGCTCCTCCTTCATGGTGTCCCAACTATAGCAACACTCATAAAGTTACAATAAGGGTTGGCCCAAAGATATTTGTGAGAGTCAAATAAAGGATGGTATGAGAAAGGATACTGAGGCCACCACTTCTTCAATAATAATATCTCATCTAAAGATACACAATAGCTGCAGCTGAAATGAGCTTGAACCCATATAACACGAACCAAAATAATAAACCTTGTAAAAGGACCCATGAAATAATCCAATGAAAAAATTTCCTCTTAGATGCAAAAGCTTCATCTTTTGTGCTCCCCCTTTCTTGAATATTTTGGTCACATAAAACTTATCTACGACATATGGTATAAAATACTTCTTTCTTGTACTTCTTCTACTTCTCCCCCTCAAGCTGGGAGGTAATGGCAATGATCCCTCCTTGAACCAAATATCATAGATGTAATAATAAGCCCAAATAACATAGATGTAGTAATAAATCCTCAAACCAGGCAGAAGTTAGATATTTTCCTGATATAGCAACTCAAAAAGTGACACAAAATAATTGGCCTAAATTCGGATATTTCAATGCAACAGGATACCAGCATGACCTTTGATTCTTCCAATGTGTACATATCTTTAAATATAGATTAGATTGACATGAACTTTTATCCTTATGAAACTTGAATTAAATACCTTTCATCCAAGTATAACTTCTCTTCATAAATTATACTTATTTAGAGATAAATAATTTGATAGATTTCGATCACTGTAATCTGGCAGAACTATGTACTTTTTTCTCCTTTTTCCAACATGACCAATGACTCTTTCAAGATCAATATCTCCTTATAAAAACACAGATCGAGAATTTGTTGAATATTTAAGAAAATAGATTTATAGATGTTTTTTTAGTATACAATTCTCCATATAAAGTCTCGTTCTTCATAGCATACAGTACCTCAGAAGTTGAAGCTTTTTGCTGTTGCTCGGACCTCTTTTTGCAATCTGACCTTTGCTGCTTCAAATATCAATTTCTCTTTGTAGATAACTCAGATCAAGAATTGTTTGAATAGGTAAGAAAATAGACTTATAGATATTTATTTTTTTATATAATTATCCATATAAAGTCTCGTTCTTGATAGCATAAAATACGTCAAAAGTTGAAGCTTTCTGCTGCTACTTGAACCTTTTTTGCAATTTGACCTTTGCTGCTTCAAATATCGATTTCTCTTTGTAGATAAATCCGATTGAAAAAAATAATTTTTCCTTGAAAAGTAGACTCGAATATATTTCCTTCAATATATAATTTGCAATATGAAAGCTCATTATAGAAGTGAAAAACCTAAAACTACTAACGAGTGAAGGGACTGAAAAAATAAATACAAACTTAAACTGCTGGAGATAATAAATAAAAAAAATCACATTACCTCCTCTGTGGGTTGAACAAGTCAACTCACAGAACCTGCTCTGATACCATGTTGAATTTATGGAAAAGATAAATACTTCATTGACTTATTATAATTAGAGTACATGAACCTCTATTTATAATAGGAGAAGGTAGTAGAGTCCAATTACAATGAAACTACTTTTGTCCCAATTACACCCAAACTCTAACACTTAAAGATAAGTCCTAACATAATTAAATAACTCAATATAAATAGAAGACAACATAACTCAGACTAGAACTCTTCTATGAGTACGTGACCATAAGATAAAAATGTCAGCTCGTGGCTATCTTTGTGGGTCCCACTTGATCTTCTAACCAGCTCGTGGTTATCTTTGTGACTCCTTCTTGATATTCCAACCAGCTTGTGGTTATCTTTGTGAGTCCCACTTGATCTTCCAACTTATGTGATAAGGATGTCAGCTTGTGGTAATCATGGTGGGTCCTACTTCTTATGGGCTTGGGCACATCTTATAATACTCTTAGATAAGTGGGTCTTCCTTGGTCATGTGGCTCATTTTACAATACTATTAGATATGTGGGCCTTCCTTGGTCGTGTGGCCCATCTTACAATACTCTTAGATATGTTGGCCTTCCTTGGTCGTGTGGCCCATCTTACAATACTCTTAAACATATGAGCCTTGTTTGGCCATGTGTTAAGCACCTAGCCAATACTACCCAAAAGATCGGTCTGTTAGGAGCGGAAGACATAGGTATTTAACCCAGGACCATAACATCACACCCCACCTTCGCGAGCCGACGACCACGGTGGCACAATGACATTGGCCCAACCGCGATAATACGTAGATGTGACCTACCAGTAATTTTAATCTAGCCTTTGCGCGCCCCGGGACTCGAACTCTAGACGTGGGAGCCCGTTCTGATACCAAATGTTAAACACCTAGCCAATACTACCCAAAAGACAGGCCTGTTAGGAGCGGAAGATATAGGTACTTAACCCAGGACCATAACATCATGTAGCCCATCTTACAATACTCTTAAATATGTGGGTTTTCCTTGGTCGTGTGGGCTTGAGCTCATCTTCCAACACTCCCCCTCAAGTTATGGGTGAAATAACATCATGAACTCCCAGCTTGCTACAAATCATGTATATGATCTTTTTGTATAAAATGGTAGTCCCCCATATCTTCCAACACATATATTGATTATAACACTTAATACAAAAGAAACGTTAGGTTTAATCACAGTAAGATAGATCAATTCCCACATCCACATCCAACACATAACCTTACGTTCATGTTCATGGGGATGTCAACAGGTTGACATCCCGACATCCCTATTTCCTTGTGCAAATCAAGCACATACTTTCTCTATGATAATATGGCACAATACTTGGACTGTAACACCTCAATTCCAAGAAAATATTCAAGAAATCTCAAGTCTTTTGTCTTGAATTCTCTAGATAACCATTCTTTCATCTATTGGATGCCTTTTGAATCCAATAATATCACAATAATAACATCCACAAGTAGGAGAATAACTCCCTTGTTAGTATGTTTTACACTACGGTATGATCCATCACACATCTTTTAAGATTGAACCAAAGCATCACTCTACTAAATTTATCAAACCATGCTCTCAATGACTATTTTAGCCAATATAATGATTTTTGTAGTTTGCACTGGAGCTTCCTCTCAACCACAAATCCAGATGGTTGATCCATATTGACCTCCAACTGGAGTTCTCCATTAAGGAATGCATTTTTAACATCAAGTTGGTGTCAAGACCAATGAAACTTTGTAGCAAGGATGAGAAGAATTCTTATTGAATAGAGTTTAGCTACATGAGAGAAGGTCTCCTCATAATCAATCCTATAAAATCGAATATAACCTTAGATACTACCATCTAGATTGTGTTTGACAGTGAATACCCACTCATATCCCACAATCTTCTTCTGTGGTGGTAGGGAAACCAACTGTGATGTTTGATTTTCATATAGTGCTGCCATATCTTCTTCCATTGCCACCCTCTATTCTAGATGTTTAAGAACCTCCTGATATGACTAAGGAATAGATATAACAAGAAATGGAAGCAAGAAAATCAAAACAACTGCGAGATAAGTGATGTGATGACATAAAATTAGAAATGGGAGAGGTGGATGGTGGAGTACAAGACTGGGTGGATTCTATTTCAACTGCATCCTAAACTGATATCAACTGTACCTTCTTATCGTTTTTAGGATTCTTGCTTGTGGATGAAGATTTTTCTTTAAGATTTGGTCACTTGTTTGTTCTATGCCCTGCCTTTCCACACTCAGAACAAACATCAATCTTTTAAAATATTTGTCTTTGTTCTCTACATTGGCCCTTTCTAAAAAAATCTTCTTCCTATACATCCTTTGAATATGTCTAGTATTGAAACTCATTTCAACGGGGCTTGCTCTCTAGTACCATCATTCACATTGGATTTATCCTTAGGAACAAGAATTTTCTTTATAGGTGTTCTTCTTCTTTTTCTTTTGGTTCCAAACCATATGCTTGAAAGATGCCTAACAACTCTTCCAAACTCATGAATCTAAAGTTAGTATTCTCACAAATAACAATTTTTCTCATGTTCCATGACTTTGAAAGTGCCTTGAAAGCTTATCATTGTGTCTCGAAAGGGAAATTTCTTCCCCAAGTATGTTCAAATCATTGATGATATGAGTAAGCCTAGAGTCTATATTAGCATTGGGTTCACCTATTTTCATTTTGAATTCATCGTATTGGCCAACCAATAGGTTGATCTTAGAGTCATTGACTGTTATGAACTCAATAGCGTGCCGGGTAACTCAGCGGCACCGTGGGTGAGTCTCTGACTACTGCATCTTTTAATTACATTTATGTTTTTATGCTATTTCGGTTTACATATGCCTCAAAGGTATTTTTGTAATTTTTGCCCTAAACTCATGTTGGCGTGAACTATTTGTAACGCAGAACTGTATAGGTTGATCTTAGAGTCATTGACTGTTATGAACTCAATAGCGTGACGGGTAACTCAGCGGCACCGTGGGTGAGTCTCTGACTACTGCATCTTTTAATTACATTTATGTTTTTATGCTATTTCGGTTTAAATATGCCTCAAAGGTATTTTTGTAATTTTTGCCCTAAACTCATGTTGGCGTGAACTATTTGTAAGGCAGAACTGTAAATGAATCGTCAAGACTCATTTTACCTCCAAACAGGATCTGAGCTCTCCTTCTAGAGCTCAGGATCTGGAGTTCCCCTTGAGCTATAGTTATCCCCCCATAATCCTATCTTATTGTGTTAAATCATAAGGTTTCCTACAGATCTAAGCATTGAACAGCAGCCGAAGCTTCTCTGGTTTTAGTTGCTGCTGTCCGTGGTGTTTCACGGCAGAAACCAGGCACAGGTAGACGAAGCGACATCTCGGGGAGCTGCTGCTGAGGTGGTCGGATAAAAGCCAGTAGGTGGCGTCCTACAGCAGGGTAGAAGTGTAGTTGTGTGTTGAGAAGGTCCCTAAGCCCGACGACAGCAGAGTAGTGCTGTCGGATTTCCGTTAGGACAGCAGGGCTCTGTTCAGACATTGAGCTACAGGCGGTCCCTTGCTGTCCAGCCACCGAGCACGACCACGGTGGAGTTCCCTTTTCCCGGTGACGGCAAGGAGGTAGCCATCCGATCTGGCCAACCTCCAGCGAGCTGCCCTGTCCATATCGATGAGCTACGGTGATAACTAAATTTCACGATTCATTAAGCAACAGCAGCAAGCGGTTGACCCTAACCTACCCAGATCTGTGGGCCCTCTCTCTCTCAGACACTGTTGCTGTCTAAATCCAGTCCAAATCTGTGGGCCAGACCAGTCAAAATCTATGGGCCCTCTCTCTCTCAGACATTGTTGCTGTCCAAATCCAGTCCAGCCCAGATCTATGGGCCCACGCTCTCCCAGACACTATTGCTGTCCAGATTCAATCCCGATCTGTGGGCCAGACCAATCTAGATCTGTGGGCCCACTCTCTCACAGCACTGGATCCATCCGTCCATCGCGATCCATGACTCGGGACCCTAACATCTTGATATCAGAGCAGGGTAACATGGGGGACCCGTCCCACAGTGAAGAGTTAAAAAACCTTGCTAGAGAACGACAGACAAAAAAGAAGCTCAAATGGCAGAGATGATGGAGCAAATCACAAACAGAGTTTCTGATATTGTGGCAGGATTAAACCGACCCCCAAACACTATACGAAGGATGGAAGAACACTCTTACAATAGAGGAGGAGAACAACATTCTGGGCGCAATGGCCTTTTGGCACATGGTGGAAGGTCAATACCCAAGTACACAAAAATTGATTTTCCCACCTACAACGGGTCAATCAACCTCTTAATTTGGCTACATAGATGCGAAATTTTTTTTGCCCACCAAGGCACATTTGACATGGATAAGGTGAGTTTAACTGTCTTCCACTTGCTGGATGAAGCTCAACTCTGGTTCCATCAAGTGGAATTGGATTGCCTGGTCGTTCATTGGGAAGAGTTTAAAGAGTTATGCATGATATGGTTCGAACCGCCAGCTTACAGCAACCCTTTGGGGGACTTGGTCTTGTTATGAAAGACCGGTTCAGTGGAAGCATACCAGACTCAATTTTAGGAAAAATTAGCTCGAGCTAACCACCTAGTTCGACAAGACCAGCATGTAAATCTGTTTATAGTAGGGCTTCTTCATTGAAACTGGAGGTGGAACTCCATGCTCCTACTGATTTGGGGCGAGCGATGAATTTAACTCGGGCAATGGAAACAAAATAGCAGATTCGGAATAAGAAGAGGGGCTGGCAAGGGGGTAGTACCCTCGGTTGTCAAGAGGGGAGGACTAATTCGCCTCTGGTGACAGGGTCACCAGCGCCCACCACCCAAATCGACGCCTAGACATCCTGTGGCAGCATCTGTAAATTACTTTGATTTTTTAGATTAGAGTGTTTTCATTATTCTGTAAAAGTCATAACTATTATATTCGATTTCACTAGAAACCCTATTCAGAACGAAGAAGAAAAAGAGAAAATGACAAGGATACCCTTAGACAAGAAAAAGACAAAAATGCCCTATCTACATGCACCCCCCCCCTTAAACTTATGACGGAGCAAGTAACATAAGCTTGCCTATGAGATGATGAAAACGAGAAGCGGTATGCGATTTCGTGAAGACATCAGCAAGTTGAGATGTGGAGGAAACATGGGGCAAGGTGAGAGAGCCTTGTAAGTAGTGATATCGCACAAAGTGACAATCGATCTCAATATGCTTCGTACGCTCATGAAAAACAGGATTCTTGGCAATCTGAATGGCACTTTGATTATCAGAAAACATAGGAGTGACAGACAGTTGAGGGAAGCCAAGTTCTTCAAGTAATCGACGAAACTAAATTAATTCAGCAGCAGCGGTTGCCATAGCCCGATATTCTGCCTCGGCAGAAGAGCGAGAGACAACTGATTGTTTCTTACTCTTCCAAGCCACCAAAGAATTACCAAGGAAGATGCAATACCCAGTAGTAGATTTGAGATCTGTCAGATCACCAACCCAGTCAACATCAGAGTAACCAGTGAGAATCAAAGAGTCGAAAGACAAAAGTAAACCATGATGCAAAGTGTCACGTAAGTCACGTAAGATACAGAGAACGACCGTCCAATGTACTCTACGTGGTGCGGAAGAAAACTGACTAACCACATGAACAACATAGGTAATGTCAGGACATGTTACCGTCAAGTAAACAAGTGAACCAAGTACCTCTCTGTATCGTGTAACATCAAATAACAATTCACCATCTGTAGGGCTAAGGCTATGATGGAGTTCAATAGGAGAGTCCATAATCCGATTATCTGTCAATCCTGCTCGACTGATCACATCGGAGTTGTATTTCGATTGAGACAAAATATAACCTTCAGGAGAATAGGCAACTTCAATACCCAAAAAATACCGTAAGTACCCAAGATCCTTCATTTCAAACATAAAATGAAGTTGTTTTTTAAGGTCTGCAATCCCATTATCATCATCACCAGTCATAATCATATCATCAACATACAGAAGAACCACAATATGCCCCACAATAATTTTACGAATGAACATGGCAGAATCATAATTTGAAGCAACAAATCCAAGACAAATCAAAGAGGAGCTAAACTTTTCAAACCAAGCTCGAGGAGCTTGCTTGAGACCATATAAAGCTCGTCGAAGATGACAAACATGACCAGAAGTATGAGGAAGGCCTGGTGGTAGCCGCATATATACCTCCTCGACCAAATCACCATTTAACATTGCATTCTTAACATTCATTTGATGAGGATGCCATTTTTGAACAACATCAATAGAAATCAAGGTGTGAATTGTCTTCATTTGAGCAATAGGAGCAAATGTCTCATCATAATCAAGTCATTCGGTTTGTGAGTATCCTTTAGCAACTAACCGAGCTTTGTATCGCTCAAGTGTACCATCAGACTTAGTTTTTACTTTGAAAATCCATTTACAACTAATAGCATGCTTACCTGGAGGAAGTGGAACTAACTCCCAAGTACCAGTTTGGTGCAGGGAGGTAAGCTCATCATTAATGGTTTGTAGCAAATTTGCATGTGATGTTGCTTCCTTGTATGACTTAGGCTCAACAAAAGAGTGAATCTTAGACAAAAAGGTCAAATAGGTGGAAGAGAACAAAGATGAAGATGGACTATACCTCTGAGAGGGACGACGAATATAAGTGGAAACGCGAAGTGTGGCGGATCACAAGAGTCCAGAGAGTCGAGAGGGAGAGGCGCTATAGGAGAAGGTAAGTTAGGTATCTGCAGGTGACTGTTGCAAGGGCATATGAGAGGAAACAATAGGAGGAGAACACTCAGGATGCGGTGGTGAATCAGTGGACGGATGGTAAATGATTAATTTGTCATCATGGGGCTCATCAAACACAAAAGGATCAATGTGTAACAATTCTGTATCATGCAAAACAGGAGTAGACAAGGGAATGCGAAAGCAAAAGACCTGTTCCAAAAACTTAACATTTCGAAAAACAAAAGTCTACCAGACTCAGGATGATTACATCAATATCCTTTTTGACCAAAACCATAACCCAGAAACACACATAATGCAGATTTTACAGACAGTTTAGTGCGATAGGAAGTGGGTAATAAAACAAAACATGCACAACCAAAGACACGCAAATGCTCATAGGTAGGACGAACACCATACAACCGTTCAAAAGGTGAGATACGGCCAAAAATGAAAGAAGGAATACGATTAATCAAATAAGTGGCAGTATGAAGGGCTTCCCCCCAAAATTCAGATGGGCAGATGCATGGACTAGTAAAGAGCGAGCGGTTTCAATAATATGACGATGTTTGCATTCTGCAACACCATTCTGCTGAGGCATATAAGGACAAAAAAACTGATGAATAGTGCCCTCAGACTTAAGAACATTCAATAAAGATGACATATATTAACCACCTGAATTAGAGCGAAAAAATTTAATGTGAGTGGGAAAATGGGTTCTCACCATAACACAAAATTGAGCATAAATAGAATAAAAGTTTGATTTTCGATGCATAAGAAATATCCAAGAGAAACGAGTAAAATCATCGACAAGCAATGCATAATAGCAGGCCCCACCTTTAGTGGTTACAGGTGCAGTCCCCAAACATCGGAGTGAACAAGATCAAAAGGAGAAGAAGTAACAAAATGACTTATTGTAAAAGGTAAATGACATTGTTTGCCAAGATTACAACCAACACAATCACCAAGATTGAAAAATTTAATAGTAGAATCTAACATATTATTTGTGATCATAAACTTTAAAAGAGAAGCAAAAACATATCCCAAACGAGAATGCCATAAGTAAAAGGGATTATTTATAGAAAGCAAATCATGCAACGAGGATTGAACTGAAAGACTAGACTCCTGCAAAGGTACTTGCAAATTCAAGTCATCAAGCAAGTAAAGACCACTTTCTCTATGGCCTATCCCAATCTGCCTCCCAGACTTGCAATCCTGTATAAGACAATGATCAGAAGTAAAGGTAATAATAAGACCTAAATCAGTAAGTGTGCCAATTGAAAGAAGGTTAACAGCTAAATGGGGAACATGGAAAACATCAGATAAAGACCAAGTAGGGTGATTAATAGTTCCAACAGAGGCTAATGGCATGTGAGAGCCATTAGCAGCATGGATGTTAACTGGATTTGGAGGCTGAACACAATTATGTAAAAGAGACAAATGGGGTGTTATATGGTGTGTGGCCCCAGAATCTAAGATCCATTTATGAGTGTCACTAGAGCCAGCTAAACAAGATATACCTGCATGAGATGCAAATTGAGTACCAGGAGCAGACGACTTGCCAAGAATGCGTGCGATCTCGACTGCTAATGATGATAGATCAGGCGTAGAATCACTTAAAATCACTACTAATAGGAGCATAGGTAGAAGGTGCATATGAATAATCCAAATATCCAACGGCGGCAAATGAACGAAAACCTCGATGCTGAGGTTGACGACTAGAGTCATGATGTTGTTTAGGATCGAAATGGCCTTGATTTTTATTATTTAATATGGGGCACTGTCATTTTCAAATACCTTTACCATGACAATAGGAACATTCATCTATTGCAACTCTCCCTTTAGATTTCCCTGAGGACTGATGGGCATTGGAGTGTGTTCCAGAAACAAGTACCTGTGATATATCAAGAGATGATGTCTTACTGGAAGAAATCCCACCCAAAGACCTCAACCGCTTCCTCAGCCAACAATTCAGATACAACTGCAAACAAGGAGGGTAGAGGATCTCTATGGATCATGGATCCTCTTATTATTTCAAAATCACTACGAAGAGCCATAAGAAAATCAGTAAGCTTGCGATCATCACATGCTCTGGTATATTCAGGTAGCTTCCGAAATGAAGGGGGGTCCACCATATATAATTGATCCCAAAGAGGTGTCATAAAAGAGTAGAATTCTTGAATGGTACGGTCACTTTGCTTAGCGGACCAAAGTTCTGTCTCAATCTGATACCTTTTTGAAAAGTTTGTCTGTTCATACAGAGTTTCCAAATAGTCTCATACTTCTTTTGTAGTCTCATACTTCAAAAGTTGCATGCCGATAGATTGATCAACGGAGTTGTTGATCCAGGTGATAATTTTTGCATTATCAGTCAACCACTTCTTATTTTCTTTTATGAAGTCAGTGGATGTAGATTCTGGAACAGTAATATTTCCATCAATGTAATCCCACAATCCTTTCCCAACTAAAAAATTGCGCCTCACTAACTTCCAAAGAGAGTAATTACTCCCATGTAACCGGATAGAAATAACATTCAAATCATTTGAGTAACTAATAGAATCCATAGAAATAATTGTCAATTGACTTTGCAAATGTAATTCAACAGTGCTAATTCTCCCAATACTAACCAAATATCAAATATCCAACTATGCAAATATTAATCCCAATACTTCCAACAGAACTCTAACAGCGGTGCACATAATTGTACCGAAAATTGACCAAATTCAAATAATCCTTAAGTGAAGAATCGAGCCCAATAGTTGCAATAGGCTTTCACAACTTTTCGCAATCTCAGAATTGTTCAATAAATGAACACAGAGTATATCTAATACGAAGATTTAACCTATAAATACCAACACTATATCGGACGGATGTAGATGCCGGTTTGAAATTCGATAGGTCAGGCAGAACACGGTTTCTCAGCAACGGAAACAGAGCCAAAGAAACCATGTGGGTCGGACAGAAAAAGATTTGTCAGCAACGGAAACAGAGCCGAAGTCTAAGTAGTAGAGGCAAGAGCAAATTCGACTCCCAGGTTCGAAGGGAGCGCCGAACCGACAATTCAGCCAGAGACCGAGCTTTTGCGGGGCTGCACGACGTCTTCAAGAACCAGAGGTCGCCAGATGATGAGGGAATCGACGATGCAAAAACTGCACACGAGCAGAACGAGCACAAACAAGCAAAACAAAAAAAATTGAATGCAAGAGCAAACGACTTGCCTTAGAATGCAAAATCGAAACAAAATCACTCAATTTCCCACTTTGATACCATGTAAATTACTCTGATTTTTCATATCAGAGTGTTTTCATTATTCTGTAAAAGTCAGAACTATTACATTCGGTTTCACCAGAAACCCTATTCAGAACGAAGAAGAAAAGGAGAAAATGACAAGTATACCCTTAGACAAGAAAAAGACAAAAATGCCCTATTTACATAAACTTATTTACATTAACAGCATCCCCTAAAAGCAGCAACCCTCCATATATCAGAAAATTAACACGGATGAAAATGGTTGACAGACGAGCGAAGAACCTATGCTATAATTGTGACGAACCTTACCGAGCAGGCCACCAATGTAAACGATTATTTTGGTTGGAATTGGAAGCATGGGCCGAGGAAGATGAACCACAGTAGATATTCCAGAGGAGGCCGAACCAGAAATTTTCTTACATGCCATTACCGAACAGAAGTCGGCCAACACCATGCAAGTCAGAGGCAAGGTTATTGACCAGGAACTCTAAGTGGGATTAGTGGACTCAGGCAGCACACATAACATCCTCAACGTGACCGTGGCAAAACACCTCCGACTTGGGATCCAACGTTACCCCTTTGCCACGGTTTCAGTCGCCAATGGTGAGAAGGTTCCAAGCTACAGGGTCAGTTAGGAGGTACACTTTTCCGTTGGTAACACTCCCTTTACCACTACATTTTTTGTCATCCCTCTCGTCGAATTTTATATGGTGCTCAGGTTAAGTGGTTGCAAACTTTAGGCCCCATTTTGTGTGACTTCTTGGTGTTAACAATGAACTTTGTGTCATAAGGCCAACTAGTACTGTTAAGGAGCAGTCATGCTACCGTCGGGGCCCCTGTCCACCTCTTACACACACAGCACCCTCTGGACCGCCACATGAACCAGTTACTAGGGGAGTTTATCGACGCCTTTTGGGAGCCACCCGGGCTTTTCCCATTGAGCTCCTGTGACCACAAGATTTGTTTCAAAGCCGGATCAAATGCGATGATGGTTAGACCCTACCGGTATCTGCCCCTTCAGCACGATGAACTTGATGGGTCATGCAAGACCATGTTGGAATAGGACCTTATCCACAACAGTCATTCCCAGTTTTCTTCGCCAACTATACTAGTTAAGAAGCATGATGGCACATAGCGGTTCTGTGTGGACTACAGGGAGCTCAAACGCTTTAAATGCTCCTTTGGGACAACACAGGTCACCTCTCTTGATAACATCAATTCAGCAGAAGGCATCACAGTGGACCCAACACAACTTGCAGCAAGCACCACCTGGTCTCCACAACACACCATTTCGGGTTATAAAGATTTTTAGGGCTATCAGGCTATTATTGGAAATTTATACAGAATTACGGTCCACTGGCCAGTCCATTGATCAATCTTCTCCAGCGCCACACCTTCATCTGGGCGGATGCAGCCACAAAATCCTTCATGGCCCTCAAGCGGGCTTTCGCTTCCACTCCAGCCCTCCAATTACCGGACTAGAGGCCCTATTTATTGAGCTTGGGGATAAGCTCTTTCTCCAGGGGGAGAGTGATGTTATGAACTCAATAGCGAGCCGGGTAACTCTGCGGCACCGTGGGTGAGTCTATGTATACTACATCTTTTAATTACAAATTTTTTTTATGCTATTTCGGTTTAAATATGCCTCCAGGGCATTTTTATAATTTTTGCCCTAAACTCATGTTGGCGTGAACTATTTGTAAGACAGAATTGGAAATGAATCGTTAAAACTAATTTTATCTCCAAACAGGATTTGAGCTCTCCTTCTAGAGCTCAGGGTGGTCCTTGAGCTCTAGTTATCCCCCCATAATCCTATCTTATTGTGTTAAATCATAAGGTTTCCTACAGATCTAAGCATTGAAAAGCAGCCGAAACTTCTCTGGTTTTAGGTGCTGCTGTTCGTGGTGTTTCACGGTAGAAACTAGGCACGGGAAGACGAAGCGACATCTCAGGGAGCTGCTGCTGAGGTGGTCGGAGAAAAGCCAGTAGGTAGCGTCCTACAGCAGGGTAGAAGTGTAGTTGTGTGTTGAGAAGGTCCCTGAGCCCGACGACAGCAGAGGAGTGCTGTCGGATTTCCGTCAGAACAGCAGGGCTCTGTTCAGACATTGAGCCACCGGCGGTCCCTTGCTGTCCGGCCACCGAGCACGACCACGGTGGAGTTCCCTTTTCCCGCTGACGGCAAGGAGGTAGCCATCCGATCTGGTCAACCTCCAGCGAGCTGCCCCGTCCATATCGACGAGCTACGGTGATAACTACCGGTAGGTAGCGTCCTACAGCAGGGTACAAGTGTAGTCGTGGTTGTGTGTTGAGAAGGTCCCTCAGCCCGACGACAACAGAGGAGTGCTGTCGGATTTTCGTCAGAACAGCAAGGCTCTGTTCAGATGTTGAGCCACTAGCGGTCCCTTGTTGTCCGGCCACCGAGCAAGACCATGGTGGAGTTCCCGTTTCCCGGTGATGGCAAGGAGGTAGCCATCCGATCCTGCCAACCTCTAGCGAGCTGCCCCTTCCATATCGACGAGCTTCGGTGATGACTAAAATTTCACGATTCATTAAGCAACAGTAGCAAACTGCTGTCCCTACCCTCCCAGATCTGTGGGCCGTCTCTCACTCAGACACTGTTGCTGTCCAGATGCAGTCCAGATCTGTGGGCCCACTCCCTCACAGCATTGGATCCATCCGTCCCTCGCCGTGTTATGTGATCCATGACTTGGGACGCTAATATTGACCATTCTAGTTCCTCCATGGGTCACTTCCAATTTATCTCAAATTTTCTTCGTTGTTTTACAAGTTGAAACTCTATTAAACTCATTTGGTCCTAAGGCACATAGAAGAAGGCTAATAGTCTTAGAGGTTGTTCTATGTTGCTAGTTATCTTTCCTAGTGAGTTCTCCATATTCTTTGGAGACCAAGTTGCCATAAACTATTTCTAATGGTTTAAATGGTTCATTCTTAGTTATATGTCAATCATCGATTAAAGGAAGAACTTCATTCTTACCTTCCAATATGCATAACTGACTCCATTAAATATTGGGGGATGGCTAGCTAATTGCCATTTGGGAATGAACATTTTATCTTGAGATGCCACTAAAATCAACTTAATGAAATCAAATAAAATTTTGATTTCAAAAAGTTTATGCCTGCTCTAATACCAATTATTGGCTCAGGTAGCTTCTTAAGACGGGAGTGAATTGAGAAACCACTTGGATTAATACAACACTTATAATATAAACCATAAAAGGTCATTTACATCAATTACCTAAACATAAACTTACAATAGCTCTACTAGACTACAAAAACCTAAACAATGTTGAAGATACTGCATTAAGAGACTGATTGAGAATCAATTGAGAATCATTGCCCTGTTTAGGGCCTTCCTTGCAGAGGAATTTGACCTTCCATTACAAGAGCTAATCAAGCTCAATCATTCCTTTTCTGTACAAATCAAATCTCTTGTAATCAACTGTAAATCCTTGTAATTGGGATATCACTCTTATAAATTAATGAAAGCATAGCACCCCATCAGTGTGGTGAATTTTGAAAATTGTTTTCATGGTATCAGAGTTTTATCTGGATTAACATCTTGTGATCCTCATGGCCTCAAATTTTTCTTTCGATCTCCTCCCCTTCAACACCTTGATTCATATGGTCACCATCAAGCTCTCGTCCTCAGATTATCTTCTATGGAAGAGTTAATTTCTTCCCCTTCTTGACAACCAAGGATTGTTGGCTCACGTTGATGGCACCCTTGTGCCACCGCCTCTGTCTGAGCCTCCCTCCTCTCAGACGCCAAATCCCAAATTTCAGGCATGGAAAGCAACAGACTAGCGCCTCCTCAGCCTTTTGCTGTCATCTCTTTCCGAAGAGGCCATGGCAAAAGCCGTTGGCCTGACCACATCCCGTGAGGTGTGGATTGCTCTAGAAAATTCCTTTAGCCACCGATCAAAGGCCCATGAAATTCGTCTCAAAGACGACCTCCAACTAATGAATCGCAGCACCCGTCTAGTCAGCACCTATGCTCGTGCGTTCAAAGCGTTGCGCGACCAACTCCATGTCAGCTGTTGTCCGGTTGATGACACCAATAAGGCTCATTGGTTCCTCCAAGGTCTCGGCCCAAAGTTCTCCGACTTCTCCTCTGCCTAAATGGCCCAAAACCCCTCCCTTGTTTTTCTAATCTGGTGTCATGCAGCGAAAGCTTCGAAATCTTCCAGAAATCCCTCGAGCCTTTGGCTACGGTGATTCCCACAGCTGCCTTCACAGCAAATCGAGCTCCCTCCCAGCATTCCGGCGGCTCCTCTCGCCAAAATCGTGGTTGTGGAAATCACCACAGCGGTTCTTCCAGTCACGGGCAGAGCCACTTCTCCAATCACGGCCATGATAAGGGCCCAGGCGGCGATTCCGGCCATGGCCAAGGTCGTTCCACCACCGTCGCCGACCACCGCATTGCCAGATCTGCCGCCAGGAAGGGCATTATGCTGACCGTTGTCGACAATGGTACTCTCGGAATGACAACATGGCGCATCTCGTTGAATCATCTAATTCAGCATGCTCAATGTCCAAAAATGCGTCTTCGTACCGGTTCATCGACACTGGTGCCTCGACTCACATGACCCCGGCCCACACTTCTCTGGATCATTCTGTCACCTACACGAGTAAGGATCATGTAATTGTTGGGAATGGTGCGTCTCTCCCTATTACTCATACCGGTCATCTTTCTCCTTCGTCAGATCTTAAATTATTAAATATTTTGGTGGTTCCCCGTCTTACTAAAAATCTTTTGTCCATTAGTAAATTAATGCATGATTTTCCTTTATCTGTTACATTTACCAATGATTTTTCACTATTCAGAATTGCCAAACGGGAAAGGTGGTGGCAACCGGTAAACGTGATGGAGGCTTATATGTGCTAGAGCGTGGCAACTCCGCCTTTCTTTCCGTTTTGAAAAATAAATCTTTGCATGCTTCATATGATTTATGGCATGCTCGTTTAGGACATGTTCATCATTTCGTTCTTTCTTTCTTGAATAAAAATGGTCAGCTTCATCTTACTTTGTTATTACCATCTTCAAAATTATGTGATACATGTCAACTATCCAAAAGTCATTGTTTACCTTATTTTCGCAATGAAAAAAGGTCATCTCATGTGTTAAAATTAATTCATTGCAATATATGGGGTCCTTCACCCGTCACATCGAATTTGGGGTTTATCTATTATGTTTTTTTTATTGATGATCATTCTCGCTTTACTTGGATTTATCCTTTGAAATTGAAATCTCACTTCTACAATATCTTTCATCAATTTCAAAAATATGTGCAAAACCAACATTGCGCTCTTATAAAAAAATTTCAAAGCGATGGTGGTGCCGAATTTACTAGTAATCGTTTCCAAAACCACCTTCGTACTTCTGGAATTCATCATCAGCTATCATGTCCATATACCCCTGCTCAAAACGGTCGCGTTGAACGCAAACATAGTCATATTACTAAAACTGGTTTGGCTTTGCTCTTCCATTCCCATATGTCTCGCTTCTGGGTTGACGCCTTTAGCACTGCTGCCTACATCATCAACTGCTTGCCCACACCACTTCTCGGAGGTAAGTCCCCTTTTGAAATTCTTTATGATCTTTCTCTAGATTATGCAAATTTTCATCCTTTTGGTTGTTGTGTTTATCTATGTTTATGTGATTATATGCCTAATAAATTTTCTCTACGAAGTCTTCCTTGCCTCTTTCTAGGATATAGCTCCTCATACAAGGGTTGTCGTTGTCTTGATCCCATCACCTCTCGGATATATATCACTAGACATGCTCAGTTTGATGAAACTCATTTCCCATCTTTAGCTTCTTCTCAAGCTCAACCCCTGTCCTCTCTCCAATATTCCAATTTTCTGGAACCTAGTTCTTCTACTCATCACATGCCTCCATCTCTTCCGGTGCCCCATTCCCGACATATTACTCCATCCGGCTTCCGTTCGTGTGTTATTTGTATTGATCCTGTGGATGAGTCTTTGCAGGCCCCTCATTCTCTTATAGGACGAACTCTGCCGCCAGCTGATTCCACTCTCCCTGGATCCACTGCTCTGCCACCCACTGCTCCTGTTGTTGCTATTCCGATAGGTTCTCATCCTATGCTCACATGTGCCAAGGCTGGTATTTTCAAACCCTGTCACTTAGCTGATCTTGCGTATTCTGGCTCTTCGGGTCTTCTTTATGTTCTCTTAACATCCACTGAGCCTAAAGGATTCAAATCTGCTGCCAAGAATCCTGCCTAGCTTGCCGCTATGGATGAGGAGGTTCAAGCTTTATAAAATAATCGTACCTGGATTTTGGTACCTCAACCGGGTCATACAATATTGTGGGTTTTAAATGGGTCTTTCGGACCAAATATTTGCTTGATGATTCTATTGAGCGGTTCAAAACTCATCTCGTCGCCAAGGGGTTTACATAAGTATCAGGTCTCGATTACACCGACACCTTCAGTTCTGTCATCAAAGCTACTACTATTCGAGTTGCGCTCTCGATTGTTGTTACTAATCGATGGTCTCTCCGTCAATTGGATGTCAAAAATGTTTTCCTCAATGGTTATCTCAATGAACAAGTCTATATGGAACAACCGCTGGCGTATATTGATCCTCGCTTTTCTGATCATGTTTGCAAGCTTCAGAAAGCTCTTTATGGCCTCAAGCAAGCCTCTTGAGCTTGGTTTCAGCAGTTCAGCTCATTCCTTACTCATCTTGGCTTCCACTGCAGTCGGGTTGACCCTTCGCTCTTCATCTTTCATCGGCACTCTGACATCCTTTATTTGCTCTTATATGTCAATGATATTATTATTACGGGCAACAACCTCTCTCTTTTTGGTAACTTCGCCAGCAAACTTCATTCTGAGTTCGCTACAAAGGACTTGGGTTCCCTCAACTACTTCCTTGGTCTTGAAGCTACACCCATCGCTGATGGACTATTTCTTAGTCAGCTGAAATACGCGTGCGACATCCTTGCCCGGGCTCAATTACTTGACAGCAAGCATGTTCACACTCCTATGGTGGTTTCTCAGCATCTATCCTTTGATGGTCAGTTATTTTCGGATCCCACTCTTTACAAATCTCATGTTGGTGTTCCTCAATATTTGACCATCACGCGTCCCGATATTGCTGATGTTGTCAACTCAGTGAGTCAATTTCTAAACTCTCCCACTACTGACCACTTCCTTGCTGTTAAGCGCATTCTTCGGTATGTCAAAGGCACTCTTCATTATGGTCTGTCCTTCCGTCCATTTGCTTCGCCAAGATCTTTAATTGCTTATTCTAATGCTGACTGGGCCGGATATCCTGACTCTCGTCGCTCCACCTCGGGTTACTCTATTTACCTTGGTGACAACTTAGTCTCCTGAAGTGCCAAGAAGCAACCTACAGTTTATTGTTCCAGCTGTGAGTCTGAATATCGTGCTCTTGCTCTCACGGCCGCCGAACTTCTCTGGCTCACCCGTCTTCTTCGTGATCTCAAAGTTTCCATTCCCGAGCAGCCACTTCTCTTATGCGATAAACAAAACGTTCTTTTCTTGAGCTCCAACCCTATTGTCCACAAGCAGGCCAAACATGTTGAGTTAGACATTCACTTTCTACGTGAACTTGTTGTTGCTGGAAAGATTCGCACTCAATATGTGCCCTCTTACTTATAAGTTGCGGATATTTTTACCAAAAGCGTCTCTCGGCCTCTATTTCAATTTTTTCGATTCAAGCTACACGTCTGTCCTAATCCGACGCTTAGCTTGCGGGGGGCTGTTGAAGATACTACCTTAAGAGAGTGATTGAAAATCAATTGAGAATCATTGCCCTGTTTAGGGCCTTCCTTGCAGAGGAATTTGACCTTCCATTATAAGAGCTAATCAAGCTTAATCATTCATTTTCTGTACAAATCAAATCTCATGTAATCAATTATAAATCCCTGTAATTGAGATATCAGTCTTATAAATTAATGAAAGCATATCACCCAATCAGTGTGGTGAATTTTGAAAATTGTTTTCATACACAACACCAATTTGTCTATACATTTCGAATCTTAAGGAATCCAATACCTTTTCCAAGTAAATATGTAACTAACTTGATCTCCAACACAACAAGACCAGGCACACAGACTATCTAAAAAGCCTGAAATAGAATTTTGGACTAGCCTACACAAGGTCCAGTTACAATGCAAGAGACCTGCTTTGCAACTTAAGCAGACTCGACGCCTCTTGTATAAGTAGATTTTGTAATAAGGAATCAATAAATTAAATACACCCATTCCTATGTGCCCATCAAAGTGAGAAAAAAAAAAGCTAAATTTGAAACCACTCAACCTGTTTTGAGATAAACAGTGAAAGATATACCATTTTTCGAGATTGCAAATGAGAGAAAAGAGAGATGTAAATCCCTTTATGTTGATCGCATATTTTTTCCCTTATACATGTCTTTCACTCTTATCTCCTTTCTCTTCTCTAATTTATCCATGTTTCTTAACAAGTTCTTCCACACAAATTCGAACTTCTCGTCTTTTATGGAACAGGTAGACTCAACGTACAGTTTTAGACTTGGACACACGTACTCAAACTTGCATGTAGCAGGTTTTTACAAAAACTCTGACATGCTTTTACTCATCCTGAGTTCACTCGACTGAATCATGATCAATCAACTCATCCCTACTATGAGTTGATGTGGAGAATAGCTGAGAACTTTTTTTTGGAAAATGAAAGAGGATTCCCACTTCTATTGCCACAGAGAAGGGGAGAAGAGTAACTCAATTTTCTCTTTCAGTGTATGTTTTTTGTTAGAATTATTGTATTTCATTAGAGGCAAAGAGCTTGGAGATGATCGAGTTTTAAAAAGAAGGTAAGACTGTCATATACCGTAAAAATAATTTGACACCCAACGATTTAATTGATTATACCAGATTTCTCTCATAACTTACGATTTCTGAATTATACATAAGAAAATCTAAATACTCATTAGCCAATCTTCATCACCTAAGGTATTATTGCTCAATAAGCCTCCAAAGAAGGACAAAAAAAATAAACGTAGACAGTAAACACCAGGCAGGTCCGGCCCCAGCCCGAGGTTCAGGATGATCCAGTCGGTAGCACTTTCGGAGACTTAAAACCATTTGTCCCACCATAAGAAAAGCTTGAAACAGTGCAAAGCAGTACACCGATACTTCACAAACAGTCGGAGCCAAATATGGAGCTTCCACTCCCAGAAGTCTACAGGGTCATTTGCCAGATAGAGCTCATTTCAGTTTCACAAACTCAAGAACGGTACAACACAGGAGCACCCTTTTTATTTGACGTAAGAGAATCTTTCCACTTCTCCTTTACATTAGTATCCGCGTTATTATCCTCAACATCACGAGTTTCGAATTTTGAACTGATCGCAGCAGAGATGAATAAGACCCTCTTTTTTTCCCTGCGACACACCAGCGAAGCTCTACATAATGAGATTCGGACATAAAGATAGACAATCATTACCAATCTCTTTACGAGGACCAAAAAAGCACTTATCAACTGAACCCATGCAATACTTCAACATTATTGGGATACTGCTGAAACCCACTAATGGTTTTCACGACCAACTCAATTTTGGTGATCTGAAAAGATCGACCCAGAAAGGTCTGAGATGTTACTACTTGCAAATGAAGCTGATTACCAAGTACTGACAACTACCCTCTATCCAGAGGTGTTCACAGTAGAAGGAAGAGTGTCTAAACATATAGATATATAGATAGACATATAGATATAAAGCCTTGCATACCTTTTAGACCATGAAAAGAAATTCTTCCATCAATTCTGCTCGTCCAAAACCTTGATGATCAGCAGCACTGGGTACATAGTAGTCCCCTCTAGATTCAGAAGGTGAGAAAGAAAGTGGCTGACGTTAATTATCAATATCAACCCACAAAGTCATGTAGGTAATGCCCTCCAAGATCCCTTTTTAATTGTCTGCTTTGGTTATCAAACCCACCAAAACCATAGGCATTATTGCTCTCCTCAATGCCAAAATGAGGGACAGCCAAAGGCAGAGGTTCAGACAAGTAGGTCACATTGTTTTGATGGAGCCCTAAAGTGAGGGAAACACCAGCATTTCCACGTGCCATGCTCCCACCAACTCCAACTGGAGGTAGATGGCTGGCCATGCTGTCATAAGTGAAATTCATCAACTGACCACTACCGTTTGGAATCTCAGAAAGTTCATTCCCACACCGTTTTGCAGATATATCTTGGTTTCTTTTGATAGAGCTATTCTGAAAAGGTTCACTGGAAGTGATAATCGGATCTACATGAGAACTGCTTTGTTTGTTCACATTCTGGCCATCACCTTCTGAAACCTTTTGACCTTGACTCATTTCTAGAGAATGGATTTCTTCAACCATGGGTTTCCAGAGCCTCACTCTAGCATTGATGAACCAGTTTGAGACCTACACATACATCATTGATTATGATATGGTTTTATATTATAAAAACACCATTTGGTAAGAGATGAATGGTTCACCATATTCTTTTTAACCCAACAAGTACCGGTGCATCAGCCAAAGCCTTAAGAATGTTCACTAAGGGCATTATAAAGGTAACTTCTGCATCCTATTAATCTACCCATAAGCTGGTATAATGTGAAAATCAGGTCGAATCAACTGATCCAGTTTAAAGGTTAGTAATCGGCAAGACTACAAAAGGATGGGTTCAATAAACTTTGATTCAAAAAGAGCACACAAGATACTCTAGTGCAATATCTGATTCACCAGGAAGACGGGAAGAACTTTAATTACCTGGTTCCTAGAGAGACCAGTCTGCTTGGCCAACATCTGCTTGTCTGTGTCAGTTGGATACCTGGAGAAAATAACAAATAGTTGATAAGAAAGATCAACAAACTTATCTTTCAATGCAAGATCACTAGGTGAACTTTGATGGTTACAAAAGCCAGAGATCCTCAAGACAGATTGGGGTTACCAAAAGAAACAAATGAAATGAGATTCAACTTAGATGGAGAACTCAGCCCCACATTTAATTTTGGAAAGCATCTATAAAACATACAACATCAACTGCAGACCAACTGCATCGCATTAGGCAGCTCTGAAGGCATAGTGCAAAAAAGGTTTACCATGCCATTTTGGCAAGCTTTACTTGTACATTGCACTGCCCTTTCAACCTTTTATGACTCAGCTTTTAATTTACAGGATGGAGAAAAAAAGCTAGATCTACTTACGGATGCAAAAAGTGTTCAAACAACCATGCTCGGAGAACAGCTACTGCTCGTTCAGGAAGCCCTCTTTGAGGACGCCAAATATGAGGTTGCTCAAGAATGCCTGGGCTATGAGCTGCTTGTTGATGGTGAAGGCTGTGATCGATTATCCTGAACTTAGGAACATCGTCCTTAACAAAGCTTTCTTCACCAATAGATTTGCGGAGCTGATCATTGATTGCATCTTTTAAGCACTGGAAGTGCTTTGATAAAGTTTTCAAAGCCAAAGATGTGAAAGGGGCTGCCATAGTGAGACCATGTACAGATTCAAATGATGCAACAACGGCTTGCATTTGTTGGTGGTATTGTTTGTATCTCCTGTAAACCTATAACAAAAGAGCCAAAACCAGAATGAAAGAGAGAGAGAGAGAGAGAGAGAGAATGTGTCCATTACAGAAAAATCACAATAGGAACAGTATGAATCAGGGGAAACCAGATAAAAAGTAAAATAAACAGGAACTGAAGACCAAGTTAAGATCTGCTGCTCCACATGGAACAGCAAATCTGTTTCCAACCAATCCAGTGGAGCTGTGAATAGGACCTATTCACATGGGGGTATGCCCACCCCTCAAAAACAATCAAGTGAGAACAAAAAAATCTATAAAAAGGTGCTGAATGAGCGCAGAAATGGCAACTCCTATATAGAATGTTTCCACAAAATTCTACACAGCTAATATTTAGTGGCTTTATTTCCAATTAGCCTACATAGGCTTTATTTATGGGTTACTGCACATCCATAGGTTTCAAATAATAACAATGCAACCCTCTGATATCAGAAAAATTACTAACATATTTAACTCATGTTTGGCATACAAAAAAGACATAAATACTCACATGCCTGTGATATTACAAGTCTTTTACAGTCCAGATTTATGAGTAATTCAATGTGGACCCATAAAAGTAATATAAGACCAACTAAACACTCATCCTAGAAAAAGTGATGGGAGACATGCCCATAAATTGATCAAGTCAGCCCTACATGACTTGCGCTGGCAAACATTGAACAACTCATCGTGTCTTTTAACATACTAAAGATATTAGAGTTAGCTAAAAGCACTAACTGATATGGCATGTAAATAATTACAGCAATGTCATAGGTGTATGAACACAAAATTTCAGAGTCCAGGTGAGATAGATATGTATGCCATATTTCAGGGGTGGTATCTAGGCAACCAACTCTTACCAATAGTAAGTGATACTGTAACAATTCTAGGCACCCAATTGGTGGCAGGTGCAGCAGCAGACAAGATAGAACTACTTTATGTACAAATAAATGGTACAATATGTCACTATAATTGATAACGAACCGAGCTTATTATTTTAACATATAGCCACTCATATTGTAACTAAAAGTAAGTTAAGTTAATCACATATTTACATACAAAATTCTATAGAGGCAACAAAATAAATTTGGTGCGAAAGCAAGCTAAAACATATAGGAAAACCCTTGTAAAATAATAAGCTTCATCTCGTATACATGCCTCACCAACAAGTTAATGACATTCAACACTATTTATATCTTTTGGACTCTTCATCAGCTTTGAGCTTTATATAAGACCACAAATTAGCAAGAAAGGTGAAAATCAATCCATAACTATGGTAGACTTAATGGCTTCAAGAAAAGCACCTTTTAGGTCATCCATGTTACCCTGTATAAAGATCAGATGCTAATCCAATTTATGGAATAGGAAGTTCCACTACAGAAGAGTTACAGTTATATGAGATAATCAATAAGAACACAACCAATACTACAAAAAAGTTATCCATTTGGAGAAAAATGAGAAGGCTGGCTTGTAAGCAATTCCAAAATGGACAAGACAGATACTGAACTCTCGCTTGTTTCACACTTTAATGTAATCTAACATTACCACAACATAATGTCTAGCATTCACCGTTAATGGCCAACCTAACCTTTGAAAATACTATGTTTAGTTAGGATTACAGTTGAAAATCTTATGTATAGTAGTCTTAAGTACCCTGAAACTACACGACTAAAATGATCACCTTCTAATGTATCTTGACGGCCACTCATAATGAAGATTCACAAATGACACCTCCAAATCAGTAAGCAGAAACCTCGAATAAAAATGGCTAATTAATATTGACAAGACTTGTCAACATCTACTTGGCAGATGACAGTCTTGGATGCCTCCTTGAACAAGGGAAGCTGACACTGATCTATGGCCTGGAAAGAGAGAATGCATCACTACCACCTGACATGTGTTTCAAACTGAACAATTTTACAGAAAAAAAAAAAAAAAAAACCAGTAGAATTACCTTCAATTTTATCTAAGGTTTGAACCTCTACTGAGAAGAAACACAAGCATACACCTTAGATAACGACTAACAAGGCGATTTGGGAATAGTGAAAGCTATTTGCGTTTGAGACAAATAAATAGTTACTTGAGCAGCAAAAGCAAGTTACTGTTCCCAACCCAACAACCCAATACAGAGTAAATGGACTGACGCAAATGAGAACCAGGGAAATGCTCTTGTACTCGCACAAAAAGTGAGAGCTAGATGTGTTAGGGTGCAAGAGAATAAACGTTCACCAGTTACCAACAATGAGATATATGCCATTGAATCCTAAACTTTAATTGAAAGTTGAAAAGCTGCCGACAAAACATCATGCAGAAAAAAAATCCTCTTCGCTCACTGAACTGCATTGACGAGAACAGCTTAAAAGGGAGCTTTTATTACGCTATTTAATGGTAAAGAACGTTAAGTAGCAAAAACAACGACCAACAGGAAGATGAAAGTAGACTCGAGATAGATACCGATACCTCATCCAACATCGATATAAGCCTTGTCTTCTTCCTCCGATACTCCCCAGAGTCGGCACTGGGGCCAACCCCTACTGGGTCGTCGATTATTTCGCTGTCACTCATCCTCTCCATCTCCACATCCATGGCGGAGATCTTCTCGAAGTAAGCTCCCTGACCGACGTTGCAATACTCCGCCAGCAGCTGCTGGGCCGGCTTCAAGAACCTCGACCCTTTCAAGACCTCAGCATAACCCGTGAAAGGGCCGACCGGACCGGCGCTCCGGGAGATGTCTCCACCAATAACTGCATAGCTTCCCACACCTTTGTCGCCTAACATGGAAGCATCGCCATTGAATGTGTGAGAAGAGAGCGAGAGCGATAAACCTTGCGTTGCTAGCATCGAGCTTTGACCCATAGGGAAAGTTTGCGGAGGCTTAAATAAAGCTCTAGCATCGTGAAAGGACTGATTGAAATCTCGGAAACCCGAGGGCTCGGAGGCAGCATAAAGAAACGGGTTACTCATACTGCTTCCGGGGTTTATAGAAAGAGAAGGCGGAAGATCGAACAAAAGATGAGAAGAAGAAGAAGAAGTGGAAGAAGAAGAAGAGGAGCAGGAAGACGAAGAAGAAGAAAAGAAGGGATCGCTCCTTTCAAAGGTTTGTCCGAAACCCATCAAGCTGAGGTTTTCCTCCTTGACAGCAGGATGAAGAGAGAGCGGACCCTGTGGATGGATGAAACTATCCCCCGTCACGCACCCTACCATGGGATCATAAACCGAGTGTAACCCCGTACACCCCTCCAAACTCCGCAGCTTATCACGTCTACTCTGCTGCGGGACATGAAAAGCTCCAAGCTCAAAGCCCTCGGACATCTCAGCGGCAAAGGATTGAAACCCGATCAAAAGAAGGCTAATTGAGGAAGGTGCAAACTAAACAGTAGAGCAAAGGCAACACGAACAGTTCCGAGTCCCGACCGAGACGATGCAAAGTATCAAGGACAGGTAAAACACCAGATTTAATGATGATGTATTAGAGTTCTCTACTAATCCCTACTTCTCTTCCACTTCCAGTTCTGGCAAACTCGCTGAATGAGAGAGAGAGAGAGAAATGGGTTAGAACTGCTGAAAGGAAAGGTATGATGGTGACCGACAGATGCCACGCGAGTGCAGGAGCAGAGGCCATGAAGGTAAGGCCTGAGCACCCACCTAGGGTGACCGACACGGCCGGTGGAGGAGCTGAAAAGAGGACAGCAAGACGCCAGTCCAGGGTCAGTAAGAACGTCTGACAGTGGATTTTGGAGAAGATGGAGTGTAAAAACTAAAAAAGAGAAAGAAGATAGCTTTTCTTAGGTTCAGATTTTAGAGAAGCCGCTGTAGCCTAGCCTGGAACAGGTGCTGCTGACGCAGGTGGAGAGCCCCCACCTTTAAGGCTTTAACGTACTCCTCGATCCTCACATCATTTTTTTTTTTTTACTACATTACCCAAACCTACCTCGTATTTATTTATTTTACTCCCAATGAAATTACCGATTAACCCCCCCTTCTCTTAATCGCCATCTCGATCAGGGGCAGTTTGGTTATTTTCCGGTTGTCGTCATCGTCCACCACGCGTCGGGCATCTGACAGGGGAGGCCGTACGGTTTTGAAAAATAAAGGAAGAGTAAGAAGACGGTCAAAATGACGTCGGCGAGTACGGGCACTGCGGGTGGGTAGGGGGGCTGGCGACCGCCAGATCTATTGCTTGCGGGGACCTGACCGCCCGTGACTGCCGTCGATTACCCAAACGGAGGGTTTTAAGGAAACTTTCTGATTAAACACCCGTGCCTCCTACTGTTCATTTCCTGCGCTTTCTTTACAGGAAAGACGAAAATGGTGGAAAGATCTGCTCACTCCTTTCGCGCTCTTTTGCTCAAGGCTAAAGAGGAAAGACGGGATTAAAGAAATGGCTTCCGTGATATTCACGGAGGAAGAGGCAGAAAGCGAGAACTGTTCGGCCCGTCAACGGACGCTGGTAAAAAGTTCCGCAGGAAAAACCCCGGAAAATATATTTTCTTTGTTTCCCGAAAAAGAAAGGAAATCTTCTCCGGAGTTGTGAATTTTTCTCGAGCGGAGCAATGGCGCAGCCGCTGCGTTTGCTGAAGGCCGTCCCTGCCCCACTGCCCCCTCCGTTGAACTCCCGGACATGTCGACGAACGGTGTACTGTCGACCGTATACGTATCTGCAAGTAGGCGTTCCTCTATTGTAGACGGAAGGCAAGGGATGCGTTCACGGGAGAGATTCTGAAGAAATCGGAAAACGAGTACGTCCAGGGTTTGATCAGTAATTAATTATTGTGGACAGGGAGGTCTTCCACGACAAAAAAGTCCGGACAAAATTCTCCGCGATTTGTTCAGTGACTAATGTCCCTCAATTTCACTGCCTCTAGCTGATGTCTCTCTCTCAAATATTGTGCTTCTTGTTAAGTGGATTAATTAATAATGACAAAGCGCAAAAATAAATGTCTAAGTGTGTTTATACCAAGGGACTTGAGAAAGTGAGTTTAGAACACAGGAAGAGAAAGAAAAAAATAAATAAAAAAAATAAATAAAGGGTTTTTTTTTCTCTGTTTGAATACGAAGAAGAGAGAGAAAATATATAAAAAAAATTTATTTAGTAAGTACAAAATAAAAATTAGTAATACTTTAGAATTTTGATGATTTTCTCTTAATTTTATGTGTTTTTTTAGAAATAAATCCATTAACTAAGAGAGAAAAATAAATTTCTCTTATATTTTCTTTTCTCTTTGAAAATCTATATTTTCACTGGAAAAATGATTTTTTTATTTTTTATTTTTTTACATTTTCCAAACATACCCTTAGAATCAAGTATATATTGGCTCTATAAACATGGGTGTCACATGTGCTACACTAAAAATTGTTTTTAATAAATTTTATAAAAATAATTACTTTTAGCATACCTATATAACTTTTTAAAATTATATTAATTAAATTCAAGATGCATATATTTGGAGGAAGTATGTATCCAATTGTCTGTTTGGACTACATGAAAGCCTAGGAGTCATGTCTTAGAAAATCACAAAAAAATTATGAAAAATAAAAAATTTAATTTAATTACATTAGTATGCACACATAACAATATAGAATGGAAATTCTAAATACTCTTGAAAAACTAAAAGTGAGGAGCTTGGAATGTATGTGGTAAGACAATAAATAACATAACAACATAAGTATGACATATTTTGTTATAATAAATTAATAAATAGCTCTTACACAAATTACAAATGTAAAATATCAAAAGAAAGAGGAATTCTAGTGTGGAACTCATATGCAGGCCTACCTTCCAAGAACACACGTTCATTGATACAAATTACTTTCGAATTGTGGCTCAAATATTAATTAATTTATTTTTATTATTTTAATTCATATTATATATTAACTACTAATATTTATTTTTTATTTATATCATTTTGTTGTATACATACTTATTTAATATTTTAATCTCATCCCTATGTACCATTTTAATTATTTGTAATTTTAAATATTTGTTTAACTTCATAAGTTAAAATCTTTGAGTGCACAAAAGTTATTACATGTTACCATTAAAAAAATGGTACATACTTATAGTTTACAATTCAACATGTTACCTAATTATTTCATTATAAGCTATTAATTTAGGTCTTATTAGTAAAACTTAGGTAGGTTTATTAGTGTTTTACTAAATTATACGTGTAACACACTACAAAAAAAAATAGTTTTCCGATGAAATTATTTTCACTAGTAAAACAATCTTTACACCTTTGTCTTTATTGGTGAATTTTATTTTTCATAGGTAAAAGATTTTCGACCAAAAGTTGCTTGCCCTAAGAAAACTTTTATTGTTTGGAAGATCCCCGTTTACAATCATTTTGATTATAATAAAAACTTACGACAATAATAGTGCACATTAAGTATGTCTTGTAGCACGAAATAGGCCCAAAGAAAATTTTTGGCAGCATTTTTTGTCAAACAGACAAGACCATCTCAATAGGCCTGAGAAGACGATTTGTTGGTTGGAGGAAGAGATTAGTCAAGCCTTTCCTAATCTCTCCTTCTCCTCTCAAATTCATGGTTAGTACCTTTCCCCTCCTTTCTCGTCTCTTTTTCTCTTTTCCTTTTAGTTCTATTTCAATCTCCCTCTCTCCCTCTCTCACTCTACTTTACTTCTTTCTTTCCCTTTTTTTTTTTTACTTTGTTGGATTTAGGATCCCGTGATAAGGTCCTCGATTAAAGTGGTGGGAGAGGAGAGGAAAAAGAAGAAGAGGAGAAGAAAGGAGAGGAAGAAAGAAGAGAAGAGGAAAAAGAGAGAAGGCTAGAGAGAGATGGAGCTCATGAGAGCTTGGGAGAAGGGAAAAAGGCTAGGGAAAAATTTGAGAGAAGAGGGGAAGGTTTGAATGATCTACCCCTCACTGTGAGCTTTTATTTATAGTTTATGAGAGAGTGTTATAATGATTACAATGCCTTTTAAGGCTACAACCTTTCAAAAAGGAAAAGGCATAAGTGTCTATACATCATCTTACATAATTACACCCTTATGTCATCCTTATGAGATAACACTTATTTACCCTTTGTGCCACCTACTTGACGTGGACATGCATATTAGCTTAATGCCACTTGAGGTGTCTTCTAACACTCCCCTTCAAGCTGATGGGGAGAAAACATTGTAGATACCCAACTTGCCGCTCATAGTGGTTAAGATCTTGAATGTAACTGGTTTTGTGAGAATGTCTGTCACTTGCCCTTCCGATCAAACATGACTAAGAGATAAGATACCAGCCTAAAATTTCTCTCGTATAAAATGACAGTCTACCTCAATGTGTTTTGTCCTCTCATGGAAGACATGATTTGAAGTGATATGAATAGACACTTGGTTGTCACAATATAATTTTATAGAAGCTCCTTTATAGAATTTCAATTTAGTAAGAAGGGAACTGATCCATATAAACTAACTTACTATGTGGGTCATAGCTCTATACTTTGCCCCTGCATTGGACCTTGCAACCACATTCAACTTTTTGTTTCTCCATGTTACTAGGTTACCTCCAACTAAGGTACATTACCCCGAATGGACTTCCTGTCAACGGGTGATCCAACCCAATCTACATATGAGAAACCTTCTATGTTATAGTGACCATGATTCGTATAGAGAATCCCTTTTTGCGGAGCTCTTTTTAAATATCTTAGTATCCTTTCCAAGGTTTGCCAATGGGTAAATTGTGGTTTGTGCATATATTGACTCGCCACACTCACTGCATATGATATATCTGGTCTTCTCACCATAGATCAATCTTCCCATAAAATTCTAATATTTACCTATATCAACATCTTCTCCAGAGCTTGCACATAACTTTACATTAGCATTCATAGGAGTATTTGCATGTCGACTCCCCATCTTCCATGTATCTTCTAGTAGACCCAAACATACTTTCTCTGAGATAATACAATTCCATGCTTGGACTGGAATATCTCAATTCTCAGAAAATATTTTAGAAGTCCAAGATCTTTTATTTAAATTCTTGACATTATCTTTTCTTTGACTTCTTTTATGATGTTTCCATCACTACCGATTAAGACAATATCATCCACATAATCTGCTAGTATTACTTTCCCTTGTAAGGTATCCTTGATGAAGACAAAATGAACTACTGAGCACCAGTTCAATCCAAACCATAACATTGCTAGAATAAATTTATCAAACCAAGCCAGAGGAGATTGTTTAAGTCGAAACCCCTCAACCACAAACCAAGTGGTTGATGCAAACATATCTCCTCTTTTATGTCCCCATTCAAAATATCATTTTTGACATCTAATTGAAATACATGCCAAAAGGAATTAGCATTTAGAGATAATAAGATGTGTACAAAGTTTAATTTAACCACTGGGGAAAAAGTTTCCTCATAATCCACTCCATAACACTGAGTGTATCCCTTGGCAACGAGTCGAGCTTTGAGGCGAGCAACAAAACTATCAGGATTATGTTTTATAGTAAAACCTCATTCACAACCCATGGGTTTCTTGCCGGGAGGAAGATGAACAAGGGCCTAAGTATGATTCTCATATAAGGCATGCATTTTTTCTTCCATAGCAACATTCCATCCTGGATGTTTCAAAGCCTTAGAGGGATCCGTAAACTCCACAAGTGTGGTGTTGGCCGAGTCTTCAGAGGGGCAGAGGAAGATTTGCATCAAGGGGCACAACTAGTTTTGGAGATGGTGGCATTGATGAAAGACCCGGGGGTGCATCTTTTGAAAAAATAAAAGGGTGCATACTAAAAATAGGCGACATCCCTCGAGGCAATTATCCTTTTAAGAGAGGGATTATAATAGACATAGCTTTTTTGGATACTAGAGTAACCCAAAAAAAATGCACTTAAGTGATTTCGGCTCAAGTTTACTCTTTTAAGGAGATGTGATATGAACAAAGGATGTGCAACCAAAAAATTTCAAAGGAAGGGAAAGAAGTCTTCAAATGGAAATAATAATGAGTATGATAATTTATGGCTAAGGACTGACGAAGGTAGCCTATTAATAAGAAAGCAAGTTGTAAGAATGGTACGAGGCCAATAGAAGTAGGGTACCTTGATAGAGTAGAGGAAGCCATGAGCTACTTCATGGAGATATTGGTTTTTTCTTTCAGTTACACCATTTTATTGAGGGGTTTAGGCACATGATGTTTGATGAATAATGCCATTATCATGACAAAATGATTGAAAATCACTAGATAGGCACTCTTTAGCATTATCTAATCGAAACACTTGTATTTGTTTTGCAAAGTGAGTAGACACCACAACTTAAAAAATTCGAATAGGGAGAAAATTTCAAATAGTTCTTTAAAAAGAAAGAGTCATGTGACTCAAGTAAAGTCATCAACAAAGGTGACAAAGTACTTGAGATATGTTCAAGACACAGAGTCCCCATACATTAGAATGAATTAATGAAAATGGAGCAATACCTTTAAGTTCAGTTCAAGGAGAATATGATGTCCTCTGGTGTTTGCTTAATTGACAAAATTCAGAATTGAAATTTGGTAAAACTTTTAAGGATGGAAATAAGTACTGAAGTGTTGTGGTGGATGGATGACCAAGCTAGTTGTGCCATAACTTGCCTCTGCCATATAAGTAACATTCCTAGTGATTAGAGGCAAGTTCAATTAATACAGGCCCCCTGTTCATGATCGCCACCAATCATCAGTTTCGTTGTGAGATCCTAGAAGACACAAGAAGAAGGTGAGGTGGTGATGGAGCAATTAATGTTAGGAATTAAATGCCCTAATTTTAAATTAACGAGAACAATAATAATAATCATGGAATAAAGGAAAAGCAAGCACGAAAGCAAACAAAAAGATTTATACAGGTTCACCTCAAGGTGAAACTACGTCTTGTCTTCCGCCGTTGTAGTAATCCACTATGAAGATGAAATAGTTTACAAGAGAAATCACACACTTACAGGTGTTTCTCTCTAACCTCTCGGGCTGCAACTCAAGATGCTCCTTGGATTAAGATGATTAAACCCTAATAGTGGCGCCCCTCAATTATAAAGAGAAAATTAGGGCAACCGCTATACAAGAGTAAAATTCTCAAACTGCCCTTAATGAAATAATAGTCAATATATCGTGGATCGAACGGGGGCTCCGCCCCCTTCCAACCCCACGGCGACCTTACCGCGAAGGTTGATCCGTGACCAACTCTGTGCATCAATTAGGCTCCACAACTTAACAATTAAAATGTTTGGTTAACTGGCTAATAGATAACAAGTTTAAAGAAAATTGAGAGACAAATAAAACATCAATAAGCAAAAGAGATGGATTAACAAGGGATGATCCCTTCCCAAGAACTTTGGTTTGGGATCCGTCGACAATGGTAATAAAGTTACTTGGTAGACATGGAGATAGAGAATGTAACAAATTCTTATCGCCTATAAGATACTCAGAGGCCCCAGAGTCTATAATCCAAGATGAAGAGGAGAGTTGGAGATGGACCCAAGCCCATATCACCAAGGAAGGCCCACACGTCTAAGTGTATGGAAGATGGGCTCAAGCCCACAAGACTAAGTAAGATCCACATATCCAAGAGAGGTGAAAGATGGGCTCAAGCCTACATACCAAGGAGAAGGTCCATAGGCCCACGATTGATGACATTATAGTACATAAAGAGTTATCTCATAAAGATGACATTGATGTAATTAGTTTAAGTTTTAGGGGTATTATTATAATATTATAATCTTATTCATTTATAAATTGAGCCTCAGGGGGAGGGTTAGGACAAGTTCATAGCCCTTTTTTCCTCGTATTTTCTCCCAATGAATCCCTCTCTCTTTTTCTCCATAAGATAAATCCGCTTAGTCTTGAAAATCAACGAGGAGGAAGTGGTTAAAAGCATGCTTGAAGTAGTGGTGGTAGTAATAGTAGTTGAAGGTGTTGGAGAAGATGGAGGAGATACCATCACAATTTTCATTTTTTGGAAGAGATCATAACTATCATCAATGAGAGTTTGATTTCCTTGTTGTGACTTGGACTAGGCAACATTCCTCATTTTGAACCGAGGCTTGGTTGATAGTGACCCGGTCTGGTTTGCCATGAAGCTTCCAACAGGTATCCACCAAATGGTGCAATCCACCACAATGAGTGTATACCCAATTGTCTGATCTTGAAGGACCCGAGCCATTCCTATCACTTCTTGCTTAACCTCTATAATTTCTACCGCACCCTCGGGTGTGTTAAGTTTTGGAGCCAAATCAATGTCCTACGCTGAGTTAGTATGTGGATTGACCTTCCGGGTAAGGTCGTTGTGGGGGTTAGGAGGGGGGCGGGGAACCCCCCTCTCGAGGGTGTGAGGGCAGAGCCCCTATCGGATCCACGATATATTGATTTCTGTTTCATTAAGGGTAGTTTGGAGATTTACACTTGTAATCTGGTTGCCCTAATTTTCTTTTTATATTTGGGGGCATCATTGTTAGGGTTTTTGTTATGGACCCTATTGCTGGTCGAGTCATTCAGAGGCGTCGTGACTGAGTCAGTTACTTAGTCATTAAGTTAATTTACTTTTTAAAGTTAAATATCATGGAGGGGCATATCTATAATTTTGTGCGCTTGAACCTTGTTAGCTTGAACCCTACTTAAGGGTGAAAGGAATGAGAAAAGGGAAGTCTTGATTTTAGGTTAAATAAGGGATTTGGAAATCTCCGCAGTGAGCTCTAGGGTGTGTATTTTTCTCAACGAACCTAAGGATGTGCATTCTCCTCAATGAACTTAAGGTTTCAAGTTCCCTTTTGAGCTTGGGTTTCTCCTCCTTCTTCCCAGCGACTCGTTGTGTGAGATCCGGGACCGCAACAACTTGGTATCAAAGCAAGAACACAATGAGCGATTCTTCAATATTGGAGAAAATACTTGCCATACTCCAGGATATGAGCAAAACAGTAAGAAAGATGATGCGTCATTCTTCCATTGACACGTCTGAGAAATGAACCACAATCGAGACACGTCTTGTTAGGGTCTCAGAGGGGAAGGTCACCGTTCCGGAAGAAGACAGTGCAGCCTCTATCTTGACGAATAATTTTGGCCATCCCAAAGTGAGTTGACCTAAATTCTCCGAGCTTAGAAATCCAAAGCCGAACTCCAAATGCAAAGCCCAAAGTCTGGAAATCCGAAGTCATGGAGACTAGAAATTTTTGAGCTGCCTCTGTCTCAGGTTATAATTGCTGTCGTCCTGAAGTCGTTCGACCTCAAATCTCCGAGCAGGGAAATCCAGAGCCTGGAAATCCGAAGTTGTGGAGGTTGGAAATCCAAATTTGATGGTTCCTTGTGCAAAGTGCTCTTCGAAACAGCCTAATTTTGGTTCGGAAGTCGTCAACGAGTGCCAACCCCATGCTAAATTTTGGGTACTGTTCACCGAAAAAAAAAGGTCAGGTTCTACTTCATATGAGGCTTAAAAGTTTTCTACCCAACAACTTCACTTTTCCACCGTTAGCGGTTTATACGAATAGGAAGGCAATAAAAATCCAGAGACTTTGATTTTTTAGTGGAAATAGTTGCCTTGGTGGAAGATGAGAAGTCTGGACCAATGTGTTTCGATCTGAAATTGCTCCAACAAGATGAGGCTCCTGATAGTGGTGTTGTTGACGGAATGGAGGTTCCCTTCGTTGTTGCTGCGTGTGAGAACATAATCAGGTATGAAATCTTTGTTAATGATTTTATTGAGCCACACAACATGATAAAAATGTGTGTTCGATAGCGTGACCCAAATATAGTAGTAAGGTATGCAAGTCTTCTACCACATCCTCATATCGTGTTCATTTCTATCATACATTGATTGGAAAAGAAATGAGAGCTGATGTCTGCCTTGATTGCCTTTGATGTATCCAAACTGAAGTTCAAATGCCATAATATGTATGTATGCCGCACTATTATTGATGTTTGTGGGCTCTGTGTTGATTACTTAAGGTCTAGGTATAATTTTGAGGGGCTGCTGGCTCAAAGGATTGTTCCTAATGTGTATGTCTTCAGCGGCCTCATGAATGTGAATGACCTTGATTTGAGTTATACAATGCATATCTACAAGCAAATGCAAATATTAAATGTCCCTGCTGATCTGGCGACATATAACATACTCCTAAAGGCCTGTTATCTGGATGGAAGGATAGAGAGGCCACAATACATTTACGAGGAAGTAAGACATATGGCATTAGTTGGGACCTGCCGATTGCATATCATAACCTACAACACAATTATAAAGGTTTTTACAGATGCCAAAATGTGGCAATTGGCATGGAAAATAAAAGCAGAGATGGTCTTTGATGGTGTTAGTCCCAATGTTGTCACCTGGTCATCATTGATAGGTGAAATTGCCAAAGCAGATCCAGTGGAGTGTGTAATTCACACATTTGTTGAAATGCTCCTCTCTGGCTATGCACCTAATGCTCAATGCTACAATGTGGCTCTTAATGCTTGTGTCGAGTCTTGCCAGTATGACCGTGCTTTTTCATTACTTCCATCTATTGATGAAGAATGACTTACAAATGGGAAATACAAATAATAACATTGATAGTGGGGACAACTCAGGTGAAAATGGGGCATGTAAGGTGGTTGCGCAAGGTTTTCTTGGTGAAGGTACTTGTGTTCTGTCAGAGATAGTAACTAAAAAAAGTAGGAGTTTAACCCTCCATCTTCAAGTGAGAAATTTTGTGCATGATGGTATCAAGTACATGGGAACACTTATAGTCTGGGCTGAAGAAACAGTTGCTGTAAGCAAGGTTGTAGAAGTCAATATGCAGCTTTTGAAAGCAATGGGGAATCCTCAGAGTGATGCACTGAGGATGATGAGATCAGTAACCTAACACTCGAGATGCTAATCATGTCTATATAAGAGGTGATCACTTTCCTGCTCAGCAGCTTTCCGTAGAGGCCCAAGAGGAATTTTTAGTTGTAGAGGAGTTGAAAGGACAGGCAACTACAAAAGTTTTATGTATTCAGAACAATAAACATGATCAATGGCAGCTAGATTTGCATGGCCTGCATGCTTCTGAAGCTATTTTTTCACTCAAAGACCCTCTTCACAGGATTAAAACTAACATGCCTTTTATTCATTTTGTATCAATGCTTTCTCCTGCTTATCGAGATGGAGTGAGTATGTCTTCTTCATCAAAATCTGTTGTGTGTCTTGAGATGAAGGAAGAGCTTCAAGCGGTAAAGAGATAGTAGTAGTGGCTCACTCAGACCAAATCATCCTTTGAAAACTTGCAAATTTTAGAGTTGTTTGATCTTGTCATTTTGACTACTGCCTACAAACCAGTGCTGAACATACAATCAATTCTGGAAGAGTCTGAAATTGTGAACTTGTATGGTGCACATATTTATTTGAGTACCTTGACAACACGGGGATGCAACAACCAGCATAGTTTTCCCACCCAACAATTTAACTATGGCTAGTTCCCTCCTAACTCTGCTAACATACCAAAGATGTGGACTAGTATGATTGCAGGGTATGATCAGAACGGGCAACCTGAAGAGGCTATTGGCTTCTTCAAGAAAATGGTGTCTACTGGTGTTAAGCTAGATGGTATTGTTGTTGTTTCAGTCCTCTCTTCTTGTGCCCAGTTGAAGGTGCTAGATATTGGTCTGTGGATTCATGACTTGGTTAATAGAGACAATATTCCTATGAGTAGCAAGATGGCAGTGGCCTTAGTTGACATGTATGCCAAATGTGGAGAAATCCAGGATGCCCATTGTGTATTTGATAGCATGGAGTAGCAAGTTCTACTAGCATGGAATGCTATCATTGATGGTTACTGCAAATTGGGAGATCTTACTAGTGCTCACTCACTCTTTGATCAAATGGACGACCAGGACATCACCACATTCAATTCAATGATCATTGGGTACATACAAGTTAAGGGTTTCACTGACGTTTTATTACTGTTTCCAAAACTACAAGCCTAGGGTTTAAAGTCTGATCCATTTACCATAGTGGGTTTATTCACAGGTTGCTCCAATCTGGGTGCATTAGATCAAGGGAAACTATTGCATGTTTACATCAAGGAAAGTTTTATTCATCAGGATGTCATTCTGGGAATAGCACTTGCCGACATGTATTCTAAGTGTGAGAGGATAGATCAATCCCACTTACTTTTCAACTGCATGTCGTAGAATGATGTTTTGTCTTGGACAACTATAATTTCAGGCCTTGCTATTCATGGGCAGGGAAAATTGGTTCTTGCATTTTTTTAGCTATGCGAACAAAGGCCTTAGGCCAAATAAGGTAACATACATTGGTGTTTTGTGCGCATGTAGCCATTTTGATCTTGTTGCAGAGGGCATTGTCCATTTCAAGGAGATGTTATCGATGTACACTATACAACCAGAGATTGAGCACTATGGGTGCATGGTGGGTCTTCTAGGCCATGCTGGTCTCCTAAAAGACACACTTAGTTCAACAGAGGCCAATGGAACCAAATGCTATCATCTGGGCATCCTTATTGGGGGCATCCAAAGTTCATAATGATATTGCTTTGGCTGAAAAGGCAGCTAAACATCTTCGTGTTCTCGAGCCACTGTAGGATGGAGTTTATGTACTCTTATTCAATGTTTATGCCGATTTAGGAAGGTGGGCTGATGCAGTTCATATCAGGAGCATGATAGAAGGCCGAGGTATTAGAAAGATAGCAGGGTGCAACTCTATTGTGGTGGGCAGTTGTGCTTGAAAATATCAAAAGGAGGATCAATAGGATTAGCAAGAAACTGAAGTTGGAAGACTATGCGCCAAGCACATCAGAAGTGTCGTCCTACCAAGCCTCCCTTGCCTTCGAGTTTGAGGACAAACTCTTTCTCCAAGGGGGAGTAATGTTATGGACCCTATTGTTGCCGAGTCATTCAGAGGCATCGTGGTTGAGTCAGTTACTTAGTCATTAGGTTACTTAGCCTTAAGTTAATTTATTTTTTTAAGTTAAATGCCATGGAGGGGCATATATGTAATTTTGTGCTCTTTAACCTTGCTAGCGTGAACCCTACTTACGTGTGAAAGGAATGAGAAAAGGGAAGTCTTGATTTTAGGTTAACAAGGGATTTGGAGTTCTCCGCAACGAGCTCTAGGGTGTGCGTTCTCCTCAATGAACCTAAAGATATGTGTTATCCTCAATAAAGGGTTTCAAGTTCCCCTTGGAGCTTGGGTTTCTCCTCCTCCTCCTTCATTCCTGCGAATTGCTGTGTGAGATCCGGGATCGTAACAGTTTCATCACCCAAAGTACTATCACCTGGAGTAAGATCATCAGTTGGAGGCTAGAAGAGGTTAGAGAAAAACACCTGTAAGTGTGCAATTTTTCTTGTAAACTATTTCATCTTTATAATAGATTATTGCAGTGGCAGAAGACAAGACGTAGTTTCACCTTGAAGCAAACCTGTATAAATCTTAATTGTTCTCGTGCTTGATTTTTCTTTCTTTAGTGATTATTATTATTGCTCTGGCTAGTTTGGAATTAGGGTGTCTAATTCCTAACAAGTGGTATCAGAGCTTTGGTTCGTGATTGATAGCAATGTTTGTCGGAGAAAGATCGGCACTCGGAATCAACAAGTTCGATGGTATGAATTTATCGTTCTGGAGGATGCAGATCGAAGATTATCTATACAGTAAAAAACTGTACACACCACTTTTGGATATAAAACTAGAAGGTATGAAAGATGACGAGTATAATCTCCTCGATAGATAGGTTTTGGGAGTAGTCCGATTAACACTGTCGAAGAACGTTGTGAGTTGTCGAAGAACGTTGCTTACAACGTGGTGTAGAAGTAAACCACAGTGGGGATGATGAAGATTCTGTCTGACATGTATGAGAAACCTTCCGCAAATAATAAGGTACATCTCATGAAAAAACTCTTCAATTTAAAGATGATAGAAAATACATCAGTGGCATCGCACTTGAATGAATTTAGCGTGATTGTCAATCAATTGACCTTCATTCAAATTAAATTTGATGATGAGGTTCGTGCTTTAATTCTTTTGAAGTCTCTACCAAATTTTTGGGAGCCTATGAGGGATGTCATCAACAATTCCGTAGGCAATAGGAAGTTGATTTTTAATGACGTTCGGGATACCATTCTTGCAGAGGAAGTTCGTAGAAAGGACTCCAGAGAATTGTCAACATCTAATTCTGTCCTAAGTGTCGATACTAGGGGCAAAAACTATGAGAGGAATTTCAATAAGGGCAATGGTAGAGGGAAGTCAATGAATGGTAGAAGCATGTCCAAATTCGGAAGGAATATGGAATGCTGGAATTGTGGCAAGTCTGGTCACATAAAGAAGAACTATAGAGCATCGAAGAAGGATGAAAAGAAAAGTGATGCTGCAAATGCGATGACTAAAGAGGTACAAGATGCTTTACTCTTTTCGGTTGATTGCCCTATTGACTCTTGGGTCTTAGATTCAAGAGTTTCTTTTCACACCACCACACAACGTGAGATCATGGAGAACTATGTTGCTGGAGATCACGGGAAGGTGTATCTTGTTGATGGAGAACCTTTGGATGTTGACGATATTGGTAATGTTAGTTTGAGGATGTCAAACGGGTCAGTGTGGAAAATTCACAAGGTAAGACATGTACCAAAACTGATGCGTAATCTGATCTCGATAAGGTAGCTTGTTGATGGAGGTCATAGCTTATCTTTTAATGGTGTTGCCTGGAAAGTCACTAAGGGAGCCTTGGTTGTTGCATGAGGGGTTAAAACTGGAACTCTTTACATCATTCCAAGTTGCAGAGACACGGTTGCAGTTGGTGATGCTGCTACTAATTCTGATTTGTGGCATTATAGGCTCGATCACATGAGTGAGAAGGGAATGAAAGTGCTTCAGTCCAAAGGGAAGCTATTAGGGTTGAAAAAAGTAAACAATAGTTTAGGTAAAGGCTATATTTTCAGCAAGCAACAAAGGGTTAGTTTTTCTAAGGTTAGAAAGAAGCAAAAGACAACAAAATTGGAGTTCACACAGATATGTGGGGGCCTTCAACTGTTACCTCCCTTGGTGGTTCTAACTACTATGTGACATTTATTGATGAAGCAAGCAGAAAGGTATGGGTTTATTTCTTGAAAAAAAAATTTGATGTCCTTGATACCTTCAAGAGATGGAGAGCAATGGTTGAGAATAAGACAAATTTGAAGGTGAAGTGCTTGTAGTCAGATAATGGGGGAGGATACATAGATAATGATTTCAAACGGTACTGTATTGATAATAGAATCAAGATGAAGAAGACCATTCCCTTAAAACCTCAACAAAATGGTGTAGTCGAGAGGATGAACAAGACCTTGAATGAGCATGCTAGGAACATGAGATTACATGCAGTATTGCCAAAGATGTTTTGGTCTAAGGCTATTAGCACTACTGCCTATTTGATCAACAGAGGTCCCTCAACACCATTGGATTGCAAAATACCACAAGACGTCTGGAGTGACAAAGAGATAAACCTTTCTTTCTTGAAATTTTTTGGTTGTGTTTCTTATATTCATATTGATTCTGTTAGTAGAAGTAAATTTGATGCTAAATCTAAGATATGTTTCTTTATTGGCTGTGGTGGCATCAAGTTTCGTTATTGCTTTTGGGATGACCAAAATTGTAAGGTTATCAGGAGCAAGGATGTGATCTTCAATGAGGTGCCCGTATAAAGACATGTTGAGAATAGAGTCTAAGAGCTCAAGTGATGAAGCCAAGAAGTCTGAAGTCATTCAGTTGAGAGATCTTCCAGTTATTGATAAGGAGAATATTGTGTAGGAAGACCAGGAAAACATACCCCTAGAAGTAAATCAGAACATTCATGTGATTGAACTTAGAAGATCTGCCAGAACTGGCAAATCACCATAGAGGTACTCCCATACACTGAATTATATTCCGTTGACTGATAAAGGTGAACTAGAGAGCTATGAGGAAGCCATGCAAGTTGATGAATCAATCAAGTGGGAGTTGGTCATGCGGGATGAGATGGATTCACTATTATCCAATCAGATATAGCGGTTGACCGAGTTACCAAAAGAGAAGAAGGCCTTGCAGAATAAATGGGTGTACCGAATAAAAGATGAACATGATGGCAGCAAGTGGTACAAGGCAAGACTAATGGTAAAGGGCATTAAAAAAAAGAATGCATTGACTACTCTGAGATTTTCTCTCCAGTAGTGAAATTGACTACTATTAGCACAGTGCTTGGACTAGTGGCAAATGAAGACTTACACTTAGAGCAGTTGGATGTAAGGATAACTTTACTTCATGATTATTTGGACGAAGAAATTATCATAATGTGGCTTCAGGGTTTCAAAGCACAAGGAAAGGAGAAAATGGCGTGAAAACTTCAAAAGAGCTTGTATGGACTTGTTAGAAGGTTGGCTCAAACCCACACATCCAAGGAAGAAAACCCACACATCCAAGAGGTGGCATTTATGTAAATAAGAAGACTTCTCTTAAAGATGGCAAGAAGATGTGATTATGTTACAAGGTGGGCTCAAGCCCACACATCCAAGAGATGGCATATTGGTAAATAAGAAAACTTCTCATAAAGATGGCATAAAGATGTAATTACTTTTCTATTTATGTCTCTTTTCTTGTAATGTTGTAGCCCTAAGGGCATTGTAAAAAAACTATAAATAGAGGCCCTTGGCTAAGAGGTAGAGCATTAAGTTCTCTTCTCTCTTCTCAAATTCATTCAAACTCTCCTCTCCCTTCTCTTAGAAGTTGCTTTCTAAACTCTCTTTCCTTTCTCTCTTCTTCTTTTCCTTCTTCTTCTTCTTCTCCTCTCCCTCTTTGGCTTGAGATCATTATGAAGGAGTCCTAAATTCTATATCTTATAATGTTGTAGCCTTAAGGGAATTTTAAAACTATAATAAAGGCCCTTGGCTTAGAGGTAGAGCATTAAGTTCTCTCCTCTCTTCTCAAATTCATCCAAACTCTCTTGTCCCTTCTCTTGGAAGTCAATCTCTAAATTCTCTCTTCTTTTATTCTTCTTCTCCTTTTTCTTCTTCTCCTCTCCTTCTTTGGCTCAAGATCATTATGAAGGAGTCCTAAATTCTACATGGTATCAAAGCTGAGGATTTATGACTCCCACGTTGAAGTGATGCTTAAGTACCTTTGAAGGTTTCATGCAAAATACTCTTGAAGGAAGAGATTCAACCTTGGAAAGATAAGTGATTTCTGTTTATATTTTTCCTTACATTCATACTATGTACTGAGCTCTTAATCTCTATATTACATCAAGAAACAAATGCCTTTCATATGAGATGTTGTGAAAGATAATACGTGGCATTTAAAGGATATTATGACCTTGATCTTCTTGTACTGAAATATTGCAAGTTTGATCATGATAGATTGCCTACAAGGTTATGAAGACCTATTGATTATGAAGTTGATGATTATATGATGGAAAAATAATATGAGACTTGCATGAGACTTAGCTTGATCTCTCATTATTCAAGACTAATAGTTTACTTGATTTTTTTGGATTAAATCAAGTTGGTTTATGATTTATGGTACTCAGATTCTCCAAACATATAGAAATTGTTTGAGGGACTTTGCCGAGCTCAAAGAGCAGTTGGTTTTTGGTGATTTATGATTTTTTGGAATTGCTAATTCCTTCTCCAATCCTTTAATACTTATGAGTAATTTCATTGCCTAAAGGATTTGTGGAAATGAGTAAGGGCAAAGTGTCTTTTTAAGTGATAAATATGACACCTATCATAAGGAAAAGTTAAGCAATGCTTGGAGTTAAGAACCAACCACGAGTTCTTGAGTTTTTGAATACCAAAAGGAAGATTTGAGTGGTATTGAGTGAGTAATTGATCTACTCCACTTAAGATACGATTTTTGGTTTATTTGGATGGCTAGTGTAATGGAGAAGAACTTATCTTTATTTGAAAGTGACTGGTATTTGAAAGAAGGTTGTTCAAATTTGATTAAATGGATTGTTTTTAAAATTTTAACAATGAATATTTTTGGCCAATATGAGCCACCCAAGATTGGGGTTTCAGTTTGAATACAAGTTCGAATTTGTTGGACTTTTAAGGTCCTTTTTGAGTTTAAAATTCGAATTGGGAGGAAGGCAACCACCTCACTCAAGTTACCTCTTTTTTTGGATAGCATATTATTGCTTTAATTGATTCTCAAGCTTGAATATTGGATTATATCAGTTCTACTTCAGTCCATATCTATTCTTCAATATTGGATTATAGCAATTGTGCCATCTTAATTGGAGTTTTAGTTTGGTTGGGTCTTCATCAAATCCTCCTCTTGTTTGTGCTTTAAAAAGCATTGGTTGACTTAAGATGGCGGAAGGAAATACAAGTAGTAAAAGTGACATATTCAAAATGACTACTATTCCCTTAAGGGGATTATCCAATTATCTTAGTTGGTCTCAATCGGTAAGAAGACTTCTTATTAGTTGAGACCTTCTTGGTCACTTAACCAAGCCTTTTCCATCAATTGATGAAGAAATTCAATCCCATTTAAAGTGGGTTAAGGATGACAATTTGGTAATTAGTTGGCTTATTAATAGTAAGGAAGATGGGGTGTGGCATCGAGCCAAGTTGAGCCCAAAACTGCCTATGTTAAAGCCGAGCTTGATTTAAATATTTCGAACTCAAGTTCAAGCTTGAGACGAGCCCAGCCTCGAGCCTAAAATTGTTATTGAGCTCGAGCCCAATAATTTTAACCGAGTACGCGGTCAAGCTCGAGCCGAGTTTGAGCTCCAACATACATTTAAAACTTTTAAAAAAATACATGTCTCGATTTTGAGCTCCAACATACATTTAAAACTTTAAAAAAAATACTTATCAAATAAATTGTATATAAAATTATGTATACATTTTACATAAAATTGGGCATGACTAGAAAGAAGACATATACTAGAAAGATTTTATCTAAGTTCTGTGAATTAGCAGATGTTCCTTGACAAGATCAACCATTTGACACTAAGGAACTTTATCCTACATAGACTCCATTGGACAGATATAACAAAAATGTAGAGAAAAAAGCCAAAGCACTTGTATGACATTGAAGTAGTCAGCATTTGTACTTTGAACAATAAGTATGAAAAGCACTTGTTACAATTAATTGTTCATTACCCTTCTAGAAGAGTTTTTGCCGTGTAGAAGTGTATGAAATCTATTTTTACTTTAGACCATCATGAACTGGTACTTCTATACATTAGGTCACATTTTGATTGATGATTGGTCATTTCCATACTTCGCTCAACTATCTCATGTATCTGTCTTTACTTAAGGAGTACTAATTCAAAGGGAAAAAATTTCTAGACTAATTCATCTATACTAATTGTTGTTAGAGGTTTTTGAAAGCGTTCAATTTCCAAATCATTTCTCTAGCCTCCTCCAAAAGATAAGATGTAAGAAACAAGAAAATTGAATCATAATGAAGAGGTGACCTGGTTTTCAAACTCTAGCAATGTCCTGCTTCTCATAGATAAGGGAAAGTAGCAACACAAGAACCACTAGTATATTCTTGAAAATGCAACTCCATGTTTCCACAAATCCAAAAAATTCAACATATACAAAAGACTAATCACTAATTTTCTCTTTAGGATTGCAAATATTCATGATCATAGCCTTGAGCTGAATTCAAGTCTAGCATTAATTGCAGAAGAAAAGTTGCATTTGGTTTTAGTCATAATGGTTGCTGCAAATTCATCAAATATTCATTTGAATCATAGTAATATACTTGAACGTAATTGATGTGTATTAATCCAAAAGGGACATTTTATGTCGAAATAAAGATTTTTTTAGATCAAACTAAAGATACCTTCCCAATGTCTAACATAAACTTGTTGTGATTTGCTTAAAAGGATTTTTAATGCCTATTGCTGGATTAATAAAACTCAAAAGGAAGGTTGTGGCTTGAGGGAGAAACTAATAATAGAAAACATAAGAACTGGCCTAGTATATGATGATCAAAATGGAGAAAAAACTGAGTGGAAGCTACAAAAATGAAGAAGAAGACACATGGCATTTATGATTTTCTATTTAGTAGAATAAAACCCAAAAAAAATATGTATATCCCAGAGAATTCTACTAATAAAATATACGGTTTACTCTTTAATAGAGCCAGAGATTCCCTTTTGAAAAGGTGAAGGAAACACGCAGAGGTGGTGAATTAAAACATTAATTAAAAATAATTAAAATACAAAACACAATAGAATGGTAAGAGCTAAAAACATAAAAATCAATAGTAGGGGAAAATGAGATTACCTTTGAAAAATAACTAGGAAGGATCTCCTAAAAGAACATCAACATGAGGCATTTGTCCGATCGAAGATAAATAATGGAATACAAAAGATAAAAATTAAAAAAATAAGTGTTAGATTGGCGTTGAAAAAAAACCAGAAAATTAAGAATAAAAGAACTTACCTCTTTTCGTCACTTGCGTCATCAAGGAAGTAGTTCAGTGGAAGAAATCGAAGAGGAAGAAGATCAGAGAGGAAGAAATTGAAGAGGAAAAATTCAGACACCGAGACTGAGGTTGTGAGTAAGGAATCAAAGAGGGAGAATGTGGAAGGGTGATCTCTATTCCCTGATTCCTGTCGAGAGAATGAAATCGGAAGAAACGAAGTCGAAATGAATCGACCTCCCCCTTAACGCTCGCTCCTGCTCAGGGCTCCCGATTTCCCCAAGTCTTGCCTCTCAACTCCCCAAAGTCGAAATCACAATAACGGAAGTCCCGAAGTCAAAATCCTAGGCTGCTCGTTAAGTTAACGAGCCGACTCATGAACTTTCGAACTAAACCATGCTTCAGTCTAACTCGACTTGTTAACTTAAATGAGCCTTTTTTAGATCTCGATCTCGATTTGGGATACAGATAAATCGAATCGAACCGAGTTGGAACCGAGCCTAGTTCGAGCCACTTGCAAACCGGCTCGGTTTGATGCCACCCCTAATAGAAGAGCATGTAGCCAACAATGTTGTCCACTTAGAATTAGCCAAACAGAATTGGGACACTTATATTAAGTTATATCCTAGTACGATTTCTTTACAATAGTTATTTGATGTATTACAAAACATGCTTAGTACTATGCAAGGAGATAATATTCATGAATTTTTGGCCCGGTTTTGGGGTCTACTTCAAAAGTGGAAGATCACTTAGCCATACTCCACCGATATTTCGGTTCAAGAGTGGCAAAGGGAGGCTTTAGAAGCAGAAATTTGTTTGAAAAATGTCAAGCCATATCTTGAAGTTCCTAAGACTCAACTTCTTTGCTCCTTCGCACTACCGTCCTTTGATGAAATGCCACATTAATGCGAATTCCTGATCCATCTCTTAATTCAAATAATGATGCTTCATCTACTATGTATTCAAGTAATAGAGGTACATCATTCTCCGATTGAGGCCACGATAGAAAATCTAGAGGAGGCCGAACAAGAGGTGGTAGAACCGGTCCCAGCTACTCTCGCACAAAGCCTCGAATATGCACTAATTGTGGCAGTCAAAACCACTTTGTTGAAAATTTTTGGAAGCTTCAAGGAAAACCGAAATGGGTCACGACTACTCCAGCCTCCGTTACCAATGATAAATGGGAAGAAAAGGTTTGAATCACAAATCGGGAAGATGACTCTCACTCATGAAGAGTATGTGTTGATTTTCAGGACTCCATGGATTTAGCTCATGGAGAAAAAAAGAAAGACACCCATTGGGAGAAAACTAAAGGAAGAAGAGGTTATGGACTTGATGAACTAACCCTTCCCCTAAAGTTCAATTTATAGATTCATGAAACTAAATTATTACAATTTTTCCTATGGAACTTAACCTTAATCACATCAATGTCCTCTCTATGAGGTGACACTTTATTTACCATTCTGCCATCACTATGTGGGCCTATGGGCCTTCTCCTTGATATATGGATTTTGAGCCCATCTTCTACATCTCTTGGATGTATGGGCCTTCCTTGGTCTTATGGGCTTGAGCCCATCTTCCAATACACTTGGACTTGTGAGCTTTCCTTGGTCGTGTGGGCTTGAGCCCATATTCCAACACTACCCCTCAAGATAAATCAAATCGAACTGAGTCAGAACCGAGCCTAGTTCAAGCTGCTTGCAAACTGGCTCGGTTCGATGTCACCACTAATAAAAGAGCATGTAGCCAACAATGTTGTCCACTTAGAATCAACGAAACAGAATTGGGACACTTGTACTAAGTTATATCCTAGTACGACTTCTTTAAAAAAGTTATTTGATGCATTGCAAAACATACTCAGTACTAAGCAAGGAAACAATATTCATGAATTTTTGGCTCAGTTTCGGGGTCTACTTCAAGAGTGGCAGATCACTCAGCCATACTCCACCGATATTTCGGTTTAAGAGAGGCAAAGGGAGGCTTTAGAGGCAGCAATTTGTTTGACAAATATCAATCCATACCTTGAAGTTGCTAAGACTCAACTTCTTAGCTCCTTCGCACTACCGTCCTTTAATGAAATAAGTGCCACATTGCTGCGAATCCCTGATCCATCTCTTAATTCAAATAGGTGTTTCTCTGTAATTTCTCAGGCTACAACTCGAGATGCTTGTCGGTATAAGTTGATTAAACCCTAATAGCGGTGTCCCTCAATTATAAAGAAAAATTATGGCAACCACATTACAAGAGTAAAATTTTCAAATTGCCCTTAATGAAATAATAGTTAATATATCGTGGACCAAACGAGGGTTCCACCCCCTACACCCCCAGGAGGGGGGCTTCCCTTCTAACCCCCACAACGACCAACTCAGCGTAGGGCGTTAATTAGGCTCCAACAACTTAATATGATATACCCCAATGAGAAGATCAAGGTATGTGAAATTATATAAAAAATCAATAGATTTTAATCAGTTTTGTGGATCTTCTAAAAAAGGAATTTTCCTTCTATGAGTCACGCAACAACTAATCATGCAACTCCAGCCTTTTCTTTCCTTTTGTTTCTCTTAAAATTTTAGGGAATAAAATCAAGAGTCAATCTTAATGATAGAACACCTCCCAATGTGAAAGAAAAACATGTAATATTTCAAAAAAAATATCTCTTGCACCAATGCAAGCAGCTACATGAGTTCAAAAAAAATAAAAAATTGTACTTTGATGTCAACCTTCTACCTTCAACTTATGTAAATATAGTCTTTCAATCATAAAATACCATGGACCATCAATAGGATAGTAAGGTTCCATTCAAAAAATAAAGAACCAGAAATCCACAAGTTATATCAGTCTAAAAACTGATCTCCTTTACCGAAGATAGAATTGAATAAATATATCGATATCAACCAAGTTGAAGCTAATATAAGTTGAAATAACTCTATCTTTTGAAATCAAAGTATGCTTAATAAACCTTGAACTTTATGAGATATATAGTAGCATTCATCTCAAGGAAAAGAAGAGAAGAAAAAACTTATCTTTGTGAGCCAAAAGAGGTTCAAAACCAAAATTTGTTCAATACCTCAACTTCCATTGAAAGAGTTGATAAAACCTTGTTTAACCAACATCATAATTTTGGGATCCCAAACCTAATACTTTGATACCATATTAATTGAGGATCCCATGATTAGGTACTTGACCAAGAGGGTGAGAGAGGAGAGAAAGAAAAAGAGAAGAAGAAAAGAAGAGGAAGGAAGAAGAGAGGAGAAAGGTGAGAGAGGGACGGCTAAGGAGATGGAGAGAGAGAGAGAGAGAGAGAGAGAGTTTGAGAGAAAAGAGAAGAGGGGAAACTTAATTACCTACCCCTTTCCTTGAGTCTCTATTTATAGTTGATGAAGGAAGTTTACAATGATTACATTGTCGTTAGGGCTACGAGCTCGCAATAGGAAAATACATAAATTGACATACATCGTCTTCTCTAATTACCCTCTTGTGTCATCCTTCTGAGAAGAACACTAATTTACACCATTTTCTATCTATTTGACGTGGGGAAGGTATTAACTTAATTGTCCTTTGAGATGTCTTCCAACAAGCATGAAACATAGCTCTAGCCATTTCAATTAAGGTTCGGCGTCTTCTCTCAAAAACACTATTTTTTTGAGTTCGAGGACCTGAAAATGTATGGTCTATACCATGCCTTGTAAAATATTCCTCAAAGTGTGAATTTTCAAACCTCTATAGTCACTCCTAATCTTGACAATGTTATAGTGTTGTTCTTTTAAAACTTTTCTCACACAGTTTGGCAAAGGCCAGAAAATCATCATCCTTGTGCACTAGAAAATCTACCCATGTGAACCTTGTGTGTTCATCTACCACCACTAAGGTGAGACGCTTCCTGTTTAGGCTTAAGTTTGAGTAGGTCCAATTAAATCCATGTGGATTAGTTGAAGAGGATGAGTGGTTGAAACTACATTCTTACGCTTGAAAGAAAATTTGTGTTGCTTACCAAGTTGGCAAGGATCACGAGGCCTCTCTCTTGCAAATTTTTTATCCAATAGACTACTCACTAGGTTTTTCTTCACTAATTTATTCAAAGAATCTATTTGCACATGTCCTAGTCTCTTATGCCATAACCAACATTCATCGATTTTTCCACCCAAACTGATGGCATAAGTTGAGGGTAAGTCAACTATGTTAGCAACATAGAGGTTCCTATTTTTATGTCCCTCTTGAATTAGTTTATCATTTTTGTTCTTTACTAAGCATTTGTCTTTTTTCAAATAAAATTTTATTTCCTTTACCTCAGAATTTATTAATGCTAAGTAAATCATGTATCAGCCCTTCTACATAGTATACTTTGGATATGAAAGAGGTTGAAGTACCGATTTTACCAATTCATTTTTATAGTACCTTTGTTATTGTCTCCAAAAGTTACATGACCACCATCTTTAGGTTTGAGTTCAACGAACTTCCTCTTATCACCGGTCATGTGCCTTGAGAAATCTCTATCCAAAATCCAAATATTTTTCAGTGCCTTGGCTAGGAGACATACCTACATAACTAAAAATTTAACTCTTAGAGATCCATTTTAAGTTGTGTTCTTTGGGATGACATTTGACGCACTAGGTGATTTGGGCTTCCAAATTTGTTTGCCCATGTTCTTTTGGCTTATCACAATCATTTCAATTGTCTTGGGTACACAAGTTTATTTGATGCCATTTATGTTCTCTACTTGGGAAATGTGAGCATAATGACCATCTCATTGCAATAGTAACATCTAACGTGAGGAATGGGAGAGAACACTTTGTTTTGCTTATTTTTGTTCTTCCCAACTTTCCTCTTGGGTATGTATTTGAGAGAGAATTTTGACTTGTTGTTCTAAGTCTAAACTCTTCTTTTTCTAAAGTAAGTCTGTCATATGAAAGCTTGTCAATCAATTCACTTTGTATTGAAGCATTGGCCATATGGCTTTCGTTAGCTTCCTTCAAGACACTAAGTTCTCCCTTGAGCTTTGCAATCTCATGTAATTGAGCATAGAATTTCTCATTATATTGGTTAAGACTATGAATTGACTTTTTGTTGGAAGATATGATGTAATTAGGGTGTCATTGATGTAATTAGTTTATATTTTTTTGTCTATTATTTATTCTTACCAGGGTGAAGGGCATAATTATAATATTTTATTTTTATCAGTTATAAATAGAGCTTATGGGGGAGGGTTTGGACACAAGTCCATAACCTCATCCTTTCTCTCTTTTCTTCTCCAATGTGTGTTCTTCTTCTTTCTCCATGAGGTAATCCATGGAGTTCTGAAAATCAACATGGTATCAGAGTATTAATTTTCAGGACTTGTAGCTACGTTTTTTAGAATTTCAAACTTGTTTCTGTTCGGTGGAAGATTGAGTTGCTGATGGTATCTTGTCGGTTTACAGCATTGGTTTTTTGGCTGTCTTTGATGGTTGCTACCTCTCTGCCATTGATATGTCTTGCTAATACTTATCATCATATTTTTGCTGGAATTTTTCTCTCCAAGACCTGATGTTATCCTCTAGCATACTGATCCTGGTGTTATACATTCACAATTGCTTTCATTGATAATCTCTCTTCGTCTGATTTTCTTTTCTCTCAAGATCGTTGCTTTTCCGGTAACTACTTGCTGCTCATTGATTACTCCATCATCCAGACTCTTTTCTCTTCTGAGAAATGAAAAGATAATTGGTATGTCTAACTACATACTGATTCATCATTGATTACTTACTGCTTACTGAACGCTAGTTCTTGCTTGCTTGTATGCTGAATACTTTTCTTGGTATCATTTGGTTGAACCCTATCCTTGCATGAAAAGAGTATGAAATAGTAGGCTATAGACTATGGGCTATAAGAACGAATAGCACTTCTGGTTGGAGGATTCATCACCCATTCAAGTATGAAAATAGGGTCTTCTTTCTGGCACCAGAGCATTCAGAAGTTGCTGGACTTGGCATTCAGAAGTGGTATTCGGAACTCTCAACTCATTCGGAAGATTTACTGATCATTTGGCTGATCATATTCTACTGGAAAACTTCTAGAGCACGTACTAGAGCACTCAAAAGTTGTTGGTGATTCTGTTGCTGGCAGAATAACGAGCACTCGGAAGTTGCTAGATCTCACTGATTAATTTCTGGATGATATCCTGATCTTGGAAAGCTCTACGCTGGAATTACGTTGATATTTTAAAGCTGCTAATTATATCTGGATCCTTATCATAGTCCCAAGTGATTGACAACATTAAGTCCATTACATCCTGATATTACTGTTGGATCCTAAATTTTCTGGAAGGTTGCTGTCATCCTGGTAATACGACATTACTGTTATCATCCTTCATCTCCTGGCGTTACGGCATTGACATCGTTAATCTTCTAGATTATCTCTGCAATCTTAAACCGAAAAGTGACCTCATTCATTGCTCGCTTGTTGTCATCTTGCCTGACAATCCGATAGTGTATTAAGTTGCTATCATCTTGTTCGGTGATCACGACGACAACAGTTTGTACTGATATCGGCTTATTCTGTTACCTATTCAGTTGCTGGTGTTTATCTGGCTATGAATGCTGCAAATCCATGTCACTGCTACTGCTGCATTGCTGGAAGATTTCCTGGTTGACATGCTCTGTTAATCTTCCATCCCAATCAGAAGTTTCACATTGCTTTGTTCTGCATTGCTATTTCAGTCGCTTCTGGTTTCAAATATTTGTCTCCGCTGTCTCTCTGCTGGTTCTATTGTCTATCGATTATTATTTCTAATTGATGCCAAAAATTTGATCTTGGTTTGATCTTGCTCCGTTCGGAAGCCAGCGTCTCACTGGATTTGATCTTGGTTTGATCTTGCCCCGTGGAAGCCAGCGTCTCACTAGAAGATGAAGACAGTGTTTATGTTCACTGGTTATTGTTGGAAATATAACCGACGCTCTCTCTCACAAAGAAATTTTAACGCTCTCGGACAACAAGCCTTCTTGAACTTTTCTCTTATTTCTGGATTCTAGATTACATAGTTTATGGTCCTATTTATAGACATTTAGATTTAATCGGCACCGCATACACCTCTCATCTTTGCCGAACACGTTTACTGGTTTTGCCGACTTCCTTGCTAGCGCATTGTTCTTGCCGACCTCCTTTGCCAGCGCATTGTTCTTGTCGACCTCTCTTGCCGACATCAATTGTCCCAACACATTGAAAATCCGAAGCTTCTTTTTGCTGGGCTTCATGGATCAAGATTATGATCCAACACTCCCCTTTAAACTTGATCTTGTAACTCCAAGTAGAGTTCTTAATCTTATGAAGTCTTCCCTTGTCAATGACTTGATAAAAATATTAGCAACTTGATCTTGTGACTTCATATATTCAGCTTGCACATCCATTCTTGCAATGCACTCCCGTATATAGTGGTAACGAATGTCGATGTGCTTGCTTCGATCATTGAATATTGGATTTTTTGCTAGAGCAATGGCTGACTTGTTCTCAACATAGATTCTGGTAGGCTCTTCTTGTATTAAGCCTATTTCTTTCAATAGATTTCTAAGCCAAATAGCATGACAAACACATGAAGTAGCTGCAACAGATTCTGCTTCACAGGTCGACAATGTGACAATTTGTTGTTTATTTGACATCCATGTGAAAACGGTATTTCCCATGAAAAATACAAATCTAGTAGTACTCCTTCGGTTGTCTATGTCTCCTCTTGTAATTTTTTAGAAACTGAATAGAACAAGCCTAAGTTAGTAGTACCTTGTAAATAGCGAAGAATTCTCTTTGCGGCCTGGAAATGGGTGGTTGTTGGAGATTCCATGTAGCGGCTAACCAGTCCAATTGCATAAAGAATATCCGGCCTTGTACATGTAAGATAACGTAGACTGCCTACCAAACTTTTGAAAAAGGTTGGATCTACGTTTTCTCCTTCTTCATGCTTGGACATCTTGATTCCGTATTCCATCAGTGTGTTGGTTGGCTTGTAATTTTCCATCTTAAACTTTTTCAAGAGTTCTTTTGCATAACCTTCCTATGAAATAAAAATTTCATCTTCTTCTTGCTTCACTTCGATGCCAAGATAATACGCCATGAGCCCGATATCTGACATCTCAAATTCTGTGGCCATTTCTTTCTTGAAGTCATCAAATAGGTTTGGATTATTACCTGTAAAGATCAAATCATCCACGTATAGGCACACAATCAGTACATCTTCCTCTTTGATCTTGATATAGAGGGCATGCTTGTATGGACATTTTGTATAACCATGCTCTTGGAAATACTTGTCAATCCGGCTATTGCATGCTCTTGGTGCTTGTTTTAGCCCGTAAATAGCCTTCTTTAACTTCAAAACTTTGTCTTCATTTCCCTTCTCTTTGTAACCTAAAGGTTGCTCGATGTAAACTTCTTCTTCGAGAACTCCATTTAGGAATGCAGACTTTACATCCATTTGATGTATTTTCCATTTGTTTTGAGCTGTAAGAGAAATGATTAGTCTTATAGTTTCTGAACGGGCAACAGGAGCAAATACCTCATCATAGTCAATGTCGGCTCTCTGGCTGTATCCTTTGGCCACTAATCTTGCCTTATGTTTTTCGACGTCTCCCTTGGCATTTCTCTTTGTCTTGTACACCCATTTAACACCAACGGGTTTATGCCCTTTAGGGAGTGGAAGAAGTTTCCAAGTATTGTTCTTTTCGCTAGCCTTAATTTCTTCATCCATGGCATTTTGCCATTTCTTCTCTTGAGCAGCTTCGTGGAAGCTTACTGGTTCACAATCAACAAAAAGATGGAAAAGAGTTAGATTTACCAGATGGCTCGGTTTCTTTATATATTTCTCGAAGACTTCCTATCCGTGGCGCGATTCTTTGGTTCCCACTTGAATGTGACGAAGGTGACTCATCTTCTTGTGTATTTGAAGTAGATGGAGTCATTGGCTCTAGTTGTAATTCTCCATTTTGTGAGATCGATATTGGCTCATCTTCAGATGGAGGGGAGATATTAAAGTCACTGTTATGAGATCCAAAATCCCATAATCCTTCTTCGTCAAACACCACGTCTTGGCTGATTACTGTCTTCTGACTGTCTGGATTATACAGCTTATAGCCTATGGAATGTGCATCATAACAGATGAAGATCAAACTTTCACTTTTGTTATCAAACTTGGTTCTTCTTTCATCTGGTATATGTATATGAGCTATACTCCCAAAGACTCTTGAGTGGAAGATGCCAAGCTTTTTTCCATTCCATGCTTCTTGTGGTGTTTTTCCCTAAACACTTCTTGTTGGAGATCAGTTTGATAAATAAACCGCACACGCCACAACTTCTGCCCAAATCTCTTTAGGTAATTTCTTGCTTTCAAGCATACTTCGAACTATATTGAGGATAGTTCGGTTCTTTCTTACTGCCACTCAATTTTGTTAGGGAGACTTTGGAACTATCAGTGGTCGACGAATTCCATTGACTTTGCATAATTCCTGAAATTCTTTGGAAGTAAATTCTCCTCCTCGATCAAATCTCATGGCTTTGATTTCTTTACCACTTTCCTTCTTTACTGAAGCTTTGAATTTCTTGAAGACTTCAAACACTTCTGATTTTTGTTTCAAGAAATATACCCATGTTTTTATTGAAAAATCATCAATAAAGATAAGAAAGTAGTTGCTTTTACCTAAAGAGTTTGACTTGATAGGTCCGTATACATCTGTGTAGATTAGCTCGAGTGGCTTCTTGGCTCTTGACTCTGATATTTTCGGAAAGCTTTTTCTGAATTGCTTCCCTGATAAACACCCTTCATATACTTGATTCGGGTGAGCCATTCGAGGTAGGCCTCTCACCATGTCCTTCTTGGACAATAGCTTTAAAACTTCAAAATTTAGATGCCCAAAGCGAAGATCCCACAACCACGATGTATCGTTATAACAAGCTTGTAAACATTTTGCAATATCGTTTTGTATATTTAAAGGAAACATTCTATTCTTTGATATATGTACCTTTGTTATCAAATCTCCTCTGTCATCTCTTATAAAAAGGCTATAATCTTTCATGTGAATGTCATAGCCCTTTTCTAAGAGTTGACCCAAAATCAAGATATTATTTTTCATATTCGGTACATAGTAGACATTTGAAATTAATTGATGACTACTATCTTTTGCATGAATAAGAATGTTACCTTTCCTTGTACCGCCATGGTAGAATCATTTCCCAGAGAGACATTTCCACTTATCGATTCATTGAGATCTACGAACAGGCTTCTTCTTTCACACATATGGTTACTTGATCCTGAGTCAAAGATACCAGGTATTCTCTTGCTCTTCATTGTTGTTTCTGTATGCTAATAACAATGTTTCTTTTTCTTTTGTCTTTGCTTCAACATAATTTGTCTGCTCAACAAACTTGTTCTTGGGAGCTATACAATTTGAAGCATAATGCCCAAATTTCTGGTAATTATAACATTGAATATGAGATTTTTCAAACCTGGAATTCATGTTTCCTCTTCCACGACCTCTTGTTGAGGTTTCACCTCTCTCATAGTTGTTGTTGGAATTGTTATTCCAACCTCGTCCATAGCCGCGGCCTCTTCCACGTCCTTGGCCTCGACCTCTTCCTCGACCACGCTCATTTCTTGCGTAGCCTTGTTCTTCATCATTTTCTTTGATTTATGTCTTGAATAGTTGTTTAGAGAGATCTTGCTTTTCTTCATAGGCTTGCAGCGATCCTTGAAATTGCTCTATTGCCATTTCTTCCAAGTCCTTTGTTTCTTCAATCGTCACAACAATATGCTCAAATTTGGGATCCAATGAACGGAGTATCTTTTCTACTATTCTCACATCTTCTAGCTTTTCACTGTTTCTTTTCAATTGATTAGAAATAGCTAATACTCTTGAGAAATAAATCGAAATAGACTCGGATGCTTTCATATGTAAGGATTCAAAATTCACCTCTTAGTGTTTGGAGACGTACCTTTTTCACCTTCTCGACTCCTTTATAAGAGGTTTGCAATTTCTCCCACATCTCTCTGGCGGAGGTTGCACTTGAAATCTTTTCAAACCCATCATCATCTAATGCTTGATAGATGAGGTAGAGAACTTTCTTGTCTCTCTTTCTTGAATCCTTTAAAGATATCTTTTGCTCTTGTGTAAGAGCATCTTCTCTTTTTGGCTCACTTAAGCCATTTTCAACGATGTCCCAGACATCGTGTGCTCCAAGAAGAGCTTTTATTTTGATACTCCAGTTATCATAAATATCACTTTTGAGAATCGGAACTTGAAAAGATGTCACACTATTTGCCATTTTTCAAAAAGAAAAAGCTTATATATTTTTGAAAAGGTTCTACTTATCAAATCGAAGCTCTCGAAAATACGAATCCAATGCCTCCAAAATCACCCCGATCGGATGTCGGATGAGTTTCGACAATCCTCCATAATATTACTGAGTCAACTCAATGAGTTAAACCGGCCAAGTTCAAGCCGGGTCGGATGAGTCTGTCTGTGCGCAACTTTGGCGCTTTAATAACTCTGGATGGAACGAGTCGAGTGTGCGGGAATCGGAGCGAGTGAAAAAATTTAAAAACTTACCAGCACTGTTGGTCTTCCTCCTTCTGCTGAAAAAAAACCAGAGACGTCGTCGTCTCTGTTTCTGAATTTTCTTTTGGCGAAAATTCCTTCCACCGGAGATGTCTTCTACCGGAATCTTGGCAGTGGTTTCTTTTGTAAAGGATTTCCGACCAGCTCTGATACCACTGTTGGAAATATAACCGATGCTCTCTCTCACAAAGAAATTTTAATGCTCTCGGACGACAAGCCTTCTTGAACTTTTCTCTTATTTTTGGATTCTAGATTACATAGTTTACGGTCCTATTTATAGACATTTAGATTTAATCAGCACCGCATACACCTCTCATCTTTGCCGAACATGTTTATTGGTTTTGCCGACTTCCTTGCCAGCACATTGTTCTTGTTGACCTCCTTTGCCTGTGCATTGTTCTTGCCGACCTCTCTTGCCGACATCGATTGTGCCAGCACACTGAAAATCCGAAGCTTCTTTTTACTGAGCTTCATTGATCAAGGTTATGATCCAACAGTTATTTCTTGAGCTCTAGCTTTATTGATGTTGTCGAAGACGATGACACCAGACTCTGCGGAGTTAATCTGATTAAATTTTCCAGTTTCGCATACTATTTGTGTTCATTGGTTATTTCCCAAGCGCTAGCTCCATTGCTGTTGTTGGAGATGATGACACCAAACTCTATCGAGTTAACTCAGACTTGAGTAATTCTATTCCGCTCAAGTTAACTCGGGTTAACTAGGTCTCGAGTCGGCCTGACTCGATCCACTTGCTCTCTGCGTTTGTAATACTGGTTCTGGTCTCGTGTACTCTACTGATTCTTCCCACGACCTTGTTATATTGGAATGATACTTGAATCAGCTTGATTCGGTCACTTGCCTCATCTGACTCGGTTCCTGGACTCTGGCTCGATTATTGTTGTGTTAGGGTCCCAAGTCATGGATCGCATAACACGGCAAGGGACGGATGGATCCAGTGCTGTGAAGGAGTGGGCCTACTAATCTGCTCGGGTCTGGTTCAGGGAAGAGCCCTTCTGGTCTGGTTCAGGGTAGAACCCTCCCTTTCCCGACCCCTGTCTAAATAGCTGCTAACCGCTGTTCTTCGGTGAAATGATTTTTATTTTACCACTGGTATGTTCGTCACTGGTGGCAGCCGTGGGTTGCTGGAAGTTGGCCAGATCAGAAGGGTGCCTTCTTGCTGTTCCCGGTGGACTGGAAATCCACCCTAGTCGTGCCCGGTGGCTGGACAGCGAGGGACTGCTGGTGGGTCAATGTCTGAACAACAGTCCCCTGCTGTTCTGGCGGAAATTCGACAGCACCTCCCTGCTATTCCCGGTGGACTGGAAATCCACCCTGGTCGTTCTCGGTGGCTGGACAGTGAGGGCCTGCTGGTGGGTCAATGTCTGAACAGCAGTCCTCTGCCGTTCTGGCGGAAATTTGACAACATCTCCCTGCTTTCGTCGTGCTAAGAAAGAACTCACAAAACTCACCGCCGTATTTCTGCTCTGCTGTAGGGGGGACTACATCACCCTGCTGCTCTCCAACCACCATAGCAACAACACCCCGAGGTGCTGTTTCGACTTCCAATTTCACGTTTCTGTTGTAAAACACAACGAACAGCAGTACCTGAAACCAGAGAGGGTTCGGTCTGCTGTTCAGTGAAGGGAGCCGTAAAAACGGAAGGTTTAACAACAAAAAAGGAAAGATTTGAGGGGGGTAACTAGAGCTCAAGGGGAACTCCAACCCTGAGCTCTAGAAGGAGAGCTCGGATCCTGTTTGGGGGCAAATAAAACTTGCCGTTTCATATTCCCATAGTCCCTTTACAAATACTTCGCGCCAACAATAGTTTAGGGCAAAAATTACAAAAATACCCTTGAGGCATATTTAAACAGAAATATAATTAAGGATTTAGTACCCCGTGACTCACCCTTGGTGCCGTGGACTTACACGACTCGCTATCGAGTTCATAACATCACTCTGCCCCTGGAGAAAGAGTTTGCCCTAAAGCTTGAAGGTAGGATAGACTTGGTGATATGTCTCCACAACTTCCCATGTGACCGCTGCTGCATCGGTGTTAGCCCGTTGGATGAGAACCTCCCACTTGTTGTGAAGTTGAAGTGCTTGCAAGGCTGTGTTAGGAGAAAAAATAACACGCTCCTCCTTTACTGGCTGTAAGAAAGGAGGCGGAGGTGGTGTGGATCCCTTGAATGGTTTGAGGAGGGAAACATGAAAAACGTTGTGAATTTGAGCGCCGGGAGTAACCTGCAGCTGGTATGCCACTTCGCCAATGCACTAAAGAACCAAAAAGGGCCCAAAGAATATGGGAGATAGCTTATTCTGGGGCCCAGCCAAAGACTTGACTGTAGGGTTGTAAGTGAAGCCACACATACTCACCAAGGTTGTATGTCACATCTCGGTGGCCCTTGCCATAGTAAGCTTTCATTCTGGTCCACACGTGCTAGAGACGTTGGATGGCTTCTTGACGTACTTGATCATGGTCCAGCAATGCCTGGTCTAGGGCGTCAACTCGGGTGGAGTCGGCCATATAGGACAACAACCGGGGTGGATCCCCGCTGTAGAGGACCTTGAAGGGTATGGCTTGCAAAGCAACGTGGAAGGAGGTGTTGTAGCAATATTTGGCCTAGGGAAGCCATTCCAACCACCGGTGCGGGTAGTCACCCACAAAGCACCGTAAGTACATTTCTACCATGCGGTTAACCGCCTCCGTCTACCCATCTGATTGTGGGTGATAAGAAGAAGAAAAGTTCAGCTTGGTACTGCATTACTGGAAGAGTTCTCTCCACAAGTAGCTGGTGAAGATCGCATCACGATCGCTCACAATGGATTCTGGAATGCCATGCAGATGAACAATCTGGTCGAAAAACACTTGAGTGACTCGGGAAGCTGTATACGGATGAGCCAATGGGATAAAGTGAGCATACTTGAAGAATCTATCAACCACCACTAAGAGGACGGATTTGCCAGCTACCTTGGGAATGCCATCAATGAAGTCCATGGAAAGATCAACCCAAACCTGTGATGGAAGGGCGAGTCGTTGAAGGACGCCCGAGTGATAAATTTTCAGCCTTGTTGGGTTGACATGTATGGCACGAGGTGACGTACTCAACAATTGTGGACTTCATGCCTTGCCAGTAAAAATCGGCCCTGATCCGATGCAGTGTCTTTTGAATGCCCTCATGAGTGCTATCATGGTAGGTAGACAAAATGACAGCAACCAAGGGGGAGGAGTGCGGTAAATATATACAATTTCCATACATAACGGTGTCCTCCCGGATAGCCCACCTGGAGTCCATGGTTCCTGCAGTGATCTTCTGAGATAGCTCATGGAGAGCTGAGTTTGTCCTCTGGTCCTCTTTAATGGAATCAAGCAAGAGTGATATGGGCTGGCTAACCGCATATACTTGTGGTGGTTCCTCCAGACGTTGCGATAATGCATTAGCCACCTTGTTCAATTTACCCGGCTTGTGATCCACGGTGAAGTCAAACCCCAATAATTTGTTGATCTAGTGTTGCTATAGAGACGTCGAGATGTGTTGTGCTAGTAGAAATTTAAGGCTGTAGTGGTCGGTGCAGATGAGTAAAGTGCATCCCCACAAGTAGGGCTACTAGTATTGAACTACCTCGGCCTACCCAATTAGCTTGCACTCATAAACTGGTAATTTCTAATGATGTGCCACTAGTTGCCGGTTAAAATATGCAAAGGAGTGTTGTGCTTGTTGTAGGACCACCCGAATACCACCCCCTGAAGCGTCATACTCCACCACAAATAGGGCCTCAAAGTCCGGGAATTGCAGGAATGGAGTAGAAGCTAAAACTTGCTTGAGTGCTATGAAAGATTCCATTGTTGCATCTCCCCAGACTAAGGCTTTGCGCTTGAGGAGATTGGTCAATGGACTAGCCAGTGGACCGTAATCTTGTATAAATTTTCGATAATAGCCCACAAACCCCAAAAATGCTCGTAAGGCCGAAATGTTGTGCGGTTGAGGCCAATTTTGTGATTGTTGTGATTTTTTTTGGGTCCACTATGACACCTGCTGCTGAAAAGATGTGGCCAAGATAGGCGACGTGGGCCTCCCCAAATGAGCATTTGTAGTGTTTGACGAATAGGTGATGTGCTCGGAGGAATTGGAAGACACACCGTAAGTCATGGAAATGTTGTGCCCTTGATTTGCTGTAAATAAGAATATCATCAAATAAAACCAACACAAATTTACGAAGATAATCATGGAATAACTCATTCATCAAAGCCTAAAAAGTGAATGGTGCATTGGATAACCCGAAGGCATCACCACGAATTCGAAGTGGTCATGGTGAGGATGGAATGTGGTTTTCTTGATATCTGATGTTATGAACACAATAATATTATTATTTTATTATTTTTCCTTAAATTTCTTTATTTTATTTCAGTTTTAGGCCACATGGGTATTTTTGGAATATTTTATTTATACGGGTATTTTTGTAATATTTTAGATTAAACCCTAATAGGGGAACCCTATTTAAGTGGTAAGAGTAATGAGAAAGACAAACATTGATTTTAGGTTAAATTTAGGTTAAACAAGCTTAGAGTTCTCCTCAACGAGCTCTAGGGTTTTTGTCTTCGTCTTCCTCCTCCCTACGAATCCTTGTGTCATATCTGGGACCGTAACAACTGGTATAAGAGCAGGAACACAATGATGAATTCTTCTACCCGAGAGGAAAGACTTGCCTTTGCCCAGGATTTGCGTACAACAAGAGGTAACTTCTATCAAGATATGTTAGAGCTGCACGAGCAGCAACAATCTGCCATTAATAAATTGATAGATTTATTTTCTGCTCGCATTGCCGCCAAAAAGGTCATACGACCTCACATCTTTGAGCACGAAAAATCCACACAAGAGGCAACAAATGCCCTCTTGGAAGAAAATCCTCATCTCATTGTTGCGGTAGACAAAATCGTCGCAGGAGACACTCTCTCAGACGAACAAAAGATGCAAGAACTCAAAGAGTTCTCTGTATCTCCGACGGCGACGACATCCGAATGTGGGGATGCAGAAATTCCAAAAAAGGAAGGGTATTCCGCACACCCTTCGTCGCAATCAGACAGAAGGGATAATCTGAAATCGGAGGGGAACAAGAGAATGGATAATTTTTTGGCGCCGGTTTCGACCAGGACGTGTTTTCGAGAGCCCTCTGTCTCGGAAACTCTCCAAGCAGTGAAGCCCCAACGGGCTACGATTTGCCACTGGAGAAGCAGGAGACTCCGTCGGCGAAATTTCCGCTCAAACTCTGTCTTGGCAGCATAGCGGCAAATGACCTTCCACAAAATTTGGGAGAGGGGTCTCTGTTTCAGGAGGTTGAGAAACAGAGCTTAACATGTTTCCAAGAGCCCTCTGTCTCGGAAAATCTCCAAGCTACAAAGCCCCAATGGGCTGCATTAGCCACTGGAGAAGCAGGAGACTCAGTCAGCTCCGTTGGCAAAATTTTCGCTCCACCTCGCCATCGGCAGACTAGCGGGGAACCACCATCAACGTCTTTTGGGACGAAGATTGTTTGGTGTGTGAGGGAGAATACCGCACTGTTCTGTGCCGTGAGGAAGAAAGACGACCATCACCAGCCTTAGTCGGTGCCATGAGGGAAGGATCCGCTGTCAACAAGGTTTTCGCAATTACCGACGCCCGCACTGTTCGGGATCTGCAATAGGAGGAAGAAGGTTTTCGATTAAAATTTTCCTTAGGAAAATTTAATCAGCGCATTAAGTTGAGTCTCGCGCCGGATTGGGCTGACTAAACCGAGTCAACTTAGGCCAACTCGGACCGGGTCAACTCGGGTAAAAAAAAAAAATTATTTCTCTGGGTGGATGCTCTCATTTGTAGCCCAGAGGGTTGACACAGATACCGCGGTTGACACTTGCGAATGGATGACGCCATCGGCACGGGCTAGCAGACCTCCTTCGAGCTTGAGGCCAAATTCGTTCTTCCAGTGGGGGGTGTAATGTTATGAACACAATAACATTATTATTTTATTTTTTTCCTTAATTTACTTTATTTTATTTCAGTTTTTGGCCACATGGGTATTTTTGGAATATTTTATTTATACGGGTATTTTTGGAATATTTTATTTATAGGGGTATTTTTGTAATATTTTGGATTAAACCCTAACCAAGGAACCCTATTTAAGGGGTAAGAATAATGAGAAAGATAAGCATTGATTTTAGGTTAAATTTAGGATAAACAGGCTTAGAGTTCTCCTCAACGAGCTCTAGGGTTTTCATCTTCCTCTTCCTCCTCCCTACGAATCTTTGGGTCAGATCTGGGACCGTAACATCTGACGGGTGCATTCTGATTTGGTGATATCCCGATCTCAAATCTAGCTTGGTAAAAAAGGTTGATCCATGTAATTTGTCCAAGAGCTTGTCCACCACTGGAATGGGAAACTTGTCTTTGATGGTCTTTGCATTGAACTCCCTATAGTTCACACAAAACCGCCATGTGCCATCATGCTTCTTAACTAGGATAACCGGCGAAGAAAACTGAGAACTACTATTGCGGATAAGGCCCTGTTCTAGCATTGTCTTGCACTGCCATTCGATTTCATCTTTCTAGAAATAATGGGTACCTGCAAGGTCTAACCACCACTGCATTTGATTCGAATTTTAAACAAATAGAGTGGTCACAGTGCCTCAATGGGGTAGCCCGGATGGTTCCCGAAACACGTCGGTGAACTCCGCAAGTAACTAGTCCATGTTGCTGGTCGGTGTTTGTTGATCGTGTAATAGGTGGACATGGGGCCCGACTGTAGCATGACTGCCCTTTAACAATACTGATTTGCCTTCCTCTAAAAAGCTCATTGTTAACGCCAAGAAGTCCCACAAAATGGGGCCTAATGTTTGGAGCCGCTTAACCCCGAGAACCATATCAAATCCGACGAGAGGGATGACAAAAAATGTAGTGGTAAATTGAGTGTTACCAATGGAAAATTGTACCTCCTTGCTGACCCCATAACTTGAAACCTTCTCACCATTGGCGACTGAAATTGTGGAATTGGGTGAGTTGGATCCCTAGTCAGAGGTGTTTCACCGTTGTCACGCTGAGGAAGTTATGTGTGCTGCCCAAGTCCACTAATCCCACTAGTTCCTGGTCAGAGACTTTGGTTTGCACTTGCGAGTGGTTCTTCTTCTTTGGCCCACACTTCCAATTCCAACCAAAACAATCGTTTACATTGGTGGCCCGCCCGGTATGGTTCGTCACAATTATAGCTTAGGTTCTTCGCTCGTCGGTCAGCCATTTCCACCCCTATTAATTTTTTGATATATGGGGGTGGGGAGTTGCTGCTTCTAGGGCCTGCTGCCATAGTATGGCCAGGCGTAGATTTGGGTGGTGGCGCTGGTGGCCTCATCACCGGAGGAAAATAATTCCTCCCCCCTTGCCACCCACTGGTTCCCCCCCCCTGCCAACTACTCCTCTTATCCAGAATATGCTGTCTTGCTTCCATTGCCCGAGCCAAATTCATCGCTCGCCCCAAATCAGTAGGCGCATGGAGTTCCAATTCCAATTTCAATGAATCAGTAAGCCCTTATGAATAGATTTACATGCTGGTCTTTTCGAGCTAGGTGGCTGGCTCGAGCTAATTTTTCTTGAAATTGAGTCTAGTATGCTTCCATCGACACGGTCTGTCATAACAAGACCAAGTCCCCCAAAGGGTTGTTGTAAGTTGGCGGTCCAAAAAATATTGTGCATAGCACTTTAAACTCTTTCCAGTCCACAACCATGCGATCCAATTCCACTTGATGGAGCTTCATCTAGCAAGTGGGAGGCAGCTAAACTCACCTTGTCCATGTCAGATGTGCCTTGGTAGGCAAAAAAGTTTTCGCATCTGTGTAGCTAAATTAAGGGGTTGACTGACCCGGTGCAGGTGAGAAAATCAATTTTTGTGTACCTGGGTACTGACCCTCCACATTGTGCCTAGAATGTTGTTCTCCCCCTCTGTTGTAAGAGTGTTCTTCCATCTTTCGTGTATTGTCTGGGGGTCGGTTTAATCCGGCCACAATCTCAGAAACTCTGCTTGTGATCTGTTCCATCATCTCTGCCATTCGAACTTTATTTTTTGTCCTCAGTTCTTTGGCAAGGTTTCTTATCTCTTGACTTTGGGATGGCTCCCCCATGTTACCCTGCTTTGATACTGAGATGTTAGGGTCCCGAGTCATGGATCGCGTAACACGCGAGGAGCGGATGGATCTAGAGCTGTGAAGGAGTGGGCCCATTGATCTGCCCATGTCTGGTTCAGGGAAGAGCCTTTCTAGTCTAGTTCAGAGCAGAACCCTTCTTGGTTCCCAACCCCTGTTTGGACAGCAGCTTACTGCTGTTCTTCGGTGAAATGATTTTTATTTAACCACTGGTATGTTCGTCACAGGTGGCAGCCGCGAGTTGCTGAAAGTTGGCCAGATCGGAAGGGTGCCTTCCTGTTGTTCGCGGTGGACTGGAAATCCACCCTGGTTGTGCTCGGTGGCTGGACAACGAGGGACTGCTGGTGGGTCAATGTCTGAACAGCAGCCTCCTGCTGTTATGGCTGAAATTCGACAGCACCTCACAAAACTCACCGCCGTGTTCCTGCTCTGCTGTAAGGGGGACTACAACTCCTTGCTACACTCCGACCACCTCAACAACAACACCCCAAGGTGCTGTTTCGACTTCCAAGTTCACGTTTCTGCAGTAAAACACAACGAACAGCAGCACCTGAAACCAGAGAAGGTTCAGTCTGCTGTTCAGTGAAGGTACCTATAAAAACGGAAGGTTTAACAACAAAATAAGAAAGATTTGAGGGGGATAACTAGAGCTCTAGGGGAACTCCAACCCTAAGCTCTAGAAGGAGAACTAGGATCCTGTTTGGGGGCAAATAAAACTTGCCATTTCATATTCCCAGTCCCTTTACAAATACTTCACGCCAACCATAGTTTAGGGAATAATTACAAAAATACCCTTGAGGCATTTTTAAACAAAAATATAATAAAAACATAAATATAATTAAGGATTTAGTACCCAGTGACTACCCCCAGTGCCACTGAGTTACATGGCTCGCTATCGAGTTCATAACATGTTGTGAGAGGAAGACAATGAAGAACGAAGAAACAAAGAAATTTATGGTGGTTCGGCAGTGTGCCTATGTCTACCATAAAGTTCACTAAATTTCAATTAGGGTTACATCATAAGTATTTATATTAAAATCCTAGATGTATTTGTGTATAAAATATACAAATACCCTTGTACATAAATACCCCCAACCTATGTGAGCCATATACTTCAACAATCTCCACCTTGGGGAATATTTACCCTTTAAGAAAAAGAAAGCATATTTAGGACTCCACCATAAACAATAGGTCGGGGCCGTCTCTCATCTAGCAATTGGAGACATTTATAGAGTCCAAGCAATGCTTGAACTTATCTGTAGTAATAGGTTTTGTCAACATGTCTACTGAATTCTCAAAAGTGTGAATTTTTTCAAGCAGTAGTTCACCCGATGAAACCAATTCCCTGATCCTGTGAAACTTCACATCTATGTGCTTGGTCCTCACATGATACAACTGGTTCTTTGCCAAATAAATGTCACTCTGACTGTCACAATGCAACTGAACTCCACGTTGTTGGACACCCAGCTCCTTGACCAACCCTGTCCACAAAGCCTCCTTGGCAGCCTCAGCTACTGCCATATACTCTAACTCAGTAGGAGATAGTGCAACAATAGATTGTAGCATGTACTTCCAACAAATAGGTCCTCCCACAAGAGTACATACATAACTTGTGGTAAATCTCCTGTCATCCAAGTCCCCTCCAGAGTCTGCATCCACATATCCCACAACTGGAGGAACACTTTATTGTTTGCTGAACATAATGCTATAGTCTGTAGTACCCCTCAAGTATCTGAAAAATCCACTTGACTGCATCCCAATGCTGTCAACCCGCATTTGAAAGAAACTTGTTAACCACGTTGACAGTTTGTGCCAAATCTAGTTTCGTACAAACCATAGCATACATAACACACCCCACTGCACTGGCATATGGGACCTTCGACATGTCATGAACTTCATCATCTGCCATTGGGCACTGAGCAGTAGATAAGCTAAAATGATTCGCCAAAGGTGTACTTACTGGTTTTGCATTACCCATGCTGAACCAGTCCAACAACTTGTCAACATAGTTATGTTGAGATAGCCATAATCTCCTAGAAACTCTTTTCCTGCAAATCTCCATCCCAAGAATCTTCTTGGCCGCACCCAAATCCTTCATGTCAAATTTTTTGAAAAAGTCTTCAACTTGTTGACATCACTCATATTCTTTGTAGCAATCAACATATCATCCACATAAAGTAGCAAATAAATAAAAGAATCATCATCAAGACTTTTCACATAAACACAACAATCATACTCACATCTTTTGCAGCCAATCCGGATAATGTAAAAATCAAATTGCTTGTACTACTGCCTCGAAGAATGCTTCAGCCCATAAAGTGATTTCTTAAAATTATAGATCAAATGTTCCTGTCCAAGGTGACTAAACCCTTCTGGCTGTACCATGTAAATCTGTTCCTCCAAGTCACTATGAAGAAAAACTGCTTTTACTTCCATTTACTCCAATCGCATGTCCGTATGTGCTATTAACGCCAACACTGCCCTGATGGAGGTGTGTCTGACCACAAGGGAGAAGACCTCATCATAGTCAACCCCTTTCCTCTGTGAGTAACCCTTTGCTACTAGACAAGCCTTGAATTTCCCCCCTCTTTTTTTTATGCTGCTTCTTTCTTCTTATACACCCACTTGCACCCTGTCGCTCTCTTCCCCTGGGGAAGCTCCACCAACTCCCAAGTCTAAATTTTATGCAGAGACTCCATATCCTCCACTGTAGCACCCATCCATCTACTTTTCTCTTGGTATTGTACTGCCTCCTAAAAAGTAGTACGATCCCCGCTACTAGTAATAAGCCCATAAGAAACCAAATCTTCAAAGCCATACTTGGCAGGTGGCTTGATAGTACGTTTGGGTCTGTCTGTGGCTATACGGTTATGTTGGCGAGCACCTAAGCTAGAAATTTTTGCATGCTGAGCATTCTTTTCTCTACCATGGTTCTCTAGCTCCACTTGCACCACATATGATCATTGGTGCTGCAATTTTCTGGCACCTGTTTCTCTTCTTCCTGAGTACCCTGCAACATGGCTTTTTCATCAAATACCACATCTCTACTGATTATCATCTTGTTTGCCTTCGGATCCCAGAGTTTGAAGCCTTTCACCCCTTTCTGATAGCCCAAAAAGATACATTGTCTAGACTTCACATCAAGTTTTGACCTCTCCTCATTAGATACATATACATAGGCTGGACAACCAAACACTCTCAAGCCAGAGTAGTCTACCTCACTGCCTATCCACACCTCCTCTGATACCTTCCCATCTAGTGTTGCTCTAGGTGATCTGTTATTTAAGTAACAAACCATATTCACTACTTCTACCTAGAAGTTCTTTGCAAGCCCTACATTCAACCCGAGACATCGAGCTTTTTCAGCTATAGTACTGTTCGTCCTTTCTGTCACACCGTTCTGTTGTGGTGTCTTGTGTACTATGATTCATGTTGCTCACACAACTCCTTGAACTTTGAGTTTATGTACTCAGTACCATTATCTGACCTGAGGCATTTAATCTTCCTCCCTGTCTGGTTTTCTACTTCAGCTTTCCACAACATGAACTTGGCAAATATTTCTGACTTGTGCTGCGTGAAGTACACCTAAACTTTTCTTGAGTAGTCATCAATAAAGGTCACGAAATACATGTAGCCTCCTCGTGATACTACTCATACTAGCCCCAAAACATCTGAGTGAACAAAGTCAAGAATCCCCTCCGTCTTGTGTGTGGCTGCCTTGAACTGCATCTTATTCTTTTTCTAGGAGACATAAAGCTTGTAGAAATGAAGTTTGCATGTTTTGACACCCTTCAATAGATTTCTCTTATGAAGCTCCATCATTCCACACACACCCATATGACCTAACTGCATATGCCACAAGACTATACAATCTAACTCAGACTCTACAGCTGCAACTCCACCTACAATTGTGGTACCTTGTAGTATATAGATATTGCCAGATATTTTATGCCCCTTCATCACTATTAAAACACCTTTACTAATTTTCATTATTCCACTTGCAGACTTGTAACTATATCCATTACAATCTAAAGTGCCTAATGAAATCAGATCCTTTCTTAAATTAGGTATGTGTCTAACATCACACAACGTTCTAACCACACTATCAAACATTTTAATTTGTATACTCCCTTTTACAACAACTTTGTATGCAACATCATTACCCATTAGAACAAAACCAGATTTTACTAAATTGTAGGTGTGAAACCAATCTTTATTTGGTGTCATGTGATAAGCGCATGTCGAATTCAGAATCCAAGAATCTCTGAAATGATCTGAATTGGATGGGACAGAAAGCATATCCCCATCACCACTATCTGAGTCTTCTTCTTCCACTACATTCGTAGACTTTGATGGACCCTCTCTGTTCTCTGCATGCTCTTTCTTTTTCTCTAGACAATCCCATTTTATGTGCCTCTTTTTCCTACCGTTAAAACATGTGATGTCCTTCCTCTTCCTAGATTTAGACCGAGATTTGTTGTTACTCGATCTACTCCGAGACTTGTTTCTTCCACGTTCCTTGTTACCCTTCACCACAAGTCCTTCACCTTGTGAAGTCTCATCACTGGCTTTCTTTCTCTTATGGAAGCCTAATAGAGCACTTGTGATTTCCTTCAATTTGAGAGTTTCTTTTCCCCACATCAGATTTGTAACCAAATTTTTGTACATAGGAGAATTTGGTAGGGAATTCAGAAACATTAACGCCTTGTCTTCTACTTCAAATTTCACATAAACTCGTCTCCAATCACTAATGAGCTGATTGAAAATGTTGATATGCTGGATCAGATCCGAGCCTTCTATCATCTTAAGACCATACAGTTTTTGCTTAAGATAGAGCTTGTTCGTCAACGACTTGGACGTATATCGACTTTCTAGTTTCAACCAAACTTTCGTCGATGATTCCTCATCCATGACGTGATACATCACGTCATCAACCAGACAAAGCCTAATAGTTGTCAGAACCTTTGCTACCATTTATTTCCAATCTATGTCATCCATTCTTGCCTCGTATAGCGCCTTCAACATGTCTTGCTAAACTAACAAGTCTTTCACCCTCCTCTGCCATAATCTGAAATTCCCTACTCCATCAAGTTTCATCATGTCAAATTTGGCAGAAGAAGCCCCGGTCATCGTGGCCTAACTTGAGTTTTTCGTACAAAAAATCGGGATTTGGAGTACGACATGAGAATCCTAGGCGTTGCATAGAAAAAAGCCTCCTTGGATGTGCACAACGTTCACCTGCAACCCTTTACACCAGTAGAAAATCAGACGCGTCATAAGAATCCCTAACATGTCAGACATCTCCCTCGCGTTGTGAGTTTTGAAGAATTTTTTTTTCTTCTTCGTCGTCCCTATTATGGTCCTAGGTTAAGTACATTTATCTTCCGCTCCTAACTGGTGGGTCTTTTGGGTAGTATTGGCTAGGTGCTTATAATTTGGTATCATAGTAGGTGCTATGTAGCTAGTTCTAATCCTCGAGGGGAGTCCCGACTTGGTGGATCGCGAATCCCAGAAGCTACGACCATGTAACAGTGGCGTCCCATCGCTATGTGTTAAGCCATCGTGGATGTTGGCTCGCAAAGGTGGGTGTATTGTTATGGTCTTGGGTTAAATACCTATGCCTTCCTCTCCTAACAGGCTGGTCTCTTGTGTAGTATTGGCTAGGTGTGTATCAGTCGCATGCGACGCTCTCCCTCTTCAAACGAAATATCATCAGAGACCCCGCGATTTTCGTCATCCCCGTCGTCTGCGTCGTCATCCTCGGTTCTATCATCCTCTCGTCGTCCACGATAGCGGTGGCGTAAGGTTATCGTTGCACGACACTGAGAAACCTTGATAGAACTTCGATTGACAGAGGAAAATTCCTCTTTCTACGATTCTGCATTTTCGCCATCATCAACAGAGAAAGAGACGTCGGCAATGGACGCCGTGGACGGGGAGGGTTACATCTCCTCCTGATGCATCATCGCCAACCCTTCATTTTCGCCAAAATTCGGGAATAGAACTCTCCCTGCGTTGTTGCTACTGTTTTCGAAGTTCTAGAACCAGGAAACCAAAAAAAAAATCCTTCTCCTGAAGCTCTGATACCACTTGTTGTGAGAGGAAGACAATGAAGAACGAAGAAACAAAGAAACTTACGGTGGTCCGGCAGTGTGCCTATGTCCACCGGAGCGACAAGCGAAAAGTTCACCAAAATTCAATTAGGGTTACATCATTAGTATTTATACTAAAATCCTAGATGTATTTGCATATAAAATACACAAATACCCTTATACATAAATACCCCCAACCTATATGAGCCATATACTTCAACAATTATCATCCTGGATTTTTGGCTGCTTTTTACTTGGTCCCAACTTATTATTTGGTGCACATCTTCCTTATTCAAGGATGAACTTGTTGCAAATTATTTCATATGTCCTTATTAGTCTAAAGGACTTTCATTATTTGGTATGTGTTATTTGGGCATTGATTTATTTTTACTATTTCTGTTGTGTCTCTTTTATTGAGATATTATTATTGAAGGACTCCTCAGTTGCTTGCCTTGGGTTTATTATTTATTGACTATTGTCGGCATTGGTTCTTCTAATAAAAAAATTGAATTACTTAGGAAAATAAAGCACATTGTGACCCAAAATTCTTCATATGATCTTCCTATTGATTCCCCATTACCATTTTCTTATTTGTCACCCTTTCTCCTATCATCCTTTATTTGACTCTCACTTACCCCTTTAACCAACCCTTTCGGAGAGTTGCTTTGGTTGGTCCCCTTTATATATATGGGTATTTTTTTTATTAGTACCCTTTGGGTTTTTTCTCCCCGTCTTGTTAATGACTGACATTACCTACTTTAATGATTATTATCACTATATTTGTTCAAAATCATTTGAGGTTAGTTTCGAATTTTCACCCATTTATATCCTTTGAGAGTTTGTGCCTGGTGTCATACTTAGCGTTAGGACACTGTGATGGAAGAGCTTATTACTATATCTATGTTATTTATTTCAAGCTGAGATCACTGCTATTACCTCCCAACTTGAGGGGGAGTGTTTGAAGATATGATGTAATTAGGGTGTCATTGATGTAATAAGTTTATGTTTCTTGTCTTTTCTTCACTCTTACTAGGGTAAATGGTATAATTTTAATATTGTACTTTTATCAGCTATAAATAGATCTTAAGGAGGAAAGTTTGGGCACAAGTCCAAAACCTCATTATTTCTCCCTTTTCTTCTCCAATGTGTGTTATTATTCTTTCTCCATGAGGTAATCCAAGGAATTATGAAAATCAACACTTTTCTAATAAGAATTCAAGTTTGGTTTCATTATCTAAGTCACGTACCTCTTCAAAAGTGGTAGACTTATCAGCATCTTCAATCGCCATGAATCCAACATCTCTTTCTTCTTCTTCCAAGTGGCTAGTCTCTTCATCCATTGCATTCCAAGCTGAGATCAAGACCTTCTTCTTTTTTTTCTTGGGATCTTTGCTTGTGGATGGGGTTCTTCCTTCAAGATTTGGGCATTTGTTCATTTCATGCTCTAGTTTGTCACATTCAAAACAAACATCAAATTTTCTAAAGGATTTGTATTTTTGAGTTTTATTTTGGCCTTTTTTGAAAAAATTATTTTCCTATAAATTCTTTGAAGGTGTCTAGTGAAGAAATTTACCTCATCGGATATTTCTTCACTAGAGATGCTTTCAACACTCACTTTGGCCTTAAGAGATTTTTTTTTTCTTTTGGGTTGCTCTTCCTCAACTTCTTGAAGTTCTATCTCATATGTGAAATGAATTCTTAGTAGGTCTTCCGAACTCATTGTCCTAAAGTTTGCATTCTCAGGAATGGTAGTCTTCCTCATGTCCCATTACTTTGGAAGTGCCTTGAGAAGTTTCTCATTTTGCCTACACTTTCTTCCCCTAGGAAATTCAACTCATTAATTATATGAGTAAACCTAGAGTTCATTTCAACTATTGATTCACCCATTTTTATTTTTAAAGTCATCATATTGAGCTATCAATAAGCTAATACTAGAGTCCTTTACTCTAGTGGTTCTCTCATTCATGACCTCTAATGTTTTTCATATTTCCTTGGCTGTCTTGAATGTAGAGACCCAATTGAACTCATTGGGTCCTAAGGCACCTAACATAAGGTTAATGGCCATAGAGTGTGTTTTTGAGTTACTATTTTTTTCCTAGTCAGCTCTATGAAATTCTTTGTAACTAGAATGTTAGGAATTAGATGCCCTAATTCAAAACTAACGAGAACAATAAAATTGCAGAAGAAGAAAAAAGAAAAAAAAAGAAAAAATTTATATTGGTTTGCCTCAAGATGAGACTACGTTCTGTCCTCCGCCGCTGCAGTAATTTATTATTAAGATGAAATAGTTTACAAGAGAAATCACACAATAAGCGTTTTCCTCTAACCTCTCCCAACTGCAGCTGATGATCCTTCTCCGATAATAACCCTAACAACAATGCCCCCAAATATAAAGAGAAAACTAGGGCAACCGTAATACAAGTCTAAAATCTCCAAATTACCCTTAATGAAACAACAATCAATATATCGCATACCGACTCAGCATAAGGAGTTAATCAGGCTCCACAACTTAACATAGAATGCCATTTTTGAGCTTTTGAGGCTCAAATGGACCATTCTTGGTCACATGCCATATGTCTCAATTCATGGATAGGAGGAAGACTTCCATTCTTGTATTCTAGTAGCCACCCTTTATTGCATTAAACAAAGAAGGATGGGGTACAAAATGTCCTTTGGGAAGGAGCAACTTATCTTGGGATGTCATTTAATAGACTTCAAAATCACGGGGATTTTGATTCAAGTTAAATGGTTGGCCTACTCTGATACCAATTCTTGGCTCAAATAGATTCTCAAAAGAGGGTGAATTGAGATTTTTAAATTAAAAAGCTTAACTTAGGAATGTAAAGGAAAAAATGCAATATATCAAATTCAATGCAAATAAGCAATCACACAACATAGTAGACAATTTTATTTTTTTTATCAATATTCCCTTATTGGTATTCATAGCCAAGAACCCTTGCTTGGGAAATTTCATTATTCAAAGCTCTAGTAGCTAGAATTACATAAAGAGATTCTAGCTCTCTTTAAGCCACGTGCACCTCATGTACATGCTTTTTACAATTACAATCTCCCTAGGACCTTTTTGTCTAGATTAAATAGGTTCTAGATGAACGTTTAAAAAAATCAACAAAGAAAGGAAAAATCCACTTACACCCTTTCACTTGGAGAGTACATTCTCCTTGAGAATTCCAAACATCCACTTCTTTGCAACACAATGAGTATATGAGAGCTTCTCCATATGAAATGCAAGGAAGGGTAGAAGAATGAGTAGATGTTTTTTGCAAAGTGATGACTCTCTTTTACTTAAAAGTACTTTAGATAAGAATTGCAAGACTTTGGGACTAAAGGCCTATGGATTTGCCAATAAGTGCTCAATAACTTCTCTATGTGAGGTTTGGTGGGGTATTTATAAGTTCCCCAAGCCAAACTAGCCATTTTGCCCGTTTGCAAAAGTTAGTGTCTGGATTAGATTATTGTAAAGTGCTTGATCGATCAATCATGTATGACAACTGTTTTTTTATTAGGATGTGACTTATTGAGGGTGGACTGATCGATCAAAATATTTCTGCTAGGCCTGACACGTTAAGTTGATCTATCATTACCAGGGGATGATCAATCAATCAGAATTCCCCTTGGCTATGCAATACAAGAATGATCGATCAGTGAGTTTCCTATGATCGATCATGCTTTATGTCCTTGACTAGCAAGATTCTATCTGATCGATCAATCATGTCGAGTGATTGATTATTCCATGTAAATTTTACTTGCCTAGAAAATATTGATCGATCAATCCAAGTTGGATGTAGTATGATATGACCATGTTCGTGATGATCGATCAATCAATGTAGGTTGATCAATCATGCTTTATAAATTTGGCCTGTGCACTTCTGAATGATCGATCATTGGCATATGTTGATTGATAATTCCAGTGCCAGTTCAACTAAGTTGAACTTTAAAGCATGGGAATATTGTATCTAAGTTCTCAAACATGTTTTAAAAGATGTACATAAGGTTTTGAAACATCTTTGAATGCAATGAATATCCTAAAGCTCCATGTATAACATTGTACCTTAAGGAAGGAGTTTGGAAACTCTCTTACATAGTGACTGAGTTTTGATATATATCAATGACTCCTAAACTCTAGGCTTCATTCTTCATCAAGGATGCTTCTTCAAAATTTTATTTTCCATGATGATTGAGGTCTTGAGTAGGCTTGATCATTTTGAGGCATTAAACCTTGAGCTGCATGTCTCTAGAAGGTAAAGTATATGAAATACTAAGTTTTCAAGTTGTTAGCTCTATTAAGTTTTGTTATCATTAAAAGCAATATGGGAGTTAACCTATGGTCATCAATAATGTGCGCATTTTGTAGTAGTGGTGCATCTTCCAAAATATCATTTATCACTTGTTCCAAAAAGAGATCCAAGTCTCTAAGCTTTGGTGAAAGAAAGATGAAAATACAATTACTATTAAAACTAGTCATTCATAGATTCCTCCATCCTTCTAACAATGCAAACATTCTAGAAGATTCTTTCATTGAAAGATGAGACAAAATGTTCAAGAGGATATCATTGGGTAGATTTCATAAATAGTCCACATTTAGTTTCTCTTCAATCGTTAATTTTTGAAGAAGATGGTTTTATGAGGATTGACCTCCAAATACTACCAAAAAAAGGGTAATTGAGGAAGATTTTGAAAAGCTTTTTTTTAGTAAAATAAAACAAAATATGATGACTTCCTTCAAGATTAAAAATTTGACTCTATCAACTAGAGGTTATTTCAAAGATTAATTTTGGCATCAATGGATCTCGTGAGTAGGGGGTTTTGTCCTTACAAAAGGCCTCTTCGTAGACCTAATTGGTTGTTAAACCAACTAGAGGATTTCTTAGAGACTAAATTTTATCCTCAATAGATCTTATGAGAAGGGGTTTTGTCTTTATGGACATCTCCTTGGAGAGGCAATTAGTTGTTAAATCAACAAGAGAATCTCTCAAAGATTAAACTTCGTCCTCAATGGATCATGTGATAAGGGGTCTTGTCCTTATGCACTTCTCCTCGAAGATTTAATTGGTGGTTAACCAACTAAAGGATCTCTTAGAGATTCAATTTTGTCCTCAACGACTCCCACAATGATTGTTCTTCTCGACTCTTAGCTAAGAGTCGAAGATAAAAAAATAATAGCAGTAAGAGAACAAAATCAAAATAGTGGCTCCCTCTAGCTTCAAGTTATTGAAAGTTCTAGGTATAGTCGAGAATAGAAAAGATTCCGTATGCTGACTACTTCAAGTTCAGATGGCTGAAATAGAAGAAAAGAATGACTTTTGAAAGGGGATCCATTTGCCATTTGGAAGAATAGGTCTTTGGTCTAGGGTCTTGGATATCAAAAACTAGAAATCATAAGGTAGAGAAGGATTGTTGTTCTTTTTACCTTACAAACACGACTTAAACTCCTACAAGGTTCCTAACTCTGAACCAACAACTTGAAGAGAAAAATTGGAGGCATCTTCCATTTGACCAAGAGGAGTAAGTTATAGGCTATTATAACAAGTCATTCCTTGGAGTAATCAAACGGTATATCTATAACTTATCAATTAAAATTGATCATTTTGTAATTCTTTCTTTTCAAACAAATTTTATTATAAGTTTGTTCTACAAGGATTTGAATCACATCACTGACCATAAATCAGCACAAACAGTTTGCTCAAGTATTGAAGTTGCATATTAGGCTATGGCTAGTAGGGATGCCAGCAGGTGTTTTTAAGGAACCCAACCCAACCCCATCACACTTCCCCATAACCCCATGACCAGGCTGATTTTTCAACTTCATCCCCATCTTGCAATGTCCATAATTATCCAGGTTTAGACTCCTAAAATGAAGTCAATCTCAATCTTGTCCATACCTTGTCACATGCAGTTGTTTTAAATGAAATCAAATAAAATCTAAAACTAAAAAACTTAAAATATTTAAGGGTATCTATGCCGAAACGCCGTTAAGGCAAAGAGGGAAAAACTTGTCCCCACCCCGAACCAGTGTGAGAGTTTGGACTTCACCCCATCCCAAACCGCGAAGTTCCCCCAAAAGCCGCTCCACTTCTATCCTTAATCACTGGTGCGGTAGTAGAGTTACATTGGATCTGCTTCACTTTATATTAGGTTTTACAGGTACTTCTACCTTGTGTTGTGCGAACAAAAGTACTATTGACAAGGCCGTCAAGTATATTCTTCATCACAGGTCCAAGTACATTAAGTAAGAATGTAATTTCAGTCAGGAATCAGTTGGTTTAGGTGTCATTCAGACAGTATATATTCGTGTTAATATCCATTTGGCTAATATTTGTCTATTGTTTAATTATCTTACTAAATTAATACGCCGTCGCAATCCAAATTATAACTCATGGAGTGAACACCCCTGCACCCTGAATCAAATACTGAACAATCTTATTTGGAGTTCGGACAAGGTTGTCCTGCCTGATTTAACTAGCTGAAAACCATAAATCAAAAAGAGGATAAGTAATACAATAAAGCCAAGAACATTTATTATTTCCTGCTAAAAGCACAAAACCCGGTCTCCCTTAGGAGCATTTTAGGAAGTAGTAGCATGCACAACGATAGGGCTTCTCACTTGATGAACTCCATCCCTCCACACCAGTGAAGCGGATAAGACGTACTGGAGTGTCTTTCCAGTAACCTTGAGGACAAAAGATTGCTTCTCCCCCAGTGATTGGAAGGAAAGAATATCGGGTTCAACAGTAACCACAATGCCCGAAGGCGCACTCACTGTGGCTTCATAAGTGGAGTTTGGTGATCCAACATTAGTCACTGTTCTTTTGAAGGTAGCGGAGAAAGGCTTGTCACCAGCGACACTAACAGCGAAAGAGGGGTAATTGAGATCCCAAACGGACCCATTACTGTTAGGACAGACACTTTTATCCCCTGTGATAAGTCTCAGTTTCTTCGTATCATAACCCTCACTACACAACATAGCAACGTAATCAAGTTCACCGGCATCATACACTAGACCAGGATTTACAGCTTGAACGGGGTTAATGTGACCGGCGCCATATGCAAATTCGTGATCGGTGTTGGTCGTTTGCTTCATGGGATAGGCTGCAAAGAAAATGGAGTGGAAGTAATTAGTAGTAGCAAATTCCATAATTTTATCTTCAACTTGTCATGTAGGTAAAAGAATATGAGTTTTTTTCCCTCAAATTCTAACTTATAACGAATACAAGTCAGTGAATCTCATCCTGTTTACCTGTAGTCATTAGAGCAGACTTGATAGCTGCAGGAGACCATTTTGGGTAAAAAGATTTAATATAGGCAGCTGCTCCAGTTGCATGGGGACAAGACATGGAAGTCCCAGAAATTATGTTGTACAATTCAGATCTGGTGTCACCTTCATATAGAGAGATTGAGGCCACAGGGGACCATGCTGCCAAGATGTTGACCCCAGGCGCACTTAGATCGGGCTGCGCAATTCTATGTTATTAGTACACAAGCCGAGAAGGCAAGCAGCTACATTAGGAAATTAAAGAGGGCATAAACCAACCTTTAGAATGTCCCTTGTAATGGGATTTGGGCCTCTAGATGAGAAGGAAACTACAACGGGAGCCGTGGAGTCTATCACTTGACTTGTTTTTGGTATATAAGCTGTTGGATATCTGGTTGAATATGAATAGAAATGTTCCCTTAGGAGGTCCGTGTTCAAGCTGATGTACAGGAGGAGCAAGCAGGAAAGAAGTCGTAAAATCTACCTTGTGGAGTTCAAGTATTCATAGATTTTAATACCAACATCTTCGCTGAAGAAAGCGGCAGGCAATGGGTAAGAGAAGGCGTAGTCTGTGTCGAGGGACTCTTGCATTATTGTGCCGAGTGCATCGGCAGCAAGCTGGCCTTCTCCTGTAGTCAGCTGATCACAGAATACTATCTTCCCCTTCACCCGCCTCTCGTCCAGCGTCCCAAGGTCGCAGTACCTAATTTAGACATTAAGAGAAGCTTCGGAACCATCATTTACTGGGCTTATAAAATGCACTCTTGTGACTCTTATTTAACTCAGTTTACATGTTCAAATTTACCGAGATTCGGAGCCATCGTAGCCTGCTGATTTGTTAGGGGCGCTTCCTCCATATATCAACGAGTATTGGGAAGTTTTAAGGCTAAAAGTGTTGATTGAAACTCCCTGAAGAAGAAGAAGAAGAACGCAAAATTTATGAGAGCGAGGGTGAAGTGAGCAGTGATTAGAGAATTTTCCACACGAGGAACTTCTGCTCACCTGGTAAGTCTGGCCATTACCCAGAACGACATTGGTCACGAAGTGCCTGTCTATGGTGCTAGCAGCGACAGTTAGAGCCCATGGTGCAGCATTTGAGACCGACTCAGGGTCAGGGCCAGAGTTACCAGCAGACATGGAAGTGAGGATCCCGTTTTTCATCGCATGGAAGGCTCCAATGGCAATAATATCTTCAAAATATTCAGTAGGACCACCCCCTAAAGAAATCGATATGATGTCTACACCATCAGCAATCGCATCGTCAAATGCAGCAAGGATGTCCTCACTGGTGCATCCGAAGGACCAGCAAACCTTATACACAGCAATTCGAGCAGAGGGCACACCCCCCCTGGCAGTCCCTGCACCCAAACCTTCTAAACTTACTGAGTCACTTTGGATCCCTGCAACGGTTGAAGAGGTGTGACTCCCATGTCCCTCCGAATCACGAGGAGAGTTGAACTCTCCTGGTTCAAACTCTCCACTGTGATAGTATCTAGCTCCAACGATTTTACTGCATTGTTAGCCGAAAGAACCCATCAACCATAATACCAATATAGTCTTGTCTATCCAAATATACTGTTCGAGAAGGTCTGGATTCATATTTACTTGTTGCAGGTCAAATTTGCAGGAGATTGACAAATGCCCTTCCATTTGCTTGGAGGTGAACCGTATCGTTTATCGGAGAAGCTCTTGGATTCCGGCCAGATTCCAGTGTCCAACATACCAACAATTAGATCGCTTTCCGTCACGCTCCTTTTCACTGTTTTAGTAAAACCCATGAAGTCCCAAGACCTTGTTGTGTGGAGCTGGTGCATTTTACTAGGAATGACTGATACTACCCCCTCCATTTCTGAATATGCAATCTCTTTGAGTTAGAACAACTGGTAAATTAATTAACAGCAAAAAATGATCTTATAAACACTATCTGTAAGAGCATGGGAATTTTTACCAGATATTTTCTTAGCTTCTTCTTCAGAGAGCTTCGCAGCAAAACCATTTAAGCTTCGCTTGTAGCTATAAACCAAAGAATCTGATGCACGACTAGTACATTTATCAAACAAGTAATCGTTAATTTTGCACAGAAATCTGTCAGCTCTTACAACTTGACTAAGTAGATAACATCCAAAAAACACAGAATATTTATGGATTAAGAAAGTCCAACCTGCCGAGAACTTGCTCAAGGATGACATTGTGGAGGGATTCTGCAGAGAGATCGCCCTTTGGAAGCTCACCCATGTATACCACATAGACCTGAAGTATGTTATATCAGTAGTCTTTCTAACGTAATAAGTAAACTTACATATTCTTTTCTCTTTAAAACAAACACATAATTATATAAATATTATAAATTTTAAATCCTAAAGATTCCAATGGATGTCCCCTGGTAGGGAACATCCAGACCCCTTTCTTACAGACGGGTGGTGGACGTTAGAATGTTAGTTTAACAAGCGACGGTCACAAAATAGGACCCACTACTAAAATTTTTTTGGAGAAACAAAAAATTTTGAAAGGGCCATGGCCATTGGAAGACCGATTGGCTCTGTCCCTGCATTCATAATTTAACCTGCACAATCACTAGAACCTTAAAGACAACCTATTCACAGGGAGAGCCAGCTCAAAAGTCTACACGGATTAATCTAACAGGACAATAACCACACCAAAACTCAAGATAGTGAGAAGGTTTGCCTTTTTATCCGAAGCTGATGACAAGTCACAAGAAACGCTTAAAAGAGCCATAAAGAGAGCAAGGAGTCGCAGAACCCATAGCGAAGGAGATGTCTGTGTAGCCATGGGAGGAAGAGAAGAGGATTTTACCAGGGCTTGTCACCTTTGCCTCTCACAGACCTGACCTTTTTATAGAGTTTGAACCATTCATTGGTCTTTCAGATCTGATTGTCTTTGTATCCTTGTCTCATTCACGAGAAGAAACTAAAAGAATTCTTCCTCAGAAACGACCGAGTAATGTTGGAAGGACCGATTTAAGCAGCTGTATTTTCCCTCGGAAACAACACTCAGACGTAACAGACAAGCTGATAACATTTTGATGCAAACAAGATTGACATTATTACAAACGACCATTTCATAGCCTGCTTAATGATTCAGTTTACGAGCTAATGACATTCAGGGGACTCACGGGGGGTGGGAGGGGGGGAGAACGGCGGAGGAACGAAATTGTCCATTATCTTGCATTGATTAAAACGCTCTACTAAGACAAGTATTTGTCTCATCTCTTATATAATTCTTATTATTACAGTAATTTTCGAATACAGTCTCCTCCAATTTCACAATTTCAAAGTTATCAATCTAGATTCCATATTTTCAAATATGTCCAAACATTGACCAATACTACAAATGGAATCCATTAAATATTAGAATAAATTGGATTTCTCAAAATTGACTATGACGAACTTATAATGGATAAGAAGCCATCCATTATGAGAAAGCTAAGACTCAGTGGAATATCACATCCTCCAGGACAAAGGAATCAAACATTGATTTTCATGCAAGAGGCATTTAGAGGCACTTGGATTCAATGACAATGTCCTCTTTGTTAGCTTGTTGCTATTTTGACTCACTTCATAACTCCTGTTATATTGATATATTATAATTTATAATAGCAACAAACATCTCTTCAATTCTATAGAATACACCCATTTATTGTGATTGAGGTATTATAACAACACCTTAGCTTGGGTCTTTAAAATTTAATCAAAATCAAGGATAGTAATAGGTGGGAAAATTCACTTCAAAATGTATAGGTTAGTTGACCGCATATCGGGTGGTTAGGATTTGGACTGTGTATTGTCGTAGTGTTGACTCCCATCTTGATTTTAGAGATAACAAAACTTAGTTGATCTAACATTGGCAATTCTAGCGTTTTAGATGTAAAATCCTTCAAGAGAGACAAAAGTCAAGGTCTACGCAAAGAACCATCAAAAGTTTTTCAAAGACCTCGAGTTACACAACCGTATCAAAGTGATTTTGAAGAATCACATTCAAAAAGAAAAAAACAATGAATTGAAGACAAGAGTTTAGGAATTCTTAGAAAATCAATAAAATTCAGACTATGTAAGAGAGTAACCTAAACCTTCTTACTTGAGATACAACCAAAATTTTGGAGCCTTAGGACAAAATTACATTTCTACATACTTATTGATGCATAAACATATTTTAAACATGTTTGAATCACTTGGGTGAGAAATTTCTATGCGGAAATGAAATTGAAAATGAAAGGAACAAAAAGCACAAGCTAATTTTACGTGGTTCAACCTTATGAGCCTAATCCAAGAACAAAATGAAACAAGAAGAAACTATATTGAATTAGAATGAACTTTCACAATCAATACAAGCCTATTTATAGGCTAAAGAAGGATTATTTAATTCCTTAATGAAGGATTCAAATTTATTTAATTTAAGAAATTGAAATCAATCAAGAGTTTCTCTTGATTTTATGAAATCATGACAAATCAATATCTTGATTGATTTTTCATTAATTTCATAAATTATTACATAATTTATTTCCAAAATTTTAATTTCAAAATTAATTTAATTTCTCTCTTAACACTCACACTCGAGTTGTATTGGGGGTGTTAGAAGATGGAGTCAAGCCCACACGTCCAAGGAAGAAAGCCTACAAGTCCAAGAGGTGGCATCTTTGTAAATATGACGAGTTCTCATAAAGATGACATGAAGATGTAATGACATGTCTATTTATGTCTCTTCTCTTGTAAAGATTGTAGCCCTAAGAGTATTGTAGTCATTGTAACATACTCTCTAAAACTATAAATAGATACCCTTGGCTACGAGGTGGAGAATTAAATCATCTCCACTCTTCTCAAATTTGTCCAAGCTCTCCTCTCCTTTCTCTTGGTAGCCGAGCTCTCAACCCTCTCTCATTTCTCTCTTATTTCCTTCTTCTTCCTCTTCTTCTTTTCTCCCTCCTTTGTTCGAGATCAATGTGATGGAGTCCTAAATTCTACATGGTATCAATGCATAGGATTTAGGATTCCCATGTTGAAGTGATGCTTAAGTGCTTTTGAAGTTCTCATGCAAGTTTCTCTTGAAGGAAGAGATTCAACCATAAAAGATAAGTGGTTTTTGGTTATTTTTTGCATGCAATGTACCGAGCCTTTAATCTCTATATTACATCAAGAAAAAAATGGCTTTCATTTGAGAAGTTTTGAAAGCTAATCCTTGGTTTTCAGAGGACATATATAACCTTGATCTTCTTATACTCAAATATTACAAGTTTGATCAAGATCGGTTGCCAACATGTTCTATGAAGATCTATTGATTGTAAAGTTGGTGTTTATATGATGGATGAATGATATGAGACATGCATGAGACTTAACTTGATCTCTTATTATTCAAGACCATTATTTTACTTGATATTTGGGATTAAATGAAGTTCCTTTACATTTTATAGTACTTGGATTCTCCAAACATGAAGAAATAGTTTGTGGGATTTTGCCATTCAAATTGCAATTTGTTTTAGTGATTTATGAGTACTTGGAAGTTGCTATTTCTTTCTCCAATCCTTTAAGACTAATGAGCAATTCCATTCCGAAATAATTTCTGGAAATGAGTAAGGAAAATGTTTATTTTTAAGTGACAAGATTACACCTATTGTAAAGGATAATTAAGCCACGGTTTTGGTTAAGATTCAGCCACGATTTTTTGAGGTTTTTGAGAAGTTTATAAAAGGTTTTGAATTGGACTTGAGTGAGTGGATAATTGATTCACTTAAGGCATGCTTTTTTGCTTCTTTGAAGCTGATTTAGTGGTTGATTTGGTGGATAAGGATTTACCTTTATTTAAAAGTGGTTAGTTGGATAAGAAAGTTGTTCAAATTTGATTAAGTGGGTTATTTTCTTTCAAATTTGAATTATGGCTGTTTTTGGCAAGCACGAGCCTTCCAAGATTCAGATTTTCAGTTTGAATTCAAGTTTGGATTGTTTTTTAATTCAAAAAAAAATTCCTTCTTGAGTTAAACCTTGGATTGTGAGGAAAGTTACCTCACTCAAGTTACCATTTTTTTTGGATAACATATAATTAATTTAATTTTTTCTCAAGTTTAACAAAGTGACCTTCCTTCAGTCGAAATAAGTTATTCAATCTTGGACTAAATCAATTGCGCCAAGTTTTAATTGGATTTTCAGTTTGATTCCTCATCATATCCTCTCCTTGTTTGTGCTTTGCTAAGCATTTGTTTGATTTAAGATGGCTGAAGGAAATACAAGTAGTAAGATTGACATAATCAAAATTACTAATATTTCCTTAAGAGGATTGTCCAATGATCTTAGTTTATCTCAATTGGTTAAAAAATTTCATATTACTCGAGACCTTATCGGTCACTTAACCAAGCCTTCTCCACCGATTGATGAAGAAAGTCAATCCTATTTAAATTATGTTAAGGACGATAATTCAATAATTAGTTGGCTTATAAATAGTATGGAAAAATATGTAGCCAATAATACCCTTAGAAACAACCAAACATATTTGGGACACTTGTACTAAGTTATATTCTAGTGCGGAGACATTACGAAAGTTATTTGATGTATTGAAAAACATGTTCAATACTAAGCAAGGAGACAACCTTCATGAATTTTTGGTTCGGTTTCGAGGTTTAATTCAAGAGTGGAAGATCGCTTAACCATACTCCACCAATATTTTGATTCAAGAAAAGCAAAGGGAAACTTTAGTGGCAGCTATTTGTTTGAAAAATATAAAACCATACCTTGAACTTTGATGACTCAACTTCTTAGCTCCTCCGCACTTCCATCATTTGATGATATAAGTGCCAAATTGCTGCAAGTTCCCAATACTTCTTCTACCTCAAACAATGATGGTTCATCTGCTATGTATTCAGGTAATAGAGTTAAATCAACCTCCAACCGAGGCCACAACAGAAATTATAGAGGAGGCTGAACAAGAGATGGTAGAACCAATTCTAGTTCCTCTCGCACAGAGCCTTGAGTATGCAATTATTTTGGTGATCAAAACCACCTTGTGGAAACTTGTTGGAAACACCTTGGCAAACCAAAATGGGCCACAACTATTCCAACCACCACTACTAATGATAAACGGGAAGAAAATGTTGACCCACAAACCAGGAAGATGACTCTCACTCATTAAGAATATGAAATGTTTCAGAAAATGAAGTCATTTATGGTGTCGTCCCTTACATCTTCTCCTATGGCTGCTGCCATTATTGCTTCGAGTATGCTTTCTTCCGCTTCCTCCTCTTCATCTTGGATAATAGACTTTGGGGCCTCTAAACACCTCTCAGGTAACAAACATGTGTTACATTCTTTATCTTCATGTGTTCCCAATAAGTTTGTACCAATAGCTAATGGTTCCCAAACCAAAGTACTTGGCAAATGATCATCTTCTTCTATACCTTCTATCCCACTTCAAGATGTCCTATTTGTTCCTCAATTCCCTTTAAACTTACTCTCAGTAAGTCGGCTCACAAAACATCTTAATTTCTTTGTCTCCTTGTCACCCTTTTCTTATGTAGTTTATGATCTAACAACAAAGTGGGTGATTGGTGGAGGCCATGAACAAGAGGATTTGTATTACTTGGAACTACCTCCTTTAGTTGCAATTTCATCCTCTGCATCTGAGGCACAATTATGGCACAACCAACTTGGTCATCCTTCTACATCTTCTTTTTGGCATTTATTTCCTTCTTTGAAGTCATTTTCTACTTTAAATTGTGAAGTTTACCAATAAGACAAACAACAGAGGAGTACATATTCTCCTCACACTACCATTAAAAGTGTTGCTCCCTTTTCTTCGGTATACTCTGATGTACGGGGACCTTTGTGTGTCTTAAACATTTCTCAAGTTAAATATTTTGTTACCTTTGTTGATGATTTTATAGGGGTTACTTGGCTATATTTGTTTAAAGAACGATGTGAATTTTTTCTATGTTTAAGGCTTTTTATACTATGGTGTTAACCTAGTTTGGCAAGAAAATTCAAGTACTCAGGTCTAATAATGCTAAGGAGTACTTGTCTAGTGAATTTCAGTCATTTTGTCAAGATAATGGCATTATCCATCAAATATCTTATGCTTACACACCTGAACAGAATGGTGTAGGTGAAATAAAGAACATCCATCTTCTTGAGGTTGCCTGGGCCTCCTCGACTCCGTGAAGGTACCCTACTTTTATTGGCCTCATGCCATATTTATAACCTACTTTCTTATTAATAGGCTACCTTCATCCGTACTTGGTCATAAGACTCCATATTTCGCACTATGTCCCAATGGAATCATCTATTCCCTCATCATCTATTACTGCCACTACTATTGCCTCAGGTATGCTTTCTTCCTCTTCTTCCTCTTCTTCCTCTTCCTCTTGGATCATCGACTCTAGGGCCTCCGAATATCTATTAGGTAACAAACACTTGTTGCAGTCTTTATCTCCTTGTTATCCTCATAAATTCGTTACTATTGCTGATGGTACCCAAACCAAGGTCCTTGGCAAAGGTTCCTCCTCTCTTACTTCATCTATTCCCCTTCAAGATGTTTTATTTGTTCCTCAATTTCCTTTAAATTTGCTCCCGGTTAGTCAATTGACCAAACAATTAAATTGCTCTATCACCTTCTCACCATCTTCTTGTGTCTTTCAGGATCTCACTACGAAGCAAGTGATTGGTGGCGGCCATGAACTGCATTATCGTCCACCACATCTGAGGCCCAAATTTGGCACAACCGACTTAGTCATCCGTCTACCCCTTCACTTCGTTCTTTGGTTCCATCTTTAAAAAGACTTTCTAATTTCAGTTGTGAGGTTTGTCAATTAAGTAAACATGTTAGGAGTACATATTCTCCTCGTCTTACAACTACAAGTACTACTCCGTTTGAGCTAATACATTCTGATGTATGGGGCCCTTTATGTGTCTCAAATATTTCCCAAGTTAAATATTTTGTCATTTTTGTTGATGATTTTACTCGAGTGACTTGGTTATATCTATTTAAAGAGCGTTTTGAAATTCTTCCCTTGTTTAAAAAATTTCATGCTATGGTCTTGACACAATTTGGGAAGAAAATTCAAACCTTTAGATCTGATAATGCTAAGGAATACATATCTCATGACTTCAAATCATTTTGTGAGAGTAATGGGCTTCTTCATCAAACATCATGTGCATATACTCCTCAACAAAATGGTGTTGCTGAAAGAAAGAATAGTCATCTTCTTGAAGTTGCTCGGGGCCTTCTCTACACCATGAAGGTACCCTATTTCTATTGGCCTCATGCTATACTTACAACATGCTTTCTAATTAATAGGTTACCTTCATCAGTCCTTCATCATAAAACTCCTTACTCTGTGTTATTTAATGGTGAAGATCCTTTTTCTCTTTCTTTGAAAGTGTTTGGATGCACGTGTTTTATTCATGTTACATTCCCACATAAAAATAAACTTGATCCTCGGTCTATGAAGTGCATTTTTTTGGGGTACTCTCGCACCCAGAAAGGTTATGTCTGTTACAATCCTACCCTTCGGAGGATGTTTATCTCTAGGGATTAACTTTCTTTGAGGACACCCCCTTCTACTCCTCCCATGATGCTCCTCCAGGATGGACTTGTCCTTCTACTACTCCTTGTCCACTTGTGCCATTCAATCTTGAAGTGGAACCATCCCCTGATGCACCGGCCGTACCTTCACCTGTGGAGTTGTCGGATCCACCCGAGGTAAGTCCTTCTCCTCCTATGTATGGACCTGAATTTGATACTCGGCCTATTGCTTTAAGAAAAGAACGTCTCTCATGAACTACTTCACATCCTATTTCAAATTTTATGTCTCGCCATCGCTTGTCTTCCGAGTGTTTTTTAGTTTCTTGCGTCCCTTTCTTCTACTTCCGTTCCACAGTCATATCAGGAGGCCCTGAGACATCCAGGATGGAAGGGGGCTATGGATGAAGAAATGCACGCCTTATACGAAAACCAAACCTGATACTTAACATCACTCCCAAAAGGTAAAAGACCGATTGGTTGTCGATGGGTTTTTTCAGTGAAACATAATCCGGATGGATCGGTTGTTCATCTTAAAGCTCGGCTAGTTGCTAAGGGCTATACGCAGTGCTATGGGATAGATTATGAGGAGACCTTCTCTCCTGTTGCAAAATTGAATTCGGTACGCATCATCTTATCTATTGCTGCTAACTCCTCATGGCCCGTCTATCAGTTGGATGTTAAAAATGCTTTTTTAAATGGTGATATCAGCGAGGAAATTTATATGGTTCAACCACCAGGTTATGTGGTTGAGGAGGAGTCAGTATGCCGGTTAAAAAAGTCTTTATATGGGCTTAAGCAGTCCCCTCGGGCTTGGTTTGATAAATTTAGTCAAACACTCCTATGGTTTGGTTTTCATCGGTGCTCAGTTGATTATTTCGTATATTATAAAGATACGGTCAAAGGGAAAATATTATTGGCCATATACGTGGATGATATTATCTTAACCGGTGATGATGCTTTGAGCATACAAGAGGTGAAGCAGATGATATGTCAGGAATTCAAGACTAAAGACCTTGGCATGCTTAAATATTTTTTGGGTATAGAAGTTCTTCAATCCAAACATGGGATAATATTATCTCAAAAGAAATATGTCTTGGATCTCCTTGAAGAAACAAGAATGAAGGGTTGTAGACCAGTTGACACACCTATGAATACAAATGTAAAATTATGTGCCACAAATGAAGAAGATATTGATATTGGCAAATATCAAAGACTCCTAAGAAAACTTATTTATCTCACGGTAACTAGGCCAAACATATCATATGCTATAAGTGTGGTGAGTCAATTCATTCACAAACCACAAATTACCCACTGGCAGGCTTTAGAGAGAATATTACGTTATCTAAAAGGAGTTCCAGGAAGAGGATTGATGTATAAAAAACATGGGCACTTCAACATAGAAGGCTTCTCAGATGGAGATTGGGCTGGATCTCCTGATGATAGAAAATCTACATCAGGATATTGTACTCTGGTTGGGGGAAACTTCGTTACATGGAAAAGTAAGAAGCAAAATGTGGTTGCAAGATCTAGCGCCGAAGCAGAATACAGAGTTATGGCCCATACCGTTAGTGAACTTTTATGGGTCAGGACCCTTCTTACCGAACTAGGTTTTTATAAAAAGGGGTCCATGAATCTGCATTGTGATAATCAAGCAGCCATTCATATCACTTCAAATCCAGTTTTTCATAAAAGAACTAAACATATTGAGGTGGATTGTCATTTTATACGGGAGAAGTTTCAAGCAGGAATAATCTCTCTCAAACATGTGTCATCTCAAGAGCAAGTAGCTGATATTCTCACTAAACTCGTTACATCTAAAATCCTATCGTTTATATGTGGCAAGCTGGGTATTTATGATGTCTTTTCTCCTTCAGCTTGAGGGGGAGTGTTGGAAGATGGGCTCAAGCCCACGAGCTCAAGACAAGAAGCCCACATGTCAAAGAAGTGACATATGTGTAAAATATGGTACTTTCCATAAAGATGGCATAGAAGTGTAAATATGTGTTTCTTTTATGTCTTTTGTTTTATCAAGTTGTAGCCCTAAGGGCATTGTAAAACTATAAATAAAGGCATTGGCTAAGAGGTAGGGCATTGAAGCACTCTCCTCTCTTTCCACAAATTCGTCCAGCCCTCATTTTTCTTTTTGACGCAACCCTCTTCTCCCTTAATCCAAACTCTCTCCTTCCACGTTCTTCTTCTTCTCTTGTCCTTCTCTCTTCTTCTTCTTCTTCTTTCTTGTTGATCAAAAGTTTCTTTCATGAGATCCTAAATTCTATAGAAGCCTTGGTCAAAAGAGTCCAAGGCCAAGCCGGAAGAGAAGAAAAAGACGGACAAAGCAAAGAAGAAGGTTTGGTGCTTCATTTGTGATGGAGAACACTTCGCAAGGGATTGGCCAAAGAAGTGTCTCCTTAATTTTTTCCAAATCGAACTTGCAAATGGTGGAACCGAGCCTAGAATGGGCTCTTTAACATTGTTGACTGTTGTTTGTTCAAGGGGAGAACGAGACCCTCCACTTCCGGTAAGACCTCTTAGAGAACCTCTCTTTATTAGCTTAACACTTGTTGGACGCCTAGTGAAGGCAATGGTGGATACCGGCACCACACACAACTTTCTATCTGAAGAGGAAGCTAGGCGCCTAAGGCTTCGAGGGGAGAAGGATGGCAGCAAGATGCAAGCTGTTAATTCTGCAGCTTGTGAGGTCCAAGGAGTTGCCAAGGACGTCCCTGTTGTGATAGGCAAGTGGGTTGGCTCTCTAAACTTCACTATTGTCCCCATGGACACTTTTAATGTGATATTGGGCATGGAATTCTTTTCAGTTTGTAAGACTTTTATTATGCCGTATTTGGGTTTGGTGGGGATTATGGACGAAAGGGGTCCTAGTACCATTTCTGAAATTGATGCCAAAGATGTAAACAACAAGGACTTAATGATTTCGGCCCTCCAGCTTAAGAAAGGACTTAAGCAGGGTCACTCTACCTACATAGCATCTCTTTGTGTTGTTGAACAGGTGGAATCCATGCCCACCCCCAAGAAGATTCAAACTATTTTGTTTGTGTCCTGCCCGATTACCACCTAGGAGAGGGGTGGACCATTGTATTGAATTAGAATCGGGACCAAAGATGCCAGTCAAAGCACCATATAGAATGGTGTCCAAGGAGTTGGACGAATTGCGCAAGCAACTCAGTGACTTGCTGGACGCTGGGTTCATCAAACCAAGTAAGGCACCCTATGGAGGTCCTGTTTTGTTTCAAACAAAGAAGGATGGAAGATTGAAGCTATGCATCGATTATAAGGCGCTCAACAAGGTAACTGTTAAAAACAAGTATCAATTCCACATATTGTTGACCTATTTGATCAATTAAGGGAGGCAAGGGTTTTCTCTATGCTAGACTTGCGTAGTGGATACTATCAAGTCCGGATAGCCGAAGGAGATGAAGGAAGATGACCTTTGTGACCAGGTATGGGGCCTATGAGTTCATGGTTATGCCTTTCAACTTGACCAATGCACCTGCAACTTTTTGCACTCTTATGAATGAGGTATTTTCCAAGTACTTGGACCATTTTGTTGTTATATACTTGGATGATATAGTGGTGTACATCAAGGACTTGGAGGAGTACAAAGAGCACCTTCGCAAGGTGTTTCATACTTTAAGAAAGAACCAGTTGTATGTAAAGAAAGAAAAGTGTTCATTTGGGCAGCAAGAAGTGTCCTTTCTTGAACATTGGATAGGGGGAGGATGGATTTGGATGGACAACAAAAAGGTCGAGGCCATAAGGGATTGGCCAACTCCCACTAAGGTGCGTGAACTAAGAAGTTTCCTTGGTCTTGCTAACTATTACAGGAGATTCATCAAGGGGTTTTTAGCACTTGCCGCCCCCTTAACTGACCTTCTCAAGAAGGACCATTCTTGGCATTGGACAGAAGCATGCCAACAGTCCTTTCATCGACTCAAAGACTCCCTGATGGCTGAACCAGTGCTGCAACTTGCTGAATTTAGCAAGCCATTTGAGGTGCACACAGATGCCTCAAATTTTGCCATTGGAGGAGTATTGGAGCAAGTAGGACACCCTGTCGCCTATGAGAGTAGGAAACTCAACGAAACTGAGCAAAGATATACTATTCAAGAAAGGGAAATGACTACTGTAATACATTGTTTACGTACTTGGAGGCACTATCTATTAGGCTCCAAGTTTATTGTAAAAACTGATAATGTTGCTTCTAGCTATTTCTTGACATAGAAAAAGCTCAGCTAGAAGCATGCTCGGTGGCAAGACTTCTTGGCTGAGTTTGACTTTGAGATGAATACAAAACGGGGAAAGCCAATGTTGCTATAGATGCCTTAAGCAGAAAGACGGATTCTGCAACGTCTTTTGATGGAGAGAAGGGCAAAAGGATATTGGCCCACATACAACGTGTGGTAGAGGCAGAGGCGTGCATGGCGCTATGCGAATAGCGCTCGACAACCTCGACTTATGATGCGGCAGGCGGCAGACCCTTCATGCACATCACACGCGATGCGGTAGTGGCTGCATGAGACAAATACGTGCAAGGCGCGAGCGCGGGCATATGCGCACACACGGACTCAGGCACTCACAATGCGCAGGAGGCGAGCACGCGTAGGGAAAACACTTACAGTGGGGTTTTTGAGACCGAAACGGATGATGTCTTTCGTTCACAGGCTCTTTTGGCCATAACCCAAGTTAGTGTCACCATTCTTGATAGAATTCGTACTGGACTTCGCCAAGACGCCCAGGCTTACAACATTGTTCAAGTTGTAGCCTTGGGTGAGACGAGAAGATTCTAGCTTGACGACGGATTGCTCAAGACCAAAGGTAATCGACTTTATGTGCTTAAGTAAGATAACCTATGGCGTGACTTCTTGAGGGAATACCATGATTCTTTATGGGCAGGACATCCAGGTCAAAGAAGGACGTTGGCCTTGCTCTCTGGCCAGTATTATTAGCCAAACTTGGAGAGCGATGTGGAGGAATTTGTGCGCACATGTCTTATCTGTCAATAGGATAAGATCGAACAAAGAAAGCCCAGAGGCTTGTTACAACCTTTGCCAATTCCAAAAAGGCCGTGGGAGTTTATTTCAATGGACTTCATTTCTGGTTTGCGCAAGAAAGATGGATTAGGTCTATCATGGTAGTGGTGGACCTATTTACGAAGTACAGAACATTCGTAGCAGTGCCTTGTGACTGTACAGCAGAGGAGGCTGCTCGAGCATTCATGGCACAAGTGGTGAAGCATTGGAGCGTGCCCACAATGATCATAAGTGAACGAGACCCTAGGTTCACAGGAAAATTTTGGACCTAGTTATTCAAACTATTGGGAACTACTCTAAATTTTTCTACTAGTTTTTATCCTCAGACTAACAGCCAAACTGAGCTCATAAACTCTTTGTTGGAGCAATATTTGCACCACTATGTTGCAGCTAATCAAAAGAATTGGCCAGACTTGTTGGACATGGCCCAGTTCTCATACAACTTGCAGAAATCCGAATCCACAGGGCATAGACCTTTTGAGTTGGCAATAGGACAACAGCCCTTAGCGCCTATGGGACTCATTTCAAATACCTCACGGAAGAGTCCAACAGCCCATTAGTTGGCGAAGAGATGGAAGGATAACATAGAATTGGCACGGGTCTTACTACATAAGGCAGATAAAAAATGAAGAGGTATGCTGATTTAAAGAGGAGGGCATCTTCTTTTAAGGTATGTGACCAGGTCCTTCTGAAAATAAGACCTAAACAATTTCGTCACCTAAGAAGCAAGAACAAAGGTCTTTTGAAGAAATATGAAGGCCCCTTTCCTATCATTGAATGTGTGGGCAACCTAGCCTACAAATTGTAGTTGCAAAAAAGGTTTAAGTTCCAAAATGTTTTGCACGTATCAAACCTTAAACCTTATTTTGAAGACCCAGACCCGGATAGAATAGTTGACCCAAGGGCTCCAATGGATGTATCAACTACTTTTTTAAACAAAGTAGAGTATATTATTGTAGACCGAGAAGAGTGCCAAAGGGGCAAGCCTCAAAGGACGCAATACTTAGTCAAGTGGAATGGTCAACCAGAAAGAGAGACAACATGGCAAGACGCTGCGGAGTTGAGGCAGTTCGAGAAGGAGGTGGCCGACTATCGCCAGGGACGCAAATGAGGGTGTCTGCCTTATGGCGGCGGGAGTATGAGATGGAGGACGAAGTCATGGAGTGGCCAGACACCAAGGCAGAAGAATGTGCAAGTCTAGTGCACATCAATAGCAGCGAAGGCCAAGGCCAAGTGCAATGGCACGGCCCAGAGGAGTGCATGCATATGGCCGACCTGGCATCAACTGTAGAGGAAGAAGACATACTTGAGCTTGCCAGACGGATGGCCAAGCAGCAAGTCATGCAACGACCCCAGCAGCAGGATGAGATAGAAACTAACGCGCGTGCGGGGCACAACAAGCAGAACGTGCGCGTGTGCACGGCCTCGGCAAAGGGCGCATTGGTGGTCAAGGTTGCCAAAGGTGAAATGCGCCTGTGGCGCGGAAGTTGTGGGCACACAAGCACATGAATCAACAGTGCGGGTGCCCAACGCATTTGGGTTGGCCATGCACACGCATGCGTGCGCATGCAAAGTGGCAAAATCTGGGAGGTTGCCATTTTGGTTTTGGCCACTCCCAGATGTTCCTTATGATAACTAGGACTCCTTTGAATGCTGACTAGGTGGCCGAAACGAATGGAGACACCTAAGACGTCCACATACAAGATTGAATTCAAAAAGGAGCAAATCAAGGGATTTGAATGGAGGATCAAATAAAGGAGATTTGATAAGGGAGGATCTCTGCTCTCATTGGACGGAAGCATGAGAGAATGGAGGGGTTTTAGCCTATAAATACCAAGGCATTCGACCCTTGTATATTCATTCACCATCTTGTAGAGAAAGCTTGTATAGCTCGTGAGGGAGAGAATTGTAGAGAGACTCTGGTCCTCCTATTTGGACGACCAACATTATATTTTCAATCATCAATACAAGGTATTCTCCCCCTCTAATCCTCTTGGTTTCCTTTGTTTTTATACTACTGTTCTACTTGGTGGGGAAGGAGCATTGTTACGACCATTTAGGGAAGGAGGCTGTACTATTTTCGAAGGACTGAAAGCAGGCCACACAAGGCTTAGAATTTCTGCCAGCCTAAAGGAGTTTAGGCTTGTCTAACCCCGTGACACTCCGGCTCAAAACAATCCCCTGGGGGACTTGGTGTTGCTACGTCAAACTGGCACGGTCGAATAGTACCAAAAGGCTTTCTAAGAGAAGTTAGCCAGGGCCAGCAAGGTAGTCAGAGTGGATCAGCAAGTTAGCTTGTTTACAACAGGCTTGACAGCGGCCCTCCTCCTGGAAGTGAAGCTCCTTGCTCCGATTGATTTGGCTAGAGCAATGAATTTGGCTAGAGCACTAGAAGCCAAGCAAAAATTCCAGGCACACAGACCTCCATGGCAGGGAGGTAGACAACCTGCAGGAACCCCCCACACAGTACCCCCATAGCGCAACGCAATCACTTCAAATTCTCCTCAAGCTCCCAATACAAGTTCATCTCAACCGACATTCATCAAAAATTTGAACAGGGTAGAGATGGAAGACAGAAGGTCTCGAGGAATATGTTATAGTTGTGATGAAAAATATGCCTTTGGACATCAATGCCAAAAGTTTTTTTGGTTAGAAGTGGATAATGAGGAGGAGGAAGCACCTGACAGCACAGAGCAAGTGGAAGAGGAAAACGAACTTGAAATTTCTCTCCACACTATTACCGGTCTCCAATCCACCAAAATAATGCAACTGTGTGCCCTCGTCAATAATCAACCACTCCTAAGTCTGGTTGACTCTGGGAGTACCCATAATTTCATAAACTTCAATGTGGCCAAGCCGTTACAACTTCCAGTTCAGACATGTCCAGTAGCTTCAGTGTCAGTGGCTTATGGGGAAAAACTTCCCAGTTATGGGATTAGCAAGGCAGTGTTGTTTTCCATTAAAGGACATCCGTTTGAGGCAGAATTTCTTATCATTCCCCTAGCAAGATTCAACATGGTTCTAGGCATTCAATGGCTACAAGCTTTGGGCCCCATTTTGTGGGATTTCACAGCCTTGACCATGAGCTTTGAGATGGCTGGCCAGAAGTACACTTTCTAGGGTATCAAGACTGAAATTCCTCCACAATTACATGTACTCCCGCAGCAGCAGCCCTCGGTTACTAACTTACAAAACTTGTTGGAAGATTATAACGATGACTTTCAGGAACCAACAGGCCTCCTGCCTCTGAGACAGTGTGACCACAGAATTTCATTGAAGGCTGGTTCTGAGGTGGTATATCTACAAAAAGATGAAATAGAAAAGCAATGCAAACAAATGCTTGAGCAGGGCCTAATCTGCAGAAGTACCTCCCCCTTCTCTTCGCCGGTCTTGTTAGTCAAGAAACAAGACAACACTTAGAGATTTTGTGTGGATTATAGGGAATTGAACTCCAAGACTATCAAAGACAAATTTCCTATTCCAGTTGTAGATGAGTTATTGGATGAACTTCATGGAGCTCAGATTTTCACCAAGCTAGATTTGCGCTCAGGCTACCATCAAGTCCGTCTGTATTCTCCAAATATTCATAAAACAACATTCCAGACACATCATAGCCACTTTGAATTTTTGGTCAAGCCATTTGGTCTCTCCAATGCTCCATCAACGTTTCTGGCCTTAATGAACGAGGTATTTATTGATTATCTCCAAAAATTTGTATTAGTATTCTTTGATGACATACTAATTTACAGGAAGTTCATTTCCAACTATGCGAGCATAGCAACACCATTATCCAACCTACTCCATCGCAATGCCTTTGTTTGGAATGATGAGGCCAGCACAACCTGCCAAACGTTAAAAACAGCCCTCGCCACAACACCGGTCTTACAGTTGCCTAATTTTGAAGAAAATTTTGTGGTGGAATGTGATGCATCGGGAGGTGGTATTGGTGCAGTGCTACAACAATCCAACCATCCCATTGCCTATTTCAGCCGCCAACTTGCAACTGATCAACACAAGTTACCAGCATATGAGAGTGAACTGATTGGCTTAGCAAAGGCAATCCGCCATTGGCGGCCTTATTTATGGGGTCGATATTTTCTTATCCGCTCAGACCACTACAGCTTAAAATATTTGCTGGATCATCGTATTTCTACATCACCTCAACAGCAGTGGATCAGTAAATTGTTGGGCTTTGACTTTGTAGTCGAACACAAGGCAGGAAGATTGAATACAGCAGCAGACGCTTTGTCACGTAGATCATAAGACTCACTACAATTATCTGCCATTAGTCATCCCATGCTAGTCCTCTTGGACACCATCAAGGAGGCCCACAGGAGCTCCCCGAAATTACAGGACCTCAGTCAGCAGATTACCGCTGGCCACATGCCGTCAGATTGGACTCTGCATGACACACCCTCATTCTGTATCAGTGTCACATCTATTTGCCCCATTTGTCTCCCCTAATTGCTACAATAGTTTCAGCTTATCATGACAGCTGCCATGAAGCATTCAGAAAACACTTATGCGGATCCGCCAAGATTTCTATTGGACTGGTATGAAGAACTCAATTACCTATTATGTAGCTACTTGTCAGGTGTGTCAGCGGAATAAAGCGGAGCATTTATCACAAGCAAGGGTCCTACAACCACTCCAGCTTCCCACTCAGGTATGGACCGACTTATCCATGGATTTTATTGAGGGACTCCCGAGGTCTTTCGGGAAATCTATTATTTTGGTGAGTGGAAAAATTCTCCAAATATGGTCATTTTATTCCATTGGAACATCCATACACGGTAGCATCAGTAGCTCAGGTATTCTTTAGATATATTGTGCGCCTACATGGCATTCCGGAGTCCATTGTCAGTGATCAGTATGTTGTTTTTACTAGTCAACTCTAGCGGGATCTCTTCAAATTCTGCGACACCAAACTGAATTTTTCTTCAGCATATCACCCTCAAATTGATGGCCAGATTGAAGTGCTTTAATGCACCATTGCCATGTATTTACGATGCTTGGTAGATGACCGACCCACAAGATGGGTGGACTGCATTCCGTGGGCAGAATATTCATACAACACCTCCTTCCACACTGCCTTACAAGACACCCCATTTTGTATAGTGTATGGCAGAGACTCTCCCATTCTCATTTCATATGATCAAGGCTCCACAAGAGTCGATGCAGTTGACAAGGCTCTCATTGATCGAGATCAGTTATTAACCATTATTCGCCAGCGCCTCAGCCAACCACAAAGCCGTATGAAAGACTACTATGACCTGGGTCACCGCGACATTCAATACAACACAAGTGACTTTGTTTGGCTCAAGCTCCACCATTACAGACAAACCTCTGTAGCAAGCCGCAGGCACAAGCTCTCACCCAAATTTTTTGGGCCATTTAAGATTATTTAGAGGGTCGGGGAAGTCGCATATAAGCTCCAGTTGCCCCAGAAGCCAAGATCCACAATGTCTTCCATGTGTCACTCCTCAATCCCTTCAAAGGCAGCACCCCGCTCACCACCCCTGCTCTACCACCAATGGAGGATGGACAAATATCTATTTTCCCTTTTAAAATTCTGCAGGCTCGTCAGAATCCACACATGCGAGAGGTGTTAGTTCAAAGGTCTCACAAGGACGCCACCACTGCCACTTGGGAGGACCTCGAAGTATTCCAACAAATCTACCCCACTTTCGAGCTTGCGAACAACCTCATTTTTCAGGAGGGGAGTGATGTTGTGGACTCGATAGCACAACGAGTAATCCAGAGGTGACGCAGACGAGTCAGTGACTCAGTGGAGTAGTGAAGTACCTTAGCTAGTTTATGTTCATTTAAATTGATTAATGTCAAGTAGGAAGCCCACGAGGGCACTATTTTAATAATTTAAAACTCTATGCTTGAGCCTTTGATTTATTTGGCCATCGAGAAGGAATGGGGAAAAAAAGAAGAAATTGACAAGGGATCTGCATTCTCCCCAAATGAACCAGGGTCGGTGTTCCCCTGGAACCCAAGGTGCAAGCTCCCTTCGACGATTCTGAATCCTTCTCTTCCGTCAATCCATCTTCTCCCTTACCTCATGTAAGTTCTCCCATTCCATTGTTCCTCAAATCTGTCACCATAGGTAGGCCAGAAAGGTCCCGACGTCCTGGTTCCACCCTCGATTTACAAGAAGACCTCTCCCATCAATGAATCACTCGATCCATGATTCGAGACCATAACAATGTGGCTCAAATAAATGCCATCTAAACCAAGGAAACTGAGACAAGTCTATGGCACAATCGGTTGGGACACCATCCGTACAATATCTTCATCTTCTTCTTCCTACCTTTTAAGGATAGGTCAAAATTAAATTGTGAAGTGTGTCAACTAAGCAAACACTAAAGGACCACATACTCACCTCGTCCAAAACTTAAAAGTGTTGCTCCATTTTCATTAATCCACACAGATGTATGGGTACCCTTGATCAAACATTTCCCAAGTCAAGTACTTTATTACCTTTATTGATGATTTTACACGTACCACATGGCTATTTCGTTTTAAAGAGCGATTTGAAATACCATCCATATCTAAATCCTTTCATGTTATGGTTGTCACTCAATTTGGTCAGAAAATCAAAGTACTTAGGTTTGATAATGCCAAAGAATATACTTCCAAAGATCTTGTGTTATACACGTAATAACATTATTATTTTAATTTTTTAATTTACTTTATTTTATTTCAATTTTAAGCCATAGGGGTATTTTTGGAATATTTCATTTTCAGGGGTATTTTTGTAATATTTTATCTTAAAGCTTGTAAGGGTGAAACCTATTTAAGGGGTAAGAGTAATGAGAATGTCAAGCATTGATTTTAGGTTAAACAGGGTTTTGATTTCTACTCAACAAGCTCAGGGGTGTGCGTTCTCCTTAACGAACCTAGGGTTTTCAAGCTTCACTTTGGCTTGATCAGTGTCTTCCTCTTCTTCCTCCCTATGAATCCATGTGTTAGATCCAGGACCATAACAACTAGTATCATAGCGGGAACACAATGGGCTATTCAATATCCCAAGAAAAATGGATTGCTTCCATTGAACATTATTCACGGGAGAAACTCACTATCGCAGAAGAGAAGGTCATACGACCTGAAATCTCTGAGCAAGACGTATGCACAAAAAGAAAGGCAGAAGATGCTGTCTCGGAAGGGAAAACAAGCCACGGGCCAAAAAATTTAAAAATTTTATCCTGTTTACTAGTCGAAGTCCCTATGGAAGATTTGGGTGCGACACAAATCCGAATTTAGACTCAGACCTTCTACAATCAGACCGTAGGGACCCTGATTTTTGGAAATCGGAGGGGTATTCCATAACCCACTTCTCACGGGAAGCCCGACGTCTTTCACAGGCGATGCAAACAACTCCGAGACACCTCCTCTCAGAAAATCGACAAGCGGAGAAGTCCTAAACGGGTGCTATTCGTCGTCGAAAAAAGCTCTACGAAACGCCTTTCCACCGAGGTTCATCGTTCCGACAGCCGGCATGGTGCGGAGCAAAAGGGAGAAAGGGCGACGGGAAAAAGGGGTGCCAGAACACCTCTCAAACCATGTGATGGAAAATTCTCCAAATTCTCCAGCGGGGAAATCACAACGTCCTCCTGTTCACCATCGAAGGAAGAGAAGACTCCAGTGGGGCCGTCGAACAAAATTCTGAGGGGATTTTTGACTTCAGGCCACCACCTCTCACTCTCAATCCACCTCTCGGCAGAATAGAGGGAACCCAATTCCAAAATTTGTTGGGGTAAGTATCGGCAACCTCAATTTTACATTCAATCTTTCGGTAAGATGAGAAAATTTGTGCACCTGTGTGATGAAGTGTCTGCAATGCAAGATAAAAAAATTTTGGGGATTCCGGGAAGGGATAAAAAAATTGAAGGGATGTTGTTTTATTTTTCTATTGCCGTGAACAGAAGCATGTCTCAAGAAATTGAAAATGTGGGGCATAATTTTTTGGGTCCCATGTCTGTAGTAATGAGAGAAGGAGATGGGAAATTCCAATGTTTTGGATTTGTTAACTTTGAGAATGCAGAAGTTGCTATTCTAGCGGTTGAGGGTGTGGCTAGGTGTGAGTCTCAGAAATTGGAATCGGATTTTACCTCTCCTTTTCAATTGTTGTCCCTGAATAATTGCCTGCTGGAAGGTCTGATGGAATTTCTGGAATGTGTTTGAGGGAGCTGAATACTGTTGATTATGGGATCAACCAAATTGTTCCTCTTCTGTTTGAGAAAGGGCCGATAAGAAATGGGAAATATGGGGGGTTTGTGCTCACAAGAATTTTTGAAGCAGTACAATATCTGGTGCTTGATGAAGCAAACCAAATGATTGTTGTTGGGTTCGAAGAGGATGTGGAAGTTCTTTTTAAAAAAATTCAATCTGACCGACGATGCATGATTTTCTCAGCAACTATGCCTGGGCATATCTTAGAAATGGGAATAGGTTTGCACTTTGATCATCTTGCTATTACTGACGGTGACTATGACAGTGTGTTATGGTCCTAGGTTAAGTACCTATGTCTTCCGCTTCTAACAGGCCGGTCTTTTGGGTAGTATTGACTAGGTAATTAATATTTGGTATCAGAGCGGGTTCCCACATCGCGAGTTTGAATCCCGGAGGGGGCGACCTAGCGAAAGGGGCTACCTAAGCTAAGGGGCCGACCTAGAGGCAGATTACAATTACTGGTAGGCCGTAGGAACTTAACCCGGGTCTGGCCAGTGTCGCTAGAGTGGGTCGTTGACAGTGGGTTGTCACTAGAGTAGGCCATAGCTAGAGTGGACCACCGTGGTCGTCGGCTCGCAAAGGTGGGGTGTGATGTTATGGTCTTGGGTTAAGTACCTATGTCTTCCGCTCCTAATAGGCCGATCTTTTGGGTAGTATTGGCTAGGTTCTTAACACAGTTATTGTGATATTAAGTTAGGTGTTTCTACTGATGTCTCAAAAACAGCAGCTGCACCAATTGAGTGGGTGAAGCTCTTGATCCAAAATGAGGCTTTTGTATCCTTGTGGAGGGGAAATGCTGCAAATGTTATTCGTTACTTCCCCACCCAGGCCCTTACCTTTTCCTTAAAGGATTATTTCAAGAGACTCTTCAATTTCAAGACAGATAGAGATGGATATTGGAAACGGGTTGCTGGTAACTTCGCATCGGGAGGTTGTGTTGATGCTTCTTACCTTCTTTTTGTCTATTCACTTGCTTATGCTCGAACCCGTCTCGCCAATGATGCCAAGCCTCCCAAGAAGGGAGGTGAGAGGCAGTTCAATGGTCTTATAGATGTCTACAAGAAGACACTTAAATTAGATGGCATTGCTAGTCCTTATCATAGATTTCGCTTCCTCTATGTGGGACTTATTGTCTACCGTGGACTCTACTATGGAAGGTATGATTCCCTTCAGGATAGTTTCTTTGCAAGTTCCTGTCTGGGTTGGGGGATCACTATCAGTGTTGGGTTGGCTTCCTACCCAATTGATACTGTTCAAAGGAGGATGATGATGGCATCTGGTGTAGCTGTGAAGCTATCTAGGACCTAAAATATGATTGTATTAGCCCCCATAAAAGAGGTATACTTTGCCATCCTATTGCAACTGATACTGTTATAGGCATGGTTGAGACTCCAGGGTTTCTTGTACACTTTCTTCGAGGTAGTTCACCTGAAAAACAGCGTGTGCTTGAGACTGATGTAAACTTGCAGGAGGTGTATCCATTCAAGCAAGCTACGGATGAAGTGGCAGGATGTGATTGGGACAATTTAATGCCCGATATTGCTGATCTTTTGCTGTTTGATGCATCTTCTACACATGCAGCCTTCATTCATAAAAATTGGCAGATTGCACTTGAGTTGTTGGCTGCGAATGTTTTCTCAACTGTCAAATTTGCTTCAGTTATTGGCTATGTGTGGGTTTTTTTATCAGGACTCTTGGGAGGCTCTCTATTTCATTATGTGAGTCTTCTCTCCATAACCAATAGTTTGAGTTACAAGTCATCAGTTTCTTAATAAAACATTGAAAAAGTAAAGAGAAATATATATGTTGATAAAGAAAAGAAGGAAAGGAACATGAGTTTTAGATATTTGCTCCCACATGAATGTACAAGAGAGCATGCTCTAAGGTTGCATCTTAGATGCCTTAGCTAGAGATGGCATAGCAACATCTTCGCTCTTGAGAACTCTTTTCCTTTTCCATCTGATGCTTGAGGACTTCTACCCTTTTTTACGTATTTGTAAATCTCTTCATGTTATAAAAGTTCAAAAAATTCATCTTCTCATAAAAAACAAAATAAACTCCTACAAAAATAAATTTGAAATAAAGAGAGAAAACAACAAAAATCAAAATCTGAACAAGGTACAACCTCGAGCAGTGTCCAGGTCTAGGTCAAACTAGGTCAAACTGCATCAATCAGATTGAACTGTTCCACCAACTAAATGTAGATATGATAACTTAGACAAAACCCTCACTTCAATGACAACTATTTATATTTCTATTATTTCATATCTAATATTTATATTACTAATAATCAATAAATTCTTTCATCACATTTTCTCAAAAAAAAAAAAACTAATATTTCCACAGTTGATAGACCCAGCTAGAAAGTTGATAGGGTCAGCAGCTGAATAGATTCACCTGGCAGAGGATTTTTAGGTGAACCCAAGCAGAATATGAACCAGTATCTCGCTCAACTTGCTCCAACTAATCCATTTCGTCAAGGATTTATATCTTTGATAGAAAAAATAATCTTTTTTCTTTCATTTTTCGATAGCAACAAGAAATTTTATTAAGAAAATGAGCCTCAATACATTACTAACAGAACAGGAAAAACAAACACCTGACAAAAATACAAAATTAACAAATTCTAAAAGTTGTGGGACTTACTTCAAGAACTTTTGAGCTTTTGATAATCTTGCCATTTGAAAACATGTAAAAGGTAAATTTCAACATAAAAGGTGGAAGGGTCATGTCTACTTCAACAAGATAAATTTCCAATCCTAAAGCAATGAAAACAAAATGATACACCAATGCAAGTAAAATAACTCGAAACTAGAGGATGCGTTTCTGACATGACTATGAGTAAGAAATGTCTGTGTTTTAGGTTACAGGAAGTTCGAATGCACAGTGCATAAAAGTGGTTCTTCTCGATATTATGCCTTGATCTACCCTGAAGCAACCCTAGAAATACAAGGCATTAAGATAGGTAGATATAAAATCTTTTATGCACCACAGATGGAATAGATTTTGAACAAAAAGCCCAAATTTGTGGCTAAACATGAAAGAAGCCACTTTGGGGCTCCAAGAATAAAACTTATGATGTTGACGAATTGATAAAACCTCTCTAACAAGGCGAATTAATTGATAAAATCTCTCAGGTAAAAATAATAGCTTACAAACATGAAGGCCAGCAAGCTGGTGACATATATTAGTGGTTTAACGTTGGAAAAAAATTGGAAACACAATTGTATAACATTTAGAAGAAAAATGTTGCAACCCAAATATATATCTTTTAAAAACTCAACTCAGACTTCCTAAAATGTTTCGCAATGTTTTTCCAAATGTAGAAAAAAATTCAGGGTACAACATTCCAATGTTTTGTGGGCCTTTTTTTTTTTTTTTTGAAAAAACATTTCGTGACAGGAAAACATTTGGGTTGATCTCTACATTGCCTGAGATATACATCGGACACCTAAACTTAGAACATCATGATCCAATTCAGATTAAGAAGAAAAAACATAAAGACCAAGAGAGAGTACAAACTATACATATAATCCTACTATGAGTCCATAAGCACAAAAATATTGATGTAATTGTAAAACTGTTAGTCCAATACAATTCATGAGAATTTTATCTCTAGTTTTGGAACTCAGAATTTTTGTTTAAAAAACCTAAGAACCTACTCCAAGTGAGTCTGTACATCTCTTAAACCACTCCCAGGCCACATACTAGGATTTAAATCTTGACTTCAACCAAACAAGGAACAATATATAACTTGATTCATAGTCATGATTCCATGTACAACGGCAAAAATAAGGAAACATTAAAACAATGGCAAGCAAAGTTCAAAATTTCTAGATGTACTGACAGATTCTCGATTTTTTTTAAGAGGTGATGATTTAATTGCCAACAAAGAAGCCAACGATTACACTAAAGGAGACCTCCCCTTATAATAAGAGATTGAAGGGAAGTTCCAAGCTCAGCACAAGAGTCAGCAATAGAATTAGCTCATGATATGAATCGAAGTGTTTCTTATGAAGCTGTTGGAACCCCAAGACTTGCATTTTATCCTAAAGAATATTTCCATTTTCTTATAAGAAAGCTATTTGTAGTTCCAGCTAAAGTTTGAAGTTCCTTGAAGTTGAAATACGCCCAAACAAAGTCCAGTTTAATAGAGTTTTGACTAGTAGTTGAAGTAACATCAACAAGAATTAAGTTAATGATGGCCAAAAAATTGAACAAAGGTTCACCTAGATCAAATTTTTTTCTAAAGGTGTATAATCATTCTAAATCGATAATCCATTCAACACCTCATTAAAATCTTCAAGAACACATTACTGAAATTTCAATGTTCTCGTTAAAGTTGATAGACTGTGAAATAATCCCATACAGAACATGCTACCTGGAAGAAAAAAACATAACATTGTATATAGATTGAAGTGCTAATAACAAAGCATAACAAGGCAGTAATGACCAGAAGGGCTCTTCCGTAAAGAAGAAAGAAAAAGGTAAAAACTAGTTGTTTTATGATACTATCTTACCCACTCCAAATAGCTAAATAAAGGACATAATCCAAAAGGAAGTAATTCCAGTTCAGTGATGTTCAAAGAAATTAAGTGCACATTTATTGAAATAAGCAAACAATGAATTAAGACAGAAGTTAAGAATGGAACAAGAAGAAAACCAAAATGGGTCAACCAGATATTAATATATGGAAAGCCAGAAAGCAACTGACAAAGTTGTGACAGAAAATGAGAATAGTTATCATACCCCTTTCTGGTCAACCTTGTTCCTCTCATGACAGCAACTGAGAATGAACCAAGACATATAAATGTGGGAGAGTACTACAGCAACATGAAAAACAGGAAGCAATACAAGATACTCCAGTCATGCTTTATATTTGCAAAAGCATCAAGACAACTGTAAATTAGTGACTTGGTTCAGTAATATACTTGTGAACGAACGAGTAAAGTTTGTTTGTATGACATTTTTCACTTAAGCCTTTTTTTTTTCTAGGCCTAATTTGAACATTGTGTAGAGGTAAAATTGGTCTGTAGTTGGAGGGTTAGTGAATGAGAGTTGATTTTTGAAAGAAGTTACAAAGAAATGATTGTGAAAAATAGGAGTGATGTCAAATAGCAAATGATAATAGAGGACTCCATGACAAATGCATATCAGAGGTGGTTCCGGTCCACCTCTTTTGATTAGGTTGGTTTTCCCACATGTAAAAATATTCTTCAGGTGGAAACAAAGAGATCAATCTGATAGAAAATCCATGATTGTTGGGATTTTTCGTTTCAAAGATTATGTGGAGAGAAGGATTAGTATACCATTAGGGCATTCCTTTACTCACCCTGGGATCTTAGACATCCCACACTCATTTTAGTGAATCGTACTGAGAATTGATACATCCTACTCAGCGTTTTTTATGTGTAACCCGAGACATCTAATTCGAAATGAAAAAAAAAAAACAGCAAAGTAAAACAAAATACAGTAAGAAATTCAACAGATTAAGGTAAACTAAAAGATTCAACAGCTAAAACGTAAAATAAAAGAGCATTCTCCGTGACTATCGTGTGCGGGATACCTCAATTTTAAGAAAGAAACCACTTTCACCAAATAATAGAAGAATACACATTACTCTCAAGATTCAAATGCTGATTTAAACTTGTTTATTTGGCTTCAGCAAGATTGAATAAACCAACAGAATAGAAAACACTACTAGTCCTCTCCAGAAAGAGAGGAATGGATCACAATTACGAAGTCATAGAGTAATTCCTGGAAAGGATAAGGAGTTAAAATGACGATGGAAGGTGCCAACCTGAAACTTGAAGGATGGCGTTCGCTAGAAGAATCGAGTATACCCGATTGCTGTTGCTGTTGAATAACGTGAAAAAAGAGGATGAAGCAGCAAGTGAGAGAGAGAGTCGTCCGCCAAAGAAAGGATGCACAACGGCCCGGAGGAAGACGGAGAACAAGACGATAGGGGAAGTTAATTTCGTATTGCTACTCGACTCCGGATCTCCGAACGATAAATAAGGAGATGGCACTGGGTTTTGGCTAGTTTGTCTACCATATTTAGTGCACTAGTGAAAGACTTTCAAAATAACCCAAAACCTAAACTCTCTCTTCTAATGCTCACTCTGCCCTCTCAGTCTATCATTTGGATATAATAAAATTAATCATTTGTATGGACGGTTGAACAGCATTATATATTTCACAAACAAAAGAAATAAAGTCCTTAAGAAATGGACCCTGCCGACTCCATTAACAAACAAATACAAGTTCACACAAAACTGTACATTTGAACAGAAAAAGACCAAAAAGTTACTAAAAATAGGTTCTAAAGTAGGCAGATAGGGAAGAGAAGAAAAGGAAGAGTTATGGAAGAAGAAACAAGAGGCTGGGAGAGAACAGCAGGGCAGAAGAAACGTAGAAGAGGAGACAAGCTTCCACTTCACCATAATAGAGCAACTTCGGCCCTTCCTACTATATTTCTAACTCTTTCGTTTAAATCTGTGAACCACATCTAGAGTGAAGAGACTTAGCAAACATCAGTTGTCTATGGATGCAAAAGTACAACTTATAACAGAGTTTGAAGAAAATGGTTCCCAAATTGGTTCCCAGTTCCTGCTTACCATTTTTCTTACCATTTTTCATGACCTCAAATATCATGTCACAATAATATCTGAAAGGAGAAAGCCTCATTACTCGCAGACATATTCCGCAAGGTGATAAGGAAAAAGCTGCAAACACAATGACAAAATAAATTTATTTTTTTAACTATATTGCATTTATTTAGGTTTCACACAAGCTGGAAGGTTTCAGTTAGAACCATCCAGTTTCAATGCAAAAACTGTACTCATATCTGTTTTGAACAAACTTTAGATAAATATCTCCTATTAGAAAGGAATTATTTAAAGCAAAATCCTTATCCACACAGGTAAAGGTAACCTGTGTTCCCTACCGCCAAATTTTTACGCAAATAACGCATCATCTCTTCATAATATTCACTCTCTTTGCACACTTTACGGGCAAAGCAGGTGTTCCATGAAAGTCGTTTTCGTATGCAATGCTCCATAACCCTGTTTGCAGTTAATACAAAAAGTGAAACAGAATTAGAAGAGTACCCTGTGAATTAGTTCAATGTGCCAATGGAAATAGCCTCGAAAAGACAGCCTAGCACAGAAAATATGAAAACAAAATTATAAGTGCTTAAACATAACAGAAATCCAAAACCAATTTCCATCTTATTGCCTTTTTTCCAAAAGAAAGGAAAAAAGTATATTAAGAGATGAAAAAAACAAAATAAATAAATAAATACATAAATAATTTAAAAAGGTAGAAGTCCATTTCAAGAAAGAAAATAAAAAGAGACATGAAGTGATATCATAAAGAGCAGCAAATACTACACATGGTACCGATCATCAAACAGGTAGATAGATATATCAAACCATATCGTAAATCTTTATACATAAGGCATTCAGAATAATCAAAAGCTTGCCACAGAGCAGAATGCATGTCATTTTTCTTTTCATCTGTTTACCATTTCACATCGGAAGAAACATTTGCAAGATATTTGTAATGCTGATGCTGACCACATCAGAGAGTACTGACAATAAATAGCTTGACATGTCCAGCATAATCCTGATGATACACAACACACTACCCATTACAGCTAAGATTTTTATTATTACCTTCTCTTAAAATTCAAGAAGCAAAATACTATGAAGGTAGCATCTCATACGTATGCATATGAATTTATTTATCCAAAATAATTTAAAAAGTAAAATTTTGCAGAGCCACGTAGAGAGGCACTGGTCCATTTTCCATGAAGTCCTTGACTGAGCTTCTAGTGTGTTTGTGATTGGAATCATGTTCAGGGTCAGCTAATAGCATTTCTGACACTCGTGCTAAAGAGAGCGTCCCTCCAATCCCTTATTGTAAGAAATCCTTGTTATTAGATTGTCTTCTTTGTTTCTGCCTTCAGGCTTCTGTAAATCATGCCCTTCTGGAGGGGGAAAATTATATATATGTAGGGAGAAACCTACAGAGGCACTCTTGTTGGGTTCTGTAAATAGTGACAGCATTAATTGTTAAGATCAAGACAAGAATCAGAAGTTTATTTCTTCTAACTGTCATGTGTAGCAGTGGATATGTAAAAAAACAGCCACTCTTACTTCATGTCAATAATGACAGTAATTTTTTTTCTTGAATGATAATAACGACAGAATGTTGCAGAGATAAATGACAAAGAGTACAAAAGTACAAAGGGCAAAGGTACAATATGATTTAACAGCCAATGGAAGAAAATAAATATAACAAATGATCCACAGTTTTCAAGAAGATATCAAGGATGATGATCTTCCATCATCAAACTCACAAGAAAATGAACTCTTCCCAACCAGAGCCACTTGAACAGGCCAGTGTAAATCCATGTCCTATGACAACATTTCTCCCTTTGGATTTATTTCCAAGAATTAAATATCAAAGAACAAAATAATTCATTTGTCGTGTGATAATAATTAACCTAGATAACCATGCGAATCTGCCTTGCGAGGTTTCTTCTTTGCCACAGAACAGTATAAAAATGGCTGACAAGAAAAGAAAGTAATCTGAAGTAAAGGATAATGGAACTGGGAATGAGTGTACAGAAGGCAGATGCAACCACCTCTTATGCCATTCTTCTTTAGAAGCCAGGGTTGCTTGGAGTCTTTTTGGAAGATTCTCCCAGGGACATTCTTCCCTGATTGCTTTTAAAAGGAGCTGCTCCTCAATAGTGCCAGGAACATGCTGCATCCTGTATTTCTGCATTGTATGAACCACAGAAAAGTTTTTATTTCAAATAAACTCCAAAATGTTCTTTATTGAGCTTGACCGAACTCTGGACATGCATGAATAAGATTTTTATGACTGATAACAGAAGATACTAAAAAGGAGCACAATAAAGAATGAGTAAATTTAGAAAATCCAGAGATGGTAAAATAAAATCTAACTCATAACTGTATGCAACCTCGTCTGAGATGACATAAATCAACACTCAAGGATACCAATTCTGATTTCTATTGACATAATACGAGATTTGAATATATATCATTTCTTTTCCTAGATTTCTTTATTGAGCTTGACCGAACTCTGGACATGCATGAATAAGATTTTTATGACTGATAACAGAAGATACTAAAAAGGAGCACAATAAAGAATGAGTAAATTTAGAAAATCCAGAGATGGTAAAATAAAATCTAACTCATAACTGTATGCAACCTCGTCTGAGATGACATAAATCAACACTCAAGGATACCAATTCTGATTTCTATTGACATAATACGAGATTTGAATATATATCATTTCTTTTCCTAGATTTTCTCATTAAAGAGGGTGGAAAAGCAAATGTTAGGAAGTTAACGATTCTGCATGTATAACTGAAAAAGATTTGCAGCGTGATTTTGTAGAGTAAAATGACACCAAACTGGCAAGCAGATGAACTTTTTCTTTTCTCTTAAGATTATCAATTGCAGCCACCATCTTCTCCTGTAAGTGAGTTTCATTTGTAACTTTAAGTGAATTTTTTTAAGAACTAATATTATTTAAAATAAGAAAATAAAAGAAAAGGTTATCGGGACTTTAAACTCAACAGAACTTAAGAAATCAGCACATCCGTTGGTTTTAACTCAGGCATGTTGATCCAAATAGGAAAAAAACAGCTGCCATTTTCTTAGGCAAAACAAGCCTTAAGGGTCACCCAATGTCATTTGTTGAGTTCATATAAGCCAAGCAAGTTGGTCCCAGGTGTAGTTCTGTAAATCATGCCCTTCTGGAGGGGGAAAATTATATATATGTAGGGAGAAACCTACAGAGGCACTCTTGTTGGGTTCTGTAAATAGTGACAGCATTAATTGTTAAGATCAAGACAAGAATCAGAAGTTTATTTCTTCTAACTGTCATGTGTAGCAGTGGATATGTAAAAAAACAGCCACTCTTACTTCATGTCAATAATGACAGTAATTTTTTTTCTTGAATGATAATAACGACAGAATGTTGCAGAGATAAATGACAAAGAGTACAAAAGTACAAAGGGCAAAGGTACAATATGATTTAACAGCCAATGGAAGAAAATAAATATAACAAATGATCCACAGTTTTCAAGAAGATATCAAGGATGATGATCTTCCATCATCAAACTCACAAGAAAATGAACTCTTCCCAACCAGAGCCACTTGAACAGGCCAGTGTAAATCCATGTCCTATGACAACATTTCTCCCTTTGGATTTATTTCCAAGAATTAAATATCAAAGAACAAAATAATTCATTTGTCGTGTGATAATAATTAACCTAGATAACCATGCGAATCTGCCTTGCGAGGTTTCTTCTTTGCCACAGAACAGTATAAAAATGGCTGACAAGAAAAGAAAGTAATCTGAAGTAAAGGATAATGGAACTGGGGATGAGTGTACAGAAGGCAGATGCAACCACCTCTTATGCCATTCTTCTTTAGAAGCCAGGGTTGCTTGGAGTCTTTTTGGAAGATTCTCCCAGGGACATTCTTCCCTGATTGCTTTTAAAAGGAGCTGCTCCTCAATAGTGCCAGGAACATGCTGCATCCTGTATTTCTGCATTGTATGAACCACAGAAAAGTTTTTATTTCAAATAAACTCCAAAATGTTCTTTATTGAGCTTGACCGAACTCTGGACATGCATGAATAAGATTTTTATGACTGATAACAGAAGATACTAAAAAGGAGCACAATAAAGAATGAGTAAATTTAGAAAATCCAGAGATGGTAAAATAAAATCTAACTCATAACTGTATGCAACCTCGTCTGAGATGACATAAATCAACACTCAAGGATACCAATTCTGATTTCTATTGACATAATACGAGATTTGAATATATATCATTTCTTTTCCTAGATTTCTTTATTGAGCTTGACCGAACTCTGGACATGCATGAATAAGATTTTTATGACTGATAACAGAAGATACTAAAAAGGAGCACAATAAAGAATGAGTAAATTTAGAAAATCCAGAGATGGTAAAATAAAATCTAACTCATAACTGTATGCAACCTCGTCTGAGATGACATAAATCAACACTCAAGGATACCAATTCTGATTTCTATTGACATAATACGAGATTTGAATATATATCATTTCTTTTCCTAGATTTTCTCATTAAAGAGGGTGGAAAAGCAAATGTTAGGAAGTTAACGATTCTGCATGTATAACTGAAAAAGATTTGCAGCGTGATTTTGTAGAGTAAAATGACACCAAACTGGCAATCAGATGAACTTTTTCTTTTCTCTTAAGATTATCAATTGCAGCCACCATCTTCTCCTGTAAGTGAGTTTCATTTGTAACTTTAAGTGAATTTTTTTAAGAACTAATATTATTTAAAATAAGAAAATAAAAGAAAAGGTTATCGGGACTTTAAACTCAACAGAACTTAAGAAATCAGCACATCCGTTGGTTTTAACTCAGGCATGTTGATCCAAATAGGAAAAAAACAGCTGCCATTTTCTTAGGCAAAACAAGCCTTAAGGGTCACCCAATGTCATTTGTTGAGTTCATATAAGCCAAGCAAGTTGGTCCCAGGTGTAGTTCTGTAAATCATGCCCTTCTGGAGGGGGAAAATTATATATATGTAGGGAGAAACCTACAGAGGCACTCTTGTTGGGTTCTGTAAATAGTGACAGCATTAATTGTTAAGATCAAGACAAGAATCAGAAGTTTATTTCTTCTAACTGTCATGTGTAGCAGTGGATATGTAAAAAAACAGCCACTCTTACTTCATGTCAATAATGACAGTAATTTTTTTTCTTGAATGATAATAACGACAGAATGTTGCAGAGATAAATGACAAAGAGTACAAAAGTACAAAGGGCAAAGGTACAATATGATTTAACAGCCAATGGAAGAAAATAAATATAACAAATGATCCACAGTTTTCAAGAAGATATCAAGGATGATGATCTTCCATCATCAAACTCACAAGAAAATGAACTCTTCCCAACCAGAGCCACTTGAACAGGCCAGTGTAAATCCATGTCCTATGACAACATTTCTCCCTTTGGATTTATTTCCAAGAATTAAATATCAAAGAACAAAATAATTCATTTGTCGTGTGATAATAATTAACCTAGATAACCATGCGAATCTGCCTTGCGAGGTTTCTTCTTTGCCACAGAACAGTATAAAAATGGCTGACAAGAAAAGAAAGTAATCTGAAGTAAAGGATAATGGAACTGGGAATGAGTGTACAGAAGGCAGATGCAACCACCTCTTATGCCATTCTTCTTTAGAAGCCAGGGTTGCTTGGAGTCTTTTTGGAAGATTCTCCCAGGGACATTCTTCCCTGATTGCTTTTAAAAGGAGCTGCTCCTCAATAGTGCCAGGAACATGCTGCATCCTGTATTTCTGCATTGTATGAACCACAGAAAAGTTTTTATTTCAAATAAACTCCAAAATGTTCTTTATTGAGCTTGACCGAACTCTGGACATGCATGAATAAGATTTTTATGACTGATAACAGAAGATACTAAAAAGGAGCACAATAAAGAATGAGTAAATTTAGAAAATCCAGAGATGGTAAAATAAAATCTAACTCATAACTGTATGCAACCTCGTCTGAGATGACATAAATCAACACTCAAGGATACCAATTCTGATTTCTATTGACATAATACGAGATTTGAATATATATCATTTCTTTTCCTAGATTTTCTCATTAAAGAGGGTGGAAAAGCAAATGTTAGGAAGTTAACGATTCTGCATGTATAACTGAAAAAGATTTGCAGCGTGATTTTGTAGAGTAAAATGACACCAAACTGGCAATCAGATGAACTTTTTCTTTTCTCTTAAGATTATCAATTGCAGCCACCATCTTCTCCTGTAAGTGAGTTTCATTTGTAACTTTAAGTGAATTTTTTTAAGAACTAATATTATTTAAAATAAGAAAATAAAAGAAAAGGTTATCGGGACTTTAAACTCAACAGAACTTAAGAAATCAGCACATCCGTTGGTTTTAACTCAGGCATGTTGATCCAAATAGGAAAAAAACAGCTGCCATTTTCTTAGGCAAAACAAGCCTTAAGGGTCACCCAATGTCATTTGTTGAGTTCATATAAGCCAAGCAAGTTGGTCCCAGGTGTAGTTCTGTTGAATCCTTCAAACTTCAGACTAAACCTACCAATTTTAAAATAAATCTATTTCAAGTTGGTCTCAGATATACAGACCAATGTCAAGTAATTAAACCACAGTAAATCTACTGCCTTTCTCTTTTCGAAGAAAAAACATCAAATGAAGCTGAACAACAATTTGTTTGAATTCCACTAAATGTTTCTAAACTGCGTTTACTACTTATAAAACGGCTAATTGAGATTAACTTTGCAGGATTTTCACTTAATCATTAGAATGGAGAAAACTTCTCGCAAAGAACAATCTAAACATATATGCTATGAATCAGAAGACAGATTTTCATTGGTGGCATAAAGAACGATAAATTGAGAAAAGTTACCTGAACCTGCTGGCAAATGTATCAACTTTGGTGTCTGGATCGAGATTTCCTCCCTCTTCTGATCTCGAATGGAAATGCAGAATGAGGCGATATATAAAATGAAAGCAGCTACACGAGAAGACAATAAAACAGAAGCTCTCGGCAGAAAATGCAGTGTAAAACCAACCAAATTCTCCACTGAATATTGATATATTGTATAGAAATATTCTAGCTTCAGAGGCCAACTATACAATTCACTTGGCACCAGAAACAACAAGCAACACATCATGTAAAACGTCAATTATTGCCACAAGAACAGTAGCAGAATGCTATCCATAAATACATGCAACTACCTACTACAACTACAATTTTTAAGGTCGGCAGCTTTTCATCCCAAAACGAAGAAATGCAGGGTAAATCGTTCAACATGAATCCTTGACCATTACTGATCATCTCCTCTTTGAGGTGGTCTCATTAGATACTCAACATCATAACCCTTCTCCTGGAGCTCCAATAGGACTTCATTCCTCATGCGTATCCACAATTTGTGAGCTTCTTGGTCGAATTTTTGTGTTTGCAGCTTCTTTTGGAGGTTCTCAGAATCTTTGTCCGAATCAACAAATCCTTTGAGCCCAATCGTTGTTCCAAGAGTGCCTCCACTTGCGATAAACTTCTCTACTGCTTCCTCATCACCAGGATAGGGAAATCTCCGACGCTCATATAAGTGTGCCATTTCTCTCTCTTCCTGGCATCAGATGGACGTATAAACTCAATTTCACAGTAAAAGAACTAACAACCTCACACACATACCATGAGTAACACAAAATCTATCAATCAGTAGGAAAAAGATTTGTATGACCATTAAGTTTTTTCACCTTTAATATACACCTAAACCAGATTCGATGATGCCAAAGAAATAATCCATTCAAGCAAACAAATGCTGTTGGGTCCAATTTTTTCCAATCATCTTGTTATATGGGTGATTCAGTGGCACTGGACTACCCAGCACCATGGAAGAATTTCGGTGTGGATGTTGGTTAAATGATGTCTACAATGAACAGGAGATACTGAATAAAATTTTATTTCCATTGCCAGTTCTACCAAGAGTTGCCACTAACAGAAAAATAAAATTTATGTCATGGGAAAATATCTTTAGTTTGGGTATTTATCCATGAATCAGATCTAAGACAGATGAACCACTTCCAAAATATTTAGATCTGCCAAATGACAAATGAAGATTTGATCACCACCAGATGCTAAAATGTGAGCTGACGTAAATGGTGGAAATGATTGCTATGTTCAATTGTTACTTCTCCAATAACAAAGAATATGAAGGGAAATAGAATTGTTCACGAAAATGGATTGAATCCTCAACAAAAAGATCAGAATCTTCAAATGAATGCTTTTATCAGTTCTACCTTTGGACGAGGCTTAAGAGTCCACCAACCAAGTGGAGATGTTTCATTCCATAACCAGGCAAGACCAAACACTGTATATGTGCAGAGCAAAGCTTTTCCTATTTGCTTCCAGAAAGGGTAATCTTCCTTGCCCAACCCTATTTTCCTGATTTTAACATTTTAACAAAAAAAAATTAAAATCCAATCAATCTCTACTATTTTCATCTTTAACTTCATAAAAATGCTAAATAATAGCATTAGAGATATCAAAGACTTGTAGAAGATAAGAGATTTGAGTCTTCTCTCCATAACCAGTAGTTTGAGTTACAGGTCATCAGTTTCTTAATAAAACATTGAAAAAGTAAAGAGAAATATATATGTTGATAAAGAAAAGAAGGAAAGGAACAAAGAAAAGAAGGAAAGGAACATAAGTTTTAGATATTTTCTCCCACATGAATGTACAAGAGAGCATGCTCTAAGGTTGCATCTTAGATGCCTTAGCTAGAGATGGCATAGCAACATCTTCGCTCTTGAGAACTCTTTTCCTTTTCCATCGGATGCTTGAGGACTTCGACCCTTTTTTTACGTATTTGAAATCTCTTCATGTTATAAAAGTTCAAGAACTTCATCTTCTCATAAAAAAACAAAATAAACTCCCAGAAAACAACATTTGAAATAAAGAGAGAAAACAACAAAAATCAAAATCTGAACAAGGTACAACCTCGAGCAGTGTCCAGGTCCAGGTCAAGCTGCATCAACCAGATTGAACTGTTCCACCAACTAAATTCAGATATGATAACTTAGACAAAACCCTCACTTCAATGACAACTACTTATATTTTTAATATTTCATATCTAATATTTATATTACTAATATTCAATAAATTCTTTCATCTCATTTTCTCAAAAAAAAAAATCTAATATTTCCACAGTTTATAGACCCAGCTAGAAAGTTGATAGGGTCAGCAGCTGAATCGATTCACCTGGCTGGGGATTTTTAGGTGAACCCAAGCAGACTATGAACCTGTATCTCGCTTAACCTGCTCCAACTAATCCATTTCGTCAAGGCTTTACATCTTTGACAGAAATAATAATCTTTTTTCTTTCATTTTTGGATAACAACAAGAAATTTTATTAAGCAAATGAGCCTCAATACATTACTAACAGAACAGGACAAACAAACACCTGACAAAAATACAGAATTAAAAAATTCTAAAAGTTGTGGGACTTACTTCAAGAACTTTTGAGCTTTTGATAATTTTGCCATTTGAAAACCTGTAAAAGGTAAATTTTAACAGAAAAGGAGGAAGGGTCATGTCTACTTCAACAAGATAGATTTCCAATCCTAAAGCAAAGAAAACAAAATGATACACCAATGCAAGTAAAATAACTCGAAACTAGAGGACGAGTTTCTGACATGACTATGAGTAAGAAATGTCTGTGTTTTAGGTTACAGGAAGTTCGAGTGTACAGTGCATAAAAGTGGTTCTTCTCGATATTATGCCTTGATCTACCCTGAAGCAGCCCTAGAAATGCAGGGCTCTCCTGAAAGTGAGGAATGGATCACAATTACGAGGTAATAGAGTAATACCTGGAAAGGAAAAGGAGTTAAAATGACGACGGAAGGTGCCAACCCGGAACTTGAGGGACGCGTTCGCTAGAAGAATCGAGTATACCCGATTGCTGTTGCTGCTGAATAACGTGGAAAAAGAGGATGAAGCAGGAAGCGAGAGAGAGAGCCGTCCGCCGAAGAAAAGATGCACTCTGCCCTCTCAGTCTATCATTTGGATATAATAAAATTAATCATTTATTTAAGTATTTTATTTTATATATTTATTTAAATTTAAAATATTAATTATTTATTAATTTAAACAAGTTAAAATTTATCTGAGTTTATTAAAAAAATAGTTTAAAATTTTATCTTATAAAAACAAAATCTATTAGAGTAATTTTATATAATAAAATACCATCTTTTTTATTCATGTAAAATCCTAATTTTAATATTATATTTGATTTTCTAATTTAAGAGTGATAATTTAGATATTAGAAAAGTAAAAATTTGATTAAGAATTTGGATTTTATAGAAGTAAGTATTAGTTTGATCATTTTATTATATATATTTAAATAAATAAATAAATTTAAATTAATTATTAATCTAATAAAAGTTAAAATATTTTTAAATCTTTATTTTATTTTAGTTAAATAAAATTATCTAAAATAAAAGTTAAATCTATTAAAGTAATTTTATATAATAAAATACCTTTTTATATAAATTTCTTATTTTAATATTATGTTTAATGGCCATTTTAAGAGTGAAAATTTAGATATTGTAAAGTAACAATTTGACTAACATTTGGATATTATAAAAGTAAAGATTTATTTAATCATTTTATCTTTATATATTTAATTAAATAAATAATCATAATTTATTTTAAATTATTTTTGTTTTTAAACAAGTTAAAATATGTTTTAGTTTAGTTAAATAAAAATATTTTATTAAATTAAATTTATAAAAGTAATTAGTATATTGAAATACCATCTTTTTTCTTTACATAAATTTATAATTTTTAACATTATATTTAATTAATATATTAAGAGAGAAAAATTAGATATTTAAAAGCAAAAATTTGATTAACCATTTGGATATTATAAAATTCAATAAAAATTTAAGTATTTTATTTTTATATATTTAATTAAATAAATAAATTTAATTTATTTTTTTATTATTTATTAATTCAAACAAGTTAAAATCTATCTTTAACTTATTAATAGAAAAGTTAAATAAAAATATCTTATAAAAGTTAAATCTATTAGAATATTTTATTAATAAATTTATTATATATTTTCCATGATACTTTTCACTATACACAAACACCAAAAATTATTTTCCACTATAATTTTCATTACGTAAAAAAACACAAAAAAATAATTCACTTTCGCTTTTACATTTAGTTTCGCTTTTACATTAAGTAATTTACTTTAAAACTACGTAATTTCATTCCCTCTTATCTCCGCAGTGGAACTCCTTCCCTCCCACAAGCGAGAGGAAGCTCGTCCCTTCCAACAAGCGGTAGAAACCTTCTATGAGCAAGAGAAAACTCTCCCCTCCGACAAGCAAGAGAACGCTATTTCCTTCCCTTCGTTGTGTCAATACACTGGGTGATCTGCAGGTATCTACCTCTCCTTCTCTCCCTTTCTCTGGCCTCTCTCGTCTCGTCTTTCGGAGCTGATTTCAGTAATCTATCACTGTAACACCGTTGAGAACACTCCATGTTCCCCGTACACAAAAGCTCTTTTTTGGACATTTCAAATCTCCCTCCCGAATCAAACCAAACTGAGTAGATTTACTCCCTGGATTGTCGTAACTATTTTTCCCGACGAATCTCCTCTCCCTTTCAACAGACTTCGAGTTGGAACCGTGTGACAATGATGATTAGTCTACAGTCGTGACTACTTTCTCAAAAAATTTCGTCGATCCCTTCCATACATCAATTGAGATACAAGCAACATACAAAGAACAAAATATCTTCTTCTACCTATCAGTGCTTGTGATGATAAATGTGTGACAGGTATAAAATTTTTTCATGTGAACAATAATTGATCTAAAGAGAAGCTATTGTTTGACAAAATTGATTGTCAGTATTTGATCATTGCATTGAGTATACCACTAACAGTTAATTTCTCTGTCCAAATATTAGGAATTAATGTTGTACTAGGTATCTTGAGATGGGTCCCAATTTGGATTGTTTGCATATGTCTTGTTTTTCATTTTACGAACAATGTTCGCATTGCATCAAGGACTTGGAAAGATCTCACTAAGGTCTCAAGAATGATCAGTTGAAAATAAGCATGTTCAAGATCACATTACATGTAATTTTCATGTTACTCTTCTATATTTAAGCTATGTCATTGAGTGTATTAGTATGGTTATCATCGTGGTTTAGTCATGATTGTATTGTGATGATAGTCGTTGTGGTTCTATTATTAATATATAAGATGGTTCCATAGTATACAGATGCGCACCTAATATAATTGTTTTAGGAATAATATGTAACCCAAGTGAGAGATTATTAGGAAACTCATGTTTCCTAAGTTGGGCAACATATTTTATTCAATTATATTTAATATGAACTAAAATTAAGTGGTCTAATTTTGGTAAGCCCATAGACTGCTAAAGAAGGAATATAGACTAATCAAGTAGATACCCATATTGTTTTAATTACGGAATTATGGGAATCCTAATTAAATAATATAAATAGAACATCAAGGTTGTGGTTCCGAGAGACTAAATCACCTTTATTCCTCTACAGGACCATCGTCTCTCCATCGGATGGGGAGAGTAGAAACCGTATTTGATTTAGTCTCTAGAGACCACAACCCTCATTTTCTATTTATATTATTTAATTAGGGTTTCCTTAATTCCCTAATTAAGACAATATAGGTATCTACTCAATTGGCCCATATTCCTTTTTAGCAGTTTATGGGCTTACCAAGATTAAATCACTTAATTTTAGCCCATATTAAACATAATTACATAAAATATGTTACCCAACTTAGGAAAAATGACTTTCCTAACACTTCTGCCTTGTTGTGCATATAGATTAAGATTACCTTCTCTTTTATAAAACGTCATTGTGCAAATCTTTGTTTTTGTCCACATCGGTCATGGCGGCGGTTGCTTAGAGCATAGAGGGTAAGCTTCATCGAAAGACGTATGAGGGAAATAGGGGAGCAGGGGAAGAAGATATCTTTGCGTCGAGTGGTTGTTGGGACCTGTTGTGTTGTTTCCGGCGTCGCCGTGATTTGGGTTATTTGGAGCAGGAATCACTCCTGCACGATGAACGACAAGTAGGAGGCGTGGTGGTTGAAGAAAGCAAAATCGATGAAGTTCTTGGAAGTTTTGGTCGGATCCAAATGAAAGACCTTCTTGCAAAGTTTCACCGATAATTGTAAGAAAAGGTGGTGCCTTGTTCTGTGTTATTTTGTTTGTATCTTTTGTTATTATTGTTTTTTTGGACAATGGAAATTTATTCAAAGTCATAAGGAATCTTTATCCTTGTTTGGACGTACTAGAAAGCCCAGGACATCATGATTTTCTAGTTGGACCAATCAATTTTCGTCTCTGATAGCTTACCCCATGTTTGAAAATTCACACTGAATGAAGTCACCCGATGAAAATGCCAAAAATTGACCAAAATACTTTTCCAACTTGGTTGGAATTGAATTAAAATTCAGTTTTCTTGTCTTTTTTATTTTCCTTGTCCATCCAACATATGTTTATCTTTTGTTTTCTCTCTTATTTTTCATGCGCATCCAAACAAGTAAAAAAAAATTCTTTTTTTCTTTTTTCTTTTCTTTTCTGGAGGATCCTAATAGACGCTTAAGAAAGAAAGTAGAGAGAGAAAAAGAACAAAAGAGAAAGATAAAGAGAAAAGAAAAGAACATAGCTTTATTTTCTCTTGTTTGTATGCTCATGGAAAATGAAAAAGAAAATAGAAGAGAAATATAATTTCTGTTTTTTGGATATATGGGAAAATAATAGATAAAAATATTAAATATATAATTATATGAAAAATAAAAATGACTTCCAAAAACCAAACAAACCCAATTTCCAGGCAATTACCCAAACAAAAAGACAACTTGACAAACATGCGGAAGAACAAAATCATGTGCAGCCTTTGAGCAGCAGCCATGAACTCCTTTCGTCCAGAAAGTGTTCAACCTTGTTTCGATAGGTCATAAATGCTACCTCGAGGTTGGAATCTTTCAAACTCGGCTTCCAGAAAAGCCACCTTACCATACACCCACTTCGTCATTTTAGTAACAATTCTGCCAAACGATGAACTCTTAAAGCTGCAACGGCGTTAATAAATCCATCAATGGTATATACGTAATGAAGAATCCAAATTTCAACAAGAAGACCAAAAAATTATGGTCGGTTTCTATTTACAATAAGATTGAAGTCATCACACGTCTTTGAAGTTTGAAAGGTCAAGATTTGATTATCATTGTCTCTGTTGAATTTCCTTCCTTATCGTTCCTGAAATTGCAGTCTGCTGTAACTTTCCTTCTCTAATCTGAAGCTCCTCCCTCTGATCCTTCTCGTCTTCTTCTTTGTATTCATATTCCCCGTCCACCACCTGTTCGATAAAGTTTTCCACATCGTCTGATACCTCCTGGAACTGCGCTTGATTAAATTGAGGGGTTAAGAGTTTTGAAAGCCTGTGAAGTAAGCTAGGCAGAGAATGAACTTGAAGAATTTTACATACCTTGTTGATGATGTCTATCGCGTCTTCAGCGCCATCACTTACTTCTTTTGATACTTCTTCAATGCACTCAAGTGTGTCTCTCATCCATCCACCTTCTGGGAGCTTTTCGGCCACCTCGTCTGCTAGCTTCACCACAGTGTCTGCTACGTCGTCGATTACCTCTACTACATCTTCCACCTTCTGTACGATACTTTCGACCTCACCTGAACATGATGAGACATTCAGATAAGAGCAGAGATAATATATTCACGTTTGAGGATTATGTGGTTTTTGCTGTATCAGTGTCCTTACGATGGAAAGAGTGTAATCTTCCCTCGATTATCGCCCAGAATGGTCGAATCAGAGAGAAAACCAATCCAATGACGCATTTTGCCTTGCATTCAGACACCGATCAGTACTCATGAGGGTCAACTTTTTGATTTGAAATCAAAAGATGGAAGAATAACAAAGTTCATTCGTCTGTTTAGATGATCACCATTCAGGCAAATTGGGTTTAGGAAGATTTGCAAATGGTAGTGGAATTTTGCCGCCGCTGCATCAGAAGAACAAAATCAAAGCTCAGTACCATATCCATCATTCCAACCATTAGAGACAAAAAACATCAGAGGCTGTAACTGCCTCGTAGAGGAAGCATTAATGAATCTCCAAAGCCACTTACCTTGATGCATTGACTCTGGCAGAGCTGAGATTGCCCCCCGTCGAAACCCTTCATTCTTCAAGAAATAATACCCATGTTTAAAATAACTCACTAATAATTACAAATAACTCATCTAAGAACCTACAAATAAAATCATAAAATTTTCATAAAACTGAAACATCACCAATTGGTTACAGAATTATTGATCCTAATGCATTTAATAAAAAGAGACACTCAAGACTTTTATTCATATCTGTCTTGCCTTGAGAGAGAGAAAGCTGAGCCTGGAATTGAGCCTACTCTTAAAGGAGGATTTTGTTATAGATTTATAAAACTTTTAAGTATTTCTATTTAACTTAATTACCTAAAAATAGGTAAATAAATCGTAAAGAAAACAAGTAAAACGTCGATTATTGCCTCAAGAACAGTAGCAGAATGCTATCCATAAATACATGCAACTATCTACTACAACTACAATTTTTAAGGTCGGCAGCTTTTCATACCAAAACGAAGAAATGCAGGGTAAATCGTTCAACATGAATCCCTGGCCATTACTGATCATCTCTTCTTTGAGGTAGTCTCATTAGATACTCAATATCATCCAGGACTTCATTACTCATGCGTATCCACAATTTGTGAGCTTCTTGGTCGAATTTTTGTGTTTGCAGCTTCTTTTGGAGGTTCTCAGAATCTTTGTCCGAATCAACGAATCCTTTGAGCCCAATCATTGTTCCAAGAGTGCCTCCACTTGCGATAAACTTCTCTACTGCTTCCTCATCACCAGCTTAAGGAAATCCCTGACGCTCATATAAGTGTGCCATTTCTCTCTCTTCCTGGCATCAGATGGACGTATAACCTCAATTTCACAGTAAAAGAACTAACAACCACACACACATGCCATGAGTAACACAAAATCTATCAATCAGTAGGAAAAAGATTTGTATGGCCATTAAGTTTTTTCACCTTTAATATACACTTAAACCTTAATATACACTTAAAATGTGAGCTGACGTAAATGGTAGAAATGATGAATTACGTTTGGGTAGATTGTTATTTGATCAATAATGAGGTAACGAACGGAGCTATAGTCACTCCATATGTTTAATTTATTGAGCAACTTGGTGATATGTTCACAAGAGCCATAGGAAAGTGTAATTTTGGGAATTTTTGTAACAAATTGAGGCTTTATGATATATATATGCTTCAACTTGAGAGATAGTATTGAATTATGTGAAGAAAGGTATTTTGGTAATTTCATATATGCCAAATTGTCCCTAAAGGCTAGTAGTAAGCTCTCATGCTTATAGGAGCTTTAAATTTCGATTTTCTTTAAAATTAGGAAGTGTATATATGTAGATATAGGAGTTGGAGTGTACAAAGGTATTTCTGTACTTTACACTATTTTCACTTAAGTGATTTATTAATAAAGAGAGGTCAACTCCTCAGACTCATTTGAGTGCATGCATTCTGCCTGCTATCTCTCTTCTCTTTTCTATCTTCTTTTTTCTCTGTTTTCTACCTTCTTTCTTCTCTCTCTACTCAATCTCTCAATTTAACAACATGGAACACATGCATGGGTTCCATTTTTAGGTTTCATCAGAATTAGTAAATATTGGCCTTGCCCTCCCACCAGGAAAAAGAAAGAAAAAAAAAAAAAAGAGGGAAAATTGCCTGCTCTTCTTCAGACAGGAAAAAGAAAAAAAAAATTGCTTCATAATAGCATGTACTAATCGACACATCAAAGGAACTTTGGCTAAAATCAGTACAGTCAGGAGAAATGTACTCTCTCCTTGCATAGTTTAAAGTAGGGAACTGTTTCCAGATTTATACATGGTGCTCTAATGATGTTAAACGAAAAGTTAAATGAACACTTCTTTTTTCCTTAGAATGTCTAACCTTTATCAATTTTCTAACATCATCACGATATTTCCCATTCATTCTGCCCACCTGTGATATTATAGGGAAAGAAGTTGAAGAACTCCATTGGAAGAAACAAACAATGAACAATTTCAAAACTTTCAGGTTAGCACTGGTAAGTTTTGAGAAGGCATATGTCACCTGTCCCAATTGGGGAATTTTCCAACCAGATCAAGACCTCCACAATCCCAAGGTTCTGAGATTATTTTGCAGCTAGATAGAACATCATCCTTCGCAATAGCCTGGTCATTAAAATGCAATGAAATAAGCATTGAGTGTAAAACTTGCAGTTGGTAAAGAAATCAGCAATCACTGAAGCTGTCTTACTACACCCTTTTTACTGGAAATTTCACTTTATTAAACGTAATAAAATTAGTATCAACACTCAGTGTCCTTATCTTAAGACTAGAAAATCTACTGTAAAATTGATAGAAGAAAGAGAAGAAAGAAGGGAAAGAGGAGAAGAGAAGGAGAAAGGCAGAGAGAAGGCTGTGATAGGCAGCAACTTAGTTAGGGTGAAAATACGACCACTAATCGCTTTTATTAAGATCCTTTAAATGGGTATTACACAATGACCAATATAACCGCATGACTTAAAGAAAGAGAAAATTACATCTGTGTCCCATAAGATAAAAAAAAATTACACCATAAGACAGAACAACCTTAAGTAGATCTAATGATCCACCTATGTAATGACTAAACTACCTTTGAACTTTAACATGTATTTTAAGACTTCACCCAAATAAGAGTTCAATACCACTTCATCTCAATGCTATGAAACCTTACCTATCATTAGATGAATGTAATGTACATATAAAAAGTTCAGTAAATATGTCACACCTTAATAAGTGGTGGTGAACTGAGTGGTGATCCATCAGTTCCTCGACAAAGAACACTCGCTTGGTCAAAACGGAATCCATCAACATGATACTCCGTCACCCTTCAATTAGTGACAACATAATGAGTACTTGGAATAAATATTAAAAATATTTGTTCTGCTCAGAAAAATCAACAGGATAGAAGTCTTGAATAGAGAAGAATACAACCGGTAGACTTGAAAGATATTCAAACAAAGACCAAATAAAATAATTTAACAGATTCTATACATATGCTATAAACCGAAAAGTTTATGCTTCTTGGAAAGTTTATAACTCTCAATGATAGAAGTAGGAAGCCACAACCAATACAGATCTTATCAAAAGTGAATGCTCATTGAGAAATTATATCTAAAACATTTTACAACAAGATGGTTTAGTTGATTTTCTTACATAAAGGGCGAATTTTATTCAAAGCAAGCCAGGAACAAAATACAAGACCAAAGAAGGAGCTCTCGCATTACAGCGAGCAACTCGAGGGAGACTCCTTGTCTAACAATGGAATCAGTTAATGAATTAGGCGATCTAGGAACATGCTTCCAGAAGCAGTCAAATAAAGAGAAGACATCTACAATGTCGCGAAAGGTATTCCAATGACACTAAGGGGGGTCAAACTTTGAGGAACACCAACCAATCACAACTTTAGAATCACCTTCAATCAAAGGATAGTTTAGTTGGTTAAGTGTCGACTTTGAACCATATATACCAACAAATTGCTGAAACCTCTAATACCAATGGGTTGTTTTCTTTCTTTCTTTTTTTTTTTTTAGAAAGAGAAAAATCACCAATGTGATGCTTTATTGGTCAAAAAATTGATTTTGATCAATTGAGTTTAATTTTTTAAGTTTACACTCAGTTCCATCCCAAAACAATTAGCCACTTCATTTCGGAGACCTATTCCACCGCCTTATAAACCAACAGATTTCAAGTCATTTTCAAATATGGGTCTTTTTATTCACGTTAACACACCCTCTCACAACCAATCCTAAATAGATAGATGGGCCCACAACATAGGATTTGTTGAAAGATATAATTAGATTTTACTTATTTTCAAAAAAAAAGTATTTTTCTTTAAAAACTAGATTCCTAAGGATATAGATGTAACTTTGATAATTGTTTACATTAGAAATAGGGGAAAGGGAGCAGAAAAACCTTAATCTTTCCCACACTTTTCTTCCCACAAATTAAAACATGGTATCAGAGCAAGTTGACTAGGTCTATGAGTTGATCGTCAACTCACACAGACAATAAAATTTTCTTCAATTTGAGTTTTACTTTTAATCTTTTAATTTTATTATTTAATCATTACGGTTTCGTTTATTGTTCTTCTTCAATAAATGTCGTTTCTACTCTCACATATTTTTCTTCTTCTATGAATCTCATCTCTACTCTTGCACTTCCTTGCTCATCTCCGAGGATGTAAATTTTCTTGTTTAATTTTCCGCCATCAATAAATTTCGTCTTTGTCTTTGTTATAAAAGTCTACATGCCCTCCATTCTGAAACAATCTAGCGAAGGAGTACATTATTCTTAAGACGAAGAGCTCATCCCATTACAAAGTTGTCTTTTGTTGATTTAGCCTGATTGAGATACTATTCAATTTTTCAGATGTAATAATAACAATGTCATTTCCATCAAAACCTGAATAGATGGTGTATATACCTCACCAAAATAAGACATGATGCTTGTATAAAAACAAAAATTTGTTCAATTTCACCTTCCAAAAGTTTGTATGATCAGCCTAAGTGGGCCCCACCTCGCAGAATTCGGGTTAGGCAATTACTATGATGTGTGCACTTCAAACTTCACAAATTATAGCATAGACTAACTCAAATAATCATCAATTAGGACTGACATCAATATAAGCTTGAGATGATGCAAGCATGGGCAGGAAAGGGAGTTGGCACACATCCCAAAACTAGCATAAAAAAACCTTTTGGGGTAGTTTAAATTCTAAAGAACTGTCCTAGGAATAGTAGAACCAGTAATCCTAGGGTTATGGCAAAGAAAAAAGAAGAAAAAATTGGATTTTTACCAACCGGTAGCCGAAATATCTAAGGAGATCCTTCTTTTACATAATCGTCTGCTTCAAAGGATGATAAAGGTTGAGAAAAAACTTTCCTAAAAGTGATTTACTGCTCTAATACCATGCAAAAGGGGGAGAGAGCAATGGAGAGAGAATGAGGAAAAGAGAGGAGGAGAAAGCTCAAAATTATGAGCTGCATTGGGGGTTATGCACAACCCTCAACCTATTTATTAAGTGGCTATCATAAAATTACAAGAATGCCCCTCACTTAAGTGAAACCCTAATCTTCTTATATCTCCCACCCTACGTGTCCTATGTATATGAAACTTCGACCACGGACATAATTCAACATACGGAACAAGATTACATCAAAACAAAAAGTTATGGTAAGGTGAAATGACAAAAATGCCCTTGTACTAGTTTTTCAACAAACACCAAGGACGACTATTCACATGTACCACAGTCAATCGAAATTGGGACGAGTCTCAAAGTCAAATTTGGCTCAAGTGGGCTTAACAAGGAAAGAAGCTAGCTACCAGCACAAAAATAGATATTTAATGCAATTTAAGACTAGTGAAATACCGAAAGAGTTGGAACGCTGCAACCTTGTACACCGGTTTGGGACTGACTGAGTCAACGTACATTAGGTTGAACTGGAGTTGAAACAACGAGTAGGCAATCCTCAAGCATGAACGTGTTTTTTTTTCACAAGTGCGAACTTGCACATGCGCGTTGAGTAAAGGCACATTAGGGGCTTCATTTTCCCCAAACTTAGGTCTCCTTTAGGTTTTGGGTCTACAAAGGTGACGAGAGGAAAGCTGTTGCAGTATCAGTAGGGGCTGTAGGCAATGACAGAGGTGTCGACTAATGGCGGCGACAACTGAAGTGTGGATTTTGGCAATGACATGTTGGTGCCACAAAACTGAATAGAAATGATGGAAACGACTCAGCTCTGGTGAGAGGCAATGACGAATATGCCTGGAGATTGTATATCGGACGTTGGCAACGAAAGCTGATGCGACAACGAGTGATGGCACTTTGAAGATTTTGCAACAGCGAGTGATGGCACTGTGAAAAATTTTCAACAGTGTCCAATGGCAGTATGAAAATTTTGCGACGGTGGCAATGGTGTGGAGTAGCGATGGAATACACCCTCTATTGATTTCTAGGGCCAACACATCAACACAAAAGATCTCAAAGGAAGGAGAGGAGAGAAACTCTAGCTATTGGGAGAGAGGAGAGAAGAAACTAAGGGAGAAAAAGAGGAGAAAAATAGAGAGAGGTGTAAGGACGAATTTGATCCAAGAGGAAGAGGCTAAAATGTTCTACCCCATGCCTAGAGATTGTATTTATAGTTGTGGGAAGGTGTTTACAATGATTACAATGTCCTTTGGGTTACATGTTTCAAAAGGAAAAAGGCATTAGATGACATACACCAACTTGTATAATTATAATTTTATGTCATCTCTATAAAAATTCTCCTTATTTACTAGTCATGCCACCCCTACACACGTCGGTGTCTTTTAACACCCTCCATTCTCTTTTTTTTATTTTTTATTCTCTGTTTGGTTCTTCTAATGGGGGGAAGGGACACAAGCAGGGGAAATCGGGGAGGATTTGAGGCGACGAAGCCTAGGAGATGGGTCACTAATGCATAAGGACTCTCACCAAAGGGATCTTTGGCTATGATACCAAGTTGATGTGGCATCAGTATGTTCCTTCCTGAAATCGAGAGTGAGAAGAAGAAACAACAAAGGGAGAAGAAGAAGAATAGAGGGAGAAGAAGAACAACAAAAGGAGAAGAAGAATAGAGGGAAAAGAAGAAAATAGGAAAAAGAAGAACAAAGCAAGAGCATAGAGGGAGGGCAGGTCAAGGGACTTTTTCAAAGTTCTGCAATCCTTAAATAAAGACTCAAAACCCTAATTGATAATTCAAATGAAGAAAATGCTCCTAATCAAATGAAATAATTAATTCCTAAAAAATCCAAAATATGGATCATAAAATTACAAAATGTCTTCTAATCAATTCTAAGTGAGTCACTACCCAACCACAATGTGGTGGATTCAGTCGTGGCCCCGTGCTTCTTGGTATACAATCATGTAATTAGCAGCACATGAGTGGTGTCCCCACCACTAACATTCCTCATACACACCTTGCATATGAGAATAGGATCAAAATTGGATGGTGGTCAATGGGGACAAACTTAATTTTCAATCTCAGATCTTTGCCCGTTCTGATACTATATTGATTTCGAGGGCCAACACATGAACACAAAAGATCTCAAGGGAAGGAGAGAAAAGAAGAACTCAAGCTCTTTGGAGAGAGGAGAGAAGAAACCAAGTGAGAGAAAGAGGAGAAAAAGAGAGAGGTGTAAGGACGAATTTGAGCCAAGAGGAATGATGCTCTACCCCATGCTTTGAAATTGTATTTATAGTTGTGGGAAGGCTTTTATAATGACTACAATGCCCTTAGGGTTACATGTTTTAAAAGGAAAAAGACATAAGATGACATACACCAGCTTGCATACTATGCCACCTCTATGAAAGTACTCCTTATTTACTAGCCATGCCACCCCTACACATGTGGATGTTTTTAACACCACCATTCTCTATCTGGTTCTTCTGATAGGGGGAAGGGAAGCAAGCAAGGGAATTCAGGGAGGATTTGAAGCGACGAAGCATGGGAGATGAGTCACCAATACAAAAGAACTCTCACTGAAGGGATCTTTGATTCTGATACCAAGCTGATGCGGCATCAATATGTTCCTTCTTGAAATTGAGAGTGAGAAGAAGAACAGAGGAAGAAGAAGAAAAGAGGGAAGAAGAAGAAAAGAGGGAGAGCATAGAGGGAGAGCAGGTCAAGGGACTCTTTCAAAGTGTTGCAATCCTTAAATAAAGATTCAAAACCCCAATTGCTAATTCAAATGAAGAAAATGCTCCTAATCAAATGAAATAATTAATTCCTAAAAACAATCCAAAATATGGATCATAAAATTACAAAATGTCTCTAATTAATTCTAAATGAGTCACTACCCAACAACAATGTGGTGGGTTTAGTCGTGGTCCCGTGCTTCTTGGTATACATTTGTGTAATCGACAACACATGAGTGGTGTCCCCACCTCTAACATTCCTCCTACACACCTTGCATATGAGAAGTAGGATCAAAATTGCATGGTGGTCAATGGGGACAAAATTAATTTCCAACCAGTGGAACTCATTTACATAACAAAGCTGATAAATATATCATTGCACTTGCCAAGATGGTCAAGTTTCCAGATGATAATCTCAGCAATGGTGGGGCCATTCGAAACGTTCTGGATATAAGCTATTCGTAGGCTGAACCTTGGGTGCTTACCTTTTTCCAATCAACATAATTGCATTGTCTCTTGCACCAAATGATGTTCATGAGAACCAAAATTCAATTCATACTAAATGATGTTCATGAGAACCAAAATTCAATTCATACTAAAGGGGGGAATCCCTTTGAACAGAAAGGCTTCCATATCCTAGACAATCATTTGAGTTGGCACATTGTTCTAGATGTAGGAAGATTGGCTCCAAAGAGATGGTATTCTCCTAGTAGAAGTGGATAGATTGTTGAGGCCAGGTGGCTGTATTGGTTAATAGTGTTTAGAAGTTAATGCACAAGATCCAGAAAATATAACAATTTGGAGTGCTTTAAGTAACCTTCTTGCAAGGATGTGCTGAAGAGTTGTTTCCAGGAGGGATCATACTTGTATTTGGATGAAGTTAACTAGTAATTGCTTCTACTCAAGGAGGGAGCCCAACATTAAGCCCTCCAAGTCATAAAGGAAACCATACCAATTGTAGAACCACATAAGGGCACTTGATCCAGTGCATCTTTCTGCCCAAGCCAGCCATTATATCATTAGAAATTTCGATGCTGAAACTGCCTTAAAGTGTTAGAGAGGGCAGGCATTTAATCCTCCATAGGATTTAATTTTTTTGGTCAAATTGTTATTAATCTTTTGGTCGATTTGTTGATCAATTTGGTCAATTTTCATGTCCAATTTCTAGTCTGATTTGGTTGATTGGTTAGTCTAACTTGAGGTTGACTCTATAATTAGCTTCATGATTAATTAAAACTTTATGCAGTTTGGTCATGGTTTATTTATGTTATCCTCCTTGGTGTCAAAACTGGTCACTTGATTAGAGTAACATCTTTGAGTTGTTCTAAAACCTTTAGTATTTCTTCAATAAATTACTTCTTTTCATCACTTCAAAGTAATGCATATACAGTACTTTCAAACAACAGAAGTGCACCAAAATCCAATGTGAGTCAAGTCATATTATTCACCCAAGTGATTTTTTTTGAGCTACCTTTGAAATAGTGAATAGTCTCTTTTCCATACCCTAAAATTGGGCTCTTTATCTACCTCTAAAATTCAGTAGAACTTTTTTCAGACTTCGCCCATTTTTTACTAGTATATGGATTTTGTCATTTGGCTAAAAGTAGTTTTTCTTCTCTCATATTTGTGCAAGTTGGGCCTCTTAAAAAACAGAAAGAGTAATCCCCAAATTGAGGAAAATAAGTAGAAAAAGAAGTACAAAAAAAGACATATTTTGTGGTATTTGATACAACTTACAATGAAGAATTCCACGTGTTGAAGTAAAAATTTTTTATGTGACCAACAATGAAAAAAATTCAAGAGGAAGAATAGAAGATGAAAAATTGAAGCCAAAGTGCAAACTCAAGAGCTGAAGACGAATTTTTTAAGACCAAATTTTTATTTTTATTTTTATTTTTATGCTTACAAGAGACTATGAGACAAATTTTGTAACAAGCTAAAGCTATATGCTCCAACTTGAAGGGGAATGTTGGAAGATAGAACTAGGTTTTACTTTTTTTTTCCATGAAAGTATTTTCCATTAAAAACTAGATTCCTAGGGTTTACAACATGTAAGGATATAAATATAATTTTGATTATTATTGACATTATAAATAAGGGAGAGGAGTAAAAAAATACTAATCTCTCCCGTACTTTTCTTCCTACAAATTGCAATAGAATGTATGGATGAGGCACACATAAACGGACAAATAAGTGAGGGTTTAGAATTGGCTCAAATATGAAGTTTGAGCCCCTTTTTCATCTAAAAATAACTAACCACTTAGGACCACAGATTCCCAAAACCATTTTTTATGATAGACTTTTTAGCCACAATAACAAATTACTTAACTATTTGTACGCAATTGCATTTTCAAGTAGAGAACACAGTTTAAACCACGGTTATACAACATATGCACTAGAACACAATCTCATTGACATAACTGAAAGAAATGCTGTAATAATGCTTTTACAAGATTGGTGGACCCAAACAATGCAGATTACTAAAGTTATGTTTATTCTTCCGACGCACGAGTTAATAAAAGATTATGCTTCAGATTACTGCAGTGGTATTCAAATGCTGCATGAAACTCAATAAAGCAAGTATATCGCAAAGACATCACTAGGGTAACATCCTTTGAATTTTAAAAATGTTTAGCTGTCCCTACCAGTGCCTTAGACTATCCAATATAAGTTCCATGACCACAGGATGGTTGCAGTTGAGTGTGTTCCCTGGAAGACCAAAGAAAGAATAATGCATGTAAAAAGATGGATAGAGAAGACTTCATTAAACAAAAAGAAAAACATTCACAGGGTGCATTCAAATTACCACAACCTGAGAAATTAAGAAGCTAAACAAGGTTGTGGAGATCTAGCATGTAATACACCTATAAAAAAAGGAAAAAATAATTACAAAGCATTATCAGTTGCCGAAAATGGGTAGTTGACAGAGGATGTCCATGTCTCTTACAAGCATATGAAAACACAAAGTTAACTAAATAGAAAGGAATTTCATCTGTTATCAATAGCCCTACTTTTAGTTAGATAAGTTTCACACGGGTATCACAGGAAGCAGTTGCTACACCTGAAACTGACTACAAGGTATAATACGATCCTTAAAAAGTGGTAACATGCAAAGAATATTGATAAACTAAAGTATTTGAAATAATACCTTTCCTTTCTTCTTCTTTTTTTCTTCTAATTTTATACTTTTCGAGTATAATTTTTTTTTTAAAAAAAGTCACGTAAAGACAAAAAAGACCTCATACTTGAACAATTTAAACAACCAACATGTTAGTGAATACTTCAAAATGCAGCAAAAAGTCGACTAACAATAAATTATAAAAAGCTATCAACTTGTCTTCCAAAAACAACCAAAAAATTAAAGTAATATAAGGATGCTCATCATCAGCTTCATTAGTGTGATTGTAGACCACATCCGAGATAACCTGTGCCAAGCATAATGAGGAATGAGAGGAATGATGATAAAGATTTGAATGCACATGTCATGTATATATATATATATATATATATTTTATATACACACACATACATATATATACATACACATATGTAAAGATATGTGTACATTGATCGGTATGCAAATTGGTAGAGAGAGAGAGAGAGAGAGAGAGAGAGAGAGAGAGAGCAAGCACTACCTCAATTCCTGCACCGTGCAGAGCTTTCACCATCTCTTTGAACTCTTGAGAAGCAGCAACAAGTCCTCCACCAACACTAGCATACCGACTCATGGGAGCAAAAAAATTTATTGTAGACTAGCCCCATGTATTGATCTTGTAGAAAAACAAGTGAATTTAGAACGAACTCTTATCAAAAAGCGAAATCCAATAATCAAAATAATTTGAATAAAATAATAGGAAAATATTTTTTTATAGAGAAGTTATTTGACTATGTTAAGTTGCCCGAGAAGATCATTAAAATTAAAAGAGCCTACACTCTCAAAAAATATATATAAATAGAAGAGTGTAGATTGTAAAATTTCACACAGATAGGAAGATTTTTTTACACAGAGATAAGGAGATTATTTTACTAGGTGATCTCTAGGATTTTGGACGCTGCTGGATTTCAAACTCATCGAACTAAAAAATGGGCAAGAGCTCCACAACATTGATGCCAAGCTCGAAAAGGTGTGGTATCTACATTTTTTGCATTAAAGCAAATAACAATCAAATGTTCAAATATTGTATAAGTTTATGCATTTCATCTTTGTTAAAATATAAGTTTAGGGGTATTTTGGTCATTTATTATATTTTCAATATTAAAATTTTCTCTTATAGTATGGCTATTTGATAGAGAATGTCTTATTTTATCTCTTGTTAAATTTTCATTCAATTTAGACATGTATTTTAGGAGATATGTAATTTTGAGTATTGAGGGGCATTTTTATCTTATCGTAAAGTTTCACTTAAACCCTGATTATAAAGAAGTAGGAAGGGCCTTTCTGGCTTGGATTCCAAGGCAGCAAAACGGCCTCTCTTCCGGAAATCCATTTTCTCTTTTATTTTCTCCCCTAATCACCTATTTTTCATGGTATCAGAGCAATAACGCAAGTCTTGGGCAAGTTTCTTTGGATTTTGTGGATCTTCTCTCCATTTTTAGCAATATCCTTGAAGGTTTTTTCCACATTTCTGGATTGGTAGGGTAAAGTTTTCATTTTTCCCCTTTTTGTGCCTATCTTAGCCTATGGCTAATGATTACTGCTTTTATTTGACTGGGATTTAGAAGTGTTTAATGATCCCAATTTGAGAAAATTTCTCAAATCTGCCTGCGTCATCAACCTAATGCTTGTGTCACCATCTATATAACCTACACCATCTTGATTTCTTGCAATTAGGTCATTCTTTCATTGATGTATGGTCTCAATTGCTGGAATTGATCACTATTGGTTCTAAATTGAATTAATTGGGTGTTGTATTGCCCTGATTGAATTTGGTGTGGAGTCCACTTGACTACAAATATTGAAATTTGGGGAAAATGTTTTTCTTTGGTTAATTGACGTTCTAGTGTACTGAAGTGTGCTGTTTGGTGATATTTAATGGCTGATTCTAGCACACAGGTTGCTGTCCAAAGGACTACTGAGAACTCAGATGTGAAATTCTCTCAGTCTATTCAGATAACTACGATCCAGTTGAATGGATCGAATTATGTAAATTGGTCTAGATCAGTTTTGATGTATTTGAGGGCCAGAAGAAAGACAAAATATATAAATGATGATCCCCTGGTACCTATTACTGAAGATTGGGTGGCAAAAGATAATTTAGTAATGATCTGGTTGGTAAATAGTATGAAATCTAGATTTAGTGATCAGATTTTGAGTTGCAATACTGCGAAGGCAATGTGGACTACATTGGCTTCCATTTTGTCTCAAGAAAGTAACTTATCAAGGATCTTTGAGTTATATGTGAAGTTCTTTAATATGAAGCATGGAGGTAGATCAGTGATATATTATTGCACTGAGATGAGGGGAGAATTATAGGAGATTAGTACATTCCATCATTTTACTATGAATGTTGAAGACATCCGTAATAAAGAAAATCAGATTCAAGTAGCCCGGTGTTTGGATGGTTTGGGGCATGAGTATAATGCTATTAGAGCCCAATTGTTGGTTAATGAGGATGTGACCACTCTTGAGTAAACTTTTAATAGAGTTCTTCGAGCTGAAAGTGTAGTTGAAAATAAGAATGAGTCAAGTGCAGTGCTCTCAGAAGCAACTACTCTTAACCTTCAATCTTCTACTGGTAAGCCTGGCAGTCAGTTTCATGGTGGAAATAATAGAGGTAGAGGTTACTCTTACACAACCCGTGGTCGTGGCCGAAATGATTGGGGGGATCGAAAATGTGTTTATTGTGGTAGGACTAATCATATTTATGAGAAATATTGGGACAAATTTGGTAAACCTACCTGGGCCAAATCTATAGTCATAGATAAGGATGCCTCCTCACACACTGGATCGTATGAGGAAATTCAACAGTTATTACAGCGATTGGGTCAACTGACTGCTTCATCTACTACTTCTCAGACTACCGAGACTCCTTCTTCCTCTGCCACGATGGCTAGTACAGGTATGAATGCACTAAATGGGTCTCATTCCCCCTCTTGAATCATTGACCCAGGAGCCTCTACACACATGTCAGGTATGCCCTCTCTATTTCAGTCCATTAGTCCATCTCATTCATATCGTCGAGTTACTTTAGCTGATGGATCCACCTCTCCCATTCAAGGGGAGGGTATAGTTCGCACTACTCCACAAATATCTTTAGAAATTGTTTTATTTGTACCAAAGTTTCCAGTTAATCTCTTGTCTGTAAGTCATATAACTAAATCCTTAAACTACTCAATAACCTTTTATCCTACTTCTTGTGTTTTCCAGGACTTGCAGACGAAGAGGAAGATTGGTTCAGAACATGAGAAGGGAGGGCTCTACATGCTGGATGATGTATCCATTTTTTGATATGTAGCTCTCACTACTACAAATTCTTCTTACTTGTGGTATTTGTGCTTGGAATATCCCTCACTAGCTAAGTTACGTTAGTCTTTTTCCTTCTCTGCCAAACAATATTTCATTTGATTGCAAATCTTGTCAGCAGGGAAAGCATCGTCGCTCCAGTTTTCCAGTTAGTTCTAGTCAAAGCACCAAATTGTTTGAATTAGTCCACTCTGATGTATGGGGTCCATGTCGGGTTCCTAGCCCATTTGGTTTTAAGTATTTCGTGTCGTTCATTGATGATTTCAGTAGAGTCACTTGGGTGTATCTCCTACAGGAGAAGTCCGAAGTATTTGATGTATTCCTCAATTTTTTCAATGAAATAAAAATCAATTTGGTGCATGTGTTCATGTACTTCGTACTGACAATGGTTTGGAATATTTTAACCATAAATTTTCAGTATTTTGTGCATCTCATGGTATAACCCATCAAACATCTTGACCTTATACACCACTACAAAATGGGGTGGCTGAACGTAAAAACATACATCTCCTTGAGGTTACAAGGACACTATTATTGCATATGAATGTTCGTGTTGCTTGGTTAATCGTATGCCCTCAACTGTTTTGAGTGGTCAAGTTCCACTTCAGGTTTTAAAACCCAATTGTAAATTATTTGGTATAGTTCCTCGTATTTTTGGATGTATCTGTTTTGTTCATATGCTTGGAATTTCGATCGCTGAGTTGTCACCTCGGTCTGTGAAATGTGTTGTTTTGGGATATTCTCGTCAACAAAAAGGGTACAAATATTATGATCCTGTTCGACGGAAAACATATGTGTCAGCTGATGTGGCCTTTTTTGAACATACTCCATATTTTTCATCATCTACTGAGCTTCCTGTATCACCTGAATCTCCTTCAGTCTGTCCTGTTCCTATTGCAGTTTTGGATGTACCAGCATCATCGAGTTCTTCATTGACTCTTCATGTTTACAGTCATCGCTCGCGTACTGCTGCAGTGCCTCCAGTAGTTACCTCTACAGAGCTCTCTCCTCATGATCCACACCAGCTTCCTCATTGCCTGCAGATCCTATTGTCTCTGATTTGGACTTGCCTATTAGTCTACGAAAAGGTAAACGGTCATGTACTTCTCATCTGATATCCAAATATGTGTCACTTGAATTTTTGTCCCCATCCTTCAAGTCCTTTGCTATGTCATTGTCTACTTCCCATATACCTCGTTCGGTGCAGGAAGCCTTGTGCTCTATAGAATGGAAACAAGCTATGGATGATGAGATGAGTACTTTGGTGTCTCGGTGAACATGGAATCTATGTGATCCACTTGCAGGAGTAGCTATTGTAGGGTGTCGTTGGGTTTATATTATCAAATATAATGCTGATGGCTCTATTAAACGGTACAAAACTCGACTGGTAGCGAAAGGGTATACATAGACTTTTGGAGTTGATGTCTTTGAGACATTCTCTCCTGTGGCCCGACTTACTTCGGTATGTATCTTAATATTTGTGGCTGTTAATAAGGGTTGGTCACTCTTTCAACTCGATTGAAGAATGCCTTTTTATATGGTGATCTACATGAGGAAGTGTATAATGGAGCAACCTCCTGGGTATGTTGCTCAGGGGGAGACAAGAAAGGTGTGTAAGCTGCAGAAGGCTATTTATGAACTTAAACAAAGTCCACGGGCCTGGTTTGAAAAGTTTAGTGATGTGGTACTACAATTTGGGTTCTATAGGAGTCATTGTGATCATTCTATGTTCCTACTTAAAAGAAAGACTGATATAGTGGTTTTGGTTGTCTATGTAGATGACATTGTGTTATCTGGTGATGATCTTGATGGTATTACAGAAGTTAAACAATATCTGGCCACACATTTTCAAACAAAGGATTCGGGCTCTCTCAAGTACTTCCTTGACATTGAAGTCGCACATAGCAAGCGAGGTATTATTCTTTCTTAGAGAAATATATATTGGATATGTTATAGGAGTGTGGTTTATTAGGTGCTAAACCTATAGACACCCCCATGGAAGTTAATCATAATCTACATGACACACAGGGTCCTACACTCAAGGATAAAACTCACTACCAACGGTTAGTAGGTAAACTGATCTATGCTACAGTTACCAGGTCATTCATTTGTTGTGGGAGTTGTGAGCCAATTCATGGAAAATCCTCAAAAAGTCCATTTAGAATCTGCTCAAAGGATTTTGAAGTACTTGAAGGGTGCACCTGGAAAAAGGTCTTCTGTATACTCATAATGGAAAAATTGATGTACTTGAGTATTCTGATGCCGATTATGCTGGGTGTAAGATAGATAGACGTTCTACATCAGGCTACTGTTGTTTTGTTGGAGGCAACCCGATAAGTTGGAAAAGTAAGAAACAAACAGTTGTGGTTAGGTCCTGTGCAGAGGCCGAGTATCGAGCAATGACTCATACAATTAGTGAGCTTATGTGGATAAAGTTTGTGCTTCTTGAGTTTGGTTTTATGTTACCTGACCCTATAGTTATGAATTGTGATGACCAAACAACCATTTTTATTGCCAGCAACCCTGTTTTCCATGAGAGAACGAAACATATAGAGGTTGACTGCCACTTCATTACAGATGAAGTTATGTAGGAGAAGGTGGTAACTCCTTATGTAAAGTCTTCAGACCAGTTGGGAGATATACTTACCAAGCCTTTGGGGAGATGTGAACATGTATCCTTTAGTGACAAACTGGGATTGTTTGATATCTACTCTCCAGCTTGAGGGGTCTTCTCCTCATATTCAGGAACATGAGCACTAAACATTACAAAAATTTTGTTTCAACAAATTACATCACCCATAATCATTTTTTTGTTCGTTTTGTTTGTTTGAGGAATCACCTGGAATAAGTTAAAGATTTTCTCTCTACTAGCTTTGTCAATTAATATTTCATGAAAGTAATCAAACCATTTGGAAATATTGAAAGTAGGAAACGAAGAAGAAAATAGTGAAGGAAATCAACAGTGATCCAATCAATAAAAATATTGTCTTTAACTGCCTCTATTATTGGATCCACTCACTTTTTTGCTTGAAATAACCTCCATAACTTACGCAGTTAAGTCTTTGACATTAGGCTCATAATCGTCTCCTAAATTGATTTTAGAATTACCAGATTCTAGGACTTTTAGTAGCAAGTAAACTTAATGCACTAACTTCATACTTTTCCTCATTCACAAATCCTTAAATTTATTGATGCTTGCAAGTCCTCATTTTTCCTTCCTTCTAGCAAGATCCAACTATGCCTTAAATTGATAAAAATGAAAACAATATGATTGCATCAAATGTAAGTTTAATAGATGCTCATGCTCAAATGCTAGGAGTAAATATTTATTTGATTTTAAAAAAAGTATCTTACAAAATTTTGAACAAAAAAAGATATCCAGTCGATTTCCTCATCATTTGCAGATAAAATTTCAACCCCCACAGACCAATGATTAATTTTCTCATCATTCAATATGTTGAATAGGAAAAAGTCCCATATTGATAAGTATGAAGAACTGCGGTTGGGTTATAAGATTAGATAATAGGCCCCAAAGTGGTTAATCATTTCGGAATGAAACTGGTTCAATCCAATAGTGGTATTAGAGAAAGATGTGTACGTGAGTCAAGACCCTTTTATGCTCTCCAGGTTATTTGTCTATTGTATGCTGTTGGGTGGGAGATGGTGAGTTGTGTGCTTAGTTGGGTGTTTGTTTCCACGTCTCAATCCCATTATTTAGGAATAGAATGGAAATCAATCCAACAGAATACAATCTGTAGATTGAAGCAAGGCCAACATCCTGCCTAAACCCTAAACATGTCTGATTGATCTATTTTGCATTCATACATTTTGGGGTCAAGAGATAAGCTCTATAAAAAGTAAGGAGAGAGAAGAAGAGATGAAGAGAGAAAGAAAGAGACAGAGAGGAAAAGACAGAGTGGAGAGAATGGCTCAAAACTGAACTGCCTTGGGTGGCGTGCACGTCCCCAAGCTTAGTAAGTAGAAAAATAAAAATTACAAGTATGCCCCTCACTTACGTGAAACCCTAATCTTTTTATATCTCACACTCTACATGTCCTATTTACATGAATTTTGGGCTATAAGCATAATTCAACATAAGGAACAAGATTACATCAATATATAAAAGTGAAGGTCAGGTGAAATGACCAAATTTCCCTTGTAGTTGTTTTTCAACCAGCACTTATGATGCCAAAGCTTGGATATCCAATACAACCTTTTCTGTAGCATGTGATGCACACAAACTGTCTACCTAATCTTCAAGTATGCAGAACCAACTAAAAGCAACACGTATTACTTTACTATCAAAGAAAAATAAAAGATAAGTATGCCAACAGATGTGAGCAAACAGTTATGTTCATTGCTTTACCAATAAAACTAAATATGAAATAAATACCTCTACTGCAGTTCCTTGTCCATTTTGACCATAAATCTCAGCAGCCTTACACCGGATTGAGTTGCTGCGTCTAACCTAAGCCAAAAATCAGATCATACCTCGCATTGGAAAAAGCACCTACTGAAAGTTTCTCATTTACATGTTGAAAATAAGAGGACGAGCCCTGCCTTACAAATTGATATCCGTCCATAGCATGCAACCAGGTTCTTACTTGATCTCGATCTGAATAATTGTTCAGAAAATATTAGAAAATAAAGATGTTTAAAAATTTAAATCCCCTTACAGGCCATTAGTTCTATCTTGAGGTAATCCGATTCGTTCAGCAAAAACCAGGTATCACCCACAATTCAGGGGAAAGATGTGAGTAAGAAACGTTTACATTTCCAAGGAAAATAATAAGCACAAAAGCAAGGCTTTGCTGCTTCAGAAACGCAAGAACCTTGTCATTGTCAGCATAAAAAAGAGCTCCGGTAGGACCATAACCCGTGACCAGTAACCAAAAATGTCAACGCCAAAGACGTTCTTCAAGTCCAGACGTGAAGTCTTCTTCTAAAACAGAAAGATACCGGACTACGGACATGAAGGAACACACTCTAAGCTGGGCGTGGTTCCAAGGCAATTAATTGGATAAGATAAAAAAATCGAATTAAACAGCATAAACGTCTGTCGAAAAACATGCCTTTTCCTCTGAGGATTTAACTTTATATAGTGAAAACAACGTAGTGCAATACTAATCTAATTCCACGTTAAGAAGACAAATCCATTCTCAGAATTCAAACCAAACCAATTAAACTCTTCAGTAACAAACGACTACCCACTGATTTCCAATGGCATTTGACATCCAGATCAAAACCGCTCGTCCAAAAACCTCTCGCTCACTCCCACTAAAAAACTTCACGAATTAAAAATGAACTTGAAACAGAAGCTGCTTACCCCATGATGAAGCTGCAGGAAACTCGGCAGGAAACCTTGCCAAAGAGTTGAGAAGCCTCAGCATTTGAATCACGGAAAGTTGAGCAGAGAATCGTATTCAAAAATTGTCCCCAAACATAAGATGGCTTCTTTGACTCAACCAAGACAAACCACCAGATCGAGTCCACTTGAACTTCAGGGGTATCAACAAGAAACCTGAATCTGAGCTGTAAAACCTAGATAAAAATAATTACCAATGTACATGGATACAAAATTTCTCTAAATGAATACTTTTCTAGCTTACTTACAAATCGCACTATAATATAAATTCAATACGCTGTCACATCTAAAAATTATTTACATATCAAACCTGAAAGTGTTGTGCGAAATAATATTGAATCTAAGGGGAGGTTAGTCAACAAACTGGAAATTTGATCTTCATCTTAGTATGGACAAGTTCATGTCCACTGGAAAATAATTTCCAGTGTTAGTGCCCCCAAATGAAAAAAACACAGAAACTAAGAGAATTAGTAACTTGTAAAGTATACTTAATTAAAATATAATATTTAAACATCAAATTAGGTAAAATAAACATTATTACTACACGAATAACTAATTTAATGTATAACTAAAATATATTAATGTACTAATTAATTTAATTATATATTATATTAGTTAAAGATTATTGTTTATTGTACATTAATACTGTAATTACGTGAGTCAATTAACTGTGCACATGATTAATCATAAAAAAATAATGTTAAAAATAACATAAACGAATATAATACATTTAAGTTATTAATTTATTGATAATATATGGTGTTTTTTAACATAAAAAAGTCATGATTAAACAGGAAAAATCTATCAAATACTAACTTTAACACACTATATATTTTTACATATTATTAATTAAAAATATTTTTTCATTAAATATAAAACCATTGATTTTATTAATTATAAAAATGAGTTAATTAAACCAAGTGCTTGAGTTAACAATAATTTAATTACCACTATTAAATCACTAATACAATAGAGTAAATGGGGAAATCAAAATCGCAATCGAAATCGAAAAACAGAAGTCCCACACTTGTTGTTCACAATATAACACCAGAGGAAGCATGGAGCGGAAGGAAGCCTGCTGTAGATTATTTTCGAATTTTTGGGTGTATTGCCTATGCCCATATTTCAGATGAGAAGAGGAGGAAGCTAGATAACAAGGGAGAAAAATGTATATTTCTTTGTGTTAGTGATAAGTCAAAAGCCTATAGACTATACAATCCTAACACCATGAAAATTGTCATCAGCCGTGATGTGGTATTTGATGAAAAAGACACTTGGTCATGGAATCAACAAGGTGTTAAAGAAAATATTCTAGCCAATTTTGATGATGATGAGAAAGGGAAACAACCAATGGAGAATGAGCAAGAAGAAGAAGTCACTCAAAATGTTCCAACCGATCAAAACCCACTTGCAGTTGAATCAAAACGGCCTCAATGTATTCGAAGAAGACCAGCATGGATGACTGATTATGAAGTAACTGGAGTTGACCAAGGTGATGACCCACTTACACATTTGTCTTTGTTTTCAGATTGTGATCCAACCATTTTTGAAGTGGATGTCAAAGAATCAAAATGGAGAAAGACTATGGATGCTGAAATTACAGCCATTGAAAAAAATGATACGTGGGAGCTATGTGATCTTCCAAAAGGGCAGAAGACAATTGGTGTAAAGTGGGTTTACAAGACAAAGCTGAAGGAGAATGGTGAAGTTGACAAGCACAAGACACGCTTGGTAGCTAAGGGCTACAAACAGGAGTTTGGTATTGATTATGAAGAAGTCTTTGCTTCGGTTGCAAGGCATGATACAATCAGATTGGTGATTGCTGTGGTGGCTCAAAACTCATGGCTTATCTTCAAGTTGGACGTGAAATCAACATTCCTCCATGGAGATTTGAAAGAAGAGGTATTTATCGATCAACCTCCTGGTTATGTAAAACTTGGCAACGAGCATAAAGTGTATAAGTTAAAGAAAGCTCTATATGGATTAAAACAAGCTCCACGGGCTTGGTATAATCGTATAGAAACTTATTTTTTGAAGGAAGGATTTCAGAAATGTCCTTATGAATATACACTTTTTATAAAAATTGAAGATGGAGGAAAGATGCTCATTGTTTGCTTTTATGTAGATGATTTAATCTACACTGGAAATAATACAGCCATGTTTGGTAGTTTTAAGAAATCCATGATGGCTGAATTTGAGATGTTTGATCTTGGCTTGTTGCATTATTTTCTTGGTATAGAAGTGGTGCAGTCTTCTCCTGGAATTTTTATTTCTCAAAAAAAAGTATGTGCGAGAAATCTTGGATAGGTTTCAGATGAAGGATTGTAATCCTGTCAGTACTCCATCTGAGTTTGGTATGAAGCTACACAAAGATAATGGAGGAAAGAAGGTTGATGACACTCTTTATAAACAAATAGTGGGGAGTTTAATGTATTTGATAGCAACGAGACCTGATATAATGCATGTTGTAAGTGTCATTAGCAGGTACATGGAATGTCCTACGGAGATTCATCTCTTAGCTGGAAAAATAATTTTTCATTACTTGCACGGTACTAAGGAGTTTGGGTTGTTCTACAAGAAATGAGAAAAGTCAAATCTGTTTGGCTTTACAGATAGTGATTATGCAGGAGATTCAGATGATCGAAAAAACACATTTGGGTATGTTTTCATAATGGGGATAGGAGCTATTTGATGGTCATCAAAGAAGCAACTATTGTGACATTATTATCCACTGAAGCTGAATTTGTTGCTGCAACAGCTTGTGCTTGTCAAGCTATTTGGATAAAGAAAATCCTTAAAGAGCTGCATTTTAAGGAGGATGAACCTACTCAGATTTATTGTGACAACAGGTAAGCAATAAAGCTTTCAAGAAATCCAGTTTTACATGGTCGAAGCAAACATATAGATGTGAAGTATCATTTCTTGAGGGGTCTCACAAATGATGGAGTTATTGATCTTATTTTTTGCAGAAGTGAAGACCAGATTGCTGATATTCTAACCAAGCCTTTCAAGTTTAATACATTTCAGAAGCTCAGGAAGCTACTTGGTGTTTGCATTTCAAATGATTCAATTTGAAGGATGGCGTTTCAAAGTTTGACTCTTATTAAACTGCAAGTTATGTCTGGAACATCAGTTTAAGGGAGGGATTGTTGAGGAAATTAGTTGGTTTGTCCTCCTGGTCTTTAGGAGTGAGTTACGGTTTAGTTTACTTAGTTAAGTAAGTTTTGTACGTTGGAGTTGGATCGTGCCGTGTCATGTCTAATTTTAGTTTCTTTTCGTTGTGTAATAGTCTATTTATATAGACTGATTGTTTATTAATGTATCATCAAGAGTTAATAATTTGTTTCAATTGTCTTCTGTATTTATCAGGCCCACCATACGCATCCATATTTTAGTTTAACAAACAAACTCAAATGAAATGATGCTACTTCGTCTAGAGATATGCAGAAGCTATAGAAGCCTCTGCTATCACGGAGACTGGTTGGCGGGCCTGCAAGCAAGTGCCAATGTCAAATGAGAGCAACCTAGATCCGTCTAAAAGAAGGTTCACACCCGGCAGGATCACTTCTCTGCCATCAGTATCATCTGATTCAGGTTTGACAAGAATTGTAGAAGGTGCTTCTTCAATAGGTCTTGTAGTAGCCTCGTAAACAAGAGTTAATGCATATGACCTGTTAAAAGAATATTGGAAAGACATATTATTGAGCTTACCTCTCTGTAGTTCCTCAAGCAGTGAAAATACTAATCAAATGTTCACACATAGGGGATGCACCAACTCATTCATCCAGCCAAACAAGAAATTGTCAAAACATGATAGTAACATGATATTGTTCTCTGCAGGTCAAAAGGTATCGTGTATTGAACAGGAAAGCAAACAAAAGTTTCTCCTTGTTCTCATTATGATGTATGAATCTGTATGCAGGTTCAGTTAATTGATTGTAAAATGGTGCAAACTATTATACTCGATTCTAATACTCTTTTGGTTAATTGTATAAGTTCCTATTTATTCAAAACATCTATTCATCACAATAAGTCTAGTCCGTTAACATTATTGTGGGAAAAGAAAATAGACAAATAGCTGTAATACCTTAGAATGCTCCCATCAAAACTTAAAACTTCACTTCGGCAACGATCTCGGATAGCTCGTTTGAGTCTCTGATATTCTGTTAAAGCTCCAGATGTTAACCATTTTTATGAGAAACGGTTTTCTCATTAATCGTGGTCTCAACTTCTGGCAGTTGCAACTTCCTGCAGTTGCAATTCCCTCGCTAACACGAAGCCATGAACAACCTTGATGGGAGGTTGACTTCAGATTGTAGTTTTGGTCCCCTATCTCATCACTCAAGCCCCTTCAGTTGAGCCATCACTGAGAGTGTTCAGAGATCGGAAGCGCCGAACAGAGAATAGAGAGAAGGAATCTGAAGCGTATGGAAGGAGGTATGATTTTGCTTCCGTTTAAATAATATGATGAATTTCATGTTGTTAGAAATTCATGTTTAAAGCTTACAGTTGGTATCAGAGCAGACCACTGATCCAGCGTTTCCATTCCGAGAGTTTTTGTTTTTGTTTTTGGTCTATGTTTTTTAAAAACAAATTATGCGATCATTGCTTGCAGGAGCCAGGGCTATGGCATCAGTGACAACCAGCGTCGAGCATGACGCCGGCGCCGGCAACCATTCCACACGGTTTGTTGGCGCCGACAACTTACAGAACGCCAACGGAGCCTGTCGCTGTATGCTCTCTGTGAGCTCACCACGACGACAGTTTGCGACGCCTTAGAGCTTCGAAGCTGCATCGCCAACGTCGGCGATCATTCCGACAGGTTTGCTGGCATCGACGACTTGAAAGAACGCCGGCGGAACGCCGACAAACCTTCTTTCTGCGTGCGGCTAGAGGTTGAAGACAACCCCCAGTGCGCAGAAACTGGTTAATTAAAACCATAAGGTATTTTTGTAAATACCGGGCGAGTTGGCTCGGGATGAGTCTTCTGCGACTTGCCGTTCCAACTTGGCAACCGTGTCTCAGGTCAGGTTGACTCGGTGAAAAAAAAAAAGAAGAACTGTCAAGTCGACTCGGATGAGTTGAGTTGGCTCGTCGTTCCTGGACCGAGCCGACTCGGTACTTAAAATTGATTTTGTGCCAGAGGGATTCGAACCCATGCACTGGAAAAATTAATTGCGCTAGTGACCATTAGGCCACTGGCCGTCGGCTGTTATGCATATAAGAATGTTTAGGTTTATTTCCTGTTACAATTTTTATGCATTTTTTTTGCATATATTTAAATGCATGAAATTAAAATTATGCATAATATTATATTTTTTAATTATGCATATCTTATGAGAATATTTTGTGCACAATGATAACATGTTAGTGTAAGTTAAAATTATGCAATTCATGTTATTCTCATACATTTGTGAGATTTAATGTCTAGTGATCCATATCATTTTTATTAATTAGAGAGTAGCCACAACATCTTTGACTTAATAAAAATTATATATTATGATTAGGATCACATAAAGAATATTAGACATTAATTTTAACTAATTTTAATTGATATAATAAATTTTATCCCACAGGAATTTTTATTATATTTGAGTTTATTAGTTAGGATAAAATATCAAGTTATTCATAATTTACCCATAGGGATTATGAATTCATAAATAATTTGATAGTTTTATCATAAATAAAAAGTAGAAATTAATTGCAATTAATTATACTTAATGTAATAAATTTTATCCCACAGGAATTTTTATTATATTTGAGTATATTAATTAGAATAAAATATCAAATTATTCATAGTTTACCCACAGGAATTATGAATTCATAAATAATTTGATAGTTTTGTCATCAAGTTTACTCATAAAGAATATTGAATCTGCTTGAATTAAAAAATATTTAGCCACAAGCAATGTTTTTTATGTCAATTGATTTGATTTTTAAGCATGATTTACATTGGTGGGGCATGATATTTTATTCAGGCCTCAGTTTTAACATCAACATGTAATTTGTAATTTTATGCAGTTGTACAACCTGCACATTTCTCTGATATTCGTTGTGATATCCTTGATCTTAAGGGAGATAACTATAAGGTCTGGAAAGAGAGAATACTTCTTCATTTAGGGTGGATGGACAGATTATGCTATTAGGAAAGACGAACCACCAGTAATTACTGATACCAGCACTGCAGCTGAAATTACACTTTATGAACGATGGGAGCGATCTAATCGCCTCAGTATAATGTTCATTAAGACTAAAATTATTGTTGGTCTTCGTGGTTCTATTGAGTAGTATGAAAATATCAAAGACTTGTGATGCTCAATTTGTCACTTCAGATTTGGCATTAGCAAGCACCCTAATCATGAAGTTCTCATCCCTAAAGCACACCAGTATGAAAGGTGTGCCTGAGCACATAATGCAAATGAGGGATATTGCGGCTCAATTAAAAAATCTCGAGGTTGATATATCAGAATCTTTCGTGATGCATTACATTCTAAATTCCCTTCCGCACCAATATGGACCCTTCAAAATCTCGTACAATACACATAAAGATAAATGGTCAGTTAATGAACTTTTGACCATGTGTGTTCAAGAGAAAGGGAGACTGGTGATGGATCAAGGAGAAAGTGTCATGCTGGCAACAACATGGAAAGGGAAAGTATCAAGCCAAACAAAAAGGGAAGGGTAAAATACCCCCTCAAGTTGGTATTAAGAAAGATTCCAAGTGTTTCTTCTGTAAAAAGAAGGGACATGAAGAAGGAATGCGCCAAGTTTCAGAAATGGCTTGCTGACAAAGGCACACCAACCTCATTTGTTTGTTATGAATCTAATATGGTTAATGTCAATAATTACACTTGGTGGATTGATTCTGGATCAACAATCCACATCTCGAATTCCTTGCAAGGTTTGCAAAACCTAAGGAAACCAATGGGAAGTAAGCATCACAATTTCTCAGGAGACCAGATGAGCTCACATGTGAAAGCTATAGGAACTTGCTATTTAACTTTAAGTAGTGGCTTTGTTTTAAAATTAGTAAAGACCTTTTATGTTCCACGTTTCTCCAGAAACTTGATTTTAGTTTCAAGGCTTGTACCTTATGGATACTCTTTTAACTTTTAAGATTCATCTTTCAGTTTATATTATAAGTCTGATTGTGTTGGGAATGGTACATTGTCTGATGGTCTTTATAACATTAATTTACAAAACAATGCCACTTACGGTTCAATGCATGTTCACACTGGTAATAAAAGAGGTGTTATTAATGAGGATTCCTCTACATTATGACATCGGAGATTAGGTCATATCTCCATAGATAGAATTAAAAGATTAGTGAATGAAGGGGTACTTAATACTCTGGATTTTACTGATTTTGAGACTTGTGTAGACTACATTAAGGGAAAGCAGACTAACAAGTCAAAGAAAGGTGCCAATAGGAGTTCAACCATATTAGAGATCATACATACTAATATATGTAGTCCAGACATGGACTCACATGGTCAGAAATACTTCATCTCTTTTATAGATGATTCCTCACGATACATGTATCTCTACATGCTTTATAAAAAGAATGAAGCATTAGATGCCTTTAAGATCTTTAAGGCAGAAGTAGAGAGACAATGCAGTAACCAAATTAAGATCGTGAGATCAGATAGAGGTGGAGAATACTATAGTAGATACACAGAGAATGGACAAGCACCTGAAGCATTTGTAAAATTTCTTCAAGAACATGGGATTGTTGCCCAATATACCATGCCTGGTTCTTCGGACCAAAATGGTGTAGCAGAAAGAAGAAACCGAACATTATTAGGCATGGTGCTGAGTCTACTTAGCAACTTCAATCTTCCTAGATCCTTGTGGCCTGAAGCACTTAAGATGACAGTGTATATATTAAACCGAGTTCCAACCATGGTTGTTCCAAAAACGCCATTTGAATTATGGAAAGGTTGGAAATCGAGTTTGCGACATATGCGCGTTTGGGGATGCCTGTCTGATGTGAGAATTTATAATCCACAAGAGAAGAAGTTGGACCAAGGACCATTAGTGGGTATTTCATTGGATATGGTGGAAGGTCTAAAGGTTACGGATTTTATTGTCCATCTAACAACACTACGATTGTCGAATCAAGAAAAGCAAAATTTCTTGAAAATGACTTGATAAGTGGGAGGAATCCAACTCGGAACGTAGTTTTTGAGAAGGATCATTCAAAATATCAACCTTCCACCTCAAGTGAAAGATTGGTTATTTTTCACAGCACCCCTCAAGTACAAACTGATGTTGAACAACCAATCATTGAAGTTCCACAAAATGCTGACGACATTCCAGTAGATCAGGTACTTCAAGAGTTTCCAAGCACTTTTGAACAACTAGTTGAACCACATACTTCTCAGGAAAATGATGGTTCAACATTAAAAAGATCTACTAGACTCAGGAGATCAGCAATTCCTAATGATTATATTGTGTATCTGCAAGAATCTGACATTGGAACCACAAATCATCCCATGTATTTTTCAGAAACTATGAGTTGCAAAGAATCAAAATTATGGTACAATGCCATGAAGGAAGAGATGAATTATATGAAGAGTAACAGAGTCTGGGATCTTGTTGAGTTGCCTAGTGAATTTAAAGCCATTGGATGTAAAAGGGTCTTTAAAACAAAGAAAGACTCATTAGGCAACATTGAGCGATACAAGGCAAAACTCATTGCTAAGGGATTCACTCAGAAAGAAGGAATCAATTACAAGGAAACTTTTTCTCCTGTATCTAAGAAAGATTCTTTGCGGATTATTTTGGCATTATTAGCCCATTTTGACTTAGAGTTGCAACAAATGGATGTGAAAATGACATTTCTCAATGGAGATCTAGAGGAGAAGGTTTACATTAAACAACCTGAAGGATTCCCCTCTAGTGATGGTGACCAATTGGTTTACAACCTAAAAATGTCAATATATAGATTAAAACAAGCATCCTGCCAATGGTATTTGAAATTCCATAATGTATTTCTTCATTCGGGTTTGTAGAAAATATTATGGATCAATGCATATACCAGAAGGTCAGTGGGAGTAAAATCTGTTTTCTTGTTTTATATGTGGATGACATTTTGCTAGCAACCAATGATAAGGGTTTTCTACATGAAGTGAAACAATTTCTCTCTAACAATTTCGATATGAAGGATATGGGTGAGGCATCTTATGTCATTGACATTAAGATTCATAGAAACAGATTTTGAGGTATCTTAGGTCTGTCTCAGGAAACCTATATTAATACAGTGTTAGAGAGATTTCAGATGAAGATTTTTCACCAAGTGCAGCTCCCATTGTGAAGGGTGATATGTTCAATTTGAACCAATGCCCGAAGAATGACCTTGAAAGGGAACAAATGAAGGACATTCCATATACTGCTACTGTTGGAAGCCTAATGTATGTTCACGTCTGCATAAGACTTGATATTGCATTTGCTGTTGGAATGTTGGGGCGATATCATAGTAATCCCGGGTTAGACCACTGGAGAGCTGCAAAGAAAGTAATGAGGTACCTTCAAGGAACCAAAGACTACATGCTGATGTATAGACGGATGAACAATCTAGAAGTCATTGGTTACTCAAATTCTGACTTTGCTGGCTGTCTCGATACCCGCAAATCAACATCAAGATACATTTTCTTGTTGGCCAGTGGAGCAATATCATGGAGGAGTGCCAAACAGACTTTGACCGCCACGTCGACTATGGAAGCCGAGTTAGTTTCCTCTTTTGAGGCTACTTCACATGGTGTATGGCTTAAGAGTTTCTTTTTTGGGCTTAGAATTATGGATTCTATCTCTAGGCCATTAAGAATATATTGTGATGATTCAGGTGCTGCTTTTATGGCCATAAACAACAAAAGTGGAAGTTGAAGTAAACACATCGACATAAAGTATTTGGCCATAAGAGAACGTGTTAAAGAAAAGAAAGTGGTCATTGAGCACGTCAGCACTGACTTAATGATCACATATCCTTTGACTAAGGGCATGCAAAGGTTTAAATTTAAGGATCATGTTGTGAATATGGGACTTGGTTCCATTATGTATATTTTTCATTGTATGAACAATGTTATTTCAGTGAAATTCTTAATTAATGTGATGTTTTTTCTCATATTTATGTGCACTTTAATTTTGAGAAAATTCATTTATGTTGGACCAAGAGTAAACATAAGGTTTATTCATAAAGTATAAGTAATACATACATAGTAATACATGGAAGATAATACTCATCGTTAGAGGACCTATCGCCATGATTCATGTATTTATTACTTAAATTCAGATTATCGACGGGTTTAAGATTATATTAGAAGTTTGGACCAAGTGGGAGAATGTTAACCATTTTTATGAGAAACGGTTTTCTCATTAATCGTGGTCTCAACTTCTGGCAGTTGCAACTTCCTGCAGTTATAACTCCCTCGGTAACACGAAGCCATGAACAACCTTGATGGGTGGTTGGCTTCAGATTGTAGTTTTGGTCCCCTGTCTCATCACTAAAGCCCCTTCAGTTGAGCCATCTTCGAGAGTGTTCAGAGATCGGAAGCACCGAACAAAGATCATAGAGAAGGAATCTGAAGCGTATGGAAGGAGGTATGATTTTGCTTCCATTTAAATTATATGATGAATTTCATGTTGTTAGAAATTCATGTTTAAGGCTTACACCAGATACAGGTATAGAAGGGTTAGTAAGTGGGTTCCACCTTCCACTGGCATAATTTTTCAGTTGACGAGATGGTTCCTTAGTTTGTTGTTCCCTTTTATACATTAACTTAGCAGTGGGACCCATCGCTTGGTACTCTGCACAAATCTCCTTTAACATTTTCCACAGCCCATGCATAGCATCATGGTGTTCAGATAGACAATCAGTCTGTAGTAACTGTGACGCTGACACCCATGCTCTCACATAATTTAGGACTGAAAAGTGGGATTCCAAATTCTAGGCTTAATGGGACCCACTCATACTCTTCGTTGTCTGGGAAAAAATAATCAGATTATGTTGCTTTGAATAGCTTCAGTAAGTGAATGTAACCTATCGCCCATAAATCTATCTTGTTTGACAGATCATTTAGTAATGAATTTAGCTTTAAAGCTTCTTCTGGATTTAGCCCGAGCTCCTTCCCCACATTGGGAATTGACCCATCAAAATTCTTCAAGGGCAATGGAATATCCATTGTGATAAATCTTCCAGATTCATCAAGATCATAATCGCTCAAGGGCTGCACAAGCACAGCCGAGTGCTTCAAAAGTGAATTTATACAATGCAACAGAATGCTCCCATTTACCAGGTTTCCTTCAAAATTTCCCCCTAATCCTCCAATAGTAGACAGATCCCAAGACCAAATTAGGGCTTTCTCACAACCTACCGGAGGAGGAGGAAGTAACCGCAAACACTAGCCTTTCCTTAGAACAACAGATAATGGGCCAATACTCACTGTTATGAGACAACGTCCATGGTGGCCTTACTCTAGCTACACTGGCCCGATTTGTCGCTCTAACCAGGTCTGGCTCTAAGTTGCCTCCTCCGGGATTCGAACTTGCAACAACGGTATAGCTCTGATACCAAGTTGTTATGATCCCTTGTCATGGATCTTGTAACATGGCGCTGTGGGAAAAGATCCAGTGTTGAGTCCTACGATTTAGAACAAGAAGAGAAGGAGATAGAGGAGATTCGTTGAAGGGAACCTGGACTTTTGGGTTCATTGAGGAGAACTCCAATCCTTGGGTTCATTGAGGAGAACTCCAATCCTTGGTTTAGTTAAATCAAGACTTGCTTTTTTCCATTCCATTCCTCACCCCCCCCCCCCAAACAGGGTTCATGACACCAAGAGTTAAAGAGAAAGAAATTACAAATATGCCCCTATGGCTACACTACTAGTAAATTGACTTATAAAATAAATTGAAGGCAAATAACTGAATAAATAAATGACTCAGCTACGACGCCTCTGAATGACTCGGCCTACTATTGAGTCCATAACAATAAGATTGTCACCTTGATTTTGTATCTATCCAAACAACTATCCTTGATACAGGTTGAGCAGATAGAAGGTAAGACACCAACAATCTTCTAGAAATAAGATATTTAGAAGTTTGGACCCCATGAGAATGACTCTAGGTTAACGTGGAAGAAGAAGGAGAGAAGAGAGAGAAGAGAGAAGAGGGAGAAAGGAGAAGGACGTTAGAGAGGAGAGTTTGGATTAAGGGACGGAGAGAATGCGTCATGGGAGAAAAGGAGAAGAACGTTAGAGGGGAGAGTTTGGATTAAGGGAAGGAGAGAATGTGTCATGGGAGAAGAGAGGGTGGCTAGACGATTTCTCAAAGAGATGAGAAGGCTTGAATGCCTTACCTCTTAGCTAATGCTCTTATTTATAGTGTTATAAAGCCCATAGGGTTAGAACTTAATAGATTAAAAGACATACTAAGACAATGTATTTACTTCTTCATGTCATCCTTATGGAACATACCATAAATAACCACTTTCCCACTCCTTTGACGTGTGGGCTTCTAGCCTTGAGCTCATCTTCCAACACTCCCCCTCAAGCTGGTGGAGAAATACATCATATATACCCAGCTTGCCACCTATATAAGATAGAATTTTGGATGTAACCGATTTGGTGAGGATAGCAGCTAATTGCTCTTGAGATGAAACATACATAATACTTAAGAAATATTATTCCTGCTTGAAACTTTTCCCGTATACAATGACAATCCACTTCAATATGTTTAGTTTTTTCATGGAAGATTGGATTTGATGTAATGTGAATAGCTTTCTTAATTAACACAATGTAGGCCCATAGAACCTCCTTTATAAAATTCCAATTTAGTAAGAAGAGTCTTTATCCATAAAAGTTCACTTACAGTGACGGCCATAGCTCGGTATTTTGCTTTAGCACTAGATCTTGCAACCACATTTTGATTTTTGCTTTTCCATGTGACCAGTCGTCAGCCCCCCCCCCCCCCCCCCCTTAACAAGGGTACAATACCTAAACATAGATTTTCTATCATCGGGTGATCCAGCCCAATCTACATCTGAGAAACCTTCTATATTGAAGTGACCATTTTTTCTATAAAACAATCCTCTTCCTAGAGCACCTTTTAAGTATTGTAATATTCTCTCCAATGCTTGACAATGAGTAATTTGTGGTTTGTGCATGAATTGACTTACCACACTCAAAACATATGATATATCAGGCCTGGTTACTGTGAGATAAATCAATTTTCCCACAAGTCTTTGATATTTTCCAGTGTTAACATCTTCTCCAGTTGTGGCACACAATTTTTCATTTGCATCCATAGGTATATCAACTGGTCTACAATCCTTCATTCATGTTTCTTCAAGAAGATCCAAGACGTATTTTCTTTGAGACAATACTATTCCATGGTTTGAATGAAGAACTTCTATACTCAGAAAATAATTGAGTTTACCCAAATCTTTAGTTTTGAACTCTTGACATATCATATTGTATACTATGAGTATCATTCCCAGTCAGGATAATATCATCAACATACACGGCCTATAATATCTTCCCTTTGATAGTATCTTTAACATATATTGAATGATCAACGGAGCACCTATGAAAGCCAAATCGTAGAAGCACTTGACTGAATTTATCAAACAAGGCCTAAGGGGATTGTTTAAGCCCACATAAAGATTTATTTAATCGACATACGGACTCCCCCTCAACCACATATCCTGGTGGTTGGACCATATAATTTTCTTTCCATATCACCATTTAAAAATGCATTTTTTACATCGAGCTGATATACTGGCCAGGATGAGTTAGCAGCAATAGAGAGGATGATACGTACAGAGTTCAGTTTTGTAATCGGAGAGAAAGTCTCTTCATAATCTATCCCATAACACTCAGTATAACCTTTTGCAACAAGGCGAGCAACCGACCCATTTTGGTTGTGTTTCACCTGGAGCAATGCCAATGTCCATGTTTGATTTCATATAATGCAATGCATATCTTCATCCATAGCCACCTTCCATCCTGGATGCTTTAGGGCCTTCTAACAGGATTATGGAATGGAAACAGACGAAAGAGAAGCAAGAAGCTGAGCACACTCAGAAGATAAGTGATGAGAAGACATAAAATTGGCTATTAGATGAGATGTCGTACAAGACTAGGTTTCCTTTCGTAACACAATAGGCCGAGTATAAAATTCAGGTCCAAACATAGGAGGAGAAAGACTTACTTCAGGTGGATCGAACAACTCCACAGGTGAGGGGACAGCCGGTGCGTCAGGGGGTTGAGTAATATCTTCATTAAACGACACAAGTGGTCATGGAGTGGTAGGAGGAAATGTAAATCTTGGAGGAGCCTCATGTGAGGAGTAGAAGGAAGTGTCTTCAAAGAAAGTCACATCCCGAGATATCATCAACCTCTGAAATGTAGAATTGTAACAAATATATGATTTTTGAATTCGAGAATACCCCAAAAAAATACACCTCAAGGACTGGGATCAAGTTTACTTTTATGTAGTGAAGTATCATGAAAAAAACATGTGCAACCAAATACTTTAAGAGTAAGAGAAAACAGATCTTTACCATTAAACAAAACAGAATATAGAGTTAGATTTCTAAGTACTGATGAAGGTAACCTATTGATGAGAAAGCATGTTATAAGAATAGCATGAGGCCAATAAAAGTAGGGTACCTTCATGGATTTGAAGAGGCCCCGAGCAACTTCAAGGAGGTGACGATTCTTTCTTTCAGGAACACTATTTTGTTGAGTGGTATAGGTACATGATGTTTGATGAAGAAGCCCATTACCCTCACAAAACAATTTAAACTCATTAGATAAATATTCCTTAGCATTATCGGATCTAAGGATTTGAGTTTTTTTTTTCCAAATTGTGTTAGAACCATTGCATGATTTTTTTTAAAGTATAAATAATTTGTTATCATTCTTTAAACAAAAACAACCAAGTCACTCAGGTAAAATCGTCCTCAAAAGTAACAAAATATTGAACTTGAGAAATGTTAGAGACCTTTAAAGGGCCCCATACATCAGAATGTATTAATGCAAATGGAGCAATACTAGTAGTTGTAAAAAAATAAAAATATGTACTCCAAACATTCTTACTTAAATGACATGCCACACAATTGAAATTAGACAAAGATTTTAGAGATGGAACTAAGGAACGAAGTGACGAGGTAGATGGATGACCAAGCCAGTTGAGCCTCGGATGTAGTGGATGAAATAATAGCTTTTGGTGGAAGAGTAAAATAGTATAAACCCCATTTTTCATTGCCACCATCAATCACCAGTTTCGTAGTTAGATCCTAAAATATACATGAAGATGGTGAGAAGGTTACTAAAAAATTCAATTATTTGGTTAATTGACCAACAAAGAGAAAATTTAACGGAAATTGGGGAACAAATAACACATCTTGGAGTGGAATAGATGCGGTAAGAGAGGAGGAACCTTTGCCAAGCACCTTGGTTTGGGAACCATTAGCAATAGTGACAAATTTATGAGGAAGACATGGAGACAATGAATGAAGCATGTGTTTGTTACCTTACAAGTGTTCGAAAGCCCCAGAGTCAATGATCCAAGAGGAAGGGGTTAAAGAGGAAGAAAGAATACTTGAGGCAATGGTGGTGGCAGCAGTAGAGCATGGTGGAGATGAGGACTGTTCCAATAAGGATTTCAGCTTCTAAATTACAACATAGTCTACTGCAGATATAGTTACATTCCCGGAATGAAAATCAGCCATATCTTCCTTTTTCTCAACATTAACCAAGGCTAGATTGGTTGTCACCCAATCAGGCTTGCCATGGAGTTTCTAGCATGAATCCACAAGGTGGTTCTGACCACCACAGTAAGTGCACAATCTAGGCTCAGTACGGGAATGGGTCAAGCTCATTTGACTTCCTCTATTGCGTCTGCCTCTTGTATTTCTGTAGCATCCTTGAAATAGGGATGATGTACCCCGATTACCAGAGAACATAGTTGATGGAGCATCAATTGGAGAAGAAGGAAATGGATCAGACATCCGTAACAACGTAGCACTGATGTCATAAAAAGAAGGAAGGGCAGAGGAACTAAGAAGTTGAGTTTTAGCCACCTCTTGACACAAATTTATATTGGTAAGATAAATCATCGCTGCTAGGGCCTCACACTATTTTTCTTGAACAACAATGTTGGTAGAGTATGGTTGAGTAATTTTTCATTACTGGAGAAGGCTACGAACTGGGCCAGAAACTCATGAATATTATTTCCTTGTTTGGTAGCCAACATACTTTGGACATCATTATATACACTATGCAAGGAGGCGGTACTGGAATAGAGCTTAGCACATGTGTCCCAAATATTCTTGGAAGTTTCCAAGTGGATCACATTGTTAGTGACATACTCTTCCATACTGTTAATAAGCCAACTGATAACCATGTTATCGTTTTTGACCCATTTACGGTAGACTTCATCTTCTTCATCAATCGGAAGAGGGATTTTGATAACATGACTGAGAAGGTCACGATTAATGAGAACCCTCTGTGCCGATTGTGACCAGTTGAGGTAATTCGAAAGACCACTTAGTGGAATTTTAGTAATTCGTAGTATGTCACTCGTATTACTCATATGTCCACTCTCCATGTTGGCGCAAATCAACTAGTGAGGTCAATTGTTAATGGGGCTCAAATAACAATTACACAACATAATTTGAAGCACCTGTAGACCAAATTATCCACCAAAAATAAGTAGAGAATATTTTCTTGTGAATAAAACACTAAATAATGGAAAAATAAATACTTTTGTCAAGTGATAACAAGAACCAACCACTACTCAACTTCTCTTATTTTTATCAAAAAATAGAGAGAAGAGAATAGATGCAACTCTTATCCTTAATCCAAACTCAACCACAAAATTGAGATCAACTTTAGACAAGCCTTTCTTGGCAAACCAAGAGAAATTTCTTGGCAAAATAAGTTCCAAGTCATGGGAATACTTCAACACAAAAACAGATTCAATTGTTGAAGTTCAAACACAAAAATAATAGGGATAAATGAGTGCTAGAATTTCATCAAACATATAATGGTCATCCAACAACATAACACACTCCCATGAGTAATGTTAGATTATAGAACTGACAACAACATATGTAGGAATCCCATATCAACAATTTTTGATTCCCGTTACATAAAATTAACTGAATCCAAATAACAAAAAAAAAAAAAAAACACAACCTTTGATCAATCATGTAATTTTGCTTCAAGATGGTCAAGAATACAATATCCTTTTAGTCATACAAGATAGATCTTCACAATGTTTATGAAGATTATCTTGCCTTGATGTGAATCAAGAATTCAAGAAGAGGAAAAAAATTGAAACCGTAAAGAGAGAATATGAAAAAAAAACATATTTTACCTATCTCTTCATGGCAAAACTCCTATAAACAACTTCTTGAATGGATGACATAACTACTTGAATAGGGATCCTAACATCCTTGCTCTGATACCATGTAGAAATTTGGACCCCATGAGAATGGCTCTAGGTTAACGTGGAAGAAGGAGAGAAGAGAGAGAAGAGAGAGAAAGGAGAAGGACTTTAAAGAGGAGAGTTTGGATTAAGGGAAGGAGAGAATGCCTCAAGGGAGAAGAGAGGGTGGCTAGACGATTTCTCAAAGAGAGGAGAAGGTTTGAATGCCTTACCTCTTAGGCAATGCTCTTATTTATAGTGTTACAAAAGCCTTAGGGTTACAACTTAATAGATTAAAAGACATACTAAGACAATGTCATCTTTATGGAACATACCATAAATAACCACTTTATCACTCATTTGACGTGTGAGCTTTTAGCCTTGAGCTTGTGGGCTCAAGCCCATCTTTCAACAAGATAGACGCCAATGTGCTATTTCAACAGCAAAAATTCTAGAACACGATTGTTGGCTTGGGAATGACGACGAGCTAGCGAAGGCAATCCTTAGTATAAATAGTTGTAGTAAAAAAAATTCTTCCTGTATAGAATTATTATATTGGAAGATAAGCTTAAGCCCGCACAACCAAGGAAGGCCCACATATCTAAGATTATTATAAGATAGGCCACAAGACCAATGAGGCCCCATAAGATGGGCCCAAACCCATAAGAAGTTGTTGTGGACTCAATAGCACACCGAGTCACACAACGAAGGAGGCAACAACTCACTCAATAGGATTTATTTCTTATATTACTATGAGTAGGATTTATTTCTTATATTGTTTTAAGTAGGAGTTATTTCTAATTACTTTATATGTAAGGGCATTATGGGGAATTATTGTAACCCTAACCCTAAAACCCCATGACATGACCTATTTAAGGGAAAGGAATGAATGAAATAGGTAAGCTTTGAGATTTTAGAATAAACTAGTGTTAACATGTTGAGATCACCTCTTGATCTCGAGTTTAGGGTTTACTCCAAAAATTCAACCTATCCTTCACACTCCATTGCCATCCATCTTCACCCAAATTCATCCACCATCATCCATACTAAGAAAAGGAGCTTCCTGCCCCTTTTCTGAGCCCAAAGAGGAGGTCTGTCCTACTTCTTGGAAGCAGCAACAAGAGAGGTCTCAATTCCTCCCTTACCGAGTAGAAAAGTGAGGATCTTCATCCTCCAATCTTGAGCAATCCTGGTGCAATGTGGGAGCCGATCATAGCAGCAAAGAAGAGGTAATAATCTATCCCAAACTCGTGTTTTAATTTATTTAAGAAAGAAGAATTGCAATCTTAGCTAGAGCAAAAATCAAGAGGGCCAAAGCCTCTTTGCCGTGATCAAGAAAAGAGAGTACCTTGCTCTAGCAAGGTCAGCAGTGTTGTGGGGTCTCCTACCTATCACAACAACTCGGTAGGACCATCAAAAGAGGATCTTTCCTCCTGGTTGAGCACTGGTCAAAGAGAAATACTCATATACTGACCCTTGACGTGAAGGGATTTAAATTTTGAGTGCTGGAGTCTCAAGTTCTACGCCATGTTACTCGATCCATGACCCAGGACCGTAACAGAAGTATGACCCACAATGATTACCATGAGTTGGCATCCTTATCACATCAGTTGGAAGATCAAGAAGGACTCACAAAAGTATTTTTATCTTAGGTTCACGACCAAGAAGATTTTTAATTTGAGTTATAATTGTCTTTTATCTATATTGAGTTACCTAATGATGTTAGGACTTATCTTTAAGTGTTAGAGTTTGGGTGTAATTGGGACAAATGTAGTTTTATTGTAATTGGACGTTACTACCTTCCTCTATTATAAATAGAGGTTCATGTACTTTGATTACAACAAATTATTGATGTCAATGAAGTATTTTACTTTTCCATAAATTCAACATGGTATCAGAGCAAGTTCTATGAGTTGACTTGGTCAACACACGGAATTAATGTGATCCTTTTCTCTAAACACTAAACCCTAAACCCTAGGTCTAGGATCGTAGTTTTTTTTGTCAGTCCCTTCACCTGTAGTTTACTTTTCATTTTTTCCCTCTATACTCTGTTTTTCATATTGCAAATTATATATTAACGAAAATATATTTGAGTCTAATTTTCAAAGAAGAACAATTTTTTCCAATCGGAGTTATCTACAAAGAGATATCAATATTTGAATGAGCGAAGGTCAGATTGAAAAAAGGTTTGAGAGCAACAACAACAATTTTTAGATTCCGAGAGAAATCGATATTTGAAGCAGCAAAGGTCAGATAAAAAAAGAGGTTCGAGCGGCAGCAGAAAGCCTCAACTTCCGAGGTATTTTATGCTATCAAGAAAGACACTTTATATGGATAATTATATATTAAAAGAAAGATACGTAAGTCTATTTTCTTACCTATTCAACTAATTCTTGGTATAATTTTTTATAAGGAGATATTGATCTTGGAAGAGTCAATGGTCGTTCTGGAAAAATAGGAGAAATAGAACTTAGTTTGGCCAAATGATAGTGACCGAAATATATCAGATTATCTTCTGATAGTTATATTTTGTGAAGTTAAGTTATACTTGGATGAAAGGTATTTAAGTCTAATTTCATAAGGAAAAAATTTCATGTCAATCTGATCTATATTGAAAGATATATTCTAATTGGAAGAATCAAAGGTCATGTTGGTATTCTGTTGTATTAAAAATCTGATTTTATGCCAATTGTTTGAGTCACTTTTTGAGTTGATATATCAGGAAAATATCTCACTTCTCCATGGTTTGAGGGCTTATTTATACATCTCTGTTACTTGGGCCTATTGCTACATCTATGATATTTGGTTAAAGCTGGGATCACTGCCATTACCTCCCAGCTCGAGGGGGAGAAGTACAAGAAGTACAAGGAAAATGTATTTTATTCCTTATGTTGTGGATAAGTTTATGTGACCAAAATATTCAAGAAAAGGGAAGCACAAAAGATGAAGTTTGTGCATTTAAGAAGAAATTTTTATATCGGATTATTTCATGGGTTCTTTTACAAAGTTTATTATTTGGTTCGTGTTATATGTGTTGGAAGATGGTCATGTTATATACAACTGCTGCTGTTATGTCTCTTTGGGGACATTATTATTGAAGAAGAGGTAGCCTCATACCATTATTTATTGTCAACCCCGTAAAAAAAAGAATCAATTTTGTTTTGGTTGGGAGTCCATGCTGGAGGAACTTTATCCCCAAAAAAAAAGAATCAAATTTTGTTTTTGGTTATGACAGAGGAACTTCATCCCCATCAAAAAAAGAATCAAATTTATTTGTGGTTGGAAGTCCATGACGGAGGAATTTATTATTATATTTATTTTATCCCCCCCATGTAATGGCTTTTATGTCTCCTACCACTTGAGAGTTGTTGTCATGTGGAGGGACACAGTGGTGGACACTTTAGAGCAATGCCGATAGACACACTACCGATAGAAGACGGAGTGTGCCCTACATCCACCATTAGGACTGGAGTATGAAGCAATGGCTTACCAGCTTGGAGTGATTTTTACTCTCACTTATATAATGTTGCAGGGCCTCATGGAAGGATGCAACGGCGTGAGGGGGAATGTTGGAAGACGAAGGCATATTGGAAGATGTGACATTTTATACAAAAATAATTTATATATCATTTACAGCAAGCTAGGAATTCATGTTGTTCTCTAACTCAATGTAACTAGAATTCTAACATAACTCGAACTCTATCTCTTTAAGATAAGCATATCTTGAAAAGATAACTTAATCTACAAGAGATCTAATATAACTAAAAGTCTAACTCATGAGGACTCTTCTCTTCATCCCACGTTCTCATGGATGGTCCCACCAACTTGTGTGACCATGGTCGATCCCACATTGTAGAAGATTAAATCCAGCCCACATCCTCGTGATGGTCCCACCAGCTTGTGCCACCATGGTGGGTCCCACAAAATAACAAAGTAAACCCAGCGTTTGTTCACATCATGTTAATAAGCATTTATTGGCCTATCCACTACATTCAATACTCAATCTTGAAATTCCGTGAAATTCCTTTCCTATATTTTTGAGAAATAAAAGGCCTTTCTTGCAAATCCATTCATCCTTTTATCAATCCTACTCCTTGCATTCAATTAGTCAAGCTCCAAATTCATTCACATTGTGCATCAAAGCTGGAGGCTTGGTCAAATTCAAAGAAGAAGGTTGTCTCTCTAAAGATCAAGGGAGTAAGTTTTTTTATTTTCTTGGAATTTTTTTTATTTTAAATGTTCATCTAGAACCTTGAATCTATATTGAAGAGCTTGCTAGAGGTAGAATCTAGCTTAATCCCAAGGAAAATTGCTTGTAATCATGTGTTTGAGTATACTGTTGGCTTAAAATAGAGCCAAAATCTCTTTTGTGTAATTCCAAGCTAATAGAGGCCATATTAGTGAAATTTATCAAGCTTAAGTTCTTGGGCAATGAATACAAATAGGGAAACATCAATAACAAAAAAATCTGATATTTATTATATACTATGTGAATTTATCTTGCTTTATTTGATTATATATATTTTATTATTTCACACAAGTTTTTTAATTTTAAAAAAAAACTCAATTCACCTCCCTCTTGAGAAGCCGCCTAGGCCAACACCATGTACGAAATATATAGTATTGTGTGACACAACCAATAGATCTATTCCTCTTCAGCAGGTAATTGAACCTCACCTTCTTGTTTAGCTCTCCTTGATATTAAAAGTTGCCTGAACTATTTCCACAAGTGTCTGATTCGTCTGGTGTAGTCATGTTTAACTATTTTCCACATGTAATTGGACCTCATGTTCTTGTTTAACTATTTTATACGTTTAACTATTAGTTAATAACTTTTGTACATTTAACTATTTTAAGGTAGTCATGTTTTTTGCATATCAATTTGGGAAGTTAATTTTAAAATAGAATTCAATAAAGTCAAGAAGCTATATATTGGACTAAAAACAATGGATGTTTCAATCTAAATTATATAGGAATTAGGCTGGTGGATTATATATTTTGGATCAAACTTGGTATGATGAGAAGCACCCCATTTATCTAAAATTTGAATTTAGGTGAGGATCCTTGGAGAAAAAACCCTGCAATACTAGCATTAAAGAGAAAGAAACAAAAAGGGTGGAAAAGGAGGTGTTTAAACTTTAAGAACAGTTATAAGATTTTTTGTTCAAATATCAATATTTTGATATACTTATTTTGTATAATCATGAAAGTGAAATTAATATTTAAACTTAGTATCACTCTTGAGATATCGAAATTAAACCCTAACATGTGTATGTAAAGAAATAGCTATACCATAGTAAAAGGATACAAATATGATCAAGGTTGTGTTTGGAACAAAGAAAATGGAGACAAAAAGAAAGGAAAAAGGAAGAGAAAGTGAAACTAAAAGAAAAGAAAAGAAGTTTCTTTTCTCTTATTTGAATGCTCATGGACAATGAGAGAGAAAACAAAAGAGAAACATGGTTTCTTTTGTTTGGATGCACGAGAAAATTTAAAACTATTTTTAAAATTTTAATAATTAAAATTATACAAGCCTAAAGAATGAAAATATGTATGTATTAAAATATTCTTGATATACTCTTATCTATCAATTAAATTCAATATTATCAAAAAAAATTTATTTATAACTTTATCGTAAATAAATATACTATGTTTTAATATTTCTATGAATTTGAATTTAGGACACTAATATTTTTATTATAATAATCAAAATATTTAAAAAATAATAGTAGTAAGTATTATTATTTTAAAATAACTTTCCTAACAATCTTTAGAAGATCTCATAATAAAAATGACTCAATCTGACCTAAAAAAAAAATTAACTAGTGAACATGAAAAAAATTGGTAAGTCCCAAACACATTACCCATTTTAACCTTCTTTTCTATGAAACAAGCTCAATGCCATCCCTAATTATCTTTAGGAATTCAAGAGAATTCCAAGAAAGAGCTATTCATTACAAGCCAATGCCTCGTTCGCTCTTACACTACAAGTTGAAAGGTCGGGTCTATTCCTAAGCTGCATAGTGGCTTTTGCTCTACCCATCACAATTTTATCAAGTAGGATAAAATTTAAAATATTCTAACTCTTCTCCTTCCATCTAAAACCATCAAATAAGTATACTAAAATTACACAACATAGATTTTTTTCCATCTATAACAAAGTGATAAGAAATAAGGGTGGATTCCCTCTTCCAAACAGTTCCATGTATGGATAACCATATTTTTCATTTATAACAAAATGATAAAAAAACACAAGGTTATAATTTATTTTCCAAGAAATTATCCTAATTGATTCTCAAAGTACATAAGGAGAATGAGACATCCATCACTACAAAAAAATCCCCTTTTAGCATCCAACATCTCTCAATTAATCATTTATAATATTCATAAATTCACATCTAACATGTCCATAGATATGCATTCATAGTTCAATACATTCACAAGTATAGCACCCGTAATCAAAAGAGATATGTTCAATAAAATCCATCTAAAACATCAATTATTTAGTTAAAACTATTTTATCATAACGTAATTCAATTTCTAAAGTATCTAAAATTGTCTAAAGTTAATCAGTTATCCAATTTTCATTATCAACCACATTACTCAATCTTCAGGAGGACACCCATAAAAGAAACTGCTCTAGTAGATCACTCAACAAGAAAATCATATGATTTCATCTTGGCATGTTTGTCAAGTCTAAAATTTTCATTATTTAATAATACAACTCATGTGCTTGAAAGGTTTGAATGCTACCTAATGAAACAACAACTTCTAGTCCATCAAGACTTTCCTTGATTGGTTTCATATCTTCATCTAAAACATAAAAAAGCTCGTTGTATTTAACGCTTCACCACACTAGTTCTAGAGGAAGTAGAGGTTCTAGGAATTATTCCATCCTGGGTAGGAGAGTATGTAGTGTCTTCCACTTCATTAGTACCATCTTGAAGGAAAGTAAAACTACGTTCGAAGTAGATATGTTACGCTCCTTATCCCAATTCATTTGCCTATCTATAGCAATAATACCACTAGATCTGGTTGAATGATCTTTTCCAAACAAAAGTATTTAAGTCATTAGAGTTTCAAACATACTTATATTAATATAGTTTTGCATCTATATGGGCCCACACATTTAACAAATTATTACACAAAAATAATATATAAAATTTAGTTAAAAATTAAAAAAAATAAATTTGTATGAGCATACCTTTATGTAATTATCCCACACTTGATAAGTTACTCCAAACATCATTGTTGATTAATTAAAAGTGAACCCATTACCACTATTATGATAGAGTTCCTTGAGTATACCAAAGTTTTTCTTCAATGTCTTCAGTCGGTTTTTAACATGTTGGACAAAAATATGTTGCAAGCCATAAAAAGATTCAAAGTTCTTTGACATAACTTTATAAGCAATTGGATAGACAACTCCTATAAACATCCTTTTAATTTTTTGGCCCTTATTCATTTGATCTATTAAAGTTTGTATAAGACAATTGTCCATATCTTGACTCCACATATGATTTTTAATTCTCCTCGACTACTACCCATTTTTATTGTAAATTGTCAATATCAATTTTTCAAATGAGTAGACACCACAAGTCAAACACTAACTAACAAAAATCACAATGAGTAACACTAATAATATCACAATTCTATACAAATCATAAAAATATCTAAAACTCCAATTCAATTAAAACTAAAAATTACAAATCTTACTTAATACATACATACTTCAAACATAACTAATTCTCAATAAGATAACTCATGTTTATACAATGGCATTGTGTTATGGTCCCTAGCCATGGATCTAGTAACTCGGCGAGGTATAGAAGAATCCAACACGTTAAGAGGGTTTGACTCACTGTAATGATCCAAGAACAACCTATTCTCTTTGTTGAATTCATTTCCCTTGAAAAGGAGTTTCATTTTCTTAATTATGGATCAAACTAGAGAATCAATGGAGCTCCTTGATGCCCCAACGTGGAACCCCCTTTCTTATGACTCACGTCAAGGTAGGGTTTCCTCTACCATGCAATACTGGTACCTTACATAAAAAGAAATAGAATTCTAATCTTCAATACTTGGAACAAGATTAAGAATTACCTCTTGACGTCAACACCAATCTAGCAACCAGAATTCGTTCACCTTCCTGGATAGCTCACGCCAACCCTTCTTCCTTTCTGGAATTTTCGTGAAAGAGAAGGTCATCTCTTGTAGCTTGGAAGAGAAAGGTAATTCCTCTTCCTTTTCCTTCCAAGATCTCCTCAAAGACTCCCCAATGGATGCAGCAAACCACCAAGAGAGTTCACACCAAAAACCCTAGAATAGGAAGCCTAGCAAAAACCTAAATTACCCTAGTTTATGCTAATTCCGAACTTGCTTTAATTCTCCATCCTTACCCCTTAAATAGGGTAATTAACATCAACATAGGTTAGGGTTATAAAACCCAATTCTATCCCTATCTTTAAGTCTTATTACAAATCAATAAAATTCGAAATTAAAAGCAACATAATAATAAAAGTAAAGTAGATGACTCAGTGTTATTGAGTCCATAACATCTGCCCCGCCTTGGAGAACGAGCTTGTCCTTAAGCTTGGAAGCTGGGTAGACCTGGTGGAAGTTGTCGAGCTGCTCCCATGCTACATAGTTGTGGCCGATTGCTGCCCAGTAATGGCATGCAGGAGATGTCCGGTAGTTCTTCCTCTATCATATCCTTTGTCACCTTGATATCCTCATCTTCAACCTTGTCGATCAAAAACAATCTTTTGCACTGATGCCCAGCCCGATATGGTTCATCACAATTGTAACACAGATTCTTAGCCCGCCATTCCGCCATCTCAGCACTTGTCAATTTTTTTATAGAAGGAGGTGTAGGATGACTAGATCTTGGATCCCTTGTCATAGTAATACCCGGGTTGTTTCTCGGAGGAATACGCTCCCCTTGCCCCGTGGATGGATCGCTCCGCTACCTTGACCATGGAGGTAGTCTGTGCTGTGCCTTCATTTGTAGTTCTAAAGCACGAGCTATATTCATAGCGCTGGATAAGTGAACAGGTGCATAGAGCTCCACCTCAAGCTTTAACGCCTCAGTCAGTCCTGTTATAAATAGCGCAACTTGCTGATCCACTTGTACCATACTGCTGGCTCGTGCTAATTTTTCCTAGAACAAGTTTTTATATTGCTCCACGGCCCTAGTTTGGCGTAACAAAACCAAATCTCCCAAAGGGTTACTGTAAGCAGAGGACCAAAATGGAGAGAGCACAGTAGCCTAAATTCATCCCAATCTACCACGTCTCTATCAACCTCAACTAGCTGGTACCGAAGTTGTGCTTCCCCTAGTAAGTGGAAAATAGCCACATTGACTTAGTCATAGGTTGAGACTTGCTGATGGCTAAATTTTTTTTCACATCGATACAGCCATATCAAAGGGTCTTCTGACCCATTATAAGTAGGGAATTCCATTTTAGTATACCTTGGAACAGTGCCTCCCCCTGGTAGAAGTGTCCCCCTGGAATGAGGGGTCCTTGCTGTCCCGAGAAACTCGTGCGCCTAGGAAATTTATCTCCCCCTCTGTTATACAAATGATCCCCTCCTCTCTGATCTGGAATGAGAGGTACAGTGCCTCCCCCCTGGTTGAGGTGCCCCCCCAGAAATAAAGGGTCCTTGCTGACCTGAGAAACTCGTGTGTCTCGTAAACTCATCTCCCCCTCTGATCTGCGAATGGTCCCCTAGAATTGGGTTCTTGCCAGTGCTCAGACCAGTCTCCATGCTATCCATCCTTCCTTTCAAGCTTTCTAAACTAAGAGTGAATTTCTCCTCCAATGCAGAAAATTTCTTGCCAGTAGTCAGACCAGTCTCCATGTTATCCATTCTTCCCTTCAAGGTCTCCATATCGATATCAATTTTGGAGAACCTCTCTAGGACTGTATCAAATTTTCTTTCAAGCAATTCAAAGTATTCATTGGTGCTTCTCCCTGCCGGGTTACCCTACTCTGATACCAAGTTTTTATAGTCCCTAGCCGTGGATCTAGTAACTCGGCAAGGTATAGATGAATCCAGCACGTTAAGAGGGTTTGACTCACTGTAATGATCCAAGAATAACCTATTCTCTTTGTTGAATTCGTTTCCCTTGAAAAGGATTTTCCTTTTCTTAATTATGGATGAAACCAGAGAATCAATGGAGCTCCTTGATGCCCCAACGTGGAACCCCCTTTCTTATGACTCACGTCAAGGTAGGGTTTCCTCTACCATGCAATACTGGTACCTTACGTAAAAAGAAATAGAATTCTAATCTTCAATACTTGGAACAAGATTAAGAATTACCTCTTGACGTCAACACCAATCCAGCAACCAGAATTTGTCCTCCTTCTTGGTTAGCTCACGCCAACCCTTCTCCCTTTCTGGAATTTCCTTGAAATAGAAGGTCTTCTCTTGCAGCTCGGAAGAGAAAGGTAATTCCTCTTCCTTTTCCTTCCAAGATCTCCTCAAAGACTCCCCAATGGATGCAACAAACCACCAAGAGAGTTCACGCCAAGAACCCTAGAATAGGGAGCCTAGCAAGAACCTAAATTACCCTAGTTTATGCTAATTCCGAACTTGCTTTATTTCTCCATCCTTACCCCTTGAATAGGGTAATTAACATCAACATAGGTTAGGGTTATAAAACCCAATTCTACCCCTACCTTTAAGTCTTATTAAAAATCAATAAAATTAGAAATTAAAAGCAACATAATAATAAAAGTAAAGTAGATGACTCAGTGTTATTGAGTCCATAACACATTGCATTCAAATAAGGTTTTTCATTGCATCTCATCAAGCCACATTTCTTTAGCTATTTTTTCCTTAATCTTTCTACTTTTTGACACTCTTCAAATTTTTTTTTAGTTGAACACACTTCCTCATCAATCTCTTGTTTCATAAGCTCTTAATCAACCTCCTTAATAAGTTCTAGGTTTGGGTCGACCCCATAAGATAGTTGTGAATAATACACATTACTAACATAATATCCGTTGGAGTTTTAATTGAATAATTGAGCTCTTCAAAATGAGAAATATTTTCATTAATACACCAAATATCTTTTCTGTTATGGTCCTGGGTGAAGTACCTATGTCTTTCGCTCATGACAGGCCGGTCCTTTGGGTAATATTGGCTAGGTGCTTAACATTTGGTATCAGAGCTATTGCTACGTCGTGGGTTCGATTCCCGTGTGCTGCAAGCAGCGTGTGGAGGTGTGTAGCCCTGGGCCGAGGGGGCGACCTAGTGGAAGGGGCTACCAGAGTGTGTTCCCGCACCATGGGCCATCGCTATAAGCGGAAGGGGCGACCTGAGTGAGTTCCCGCACCTTAGTGTCGTCGCTAGAGTGGGCCGTCGTCAGAAGTGGGCCGTCTCTAGTGTAGGCCGCTGTGGGCATCGGCCTCGCGATGGTGGGTGTGATGTTATGGTCCTGGGTTAAGTACCTATGTCTTCCACTCCTGACAGGCTGATCTTTTGGGTAGTATTGGCTAGGTGCTTAACACTTCCAGTATTCCTCAATTGGGTATGTCTATGATTAAACATCTCTTCAAAATTCTTACCACCATAAAATAAATACTCGTTGTTGTGATAGTGTTTACCTTGATATGGTGCAAGAAAGACAACTCACTACATAATATTTAACGGAGAGAAAAAATAATTAAGTTATTACAATTAAATAACTAATACCAATTATTGATATTGCTTAGATGTTACCTTTAAGTACAATCAACTTTTCAACTTCTCTTGTCAATGTATTACTCAAAATCCATGAATCAAATTCAGACCTTTCCCAACCACCCAAAATATATGTGGATATGAAGTCAAATGTGCATGCAGCCAACACATTTTGTGTTGGATGTTCCATTTATCCTCAATACCTTTGTCAAATTTAGGATCCCATGAATAATACCTCGAGCAAGGGGAGAGAGAAAAAAAGGAAAAAGAGAAGAGATCTCAAGTAGAGAGAGAAGAGAAGGAAAATAAAAGAGAGTAAAGAGAGAACACTTCACACAAGAGAGAAGAAAGAAAATAAGAAACTTGCTTGATGAATTCTGAGTTACAATCACCTCAATTTATAGTTGAGGAGGTGATAGAGTCCATATATAGTAATTTTAGGACTCCTAATTACATTCCAACTAGAATTCTCCAAGATAAACCTATCATGATAAGATTATATTATCTATTTAAAAGACTAATTTAACTCAACTACAACACCTTCTTTAAGGACGTAAATCAAGGTAGAGAGCCAGCTCTTGGTCGTATCTTGTGGGTCTCTCATGATCTTCCAACTCATGTAGATAGAGACACCAGCTTATGGTATCTTTATGGGCCCCACTGGATATTCAAATCCTCTATTTAATCCCAAGACATGTTCCTTATCTCTTAGCTAGAGCCACTTTGTATGACGACTCATGTTGACCCCTCTTGAACTCATGGTGGGTCCCACATTATATCACTCCCCCTCAAGCTGGGGGTGAAAAAACATCATAGATGTCCAACTTGCTGCAAATGTTGGACAAAATTTTGTTAGTGACTAGTTTGGTGAGAATGTCTACAATCTGGTTCTGTGAAGATACATGCTGGAGAGATAAGATGCCGACAGTAAATTTTTCTCGTATAAAGTGGCAATCTATTTCTATATGTTTTCTTCTCTCATGGAAGACTGGATTTGTGGTGATGTGAATTGCAGCCTGATTATTGCAATATAGATTCATGGGAGCTTCTTTGTAAAAATCCAGTTCAATTAGGAGAGATCTAATCCATAGGAGTTCACTGACTGTGTGTCATGGCTCTGTACTCTGCTTTTGCACTAGACCTTGCAACTACATTTTGTTTCTTGCACCTCCATGTAACTAAGTTTCATCCAACCATTGTACAATATTCTGAAGTAAATTTTCTGTCGTCCGGGGATCCGGCCAAGCCTGCATCTGAGAATCTTTCGATGTTGAAGTGTCCATGACTTTTATAGAGGAGCCCACTTCCTGGTGCTCCTTTCAGATATCGTAATATCCATTCTAGTGCTTGCCAATGACTGAGTTGTGGTTTGTGGACACTAGTTGCATATGAAATATCTGGCCTCGTTATGCAAAGATAAATAAGTGTTCCTACCAATCTTTGATATTTTACGACATCTACTTCTCCAGTACCTGCACATAATATTGTATTCGAGTCCATAGGAGTTTCTACCAGTCTACATCCCAACATTCTAGTCTCCTCCAGTAGGTTAAAGACATACTTCCTTTAAGATAATATAATTCTATGTCTGGATTGTAGTACTTCAATACCCAAAAATATTTTAGCAATCCGAGATCATTTGTCTTGAATTCAGTACATATCCTTTCTTTTGTCTTTTGGAAGCCCTCAGGATCACTACCAGTTATAATAATGTCATAAACATATACAACTAGAATTACCTTGCCCTTCAATGTGTCTTTAATAAAGACAAAGTGATCTCCAAAGCATCTGTGAAATCCGGCCTGTATGAGTGCTTGACTAAAATTTTCAAACCATGCACAAGGCGATTGTTTGAGACCATAAATAGATTTTTGTAGGTGACATACAGACTCCCCCTCAACCACATATCCAGGTGGTTTCCGCATATAAATGTCCTCATTTATATCTCCCTTCAGAAAAGCATTTTTACATCAAGTTGATAGACTTGCCAGGAAGAGTTAGCTGCCAGAGATAATAACAAACGTACCAAGTTTAATTTAACCACTGGGGAGAAGTTTTCTTCATAATCAATGCCATAGCATTGTGTATAGCCTTTAGAAACAAGGCGAGCTTTCAACCGAGCCACGGAGCCATCCGGATTGTGTTTCATTGTAAATACCCATTTGCAATAGATGGGTTTCTTATATGAAGGAAGGGGGACTAGAGCCCATGTTTGATTTTCGTAAAGAGCCTGCATTTCTTCATAGCCTCCTTCCACCTTGGATGTTTGAGAGCCTCCTAATAGGATTGAGGTACATATACAGAGGAAATAGCTGATAGAAATTGACAACAAACAGGGGATAGGCGATGATGAGACACAAAGTTTGTTATGGGGTGAGAAGTAGAAGGCATGATGTATGATCTGGGCTCTTTCCTAACAACAATAGGACGAGTATCATATTCTGGGCAAAAAATAATTAGAGAAGATGGACTTACCTCAATAGGATCTGATAACTCAGCAGGTGTGGAGTAAGCCAGTGTTTCTGGGGGCTTAGTAGTTTCTGCAACATGGGGGACAACCGGTCAAGGAGAACCTCGAATAAAAGATAAACTTGAGGAGCGTTTTTAGAATAATATGGAGAAACTTCAAAAAATATGACATCCTGAGACACAAGTAAATGTTGAAGAGAGGTATTATAACAAACATAACCCTTTTGTGTGCGAGAGTATCCTAAGAAGATACACCTCACATATTTGGGATCAAGTTTACTATGTTTTATGGAGGAAATATGGACAAAACATTGACAGTTGAAGACTCTCAAAGGTAATGAAATAGGGTCACCATCAGGTAATAATAGAGAGTACGAAGATTTTTTACCAAGAACGGAAGAGTGTAACCGGTTTATAAGAAAACATGCGGTAAGAACTACATGCGACCAATAATAATATGGAAATTTCATGGCATATAGTAAGCCGCAAGTTACCTCAAGAATATGATGGTTCTTCCATTCGTCTACACCATTTTCTTGAGGGGTTTAGGCACATGATGTTTGATGAATAATACCATTTTCTTGACAAATCGAGTCAAGATCTTTGAATGTGTATTCTTTGGCATTATCCGACTGAAGGACTTTAATTTTCTGCCCAAACTGAGTGAGTACCATTGCATGAAAAGATTTAAATATCAATGGTATTTCAAAACGCTCCTTAAATAAAAATAACCAAGTGGTACGAGTGAAGTCATCAATGAATGTAATAAAGTATTTCACGTGAGAAATGTTGGAGACACTCAAGGGTCCCCATACATCAGTATGAATTAACAAAAAAGGAGAGACACTTTTAACTTCTAGATGAGGTGAGTATGTAGACCTTTGATTTTTACTCATTTTACATGCTTCACAATAAAGGTCTGATCGCACTTTAAGAAAAAAATGATGAAGAGATTGGGTGAACGGATGTCCCAACTGGTTGTGCCATAACCTGGTCTCAGGTGTCACAAATGGATGTAGTATTTATTTGTGGCCCATCCAGGTAGTAGAATCCCCCTTGTTCACGGCCTCCACCAATCACCCACTTCATTGTAAGATCCTGAAACACATATGAAGTGGGTGAGAAAGTGATAGAGCAATTAAAATGTTTGATGAGCTGACTAATCGATAAAAGATTCAAAGGGAAAGTAGGAACAAAAAGGATATCAGTGAGCGGAAGTGATTGTGTAATAGAAGTGGATCATTTTCCTTGAACTTTAGTTTGTGAACCATCAGCAATGGTAACAAATTTATGTGAAAGACATGGAGAAACTGAGTATAGAAGATATTTGTTACCTGTAAGATGCTTGGAGGCTTTTGAGTCAATTATCTAGGATGAAGAGGAGGAAAAAACATACCTGAAGCGGTGGTGGCAGTGGTTGGTGAAGAAGTACTTGGGGATGATCTTCATTTTGTGGAATAGTTCATAGTCTTCATCAATAAAAGTATGCTTTGGAGTTGTTGTGGTAGACTGCTCTACCTTTGTATCACTCCCTAAGGCTTGGTTAGCCCTATTCTCATTAGCTTTATAACATCTTTCTTGAGAATGGCCCAATCTACCACATATAGAGCATTCTTTCAGGTGAAAACATGTGTCTCTAGTGTGGCCATATCCCTTGCAATGGGTGCATTCCTTCCCATATGTTCGGTCAAAACCAATCCTTCCACCTCTTCCTCTTCCTCTATAAAATCTACCTCGACATCGGTCTTGGTAAGATGGTGTTCCCCTAAGTCCAGAGTATATAGCGGTTGTCATTTCAGTAGTAGAGGGAGAAGCGTTTGGAATACAGAGAAGCATAACACATACATCATCAAAAGTGGGAACCGTAGAAGAGGTTAGAAGGTGAGTCTTAGCAACCTCAAGATGCGATTTAATGTTAGCAAGGCATATGGCAGTTATCAAGGCCTCTTTCTGTTTATCTTGGTTAGAGATATCTATAGAGGTTGGTTGGGCAAATTTCCATTCTTGAAGAAAGCCTCGAAAGTGGGCCAAATATTCATTTATATTGTCTCCTTGTTTGGTGGTAAGTATCCATTGTTAAATACCATATGGCCTTTGTAAGTTATCAGAGCTTGAATACAACTTGGCGCATGTCTCCCAAATTTGTTTAGCCGTCTCTAAATGAATGACATTATTGGAGACAAGTTCTCCCATATTGTTGATAAGCCAACTAATAACCAATGTATCCTCCTTTAACCATTTGGTATAGAATATATCATCTTCATCAATATGTGGTCCACGGTTGGTGAGATGACCAACTAGGTCCTTTGTGAAAGAAACCGACGAATCAATGTGGACCAGTTCATAAAATTTGATACCCCCCATAAGGGTACATTGGTGATTTTGATTATGTCACTCTTGTGACTCATATTATCTTCAGCCATAGTAGACAAATCAAGTAAAATAGTGCTCCAATCAAGTAATCAAAATATGACCAAGCGGAAGACTTTAACCAACTCAGTTAATGGAGATGCTTAGCATAAATTATAAGTAATTAATTTTAATGGATAATGACTCATAAAAGGCTCAACATCATCCTTCTTTATCCGGTAATCTTTATCCCATAGATTTATAAAAAATTCCAATATGCATTGGTCTCGGTCATAGTATTGTGCAAACCGACAAAAATTGTCTTGATAATCTCTTCTAATCAAAGATAATCAAAGATGCATATATTATAATAATCTCATAAGAAGAAAACATGCATAAGTACATCTCTAAACCACCTCTTAATACCAAAAACCAGTAGCATAAAATTAATAATATCAGAAATAAATACTTATCTCTTGAGCTTCAATTTTGCTTCATAGGGAGCCTTCTATGAGTAGCTTTTAATCATATCTTCATAGAGCATAATGGGGATCCTAAATTGGTAGCTCTGATACCATGTTGAATTTAGGATCCCATGAATAATACCTCGAGCAAGGGGAGAGAGAAAGAAAAAAAGGAAAAAGAGAAGAGATCTAGAGTAGAGAGAGAAGAGAAGGAAAATAAAAGAGAGTAGAGAGAGAACAGTTCACACAAGAGAGAAGAAAGAAAATAAGAAACTTTCTTGATGAATTCCGAGTTACAATCACCTCTATTTATAGTTTAGGAGGTGATAGAGTTCATGTACAAGTAATTTTAGGACTCCTAATTACATTCGAACTAGAACTCTTTAAGATAAGCCTATTATGATAAGATTACATTCTCTATTTAAGAAACTAATTTAACTCAACTACAAACACCTTCTTTAAGGACGTGAATCAAGCTAGAGAGCCAGCTCTTGGTCTTATCTTGTGGGTCCCACATGATCTTCTAGCTCATGTACATAGAGATACCAGCTCATGGTATCTTTGTGGGTCCCACATGATTTTCAAATCTTCTATTTAATTCCAGCACATGTTCCTTATCTCTTAGCTAGAGCCACTTTGTATGAAGACTCTTGTTGACACCTCTCGAGTTCATGGTGGGTCCCACATTATAACCACCTTGATACATATTCTATTGGCATTTTTAGACGAATATTAGTTCCATCAGTAGCTCCTACATAATGCATAAAGTACGGCCAAAATGTATTTTTGTTTTTTTATTTATGGGGGAACTTGTAATCCATCAGGTTCTTTGAAAAAAATTATCTTCCAAGGATGCTTGGATGACTTAATGGAAGTGACTGCTAATAGAATATGGAATTTCATTGGACAATTATTCCAATTATGGGTGACTATATAAAGGAACTTTGCCACTTACTCCTCTATGGCACTATATACAATATCCTTAAGATGATATGTTTCCTTAAGATGTTGTTATGGTCCCTAGTCATGGATCTTATAACACAGGGTTGTGGGAAAGTCCTATGAATTAGAACAAGAAGAGTAGGAGATAGAGCAGTTTCGTTGAAGGGAACCTGAACCTGTGGGTTTGTTGAGGAGAACTCCAACCCTAGAGCTCGTTGAGGAGAACTCCAAAATGGTTTAGGTAGAATCAACACTTGTCTCTTCCCATTCCATTTTCCCTCCAAATAGTACTCACGCCACCTAGAGTTCAAGAGGAGAAATTACAAATATGCCCCTACAGCTATACTACTACTAAACCGAATTATAAAATAAATTAAAATCAAATAACCCAATGAGTCCATGACTCAGCCCTGACGTCTCTACATGACTCAATCTACTATTGAGTCTACAACATTACTCCCACATTGCTAAAGAGCTTGTCTTCAAGCTCGAATTCGGGGTAGACCCGCCGAAAGTTATCTAAGTGTTCCCAAGTAGCTCTTGCTGGTTCAGTGTCGGTTTACTAGAATAGAATCTCCCACTAATGATTAAGAAGTTGGGCATGCAACACAAAGGCTGGAGAAAGGATAACTCGTCCGTCATCCACAGGAGGGAGGAAAGGAGTTGGAGGAGGGTATGCGCCTTTAAAGGGTTTAAGAAGGGAGACATGTAAGACATCATGAAGCTTTGTGGTGGCTGGAAGTTGTATCTGATAGGCAACCTGTCCAATTCACTTGAGGGTAGAGAATGACCCAAAGTACTTGGGGGAGAGTTTATGGTGCTGCTGGCCAGCAAGGGAGTGCTGTCGGTGAGGTTGCAGCTCGAGCCAGACGTAGTCCTCTGCATTGTATGTGATGTCCCTTTGACCTTTGTCATAGACCTCCTCCATACAAACTTGGGCCTTCTTCAGATGAGCAGTAATATCCTGTAACATCAGGTCACAGTCAAGGAGGGCTTGATCAAGTGCTTCAACCCTGGTGGAGCCCAGAACATAAGAGAGGAGGAGGGGTGGATCTCTGCCATAAAGAACTGTGAATGGCATGGCCCGTAAGGCTGTGTGGAATGATGTGTTATAGCAATACTCGGCCCATGTTAGACATTCCACCCATCGTTTAGGTCGGTCACCCACAAGACACCGTAAGTACATCTCCACTGTGCGGTTAACCACCTCGGTTTGGCCATCAGTTTGAGGATGATAGGAGGAGAAGTTCAGCTCGGTGCCACACAGTCAAAAAGTTCCCTCTAGAAATGGCTGGTAAAGACCTCATCCCGTTCACTGACAATGGATTCCAGAATCCCGTGTAAACGTATAATATTCTTGAGGAAGACAAGCACCTCTTTGGAGGCCGTATACGGGTGTGCCATTAGAATAAAGTGAGCATACTTGGAGAACCGATCAACTACCACAAATAACATTGATTTTTCGAGCATACTTGGAGAACCGATCAACTACCATAAATAAGACTGATTTTTCGGAAGTCTTGGGAAGACCATCAACAAAATCCATAGATATATCAACCTAGACTTGTGTGGAGAGGGTGAGAGTTTGGAGGACGCCTGCTAGACTCAAGTTTTCCGCCTTGTGGCACTGACGTACCTGACAAGCTGTTAGGTATTCAGCAATGGTTGCTTTCATGGCCTGCCAATAAAAATCATCCCAAATGCGATGCAATGTTTTATGGACACCTCCGTGGGCGCTGCCATGATATGCAGGTATAATGGCTGCAATCAACGAGGAAGTGTGAGGTAAATTGATCCGATTTTTTTAAAAGATGAGATTGTCCTGGATGGACCACTTAGAGTCCATGTTGCCTTCATTAATTTGTTGTTGCAGCTCTTAGAGGGCGGGAATATTTTGAATTTCCTCTTTAACCAAATCTAACAAAAGAAAATGAAGTTGGCTCACTGCATAGATGAGTTGTTGATCCTCGAATTGCCTTGATACTGTGTTTAACTTACTAGATCGATACTCCATAGAAAAGTCAAATCCTATCAACTTACTGATCCAATGTTGTTGAGGAGAAGTAGTGAGGCGTTATTCTAGCATAAATTTGAGGCTATAATGGTATGTGAATGTGAGAAATGCACATCCCCACAAGTAAGGTGGCCAGTATTGAACCACCTTGGCCAACCCGATCAGTTCCCTTTGATAGGTTGCCAATTTATGATGTCGTACTGCCAACTGTTTGCTGAAAAATGCAATGGGGTGGTTGTCTTACTAAAGGATAGCCCCGATGCCCCTACATGACACATCACACTCTACTATGACCTCAATAGTAGGCCGAGTCATGCAGAGGCACAGTGGTTGAGTCATTTAGTATTATATTAATTTCTTTTCTTTCAATTTACTTTTACTTTATTTTTATTTCAGTTGAAGAGTTAATATGCCACAAGGCCATTATTATAATATTTTATCATGAACCTTGTTAGCGTGAACCCTACTTAAGGGGTGAAAAAAATGAGAAAGGGTAAGTCTTGATTTAGAGTAAACAAGGGTTTTGAGTTCTCCTAAACGAGCTTAGGGGTGTGCGTTCTCCTTAACGAACCTAGGGTTTTTAAGCTTCCCTTCGTCTTGATTCTTCTTTTCTCTGCTTCTTCTATATGAATCACGGTGTGAGATCCGGGACTGTAACAACTGGTTTCAAAGCATGGTAACATGAGGGATTGCAACAATGGTGAGTTAAGAGAAATGGTGATGAGAGGGCAGAATGTGCACGACAAAGGCATAGGCAGAAAACGAAAGAAGGTTTGCTCAAATCATGCAGTAGTTGGAACAAATCCCAATTCTTAACCAGCAACTCGACAAACTTGAAAGGGAAATACAAATGACAACAATGCGTATGATATTCGTCCATCTTTCATTAAAATTTCTGAGGAAGGGGCCACAATCGAAATATATTTTTCCAAGGTCATAGAGAAAGGTTGTTCGACCTCAAATCTCCGAGCAGGGAAATCCAAAGCAAAATTCCCGAGCATGGAAATCCGAAATCGTGGACCTTGGAAATCTAAATTATCGGAACTGGCTGATTTGGGTTCGACATAAAAAAAAAAACCTTTCTCATGCAAGCAAAATGACTTCCCGAACATGTGACGGAAAAAATTTGAGCTACCTCTGTCTCAGAAAAATTTCAACCTAACTTCTCCAAGCTTCTCCAAGTGGAGAAGCACCATGTGGCTGATGTTCGCCATTGGCAAAGAGTCAGGCTCCACTTTGTCAGCAGCTTCATTTTTTTTTTTGCCATTGACGGGTTATGCAAACTGAAAGGCAAAGAAATATAGAGACTTCGATTTTGAAGTAGAAATTGTTGCCCTGGCGGAAGATGAGAGGTCGGGTCCAGAGGGTTTCGATCTAAAACTGCTTCAATAAGATGAGGCCCCTAATAGTGGTGTTGTAGACGTAATTCCCTTCGTGGTTGCTGGGAACATAATCAGGTATGAAATTGTCATTCCAAACTTTATTCCAGTGGAACGAGCAATACTTTCTGTCTATGAACCTAATGCTCCATGCTCCAATGTAGCTCTTAATGCTTGGGAGTTGTTCGAATTAAAGCCTACACGATTTGTTGTTGCTTAGTCGGCAATACCAAATAGAAATAATTCTTCTTTTTGGAATCGTGGCCATATTAAATTTCAAGTTGCAGAGGGCCTTCGCATTGGCTACAGTCAAAAAAGTTTTTAGCATTGCACACTGTTCCAGCAGTATTGAAGGTCAATCTGCCCAAAGTTGAGATAACCAATCTCTTGCAGTGGACTAATCTTATACTATATGAAATGCCTACAAAAGCGATGGAGTACTGAATTTCTATGCTAAGAGGTTTTGTTGAATAGGGGAATGTGGTGAATTATATTGTTGTTGATGAGAACATAACCAATGCGATTTGTTCATTGTCATATATCCAACAGTAGCATTCAATCTAAAAAGTTTGTGATGAAGTTTTTTGGGTTACATGTATTTTGCTCGGACACGGTTCGTTGAAATGGGTGGTGATGTTGTTGTGGGCAAGGAATACAGTCCTATACAAGATGTTGCTGATTCTTTCTGCACAGAGATAGCAACATATGCCATCTGTGTTCTTGCTGCATGTGCCATTCTTGGAGCTCTTGACACTAAGGTGATGACGAATTTTAAATTTGAAAATGTTGCTGCAGTGAAGAAAGGTGCACAATAGCAGAAGATGAAAACTGATAGTAAGGATTTTGATGCAATTGAGCAAAACATGGAATATGTAGAGAATAAAGTGGAATTGCAGGGTGCATCTATAGATCATGAGAATCCTCTAAATGCCAAAGTGAAGACTATTGTTAAGATCTGTGAGCATAATTTGGAAAAAAGAAAGTTGATAGGTCAATATTTAGGATAGCTCAACGGACTACCTCATTTCTTTGGTCACAAAGGAAGATGTGGGTTGCCTACAAATTTTAATTCCACCTATTGCTATGAATTAGGTTCTGTAGCAGGTGCCCTTCTTCATTTTGGAAAGACTGACTTAATTTCATCGGTGGCAAACTTGGGTCCTAAAGTTGAACAAGGGACTGTTGGTGGCACTGCATTGACTTCACCTATGGATGTGGAGAGGAGACAGGGTAAGTTCAAGGCTGTCCACAATGTCTTGGAGTTGTGTTTGGCCTTGAGAAACTCCATGATTGACATGTATCCTATGTGTGGATCCATAGAGGAAGCTATTGGTTTTGCAACACATGGGTTCTGCAGCGATTCACTCCAATTGTTTGGTAAAATACAAACTCATGATGTTGGACTACATGAAGTAACTTACCTAGGTCTGTTCAGTGCTTACGCTAAGGGTATTTTAGTAAAGAATGTTGGGCAATTTGCTGAACATAGACTTGTTCCAAAAATGAAAACTATGCCTGCAGGGTAGTTGTTCTCAGTCGAGCAAGTCAGTTCGATGAGGCGCTTGAGCTTAGTGACCAGTTCACTCCAAACTCTACCAACAAACAGAAGATGTGGACTAGTATGATTGCTGGATATTTACAGGACAGACACCCAAGCCATGGGCTGAAGCTGTTTAGGGAGACAGAGAAGTTAGGTTGGCCTCTCCTGCCCAACCAAGTAATTGTTGGCATGACATGCAGAGATCGGGTAACATGGAACTCTATGCACACTGCATATGAACAGCATGCTGATCCAATAGCTGCACAAATTTCTTATGGTGTTGCTGTCATAGAGAGAATGGTTGGGTTGAGTGCTAGATTTACTTTTGTGTTTCATAGTGATGAAATTTCTGAATTTGAGGAACACTTGAAAATTTTTAAGTTGTGGGATATTGTCCTTTTGACTGCTGTCTACAAACCAGTGCTGCCCATACATTCAATTCTGGCAGAGTATGAAATTGTGAACTTGTGTGGTGCACATATTTCTCTAAGTACCTTGACAGCATGGGGGCGCAACAACCAACACTGTTTTCCCACCCAACAAATTTATACTGATCCATGCACTCCAAATACTCAGCACCAAGATTCTCTATTTATGTTTGAAGGACAATTAACAGTTGAAACAGAGCCAAAGAATTTTGGTCCTGATGCTGCTTCTGCAATGCTGGCAGAATTGGTAAATACTATGCAAGAAATCAATGGTTTGTAGGACCTTGCTTCTGTCATTGAAACTTCACTACAGGACATTGGTGCTGGCCTAAAGAAGCCACCTCCAGCCTCAAAAGAGGTGGGTGCAAGGCTTCTAGTCATCACAGTCACACATGAAATCTTAGTGAAGCTAGGGATGGAGACAGAATGTGCAGTTTGTAGGGAGAACTTGGTTATAGATGACAAGATGCAGGAATTGCCTTGCAAGTATTTATTTCACCCAAATTGCCTCAAGTCATGGCTGGATGAGCATACTTCGTGCCTTATCTACAGGCATGAGCTACAAACAGATGACCATGCATATGAGAGCTTGAAATCGTGTGAAAAGGAGGCCGAAGACAAAAGGACAGGAGCAGCACATAGACTCCGAGGTAGAGTAGAATAAAAAAAAAATATTTTTCAGAGGAAACTTTCTACCAATAAGGGGAACAAGTGAAGGGTTTTGGGTTCTCCTTAACAAACCTAGGGTTTTCAAGCTTCCCTTAAGGCTTGATTCTTCTCTTCTCTTCTTCTTATCTATGAATCACCATGTGAGATCTGGGACCATAACACACTCCACTACAAATACTTCATTGAAATTAGGGAGTTGCAGAATTGGGGAGGTCGCAAGTCCTTTTTTAAGAACATGAAAGGAATGTGATGCTGTGTCACTCCAAGTGAAGGAATTTTTCTTGAGGAGATTGGTCAATGGTGTTGCCAATTGCCCGTAAGTCTTGATGAATTTTCTATAGTATCCTGCAAACCCCAAAAACCCTCTCAAAGTTGAAATAGTGTGAGGTTGTGGCCATTCGGAGATGGCTTGAATCTTTTCGGAATCCATGGTCATTCCTACCTCAAAAATAACATGGCCGAGATAGGCCACTTGGGGCTTGGCAAAGGAGCATTTAATTGTTTTAAATAAAGCTGATGTGTCCAGAGTAATTGAAATATAATCCGTAAATCCTCTAAATGTTAGTTCCATGACTTGTTGTAGATCAATATATCATCAAAGAATACTAGCACAAATTTGCAGAGAGAGTCTCAGAATACCTCGTTCATTAAGGCCTGTAAGGTGGATGGGGCATTGGACAACCCAAATGGCATTACCACAAACTCAAAATGCATGTGATGAGTGTGGAAGGTTGTTTTCTTGATATCTGGAGGATGCATTCTACTTTGATGGTACCCCTATCGCAAGTCTAATTTTTTTAAAACCCGTGAGCCATGCAATTCATTCAGGAGCTCATCCACCACTGGTATATGGAACTTATCCTTGACAGTTTTTTCATTCAATTCTCTATAGTCCAAACAAAATCTCCATGTGCCATCATGTTTCTTAAATAGAAGGACTGGTGAAGAGAATGGGGAATGGCTGCTCCGGATAAGGCCTTGTTTTCAACATTACTCGACACTATCACTCGATTTCATCTTTCTGGAGGTGTGGATACTGGTAAGGTCTAACAACCACCACATGTGAACCTGGTGTCACAACTCCTCAACGGTGGCAGCCCTGAAGGCTCCTAAAATAATTCTATAAACTCGTCCAATAACTTCTCTAAAATGCTACTCGGTGGGTCTTGTTTGTGGCATAGGTTTATTTGATGGCCCATGTCAGCTTGTTTGTCCAGTAACAACACTTGGCATCCTCCAGACACAATACTCATAGTTAAGGCAGAAAAATCCCACAAAATTGGGCCCAAGGTTTGCAACTATTTGATTCCTAGTACCATATCAAAACCAGCTAATGGTATGACAAAAACTTGAGTAGTAAATTGAGTGGTACCAATCAAAAATTTTACCGCCTTGTTGACCCCATAGCTAGGGACTTTGTCTCCATTGTCAACTAAAACCTAGATGATTGGGTGAGGTTGGATCTCAAGTTGGAGATGTTTAGTAATCTTCATGCTTAAGAAGTTGTGTGTACTTCTCGATTCCACTAACCCCACTAGAGGTTGTTCTTGCACCATTGCCTGCACTTGAATTTTTTTGGCTGATTTATGTCCAGTAATGGCATTCAAAGAAATTGTGGGTTCGTCCTCCTCTTGTGGTCCTTCACTCGTGTCCTCTTCTTCCAATGTACCTAACTCCAACCAGAATTTTTTTTACATTGGTGATCTGCCGTGTAAGGTTCATCGCAATTATAACATAAGTTCCTTGCCCTTCGCTTAGCCATTTCAAATTTGTTTAATTTTCGGATATATGGGGATGTTGGGTTGTTGTTCTTTGTATATGTTGTCAAACCATTAATCAGAGTATTTTTGTGGCGGCACTATTGGGAATGATAGCGGAGGCGAAATGTTTCTCCCCTTCCTGCCAACTAGGCGAATTGGTCCTCCCCCCTTACCAACCAGTCCTATGATGTTGAATTTTCGGTTTTGCTTCCGTCGCTCGTGCTAAATTCATTGCTAGGCCCAAATCAGCAGGTGCGTGGAGCTCTACCTCCAATTTCAAAGATTCATTAAGGCCGGTTGTGAACAAACTTACATGTTGGTCCACTCTATCCATCCTACTTGCTTGAGCTAATTTTTCTTGAAACTGTTTTTGATAACTTTCCATGGACCCGGTCTGTCTTAGCAAAACCAAATCCCCTAATGGGTTGTTGTATGCATGCGGCCCAAATCGTATAGTGGATAGCTCCTTAAATTCTTCCCAATCTACTACCAGTCTCTCCAATTCGACTTGATGTACCCATAGATGCGCTTTATCGAGCATGTGGAAGGCAGTCAAGCCCACCTTATCTAATTCTAATGTTCCTTGATTGGAAAAAAAAATTCACATCTATGTGACCAAATTAAGGGCTCGTCAGACCCAGTGAAGATGGGAAAATCTAATTTTGTGTACATGAGCACTGAACCTCCTCCCTAACTGAAACTTCCACCCTGTGTCGGTAAACCAGTGTGCCCAACGGACTGCTGCCCCAGCCTACTGTGCGAGTTGTCCCCCCCCCCCCCCTCCTTTGGTCTGGGGTGGATTTCTTTCATAAAAAATCACTGAAACTATATTGGTTAGTCTTTCCAACTATTGGCTGATATTTGCAAACTTCACCTCATTTTCGGCCTGTGCGTCCTGCACCCATACAACCATTTATCTCAGCTCGTCATTGCTATATGAATCCCCCATGTTACCCTGCTCTGATACCAAGTTGTTATGGTCCCTGGTCATAGAACTTGTAACACAACATTGTGGGAAAGAATCCAGTGCTAAGTCCTACGAATTAGAACAAGAAGAGAAGGAGATAGAGCAGGTTCATTGAAGGGAACCTGGACCCGTGGATTCGTTGAGGAGAACTCCAACCCTAGAGCTCGTTGGGGAGAACTCCAAATCCATGGTTTAGGCAGAATCAAGACTTGTCTCTTTCCATTCCATTTTCCCTCCAAATAGTGTTCACGCCACCAAGAGTTCAAGAGGAAAAATTACAAATATGCCCCTATAGATATACTACTACTAAACTGAATTATAAAATAAATAAAAATCAAATAACTCAATGAGTCCATGACTCAGCCACGACGCCTCTGCATGACTCAGTCTAGTATTGAGTCCACAACAGATGTTAACAAAAATTTCAAATGCATTAACCCCCATGCATAGTTGCTGTTAACAAATTATGACATTTGAATAGGTAAGTCATTCCATTAGCACTCTTCTACCACTATTACTTCCCTCCATGATCATTTTGTCAAATTTTATAATACAATATTATTACATGATATTCAGCATATGCCACACCCATGGCTCCATAAACTACAACAACCCTTCTATTTATATACCCGTTATAGTTACTATTCATCTTTTAGGAAACCATAATTAGCAAATGAAAGAAAAAAAATACAACCATGGATTAGAAGAAGGTATCTAGGAAGTTGTAATTGAAAATAAAACATCTAAATATACATAACTAAGCTTGCAAAAACTCAACACTAAGTCCACCCTAACATTTATTCTAGGCAAGTGAAAATAAAAAAATCTTATTTGTGCAAGTACAAGCATATTTGCATTTTCATATAGTTCATCCCAACATTTATTTTATGTAATAGAACTTAATCAAATTTAGAATGATCAGTAACATTAACTAGCTCACGAGATATGATAGAAATGTGATAAATTGTGTAGAGTATACAAACAAGATGACAAAATAAGCTAGTCGGATGAATAACAAATGCACTACTCAATTAAAATTGATTTCATTGAGTTGCTTGACTACCCAACCAATTCATACAAGCTACCAGAGGTTCAGTCTATTATAACACAACATCAGTTGACCGAGTGTTGACTCCCTTCTTGATTTTGATGGTAATAAAACTTAATTGAGCCGACAATTACAAATCTAGTATTTCAGATACTCTTCCTTCAAGAGACATCAATTTCAAAGTCTAAAGCATTGAATCAAGACAAGCTTCTCAAAAACCTCAAGCCTCGTGAGATGTCAAAAACTCTTGAAAAAACACCTTTAGAAGATGAAGAAAAATTGAAGACAAGAGTTTTAGAAATCACTGAAAATTTTCAAAAAATGAGTCTATGTAAGAGGGCAGTCCACTCCATCCAAAACTTGAGATACAATGCAAACTTGGAGCTTTAGGACATATTTTGCATTTAAACATGTTTCACAAATACATACATTTCATATTAGAATCACTTAGAATCATTAATTCTCATGGTTTAAAAGTCAATAAGATGAACTGACACTGGAATGATTGATCAACATCTATTAATAGTCGATCAGTCAGAAGTGCACACGCCAAAAAAATAAAGCATGACCAATCAACCAAAGTCGATTGATCGATCATCCAGAACATGGATAATCCGTGCTATAAGCCATGATCGATCAATATTATCCACTCAAAGAAAATTCTTGTTAATTGATCCATCAATCTATGAGACTGATCGATCATACAAAACTTTGTTAGTCAAGGACATAAAGTACGATTGATCATAGCAAAGTCATTGATTGATCATACTTGCAATGCATTGCTAGAGGGAGTTTCAATTGATCGATCAACTTAAAATGCCAGACCCAATGGGAAGATATTCATCAACCATACCATCGATCAATCAATCATATTCTGAAGAAAAAAAATTTGTTACAGACGATTGATAGATCATCCATTTTATACTGATCAATCAATGTAAACTCAACTTTTTGAAAACGGGCAAAAAAATGGCTAGTTTGGGAAAATTATAAATACCCCACCAAACCTCTCATTGAGAAGTTAATGAGCCTTTATTGGTATATCTATAAGCATTTACTCTTAGTTCCTTGAAATTTTTTCTAAAGTGCATTTTTGAAATAGAGTGAGCCAAACCTCTAGAAAAATCCTCTTTTTTCATATCACCATTGCACACATCTTAGACAAGCTCCAACATCTTTGATTGTGCTACAAAGGCTGGAGGCTTGGATCTCTTGAAGGAGAAGGTTTCTCTCCAATTGATAAAGGTGTAAGTTTTACCTTTCTTTTGTATTTATTTTTTGAGATAGGTTTATCCAAAACCAGATTAAATCTGGATAGAGAGGGATTTATTAGACCTAGAATCTAGCTAATCTCTTGGGGAGATTGATTTTTAAATCATGTACTTGACCATACAAGTGGTATAAAGATAGCCAAAATATCTTTTATGAAAATTCCAACAAATAGAGTTTGATTAGTGGAATTTCCCAAGCACGGATTTTTGGGCGGTGAATACCAATAGGGGAACATCGATAACTAATATTTGGTGTCAAATCTTGTGTTATGTGAATTTTCTACGCTTTAATCTGAATATTTTCATGATTTATTATTCCAAGGCCTAAATCTTTTAAACTTGTTCTCAATTTAGCCCCCTCTTGAGAAGCTACCTAGGCCAACAACATCTAGGTAATTGGAGGGTCTAAAAGAGTAGCACTAGTTAAAAAGAGTAGCAAAGTTGGGATATACCACTTAGTAGGGGTAAAAAAGTGATCATAAATTCATTTAGAATAGCTTTGGGTTGGGCATGTGTAATGCATAAAAGTAAAAAAGTAAATGCCATTTAAAATCATTTTAATAAGAATGAAGTAATTTTTTTTGGTTCATCATCTAGTTTAAACTTATCCTAGAAAGACAGGAACATTTGTCTCTTGGTTCATTTGGTCTGTCTTCTAACACATTATGAATTCACTAGCTTTCTAGTGGCTATAGGTTTCCCACCTTCACAACAAAACTGAAGAGTAAACACCTCACCTGAATAAGTTATTTTGACCTATCTTACAAGTTCCTTGGCTCCTCATATTATACATAACTTATTTACCAAGAGGACACTTTGTTACCGGTTAAGTCATTATTTAGTCACTAGCTTTCGATTTAGCAACAATTGCTATTTTGATTTATGTACAAAGCATTTCTTGTTGGGCTCCTAGTTGCATCGGCCCATATAGCCAGGGATACTCATGCATAACTCAATCTCTTTAAGTAAGAGATCATTTATCAAGTGTTATATGTGTGTGAGCTCATTTATTTTCATTGTTTTCTAGGCAACTTTACATAAAGGAGAAGTCATATGGCTGGGCAGCTTGGACTAGATCCACCTACAATAGTGCTTTGCTTTGGTGGTCCTACTTAAAAAGATGGAGCAAGTGCTAGAAAATTTTCAAGTAGTGTCCAATTGCTTCAACTACTCTCTAGATACCTCAAATATTGTGTTTGGAACACTATTTTGTTATTATAAACCAAAATTAGATTTATTTTAAAAAATAAAATAAATAAAATAAATAATAATAATAATAATAATAATAATAATAATAAAAGAATCATAAATATCGAGCGCTTGAACACGCCCAGGGAGATGTGTTGATAAGGAAAAAATGACTTTAATGAATTGGTGCTTAGAATGTGAATAGACCCAATCACAACCAATCCAAGTTTTCCTACGGCTCATCCATCATCCAATCACACCAATAGGTGTCAGGTTTGGATGCATTGCAAGCACCAACATATTCAAAGGCACCAACATATAAGAAGGCAATCTCCATTATAAAAAAAGGCACTTGGATAGCAAATATTTTTTTTGTTTTGAATAGAAAATGTGGATTGCTTACTTTATTTTCGAGGACAGGTTTTGGATTAGAACAAACAAAGTTATTTATTAATGATTTGTTATTTCTATGTTATATTATTTTTTCGTAGAAGAATATGACAACAATAGTAATTGGACAATAAGCATGATGTAGAGGCAGAAGTATGGCTATTTGACAGAGAAGAGGTGACAAACAAGATCATCGAAGAGGAAATTAGACAAAACAGAAATTTTAAGGTAAAACTTATTTATTAATGAGGATGGACTAAGGATTTTATCAATAGAAGAAAGATATAGAAAAGAGATTTTTTTAGTGGTGCCTATTGTGACTAAAGGATGTTTCATTTTAGGATGCCATATCACAGATAAATCAGTTTACCCACTCAAATATGTTCGTTTAAGTTGTTATCAAATAGCAAATTTCATAAATCACTTATGACAACCAAAAGAATCATTTGACATTTGATAAGTTGATGAGTTAGATGAACTATAAGTTGGCATCACATATCTGCACAATGTATGCTATACACAAGTTCAAACAAAATGCAATATGATGGTGAGTTACTTTTCTAAAGTTGACATAAATCTTCGTAAATATGGAAGTTATGGAAATATTTTCCACCGGGAGTAGCAATGCAATGCTTTTAGGCTACAATTAGCAACTGCACCTTTAGAAATAAAATATTGACCGTTCACAAGTTGAATACTTTTGGCACCAAAACTACAATACTCTATGATGGTCCTGGGTTACGTACCTATGCCTTCCGCTCCTAGCAGGCCGGTCATTTGGGTAGTATTCGCTAGGTGTTTATCATTTGGTATTAGAACGGGCTCCCACGTCGCGAGTTCGAATCCCGGAGGGGGCGTCCTAGAGGCCAGATTAAAATTACTGGTAGGTTGTGTGTGTTAATCCTGGTCTGGCCAGTGTCGCTAGAGTGGGCCTTCGCTAGAGTGGGCCACCGTGGACGTCGGCTCGTGAAGGTGGGGTGTGATATTATGGTCCTGGGTTAAGTACCTATGCTTTCCGCTCTTAACAGGCCGATCTTTTAGGTAGTATTGGCTAGGTGTTTATCATACTCCAACCAATCTTATGGAATTTTGTGATACATTATAACACTTAACCGCCTCTTATGGAATTTTCTTTTCCATTATAACAACTACCTATTCCTCCAAAATTTCACGTGTTGACTAACCTATGCAAAAGGTGTAACATATGATCATCAAAGTAATGGAAGAGCCACCTTAGATTGCAATAGAGTAAAAATATCTAGTGATTATATTCCACAAGAAAAAATTAATGGCCCCTTTGTATCTTGACAACTAAAAAGAGATTGACTTGACTAAAACATTGCTTCTACTTTTACTCATCACAACATATAAACAACAAAACAAAGGCATAAAGTCCCAAGTCCTCTTTTGTCAAGGAATTACAATTTGAATTTGAGTATGAAGAGAAAATGATAAGAACAAAATAAATGATACTTTCAAAAACCACAATGCTAGACATCCTCAAGCATCCACCACTTTGACTTAATTGCTTTGGTTAAATGAATTGAAAAGGAATCCATACTTCTCTTGTTAAATACATGAATTATAGTTGGTAAGAAGCTACATACTACTTTAAAGCAAGGACTTCAATAATATAATTCACCAAGAGCAACTGTGGTTAAATGAATCGATTGGCTTTTAGAAGATTTTCAATTGCTAGTGAACGTTAGAAAAAACTAGTATTGAGTCAATGAACATCACCGAAATAAAAATGCAAGTGGAAGGAAGACGCACACATAAGCAATTAGAACTGGGGTGATTTGGTTTGTGGATTGGGCGACTTGGTTGTCAATTAGGAAGTTAGGTTTTGCAATCATGAAAGGTTCCATCAATCTAATGGACAGGTTTGGGGAATTTTGGGGATCATTTTTTCTTTATTTGAAACTTAAATTGAAATGGATTTGCCAAGAAAATGATATGTTTATCTACAAAATATGTCCAAAGAGTGGTGATTCTAGGGAGGTATGTTTAATTATTTTGTTTGCTGACTATTGAGCTTTTAATAAAACTGGGTTGGTCCACTGCAAGTCTTGTCTTTGCAACTTGCACGAGTTGCATTGTGTTATCTTTGTGTTGAAGACAAGGCTGAGGGGAGGCTAAATACAAGGATTGAGCACTGGTTTTGCTCCTAACCAAGCCTAGACCAAGGGAGAGAATCAATACTCAAAACAATGATGGTATTTTGCATATGAGAGAAAGAGAAGAGAGGGAAAGAGGGGGGAGGGAGAAGAGAGGGAGAGAAGGAGAGGGAGGTACCTATAGATCGACGAGTGTATTGGCACAACTAATGGAGGGAACGGAGCTTTCTCTGGCTTGTCGATTGAGGAGGTTGTAGGACAATGTCTGACATCTCAAATCACTCTTGATAAAATTCTCTTTAATTTCTCTTTCTTTTATTTTTCTCTACAAATTTCATTCTTTTTTAGATAAAATGCCTTAACTAAGAAAGAAAGTAAGTTTCTCGTTCATTTTCTTTTCTCTTTGAAATTCTTCATTGCCAAACACTAGAAAATGACCTTTTCTCCCCTGTTTTTTTATTTTCTTTTCTTTTTTTTTCTCTGTGGTTTTCGAACATTCTCTAAGATTGGGGTGAAATTATCATCTCTAACGCATTCTAGAGGTTTAAAGAGAATTATACAATAACTACACCTAATGTTTTCGTTGTGAAAGAATAATATAGGTAAACATAGTCAAAATAAAATTTGAAAACTTACCCTTAATTATCACAACACAAAAATTATAGTTGAACTTAGTTAAATATGTTTATTACTATATCAGAGAGAGAAAGATAAGCAGGAAGTGCCCATTTACTACTTAAATCTATGTAAGTGTGAGAGAGAAAGAGAGATGAAGGGTCCTTCTCCTTCCCCTGTTTGGAAGGCCTCACTTCTTGCTTTTGCTTTTGCTTTTGCTTTTGCCTTGTACTTCACTGATAACCGTCATATTTCTCCTTAACTGGGATATCTTTAAGTGTGAGAGAGAAAGAGAGATGAAGGGTCCTTCTCTTTTCCCATCTCCTCTCTTCCCCCTGTTTTTTTTTTTTTTTTATCTAAAACAAACACAAACAGAGGAAAGTAGCGCACAACTAGAGAAGCACAATAAAAAGAAAGAGAAAGAGACTAACTTGTGAGAGGACGTGGACAAAAGAGAACAGAGAACAGAGAACAGACAGAAATCGACCAACACCTTAAATCCCATGTTTGTTTATCTATCCTCTCCCCACTTTTTGGTTTGCAATGGCGATTTTGATTTATCACTCATGCCGAATTTTTTTCTCGACGAAGAAGGACACGCTTAAAGAGGCTGAAAGAAAAGGTGGTGCTAAGATAGGTTACACATATTTCACACCAAATAGTTTTCCGTATTGGATCAGCCCTCTGTTCTGTTATCGTATCTTTATTTGTGATTTGTTAGCAAATGATTCTCGCAGATATCTTTGATCTGTTCTACTTTTTTCTCAAAGTGTCAGATATTAGATGCCCGTGAGAAGGAGGTGAGAGAACCAAAGATATCATCCACCTCGATCCATTCATCAATCAACAACAGCGGTTTCATTATAATACAGTACATAGATTTCTGATCTGACATTTCAAAGCCATCTAGATTAGATTATCACCGATGTCGTACTAGGGAGTTCATAGCTCGGGCACCTGTATCAATTCTCTTGTATAATATTGAACCAGAAAGCATAATTGTTGAATTTCTGTGATAATAAACTCAAACAACCGATTCCAATGGGAAAAATATTCTGTCAAAGGAAAAAAGAAAATGAAAAAGCACTTCATCTGTGGGAAAATTAATTTCTCTCTTAAATCCGGGATTTAATCTCTCTGTGCAAGGGATGAACTTCCAGTTCAACTTAAATCTATTAGATTAAACTTCCCTTTTAAGTACACAGGTAACTGCTACCTTGTTCAAGCTCCAAAACACTTTACATCACGAATGGTCAACTCTTGGAAGGATGATGACGACCAGATTCCAACTTGCTATCAACCCTAGCCCGATTTACTTTTCTGTTTACATCTGCCAAACTATAGTATTTTGTTTTTTTAAACATAAACTACAATATTAAATCAGAAGAGAAGAAACTAGAGCATTCCACGGCTATGGTGGATGTTATCGATATGCTTCAAGCTACAATCAAGCTAAAATTCTTGTCATGAACCTCTCAAATAATTCCTTTGACTTGCTGGAAAAATGAGACTAAGGAGAAAAGAGCAAAATTAAAAATTGAAGATTAAGATGAATATAAACCATACTTTTCTTACTCATATAGAGTATTAGACTTACCGTTTGGCATTGCCACTGTCAAGGAGTCCAGGGGCAGGAAAGCCCCTCAAGTGTGAAGATAGTTAGCTGCCATCAGCAATTCCAACGTCAACTCAGGTTCAATATGGAACTCAGTCTCTTTTCCACTGCAATAAGCGGCATCATATGAGAAGAAAATTATAAAACTTCTCTCTTCTGAATACAATTAATAACTCTTTAAGGAAAAAAGATTCAGAATAGCATTTGACGTTTCAATAAACCCCTACCTTTGGTTCATAATGTATCAGAAAACGAAATTGCCCAAAAAGCCATGAACCCCACAGGACTATTAAAACTATTCAGAAATAACTTCACTGAAGGCACATCAGTGAGATCATCAGACAACACCTACAGTTCAATGCTCTCGCTTGTTAATTTTTTTTTCTAAACTAGTGCCCAGATTAACTAAAATGACCACTAAAACATAGAGATAAATAACAAGTCCTCCAGCTCACATGTAACTGGTAAAAACTATATTAGGACAGACAGAAGGGCAGGTCCAAAAGGGTACTGGTGGGTGTCTTCATCAGGTTGAGAAGGAGAGACCACACCACTCTTTCCATTACAGGCAAATATGAGAAGAAAGTAGAGTGAAGCCCTGCATTGGTGTAAAAGAAGAGAGAGCAAAGAGAAGAGACCATCTCTGCCCGTCTTACATCTCCTTGTCATCCTCTTTTCAGCAAGGAGACCAGTAGGGCATCTGCCGATTCCCACCTCTCTCTTATCTACATCAAGGATCGCCTATGAGTTTGCTGAGTTCAATACCCTAGTTTTAGACCTTTATCTCATCTTAATTACGAATTTTAAAAGAAAAATTGCTATTCTTCCTCTCTAATCCCTAGTTCTTCAAGCTTGGTTTAGATTACCTAATCTTATGATTACAGCTAAAATGCAGAGATACTAGTTTTCTATTCTCTTAAAGGCAAGAAGGTAGCAAACTTGGTCTTTAAGATTTTTATGTACCATCTACGTCAAGGACCCCTCACACACCAGTTTCAGAGACTTCCTCTCATCATATATTTAGCTCTGCTATGATTTGATAAGAGTGCAGTTGGTCTTCACCTCTTTCACACTAAGGAAAAGATTTCCACTTTCAGAAGTAAAGCCCATTCAGAAATCTAAAATGATCACTTAATCTGTTTCTTAGTAGAGCACAACAATATCTTCACCAGTGTTAACAGATCATCAACCTAGAAAGGTTGTTGGTTCCGGTTTAACCGGTTCAACCACCACAAGGGAGGGGGTCCCTTGATCTCTGTCCCTTCTTCCTTCTGTCTACAGGGGAGAGCTCCTGCTGTATGCAGAGTGTCCGCACGGCGGTGAGCCACCAACATCCTCCCCTCCCACTTCTTTCTTTTCTTCTGAAAATACCCTCACCCATGCATAGACAAAAAGAAGAAGGGAGGGCTCCAATTCCCTCCATTGGCAGGGAAAAAAAAAGGCTCAAAAAGGATAAATTAGAGGGAAGACTAACATCAGAGATGAACATGTAGCACAAAAGAAATTTCTCCTTTTCTAGTGATTTTAGAAACATTGCTTAGTCTGCCTAACTACACATTATGTCCTCCTTTATCATTTTGTCAAAACTAATCCCTTAAGATGCATACAAACGTCAGCTCAAGATTTCTTATATATTATTCAACCAAGATTAGAACAAGAAGAGGAATACGTTTATGGCCTACAATGTAGTACATTTTCTAAGTTCAATAACTAGCACAATTCTCAACCAGGAGAACACTTGATAGGAAATAAGGGGATAGCTCACCCTACATTTTGAGCGATGAAAAGTCAGCTGCCTCACGCAGTGCACAGTGGTAAGTGTAACTGAATAAATTCCCTCGTACTTGCTAGGTGATATATTAGCATCTACAAGCTAAGACACATTTTAAAATTGTTTAAACGCAAATACTGACAAACATAAGTCATAAACGGACAGTAATCACTTAATCTGTTTCTTTCTCACTATGGTGTGATTGTTTTCTATGAGATTCTAGTTATACTTTCCGCGGTCACAATTAGATATTATGTAAATACCATCTAATACGAAGGTTGTCTGAAGGGTTTTTCTTGCCTAGTAAAAGCCTGCCATTCATTTCAAGAAATGAATTCGGTACGTCTGGATAAAAGCAGGAAAAAGACGAGATCATATCACAACTGAAGACAGAAAAAAAAATAATAATCATTCATTGAATTCGCCAACCTTGCAAATTGAAGAGACCAGTAGAAATACTGGCAGATCTTCTCAAGAATCGTCGTGCTTATCTCCGGAAATCTCACCTCTCGGTGCTGCGTTTCCGCAAAACTTCCTGATCGACCAAAAACGGATCTCGTCATCAAGAAAAGGTTTAACCCTAAATCTATTTCCCCCTAAGCACTAAACAAAAACATCTTTTTTGAGCAAAAAATCGAAAAATTTGACAGGCGGAAAGAGGATACCAGGAGAAGTTAACATGTTTCGAATTGTCTGCGAAACCATTGCAGCTTTCTTATCAATAATAAATTCAAACCCCTCCGCACTAATCAGCTTCACAGTTTCTTCTCTCTTCATGATTCGTAATCTTTTACAGGTCCTGAGAGACAACCTTCAGAAACTTTTCAAGAAATGGATGCTTATGATTGCGCTTGCCTTTCGATGAATCAATCCTCATTAATGCTATGGACTCGCATGACAGGGTCGTTAAAACTTGATCAAAAGTCAAACTGGTCCTGCACAGTTAAACACAAATCGGATAGGATATTAATTTTTTTATTTCTAAAACTTATAAAATAAATTATGAATAAATATGGATTATATGCAACGGTATTGTTTCAATATTTATCTTAAATATATATCTTATGACAAATAAGAATATGTTAAAATTTAATATATATAATAGAAATTTTAATTTTAAGTATTTATTCTATGATTAAGTCAACATGTTTTATGAATAAGTTTAGAATTTATTAACTTCTGTTAATCTAGGCAATTTAAATCAAATAAAATGAAAATAAGTTATTATTTTATATATAATAGATGTAGAGATGGACTTACTTCATATAAGGAGCATTTCACATTTTTGAATTCTATTTTGTACTCAATTGTAACTATCCTGGGGCATCTATAAAGTGGATAGACAAGTATGTTTTGATCCTATGGGTTTTGATTATGAGGGAGAGGAGGCTAGAGTTAGAGTGTCGTTTTATCTATTACCCGATATTCCATTTACCATTTTATCATAAGGATGAAAAAAAATGTTAAATTTCTGGAGAAAAATAATTTTTTGATTGTAAGTAAATTGATTACTTTGATCTTTTGTTTGTACAATAGGCAACCGTTAGACCAATGGTACAATCATGTTGATCTCCATTATTTCGTTGTAATAAAATGAGTAACTTGAAAATGTACTACTAGTGGTGTTATATTAGTATGTTTTAAACACTCTAAAATGACCAAATATTACGAAGTCAATGGTAAGCTTAATACAAAAGCATGATCAAACAAGTTGCCAAGTTAATACTTGAAGCAAAAAACACATTGAAGATTGTTTCTATGAAAAACTTACAAAAAGAAGAAAGATTGAAGACTTGAAAGCTAGAGTAAAATCAAATAAAAAATCTCAAGAAGTCTAGCTATGTAAGTAGATAGTCAACCAAACTTTGATTCTTACGAACATTTATGTTATGGAGATTTTGAGCATGAAATATATTGGAAGATGGGCCTAAGCCCACATGACCAAGGAATGTCCACATATCCAAGTGTATTAGAAGATGGGTCTAAGCCCATAAGACCAAGGAAGGTCCACATATCCAAGTGTGTTAGAAGATGGACCCAAGCCCATAAGATATGGACCCACCATGATCACACAAGCTGGTGGGACCTATCATGATCACGTGAGGTGGCATTATGAGTCTTACACAAGAAGATGTCTTACGGAGCCACCATTATTATGGGAAAAAGGTCTCACGGAAGAGTTTAAGTTTAAAAGTGTTTTAATCATGTTAGTCTTCTATTTATATTGGGTTATTTAATTATGTTATGACTTATCTTTAAGTGTTAGAGTTTGAGTGTAATTGGGACAAACGTAGTTTAATTGTAGTTGGACTATACTACTTTCCTCTATTATAGATAGAGGTTTATATACTCTAATTATATAAGTCAATAAAATATTTCTTTTTTCTATAAATTCAACATGGTATCAGAGTACATTCTGTGAGTTGACTTGGTCAACCCACAGAGGTAATATGATATTTTATGATTTATTATCTCTAGCAGTTTAGGTTCGTATTTATCTTTTTTTAGTCCCTGTAATCATTATTTTCTTTATATTTTTACCTCTATAACGAGATTTTCATATTACAAATTATATATTGAAGGAAAAATATCCGAGTCTACTTTCCAAGGAAAAATATTTTTTTCCAATCGGAGTTAACTACAAAGAGAAATCGATATTTGAAGCAACAAATATCAAACTACAAAATAGGTTTGAGCGGCAGCAGAAAGCTTCAACTTTCAAACTATTTTATGCTATCAAGAACGAGGCTTTATATGGAGAATTATATATATATAAAATATCTATAAGTCTATTATCTTACCTATTCAACCAATTCATGACCAAAGTTTTTTATATGGAGATATTGATCTTGGAAGAGTCAATGGTCATGCTAGAAAAAGGGGAAAGAGTACTTAGTTCGGAAGAAACCAAAATCTATCAGGTTATATATCTCAATAGAAGTATATTTTATAATAGAATTTATACTTGGATTAAAGCTATTTAAGTCTAGTTTCATAAGAAGAAAATTTTATGTCAATATGATCTACATTTAAGGATATATTCACATTTGAATAATCACAGGTCATACTGGTATCCTGTTGCATTGAAAAATCAGAATTTAAGCCGATTATTTCGTGTCACTTTTTGAGTTGTTGTTATTGATCAACTATATTAGGAAAATATCTCACTTACCCCCTTTTTGGATATTATATCTATGTTATTTGATTCAAGCTGGAAACATTGCCATTACCTCCTAGTTTGAGGGAGAGAAGTAGAAGTACAAGAAAGAGGTATTTTATTCCATATATTGTGGTAAGTTTTATGTGACCAAAATATTCAAGAGAGGGGGAGCACAAAAGATGAAACTTTTGCATTTAAGAAGAATTATTTTGCATCAAATAAAATTGAAGATCAAGAATCTTGACTTGTAGTAATAACTATGGTCATTATTGGTGATACCTGACTCAACTTGACTTGGTTCTATTTCTCCGGTTGGATTATTATTTTGAGGTATTCAAAATATATTCCTTGGTCAACATATAATTTTGGTGCAGATACTCGCATCGGATTATTTCATGGGTCCTTTTACAAGGATTTTATTATTTTGGTCTGTGTTATATGGGACCAGACCCTTTTTAGCTGTAGCTATTATGTCTCTTTGGATGAGACATTATTATTGAAGAAGTGGTGGCCTCAACATCCTATCTTCCTCTTACCCATTACCTATTGGTTATTTGACAACCTTACTCCTACCATCCTTTATTTGACTCTCACATACATCTTTGGGTCAACCTTTTGCGTGTTGCTTCTGTTAGGAATTTATGTTGGAAGACAGGGCCCAAATCCACATGACCAAGGAAGGCTCACATATCAAAGTGTATAAAAAGATGGGACCAAACCCATAAGACCAAGGAAGACCCATGGATCTAAGAGACATAGAAGAAGGGCTCAAGATCCATAGATCAAGGATAAAGCCCAAAGGCCCACATATGCTGATGGCAAGATGGTAAATAAAGGGTAATCTCATAGAGATGGCATTGATGTAATTATGTTAAAGTTCTAGGGTAAAGATCTTAAACCGTAAACCCTAAGTTCAAAGGTATTATTGTAATATTATAGTTTCATAAATTTATAAATAGAGCTTCAAGGGGAGGGTTAGAAAAAAATCAATTCCATAACCCTTCTTCCTCCGGTTTTCTTCCAATGAGTTTCTTTCCCTTTTTCTCAATGAGCTAAATTCATGGAGTCCTAAAAATCAACACAGTATAAGAGCTTTGATTTTCAAGACTCTGACTATGATTTTTTTGTTTTCAGTTTCATTCTCCTTAGTTTTCTTTTCATAGTTGCTGAATATTAGTTTTTTTGTTTTGTTGATTATTTTCTCTTATTCCTCGTTATATCTGTTATATTTGAGCCTCTGCTAATTGATGTTAATGCTTTAACGGGAAGCTTGAGCATCACTACATTGGAGTGTTGGGCATTGACAAAGACCGATATGCTCTATTTTTTTTGTGTTTCCAGTGGTTTTAGATATTTTCTTTATAATCTTTGTGAAGGGGAAGCAGAACTTTTTTAGCAATCTGGTGTGCAGTGGTCTTGGCACCACTTTGAATTATGATCGTCGTCTCATACTGGAGGTTGGCTCATCTCTGCAGCATTATCATCACACATTGCAAAGTGAGGCTTACCGTTCCCGCGACATCTCGACGTCCGCAAGAGCGGTTCTAAGTCCGGACCTTCCATCACCATGGTCGGGGTGACTGGCGCCATTGGTCGCCATCTCAGAGACAAGTGAAGAGATATATACACACACAGGCGGAGAGGAATATTTCTTGCCGATGCTTGAAATCCGAAGTTTCCGCTCTATTCTGTTGAGACCCGGACTCGCCCGAGTCCAACCAGAAAACGTTGCCATTTTTAGAAGATCTCTTTCCATTGCTGGTATCTCTATTTTTCGGAAAGTCTCATCTATATCCCATCGTGTTGCCGTTTCAGAAGAAGAGATATTGTTGTCGTTTCAAAAGAAGATATATTGTTGCCGTTTCTGGAAAGGAGCTCTTTGGTTTTCGAAAAGCTTCTCGTTGTTGTTCCGCTCTGTTCGGAAGTTGGGATTGTCGTCGTGGGGAAGAAGGAGAGTTACCTTTTCTCAACGATGATTCCGTTTCGGTTTAATGAATCTCTGTCTGGAAAGTTGCCATTGTCGAAGAAGCCGATTGCCGAAGAAGTTGGCAAGAAGACTGTTCAAATATTTCATGTTTCCACTTAGGAAACATGAAATAATCAGCTGGGTTCAGCGACCCGGACTCGCCCGAGTCAACTCGGACCAACGAGCCAATGAACCAGCAACTCGATGGTACAATTCCTGCACCAGCTAGACCGAGTCAACTCGGAACAACTTGGTCCAGGTCAACTCGTATCTAGGTCAACTGACCCGGGCCACTTAATTTCTGCCTCGGGATGCATGCCCAAGATTTCGGCTCGACTCGGTAAATTTTTTTTCTCTGACTGGATTACTATTTTTGAAGAATTGATAGATTATTCCTTGGTTAGCATATTATTTTGTCTGGATATGTGCATTGGACTATTTCGTGGGTTATTTTACAAGAATTATTTTGGGTCATTTTAAGTGGGCCCAAGCCAAGCCCATTTAAGCTGTTGCTATTGTGTCTCTTTTGATGAGACAATATTATTGAAGAAGAGGTAACCTTATACCATTAGTTATTGTCAACCATGTCAAAAATATCAACTTTTTTTTGGTTGGAAGTCCTTGACGGAGGAACTTATTATTATATTTATTGTCAACCCCGTCAAAAATATTAAATTTATTTGTGGTTGAGAGTCCATGACGGTGAAACTTCATCCCCATAAAAAAATATCAAATTTATTTGTGGTTGGGAGTCTATGACGGCGAAACTTCATCCCCATAAAAAATATCAAATTTATTTGTGGTTGGGAGTCCATGACGGAGGAACTTATTTTTATATTTATTGTCAACCCTGTCAAAAATATCAAATTTATTTGTGGTTGAGAGTCTATGATGGAGGAACTTCATCCAAAAAATATCAAATTTATTTGTGGTTGGGAGTCCATGACTGAGGAACTTCATCCCTGTAAAAAAAAGATTCAAATTTATTTTTGGTTGGGAGTTCATGACGCAAGAACTTCATCCCCATAAAAAATATCAAATTTTTGTGGTTGGGAGTCCATGACGGAGGAACTTCATCCCCGTAAAAAATATCAAATTTTTTATGGTTGGAAGTCCATGAAGGAGGAACTTATTGTTATATTTATGTTACTACCCCCATTATTATCATATATTACTCTACCACTTGAGGGTCATTGTCTTGTGGAGGGACACAGTGGTGGAAGTAGACACTTCAGAGCAATGTCTTAGCGGCTAGATGTGATTTACTCTCATTGATATTATACCAGCTTGGTCCCATTAATGAGAGCACCACCGTGAGGGGGAGTGTTGGAAGATGAAGGCATATTATACAAGAACGATTTTATACATCATTTGCAGCAACCTAGGAGTTCATGCTATTCTCTCACCCCCAGTTTGAGGGGGAGTGTTGGAAGACAGGGCCCAAGCCCATACGACCAAGGAAGACTCATATATCAAAGTGTATAAGAAGATGGGCCGAAGCCCATAAGACCAAGGAAGACCCATGGATCCAAGAGATATAGAAGAAGGGCTCAAGACCCATAGATCAAGGATAAGGCCCATAGGCCCACATACATTGATGGCAGGATGGTAAATAAAGGGTCATCTCATAGAGATGGCATTGATGTAATTATGTTAAAGTTTCAGGGTTAAAACCCTAAACCGTAAACCCTAAGTCTAGGGGTATTATTATAATATTATAGTTTCATAAATCTATAAATAGAGCTTCAGGGGGAGGGTTAGAAAAAAATCAATTCCATAACCCTTCTTCCTCCAGTTTTCTTCCAATGAGTTTCTTTCCCTTTTTCTCCATGCGCTAAATTCATGGAATCCTGAAAATCAACAAAGTCTATCATGGTTGGGTGTTTTTAACTCCATTGAGACTTATATATAGACCCGTGGATTTTTTTATCGTCGTCTTGTGAATGATAGGCATTACCCACTTATCTCATCTTTTATTGCCGTCTTGTGAATGATAGACATTTATCACATATCACGTCGTCGTCTTGTGATTAACAGGCATTTATCACCCATTTCTACCTATGAGAGTCGATGCCCGAGTTGGGACATCGTGATAGAAGAGCTTATTACTACATATATGTTACCCTCCTTAATTGGCATTTATTACTCCTACCACTTGAGATTTGTTGTCCTGTGGAGGGACACAGTGATGGAGAAGTTTTACTACACTTTTGAGCACTGCGTATAGACCCACTACCTGCGAAAGATAGGAGTGCGACTACTTGCGTATGATAGGAGTGTGCCCTACATCCAACATGGGTTATGACTGGAGTATGGAGCGAAGTCATACGGCTTAGAGTGATTTTACGTTTACTTATCTTATGCCAGCTAGGCCTCATGGAAGAGAGCACTAGTGTGAGGGGGAGTGTTGGAAGATATGGAAGACTGCCATTTTATACGAGAAGATCCTATACATCATTTACAACAAGCTAGAAGTTCATGATGTTCTCTCACCCCCAACTTGAGGGGGAGTGTTGGAAGATGGGCCCAAGCCCACACGACCAAGGAAGACCCACATATCCAAGTGTGTTGGAAGATGGGCCCAAACCCATAAGACCAAGGAAAGTCCACATGTCCAAGTGTGTTGGAAGATGAGCTCAAGCCCATAAGATATGGACCCACCATAATCATATAAGCTAGTGGGACTCACCATGATCACGTGAGGTGGCATTATGAGTCTTACACAAGAATAAGTCTTATAGAGCTACAATTATTATGAAAGGAGGCATCACTGAAGAGTTTCAGTTTAAAGGTATTTTAGTCATGTTAGTCTTATATTTATATTGGGTTATTTAATTATGTTAGGACTTATCTTTTAGTGTTAGAGTTTGGGTGTAATTGGGACAAAGGGAGTTTAATTGTAGTTTGACTCTACTACTTTCCTCTATTATAAATAGAGGTTTATGTACTTTGATTGTATAAGTCAATGAAGTATTTCTCTTGTCCATAAATTCAACAAAATATTTCAAAAATAGGTTTTAACTAAATGCATATAAATGTTTTACAATGGTAAATCTCATGCTGAAATGTCAAAATAGTACATTGGCTTATGACATGATTGATCAACCTAGATGATCTTGATCATTCATCTAGAATGTAGCTTGGTATAACTCACAAAACATGATCTTCAAATAGCTCAAGCATGACTAATCATACAAAACATTGCCCAAAAATATGCTATAAAGCATGATCGAACATCCCTTGTTGCATGTTTAAACCTACAGAATTATGCGTAGCCAATTCTATAAAGCATGATCAATCAATCAATGAGTTTTTAGAAATTCATCGATTGATTCTCTAATCGATCAATAGGCCTAGGGAACAAAAAAATACAGTCCTTACACATAGTTGATCACTCATTCATTTTTGTTAATTAATCAACACTTTTGTAACTTTTTGAAAACAGTAAAAAATGACTAGTTTGGTTGGGAAACTTATAAATTGGGCCCCAAACTTGTAGAGGACAAAGAGTTGAGGTAACATTGGCATACCAAACCTCTAGAAATTATCTTTGGGATTAAAATTTTGATTTTACCTTTTTAAAGAGAAAAAACTCCAAAATTGTGTGAAATGATCATGCTTTCTCTTCACATTCTTTGCATTCAAAATTCCATCAAGCTCTACTACAGTTTCTCTCATGCTTGAAGATTTGTAAGCTTAGAACTCACTTGAAGAAAAGTTACCTCTCCTAAACAAGTATATGATTGGGATGACTTCTGCAAAAGTTGATGGCTATGCAAAGACTATGAAACTTATTCTTAGTTCCTTAATTAATGAATGTGTAAATTCTTTTTCATCTTGTAAATTAATTAAGGATTTATGAGAGAAACTAGAATCTAATTTTTCTAGGAATATTAAATGTAGCTCTTTACACTTTGAGTGAACTAAACATAGTGAGATTATATGTACTCATGCTTAGTTGGAAACATCATCTTAGATAGAGATGAGACTTCAAAGAGTGATAATTATGAGAAATCAAGCATGGAAGAAGTTATGAGACAACTTGATGAATCTATGTCCTCACTTAGAAGAACAGAAAAGGAAAACAAGAAATTATAAATGAAGCATTTAAAATTAGAAAAGGAGATTGATTCCTCCAAGCTAGCAGAGCTTAAAGAAGAAAACAATAAGATCATCTCCGAATGTGAAAGACTTGAACTCCATTCTTTAGACATTCATGAGTTGAGAAATGAAAGTACCCTTTGCTCTAGAATTTTATTGTTGACTAAGAGTTGATTCCCATCCATATTTAATGATAACAAAACTTAATTGATCTAAAAATTGCAAATTTAGCATTTCAGAGGCTTTTGTCTATGTAAAAGAACTGATAAATTGTTATGCACGCGATAACAATATTACTTTAGTTGTTTTCTTTAATTTACTTTATTTTATTTTAGTTTTAGGTCACATGGGTATTTTTGGAATTATTTATCAATAGGGATATTTTTGGAATTATTTATTCATAGGGATATTTTTTGTAATATTTTATTAAACCCTAATAGGGTGAACCCTATTTAAGGGGTAAGAGTAATGAGAAAAGGAAACATTGACCTATTAAGAATTAGGTTAAATCTAGCATAAAGAGGCTTAAAGTTCTCCTCAACGAGCTCTAGGGTGTTCAAGTTTTCCCTTGGCTTGATCTTTCGTTTTCATTCTCCATGTCTTCCTACAATCTCTACTATCTGTACGGTAATCCGTGGCAGATTGCAGATCCTTCCAAAGAATCCACGTGTCTGATCCGGGACCGTAACAACTGGTATCAGAGCTGGAACACAATGAACCAAGAAGATGAAATAGTGGCGATGCACAGACATATCAGAGAAATGGCTGCAGCAGGCATTGGAGCGGAACAAATATTGAAATGGCGTGCAACTTGGGTGAAGTATTTTTTAACAATGGAGTATCGAGAGGCATTCGCTGGAGAAGCTGTCTCCGACAGGAAAACGGGTGACCAAGTAACCACTTCGTCCCATCTACCAGCCGAAGCCTTTGCGGAGGATTTAGGGTCAATCTCAGATTCGGAGGGGCAGAGAGGCTATGCGTCACCACAAATTAAGATTTCCGCGCATGAAATTTCAAAGCCGAACAACGACGAGTGGCTTCCACATTTTTGGCGTTGATCAGATGGGGGGAGACCTCAAATTCGGAAGCACACCAACATGATTCAAGGCGAGCTGAAACCCATCCAGATCTGCAAAAAGAAAATCTTCCAGCAACTATTTAGATCGGGACATCAGACGACGGCGACCCAAAATTGTGCACATCGGAGGGGTTTTTCCCCACCCCAGTCTCCCACAAAGCCATACATCTTCCACCGGCGATGCAAACCACGACACTGGCTGAACTGGTAGTTTCTGGGGCACAAATTCCGTCGGAACGGGCCGACGAGTGCCAGCCATATTTGCCACATCACCGCATGTTTGCCTTTTGCCACCGGACACGGAGGAGGCTCCGTCGGCGCCATCGGAAACAAACCACAAAGCCATACATCTTCCACCGGCGAAGCAAACCACGACATTGGCTGAACTGGCAGTTTCTGGGGCACAAATTCCATTGGAACAGGCCGACGAGTGCCAGCCATATTCGCCACATCACCGCAGGTTTGCCTTTCGCCACCAGACACGGAGGAGGCTCTGTCGGCGGCATCGGAAACAAATCCGGTAGGATCTGGCTTCCAGATTCTCTTTTTCAGCCTCAGCCTTGCTCTCGGAAGCCCAGTGGGAAACCATATCCAACGAAATTTGGGGTAAGATTTTGAAACGCCATCTATTTTTAGTTCAAATCAGTGGTTCCATGCGGTTGAAGGGCCTCCAAGGTGCTGAGCAGCAGCAACGCTGCTTGGAAATTGGAACGCAAGCTCTCTGTTTCGGGAAGCCACGAACTAGAGCCCAAATGCGAAAATTTCGGCTTGGGTTTATGCAAGTCGAGATCAAATTTTTGGGAGGATGCTGGAAGTCAAAATAATTTTTTGGGGACATCGGGAAATTTTTTTTTGGTGGGTTTGTTTTTCTATGGATGCATGTAGTACCTGTGCGGAGCTGAATTGTCAAATTGCTGAGGGAGGGTTTCCCTTTTTGGATCCCAGGGAGATAGAATTCTTTTGGGTAGCATACGGGGTTCTAACTACTTCATGTGTTCAGCATGGCAATAATGCCGCCATGATGTTAAGTGCTGGTTTCAGGCCTTAAACTGAGCCTTATCTCAGAGATGGTCTCACTTGCGTGGCAGAAATGGGGGGACAAGGTTCCAGCACCAAACCGGGTGCAAGACAACAACACAATATAAATTGTTGACTGCTGAAACTACTGATGGGCGTGCTGTCTATGCTGATGGGTTCGGTTCAACGACCAAATTTAAAAAATTCAGTGTGGACAGCAGTGCGTATAAGCCTCTTGCTCTTGTTGCCGATGTGAAGGTGGAATCTGACAGTACTGCTGCCAGTGTGTTTGCAAATGTTGATAGCTTGACCAACCAAAATGGCGATGAAAAACTTATTTCTGAAGTTGTTGGAGCTAGGTCAAAGGTGATACGAACATTGAAGGGACGGTTTGAGCAGATTTATAAGGTGACTAGAGACAAGTACCAAGGGCTGCACCTGTACTTGACGAACCTGGTTAATAGCATAGATGATGAGAAGCTGAACCAATTGTTTTCTGAGTTTAGTCTACTTACTTCATGCAAGTTTTTTTTAGTGACCTTGTTAAATGTGTTGCGTGGTACATATGCTATTATAACAGGTAGTTCGCGGGGCCCTATTGTGAGAGGAGATTCATAGGGTAGTGAGTTCAATTTGCCATTTCTTGGTTCTGCAATGTATGGAGATAGATTTCTTGGTTCTGCACAGAAGGCTATTGCCAGTGGGGAAATGGTTAATGTGCACCTTGCCTGGATAGAAGCAGTGGCCCACCCAGACGACCGGGTGGAGTATGCGTTGTGGACCAATAACAATGTTGAGCAAGGGCCTACGTGTGACATGCTGATACAATTTGTGATGGCTTTCAAGGGTGCAACACAGTTACTTGAACAAGGCGGATACAACCAGTTCACTCCTCACTACATAACGTGGTACTGTCCTCAGGCATTCACATCTCTGAATGGCACTGCTGCTGAGATGTTTTGGGTGCGTCACTATGGAGCTCAAGCAGTGGTTGAAGGGGTTGGTGATCATGGGTATGAGTACCTGTCGGGTGGTACTGTAGTAGTAGTTGGGAAACCTGGTAGCAACTGTGCTCCAGATGGTCCACTTCTCCTTTATGTTTCTCAGATGATTCCTGCCTCTGCAAAAGGTCGATTTATTGCCCTTAGGCATCCCTTTGCTGGTAAGGTCTACACTGGTATGATGGTTAGCATTATGGGCCCAACTTTTGCACTGGGCCAGCAAAATGATTTATATATACCCATCGTCTAGAGAACTATCATTTGTATGGGGACAACGCTGGAGTCTGATGCCGTTGTTCCTTATGGCCATACAAAGTCTTTGGTTGGATTGGATCAGTTCCTTAATTCTACTTTGACATGTACGAAAGAAGTAGTTGCTCACCCAATTCGAGCTAGGAAGTTCTCTGTGTCCTCTATTGTGCGTGTTGCTGTCCAATGCAGCGTTGCTTCAAATCTTTCCAAGCTTGTTGACGGTTTGAAATTGTCGAAGGTGGGGTGTACTGTTATGGTCTTGGGGTTAAGTACCTATGTCTTCCGCTCCTAACAGGCCAGTCTTTTGGGTAGTATTGGCTAGGTGCTTAACATTTGGTATCAGAGCGGGCACCCATGTCGCGAGCCCCAGATGTGGTCGCCGTAAGGGATTACGGGATCTTGACCCGGCACCCATCATTGAGTGTTAAGCTGCCGTGGACGTCGGCTCGTGAAGGTGGGGTATACTGTTATGGTCCTGGGATTAAGTACCTATACCTTCCGCTCCTAACAGGCCGGTCTTTTGGGTAGTATTGGCTAGGTGTTTAACATATATGCATTTCAAGACAGCTCTATTAGTATATCAATTCATCTTGAAGAAGCACCCACAAGTGAAGAAATGAAGAATAAAATATTAGTTTAAGCTGTCTAGAAAATCTCATAATTGAGGTACAAATAAATTTTTTGGAGCTGTATGAAATTTTGCATTAATAACATGTTTTAAAGATGCCTACCCAACTTTTAAACATGTTAGAATCAATTTTATCATGCTTAGAAGTTTAGATTAGAAACTTGACTTTGGCATGATCCATCATTGTCAGCCAATGATCGATCATCCAAAATGTGCACTGTCTATAAATATAAAGCATGACTAATCAACTAGGGTGATTGATTGATCAGACAAACTTAGCTAGAATGTGCTATAAAGCATAATTGATCATATTAAGCTTGCTTAATTTGTATTGGGGCACATAATTTGACTTTCTCTTCTCCAACAAAATAATATTTTCCTTAATTTGTAAATAATTTTATTTTTAGAGAGATACCTAATGCAACCTTATAGTTTACCCAAGTATGTTAGATATCATGACTTGCACAAGTAGAAAATCAATGATTGTCAATGTAGCTCATATCGACAAAGTGGTCAAAATGTCATATTTTAATATAATCATTGAAGTTCACTTTTGTTGAGGGTATAACTATACACCTATAGCACTAAGATTACTAGATTCACCAATCTAAGCTTAAGGTTTCAGATTTTTCTAATATCTCTATCCTTAACTAGGCTGAAATCAAATGCTAGTCAAAGTTTTGTTAATGTGGAAAACTTAATTTTCTAGGATAGCTTAATTCCACTAGTACAAATTTCAAGATTGGTTAAATGAGGTAATGTTGATTTAACTTTTTAATTATCATAACCAACTTGGATTGGCTTTTCTCCAAAAATCTATTGAATCTTCAATTTAGCTCAAGTTTCTCAAACTACAAGGCGTTGAATTTTCAACTCTTAGTTTGAGGTTGGAGACACCTAACTTCCAAGGTCTTAATTGTTTAACTCTTGATCTGTCCTTGGTGAGTAGGCCTTATCTTTTTAAGGCTAGTTGTTCTAGTTAGGCATAGGTGGGGATTCATGTGAATCCTTGTAGTGATTGAGATGGACATGGCTTTCAAAGTATGGGTTTAAAATGTCCAAGTTGACATGAGTCAAGCCTAATCTCATTTACAATTACTATGCATAACCATACTTATGAACAACTAATGTTATTTCCAACATATGTCAACTAAATTCCAATTGGGTTGGAACCTAACATGATCTTACCTTAATGTGTCATTGGTTAATGATAATCTAATTCTTCTAAAGCCAATGGATTCAAGAGTGCTACTTTATATAGGAATTTGATTTTCATAGAAATTCCAAGACTATATAGACAAGGATTTGTGTTTGAGGTTAAAGAATAGAACTATCATTGAGTCGATATTCAAATCCAAATCCCATAAGATGATATCTCCAAATTGACATGATCATCAAATTATGAAGTCTTAATTACATATTTCATGTCCACAAGCTATTTAGGTAATTTTCATGTAGTATGTAGTTTGGCTCAGAGAGTTCACTCCTTGCTATGAAGATCAAGTGACCTTGGGTACCAAATATTTGTTTGGGTCCCACCGTGTCAACATTGGATAACAAATATAGACTTCCCTTGGGAATCCAAATTTTTTCACTACATTCATCTTTGATCTTCTAGCTGAACATTCAACCGCATAATGTCCAACGATTCCAAAAGTGTAACATCAATCATTATACATTTGTGAGGCTGTGACCTTTGTCACATTTGTCATATGGGAACTCTTATATTTTCTTTCTATTCTAGTATCATGGACCTTAACTCCAAATTCTAGCTTTCTCACTTGATTTTCTGATCTAATCATAGGAGTAGCTTTTCCCAAGGTTAGAATATTTAAAGCATAAGATAAGTTGTGGGTTCTTCTTTAAGTAATAAAGTTGTTGGAGTTTAGCAATTTGTTTTCTTCTTGTAATTCTAAAACCCTAGAGCAATAACTATCATTTTCTCTTCTTAATTCAAGAATGTTTGGAGAATAGTCATCTAGTTTCTTACATTCTGAAATGAGCTTTATGTGTTTTTTTTTTCTAATATCTTCTAGCTTTGAGGAAAAGTTAGCTTTCATTGAATTGATTTGCTTTTCTAGTTTGGAAAGTTGCCTCTCTAGCTTCTTGTTTTCTTTATCTCTTCTTCTAAGGGAGGATATGGAGTCATTTATTTTTCTCATCAATTCTTCTTTGTCCAATTCTTCACAACTAACACTCTTTGATGATACATCTTGATTTGATATGGTGTTCCCATATAAACATAAGTGCATATAATCAATAACTTCAGTGTTATCACTAGATGTATTGCACTGAGAGTTTGAAGAGCAACATTCTTTCTTCCTAGAAAAGTCAGATTCTAATTTATCCAATAAATCCTTGGTTGATTTACAGATGAATAGTAATCAACCATTTCATCACTCAAGGAACTATGAATGAGTTCCATAGCCTTAGCATTTCCATTTACTCTTGCGATGCCAATGTCATCCCAATCACAAGAAGGTTTTGGAATCAATCTTCCCTTTAAATTTTGGGAAGGGATGAAGGGTCCACTCATGATAGCTTCCCATAATTCAAATCCAATGGATTGTAAGAAAAATTTCATTCGTAATCTCCACCATTGGTTGTTAGGAATTAGACACCCTAATTCCAAACTAGTGAGAACAATAATAATATACGCGGAAGAAAGGAAAAACAAGCACGAGAACAAACAAGATTTATGCAGGTTTGCCTCAAGGTGAGACTATATTTTGTCTTCCACCGCAGTAGTAATCCACTGTAAAGATGAAATAGTTTACAAAAGAAATCACATACACTTTCAGGTGTTTTTCTCTAACCACTTATAGGGGCCGCAACTTAAGATGCTCCTTCGAATAATGATAAAACCCTAATAGCTACCCCCCTTCCAAATTATAAAGAGAAAATTAGGACAACCGAATTAAAAGTGTGAAAAAAGTGTGAAATATCCAAATTACGCACGTACCAACTCAGTGTAAGGCGTTAATTAGGCACCACAACTTAACAATCTCCCATTTGGAGACTAATCCATCATCAATATCTCCTCTGCAACGACAACACCTTCTCAATCCTTAGAGAGAACTCCAATTGAAGTTGCACACAACTTCAGTTTCTCAATCGTAACTGTTTTTACATATGAGTCGGATTCTGACTCCCTTGAATCTTTTCAAGTGCTAATACTCCATCCTCAAGAGACGATCTACTAAAGTGATAATGTACTTTTATGTGCTTTGTTCTAGCAAGATAAATAGGGTTCTTTGATAAATGAATAACACTCTAACTGTCACAATACAACATATTATTTCCATGCTTGAAACCTAATTCTTCCCAGAAAGACTACAACCATACCATGTCTTTGCTGGCTTCGATCATGACTAAATATTCTTCTTTAGTAGTGGAAAGAGCAACTATCTTCTGGAACTTAGACACCCAACTAACTATTGTACCACCCTATGTGTATACATATCTAGTGGTACTCTTCCGGCCATCAATGTCTCCTACCATGTCAACATCTACATAACCTAGTAATCCCAAGTCTAACTTTTTGAAACATAAGGTTGAGTTTACAGTGCCTCTCAAATGCCCGAGAATCCACTTCACTGCTTCCCAATGTTGTTTACCCGAATTACTCATATATCTGCTCACAACTTCCACTACATGAGATATGTTTGGCCTAGTGCACAGCATAGCATACGTGAGATTGCCAATAGCAGAAGCATATGGCACATTGGCCATGTGGGCTCGCTCCTCTCTGTAGAAGGTGACTAGTCGTTAGATAGCCTAAAGTCACTAGCTAAAGGAGTACTCACTAGTTTTGCATCATTCATATTGAATCTGTTCAACACCTTCTTCACATATTCTTCTTGTGATAGTTTCAAGACATCAATGTCCCTAGTACTCCTCATCTCAAGGATTTATTTTGCATCACATAAATCCTTCATTGCAAACTTCTTGGACAACTCCCTTTTCAATTTATCTATTTCCTATTTGCAAGCACCTTCTATCAACATGTCATCAACCTTTTCAATTTATCTATTTCCTATTTGCAAGCACCTTCTATCAACATGTCATCAACATATAGTAGTAGTATGATGTAGGAGTCATCAAAGTTCTTCACATAACAACAATGATTCACCTGACACCTGAAGAAACCATTACTACTCATAAAGGTGTCAAATTTTATATACCATTGTCTCAGAGCATGTTTAAGATCATAAAAGCTCTTTTGAAGTTTGCACACCATTTTTTCATTGTCATGTGCTTTCAAACCCTGAGGCTGCATCATGTAAATTTTTTCCTCTAAATGGCCATGAACAAAGGTTGTCTTTACATCTAACCGCTCTAAGTGCAAGTCTTCATTTGCCATATTTTTTTTAGTTTTTTTCCCGTCATATTATGGTTTTTCTCATATTGATTCTTTTTCCCATAGTTGCTCGTGATATTAGTATCCGAAAACCATCTTCTGCCAGTTTATTTCATTTTGAGGCTCTGGCCAGAGGACAGAGCCTGACTATTTTTTATTCTCGCTGGTTCATCGCCAGCACAACTCTCTTGTTGTTGCTCCATTGCAAAAATTGGAGCTCCATTGCCATCTTATAGAGAGCTGTTTTTCTGGAACCTCTTTGCTCTCATTGTTGTCCCGTTCTCAGATTCTGACAGCGCCAGAGATGATGACTTCTTATGGTGAGGAAGTCGCACTGGCAACCAGATTGTGTTCCCACCAAACTATCATCAAGTTCCCTTCCACTGAGTTATTTCTCTCAGCAAATTATCAATGTTCTTCGCCGGCCTTCACTCTGCTCTGCCTGTTGCCTCTGCTGCAACTAGAAGTATTTTTTTGCTGTACTGGAGAAGACAACTTCTCACGGTGAGGAAGTCATTGAGCATTGCTCTGTTGATGTTTACAATCTGAGATGTCTTACCGTAGTTTCCGTTTTGGAGGTGGAAGATCTTTTCTCTACTGTGCTTCCATATTTCTCTACTATTGTCGATTAAACTGCTGGATTGATTTTTATTCGAAAAGTTTCCGTTGGCTTGATCGCTGGACTATTTTGCTCTCCCATTTCAGAAACTCACTATCTGGAAAGTTGCCACTTTGTTCGGCCACGGGGGAAGACGACCCACCGTTGCCAAAGAAGAAGATGATTACAATCTGGAGCTATTTCTTATTTCTCATTCCAGAAATCCGGACAAAAAATTATTTGTGAAAGAAGATTACAATCCGGAGCTGTTTCTTATTTCAAAAAATCTCTCTGTCAGTATGTTACCATTTTTGGAGGCTGAAGATGATGACATCTTGCCAAGACGATGGCTGATTGTTCACGCCAGCTTTGTTGTGGTTTCTGGACTATAAATCAGGGAAACCAGCACTCCAGAAAATCTCTGCTTTCCCGCGTTGTTTGGGAGCCAGCACCAAGGGGAAGAAGACGACACTATTAAAATATTTCATGTTTCCTAATTTAGGAAACTGATTAAATCTGGGTCAGGTTGTGTTGCCGCAACCTGGATCGAGTGAGTTCACCCAACGAACTCGCCAAGAATTTAATCTGCTGCCCGAGCCCCACCAACTAGTATTCTGAGTTAGCTCGGACCAACTTGAATTGAGTCAACTCAATAAGGGTTAACCTGACTTAGGCCACTTATTTTTTTGCCTCGGTATACATGTCTGGACCAAAGCTTTTACATATTTCTGTTGTGACTCAGATATATTGACCCAGTGTGACTCAGTAAATTTTTCTCTCGCTGGATTATTATTTTGAAGAATTGACAGATTATTCCTTGGTCAACATATTATTTGGTACAAATATTTGTTACAATATGGGACCCACCATGGCGCACAAGCTTGTAGGACCCACCATGGCGCACAAGCTTGTGGGACCCACCATGAGGATGTGGGACACCAAGAAGAGTCCTCACCCAAGCTAGCATGAGTTAAGGAGTTAAGAAGCACATGCTGAAATGAGTTAGAAGACTTGAAAATCAAGTGGGACCCACAAAGATACCACGAGCTGGCAACCTTATCAATATGAGCTGGAAGATCATGTAGGATGCACAAGGATAAGGCCATGAGCTAGCCTCCTTCTTTATATTCACGTGATTGAAGAAAGAGTTCTATTTCAACTCATATTAGTCTTTTAGTAGATTGTGTTGATAGACTTATCTTAGAGAGTTAGAGTTGGAATGTAATTAGGAGATTGAAAGGTTAATTGTATAAGGACTCTACCTCTTCCTCTACTATAAATAGAGGTGTTTTAATTTAGAATTAATCAAGTTACACATCTCCTTCTTGAGTTAATCTCTCTCTCTCTCTCTCTCTCTCACTCTCTCTCTCTCTCTCTCTCTCTCTCTCTCTCTCTTTGCTTGGCACACACCTCATTTTTCTCTTTTCTTTTTCTTCTCTTTACCCGAGCTTCCCTTTTTTATTTTTCTTTCTTCTTTATCTTGCTCAGAATATTTTAAAAGGGATCCTAAATTCAACATGGTATCAAAGCATTAAATTTAGGTTCCCTCGTCAAAAGGAATGCTCTAAAGAAGGCTCCTTTGTGAAGAAAGATCACAAACAATGAGATAAGTACTTAAATTTTTTTTCTTCATGTTACTGGTTTCTATATTTAGAAGATGATTTAAAGATGAGTAAGTGAATGCTTTCATCTTTTTATATTATGGATATGCATGTCTCTCCATCTAGAAGAAGCTATTAAAACAGTTTTGTCGGTTTGGAAATTTTGTTAATCGAGACCAGTCTATGATCACATTGTTGGAATTTTTTTTTGTGGGAACAAGAGTCTCCTGATATAGAAGATTTTTATTGCATCTCTCATGAGTGGTATTAGAGAAAAAAATCAGAATAATATTTTAGCGTCAATGCTAAAGTTTCCCATACATCAAGTTGTTTGAAGAATACTACTTGGTGTTATTGTTAGAATTTTTTTGAAGGGCCTATCATGGCTGAAGAGAATATGAATATCAAAAGTGATATACTAAGAATTACCATGATGCCCTTATGTAGGGTATCAAATTTTAGGAGTTGGTCCACATTGGTTCAGAGGTTCCTTATAACAAAAGACCTACTTGGTCACCTCTCCACTTGAGGACCACCTATTGATGAAGATTATATTTTTTATAACAAATAGTTAAAAAATGATACCTTGGTGATTAGTTGGCTAATCAAAAACATGGAAGAGCATGTCTCCAACAATGTTAGTCATCTTGACACTGCTAAACAAATTTGGGAGACATGTGCTAAACTATAGTCTTACCCTGATACTCTAGATAGACCATATGACATTCTCCAGAGTATGTTGAATACTAAACAAGGAGAAAATATCCATGAGTACTTGGCCCGCTTTAGAGGCTTTCTTCAAGAGTGGAGGTTAGTTCAGCCTTCAACCACATATATTTCTATCCAAGACAAGCAAAAGGAAGCCTTAGTTACTGCAATTTTCCTTGCAAATATTAAACCCCATCTTGAGATTGCCAAGAGTCAACTTCTGAGTGCTTCTGTTGTCCCCAAGTTTGATGATGTATGTGCAACATTACTTCGTATTCCAGACACTTCTTCCTCCACTACTGAAGTATCAACTGCTATGTATTCCGATCATAGAGGATCATCATTTGACCTCGGCCGAGGTTGAGGCATAGGAAGAGGTGGAAGGACTGGTGCTGGCAGAGCATATGGAAAAGAATGTACTCATTGTAAGAAATTTGGCCACACAATAGATCAATGCTATTACAAGGATTACAAGGCATGCAGTTACTGTGGATAATATGGTCATTATAAAGAAATATGCTATAAAATGGACACTTAGAATTGAAAAATGCTAATCAAGCCTTTGTAAGTGATACAAAAGAAGAACAACCCACAAAATTAGCAACACATAAACTTTTTACTAATAAAGAGTATGGGCTATTTTGGAAAATGAAGACGATGTTGGGTTCTTCTCCTAGTTCCTCTGCAACTATTGCTACAACTACTGCTTCAGGTGTGCTATCTGCCTCATTTTCATCCAGGATAATTGACTCAAGAGCCTCTAACAACTTACAGGTAACAAAAATTTATTACATTCTCTATCTCTGAGTCTTTCACACAAGTTTGTTACCATAATTGACGGTTCTCAAACCAAAGTCCAAGGGAAAGGATCCACTTCTGTCACACCATCACTTCCGCTCACTGATATTCTTTTCGTTCTTACTTTCCATTTGAATCTATTATCTATTAGTCTGTTGAAAAAAATATTTTAATTGCTCTGTTACCTTCTCACCCACTTCATGTGTATTTCAGGATCTTATAATGAAGCATGTGATTGGTGGAGGCCATGAACAAGGGGGGGACTTTACTACTTGGACGTGCCAAAAATTAATATGGTTTCCACTACTGAAAATTGAGATACGGTTATGGCACAATCAGCTAGGACATCCATCTGCACAGTCTCTTCATTATATGTTTCTTTCTCTTAAAGTAAGGTCAGAATTTCATTATGAGGTTTGTCAATTGAGTAAACATCAAACGAGTACATACTCTCCTCGTCCAAAAGTCAAAAGTGTTACTCCATTTTCTTTAATTCATATTAATGTTTGGAGGCCCTTGAGTATCTCCAACATTTCTCAAGCAAATTTTTTTATTACATTTATTGATGGTTTCACTCGCACAACTCAGTTGTTCATATTTAAGGAGCGTTCCAAGATACCATTTAATTTTAAGTCATTTTATTTTTATTGGCCTCATGCAGTCCTTACGGGTTGCTTTCTTATAAATCATCTACCATGTTCCGTTCTTGGTAATAAATCTCCTTACTCTAGATTATTACCAAATGCAGTCCGTTTTCACTACCTTCGAAGGATGTCAATGTTTTGTTCATAATTCATTTCCTAGACACATCAAACTTGATCCTAAATCTATCAAGTGAATCTTCTTGGGATACCCTCACACACAAAAGGGCTATGTTTGTTATACTCCCACTCTTCAACGTTTATTTGTGTCCAGGGATGTAACATTTTTTGAAGACTCCTCATTTTATTCTGATAGTGCTCCTCCTAGTCTGTCCTCTGTACCAGGTTTACCTCGACCATTTGTGCCCCGTGATACAGAGACTATTCAACCCCCAGAGCAAGTAGCCGATACCACACCTATTGAGTTAACAAATCCAACAAAGGTACCTCACTAGTTATTTTTGGCCCTCAATATGATACTTGTCCTATTGCTATAAGGAAAGAACCTAGAACATGCACTAGACCTTCTACTTCTCATCCAATTTCAAATTTTGTGTCTCATCATCGTTTCTCACCTTTATGTTGTCAGTTTCTTTCTTTTATTTCCTCCATATCTGTTCCACAGTCCTATCAGGAGGCTCTACAACATCCAGGGTGGAAGGCAACAATGGATGAAGAAATGAAGGCACTTCATGACAATCAGAGATGGTTACCGGTTCCTCTTCCAATGGATAAAAAACCTATTGGTTGCAAGTGGATTTATACTATCAAACATAATTCAGATGGGTCAATTGAACGACTGAAGATTTGATTGGTTGTCAAAGGTTATACTCAGTGTTATGGAATTGATTATGAGGAAACCTTATCTCCAGTGGCAAAATGAACTCGGTATGGATATTATTATCTCTGGCAGCCAATTCCTCATGGCCGATATATCAACTTGATGTGAAAAATGCATTTCTGAATGGGGATATTAAAGAAGAAATTTAAATGCAACAACCACCTGGGTGTGTGGTTGAAGGGGAGTCAGTATGCCGCCTAAAAAATCTTTGTATGGTCTAAAGCAATCCCCTCGGGCATGGTTTGAGAAATGTTGTCAAGCCCTAATACGGGCCGGCTTTTACAGATACTCTTGAGATCACTCAGTATTTAGTGAAAACATACCGAGAGATAAGGTAATTCTGGTTGTATATGTTTATGATATCATTTTAACTGGTAGTGATTCCGAGGGCATCCAAGAAACAAAGGAAAAAATATGTGCTGAATTCAAGATGAAGGATCTTGGACTACTCAAATATTTTTTGGGTATTGATGTATTAAAATCTAGACATGGGCTTGTGCTATCCCAAAGAAAGTATACCCTTGATCTGCTAGAAGAGATAGGAATGATGGGATGCAAACCAGCAGACACTCCTATGGACTCAAATACAAAATTATGTGGAGGCACTAGAGAAGATGTAGATATTGGAAAATATCAAAGAGTAGTGGGAAGACTTATTTACCTATGTGTAACAAGGCCGGATATATCATATGCAGTAAGTATGGTAAGTCAATACATGCATAAGCTACAACTTAGTCATTGGCAAGCACTTGACAAGATACTACGATATCTGAAAGGAGCTCCAGGAAGAGGGTTTTTTTTTTTATAAAAACCATGGTTACTTCAACATCGAAGAATTCTTAGATGCAGACTGGACCGGATCCCCAGATGATAGAAAATATATTTCGTGATTTTGTACGATGGTTGGAGGGAATTTGGTTACATGGAAAAACATTAAGCAAAATCTAGTAGCATGGTCTAGTGCAGAAGCAGAATACAGAGCCATGGCACACACTATAGTGAACTCTTATGGATAAGATCTCTTCTCACTGAATTGGGATTCTACAAAGAAGCTCCGATCGATCTATATTATGATAATCAAGCTACAATACATATTACATCAAATCCAGTCTTTCGTGAAATAACAAAGCATATTGAAGTGGACTGCCATTTTATACGAGAAAAGTTCCAAGCAGGTTTTTCATCTCTAAGGCATATATCATCACAAAGTCAAGTTGTAGATATTCTCACCAAGCTAGTCACTCACAAGATTATGCCCACCATATACAACAAGCTGGGTATTTATGATGTTTTCTCACCCCCAGCTTGAGGGGGAGTGTTACAATTTGGGACCCACCATGAGGACAAGGGATACCAAGAAGAGTCCTCACCCAAGCTAGCATGAGTTAAGGAGTTAAGAGGCACAAACTGAAATGAGTTAGAAGACTTGAAGATCAAGTGGAACCTACAAGGATACAACGAGTTGGCAACCTTATCAATGTGAGCTAGAAGATCATATTGGACCCACAAGGATAAGACCACGAGCTGGCCTCCTCTCCTATATTCACGTGATTGAAGAAAGAGTTATAGTTCAACTCATATTAGTCTTCTAGTAGATTGTGTTGATAGACTTATCTTAGAGAGTTAGAGTTGGAATGTAATTAGGAGATTGTGTTGATAGACTTCTCCTTCTTGAGTTAATCTCTCTCTCTCTCTTTCTCTTTGCATGGTGCACACCTCTTTTTTCTCTTTTGTTTTTCTTCTCTCTACCTAAGAGCTCTTCTTCCCTTTTTCTTTTTTTCTTTCTTCTTTCTCTTGCTCGGAATATTGGAAAAGGGATCCTAAATTCAACAATATTTGCTTGAGATTATTTCATGGATAAATTTTACAAGGATTTTTGGTTCATGTTATATGGGCCCAAATCCATTGCAGTTGCTGCTATTGTGGACGAGACATTATTATTGAAGAAGAGGAGGCCTCAATACCTTCTCTCATACCATAATTTATTTTACTCTAAAATATTTCACAGTTGGCACAACATGAGAGTCGGTGCCTGGATTGGGACACCATCATTTATTTAATTCTCCAAAATATCATGGTTCGGTCACCATGAGAGTCGGTGTCCGGATTGGGACACCATGATAAATAAGCCCACTTCCCCCTTTAATGTCATTTGTTACTCTACCACTTGAGAGTCGTTGTCATGTGGAGGGACACGGTGGTGGAGGTGGACACTTTAGAGCAATGTAGATAGACACACTACCTATAGAAGATGGAGTGTGCCCTACACCTAGCATGAGTTAAGACTGGAGTATGGAGCAAAAGTCTTAGCGGCTAGGAGTGATTTACTCTCACTTATATTATGCTAGTTGGGCCTCATGAACGAAAGCACCAGCTTGAGGGAGAGTGTTGGAAGATGAAGGCATATTGGAAGATGTGCCATTTTATACAAAAAATATTTTATACATCTTTTACAACAAGGTGGAAGTTCATGCTGTTCTCTCACCCCCAGCTTGAGGAGGAGTGTTGGAAGATAGGGCACATGCCCACACGACCAAGGAAGACTCACATATCCAAGTGTGTTGGAAGATGGGCCAAAACCCATAAGACCAAGGAAGACCCATGCATCTAAGAGATATAAAAGTCGGTCGCAAGGCCCACAAATCAAGGAGAAGGCCCACAGATCAAGGAGAAGGCCCATAGGCCCACATACAATGATGGCAGATGGTAAATAAAGAGTCATTTTGTAGAGATGGCATTGATATAATTAAGTTAAAGGTCTAGGATTAAAACTCTAAACCCTAAGTTTAGGGGTATTATTGTAAAACAATAGTTTCATTAATCTATAAATAAAACTTTATGGGAAGGGTTAGGAAATCAAGTCCATAACCTCTTCTTCCTCTGGTCTTCTCCCAATGGGTCTCTCTCCCTTTTTCTCCATGAGATAAAGTCATGGAATCCTGAAAATCAACAACTACTAGTCCAAGAAATGTTTTAATAGTAGTCAATACCTTATTTTTGTTGAAATCCCTTTACCAGTAGTCTTACCTTATATTGCTTGCTGCCATCATGTTCGTCTTGTTTTCGGTACACCCATTTATTATGCAAGGCATTCTTCCCTTTTGGTAACTCGGTCAACTGCCATGTCTAATTGGATAATAGTGAGTCCATCTCGTCCCTCATGGCCAACTCCCACTTGGTTGATTCATCAACTTGCATGACTCCCTCATAACTCTCTGGTTCAACTTTATCAATCAATAAAAAGTAAATCAGTGTAGGGGAATACCTCTGTGGTGGTCTACTAGTTCTGGTAGATCTTCTGAGTTCAGTCACAGGAATGTTCTAACTTACTTCTGGGGGTATGTTTTCCTGGTCTTTGTGAGCAACACTCCATCTGTCAACTAAATCGCTTTTGACTTCTTGGATTCACCACTTGTGCTCTCAAACTCTGTTCTCAACCTACCTTTATACATGCAATTCATTGAAGATCACGTTTGCTCCTGATAACCCTACAACTTTGGTCATCCCAAAAGCGATAACCAAACTCAGTACCACAATAGCCAATAAAGAAATGTGTCTTAGATTTAGCATCAAGATTACTTCTAATAGCAGAATCAATATAAATATAAGAAACACAACCAAATACTTTCAAGAAAGAAAGGTTTACCTCTTTGATGCTCCAAACCTCTTCTCGTATTTTACAATCCAATGGTGTTGAGGGACATCTATTGATCAAATAGGTAGTGGTGCTAATAGCCTCAGACCAGAACATCTTTGGTAGTCCCACATGTAATCTCATGCTCCTAACATGCTCATTCAAGATCCTGTTTATCCACTAAGCTACACCATTCCGTTGAGGTTTTTCAAGAATGGTCTTCTTCATCTTGTTTCCATTATCAACACAGTACCGCTTGAAATCATCATCTATGTATTCTTCCCCATTATCTGACTGCAAGCACTTCACGTTCAAATTTTTCTCATTCTCAACCATTGCTCTCCATCTCTTGAATGTATCCAAGACATCAAATTTCCCTTTCAGGAAATAAACCTAGATCTTTCTACTTGCATCATTAATAAATGTCACATAGTAGTTAGAACCACCAAGGAAATCACAGTTGTAGGCTCCTACACATCTGTGTGAACCAACTCTAATTTTGATGTCTTTTGCTTCTTTCCACCCTTAGAAAAGCTAACCCTTTTTTGTTTTCCGAAAATACAACCTTCTCACAAACTGTTATTTACAGTTTTCAACCCTGGTAGCTTCCCTTTGGACTAAAGCACTTTCATTCCCTTCACACTCATGTGACCTAGCCAACTGGAAGTCATATACAGAGTTCCAATTTTAAATCACCATGCAACAACCATGACTACCTTTGTGACTTTCCAAACAACACCATTAAAAGTCACATAATGACCTTCATCATCAAGCTGCCCTATTGAGATTAGATTACGTATTAGTTTTGGCACATGTCTCACCTAGTGAATTTTTCACACTGACCCGTTTGACATCCTCAAACTGACATTGCCAATACCGATAATATCCAAAAGTTCTCCATAAGTAATCCGTAATCTCCAACAACATAATTCCCCATGATCTCACGGTGCGTAGTAGTGTGAAAAAGAACTCCTAAATCTAACACCCAAGAGTCAATAGGTCTATCAACTAACAAGATTAAAACATCTTGTACTTCTTCAATCACCGCATTTGTAGTATCATTTTTCTTTTCATCCTTCTTCAGTGCTCTATAGTTCTTCTTTATGTGACCTGACTTGCCACAATTGTAGCACCCCACATTCCTTCCGAATTTGGACTTGCTTCTTCCATTCCTTGACTTACCTCTACCATTACCCTTATTGGAATTCATCTCGAAGTTCCTACTGCTAGTATTGACACTTCGGGTAGAATTAAATGTCGACGATTCTCCGAAGTCGTTTCTATGAACTTCCTTCACAAGAATGGTATCCTGAACATCATAAAGATCAACTTCCCATTGCCTATAAAGTTGTTGACCGCAACCCTCATAGCTTCCCAATAATTTGGTAGAGATGCCAAAAGAATTAAAGCAAGAACCTTATCATCAAATTTAATTTAAACCAAGGTCAATTGATTGACAATCATGCTAAACTCATTCAAATGTGTTGCCACCGATGTATTTCATGTCATCTTTAAATGGAACAATTTTTTCATGAGATGTACCTTATTAGTTACGGGAGACTTTGCATACATGTCAGACATAATCTTCATCATCCCTGTTGTGGTTGTGAGCGACGTTCTTCGACAGTGTTTTACAGACTACTCCCAACACCTTTCTATCAAGGAGATTTCACTCATCATCTTTCATACCTTTTGGTTTCATATCCAGAAGTGGTGAGTGCAACTTTTTATTGTATAGATAATCTTTGATCTGCATCCTCTAGAAGGCAAAATTCATACCATTGAACTTGTTGATTCCAAATGCTGATTTTTCTCTGCCAGCCATTGGTCTCAATCATGAACCAAAGCTATGATACCACTTGTTAGGAATTAGACTCCCTAATTCTAATATAGCGAGAGCAATAATGATAAATGTGAAAGAAAGGAAAAGCAAACACGAGAAAAAACAAGATTTATGTAGGTTCACCTCAAGGTGGGACTACGTCTTATCTTCCACTACTGCACTAATCCACTATAAATATGAAATAGTTTACAAGAGAAATCGCACACACATAATGAGCTAGGGAACCAAAAAGGGATCATGACCCTCTAGGAATATAACTTCTACTTGAGATGCTATTTAATCTTTTTCAAAATCGAGAGAATTTTTATTTCAATTAAGTTTTTGGCCTACTCTGATACCAATTGTTGGCCCATGTGGCTTCTCAAGGGAGGGGTGAATTGAGATAATCAAACTAAAGGTGAGTCGTGCGTGTGTAACTAAAAATTCCTGAAAAAAAACAATTCAAGTTAAATATAACATTTACACCATAGGGGGAAATAGGTCTTTTGTTATCTATGTTCTCCTAGTGGTAGTCATTGCCCAAGAACCCTTGCTTGGAAAATTTCCACTATATGCTCTAATAGCTAGAAAATCCAAAAGAGATTTCGGCTCTCTTTGGCCACATGTAGCTCAATACACAATTTGTTCAAACCAAATCTCCCCAAGAGATTGCTACCAGATTCTAGCTCTAGTTAGGCCTTTCTATCTAGATTAAATAGGTTTTAGATGAACCTTTCACAACTACAAATAAAAGAAAGGTAAAAATTACACCCATGGAGAGATGCTTCTCCTTGAAAGGTTAAAGCTTCCTCCTTTGTAGCATCATGAGAAATGATCAAGGAGCTTGGACTATATGAATGCAAGGATTGATTAAAAGAGAAAAAAAGGTTTTACAAAGTGTGAGTCTCTCTCTTTCACTCTAAAGCACTTTTAAGGGAAATATGCAAGATAGAGAGTAATGGCTTGAAGATTTACCAATTAATGCTCATTCACTTCTCTACGCATGGTTTGGTGGGGGTATTTGTAGTTTCCCCAACTCAAACAAGCCATTATCTGCCTATTTACAAAAAAAAATGTACTTTGTTTGACCAATCAATCGATAATAAAGACTGCCTTCTATCTGACAGTGACTTATTGATCGATGGATTGATTGATCAAATATGTTACCGTTGGTCGAGAAAAGTTAAGTTGATTGATCATTACCTGTGGATGATTGATCAAACGTGATTCCCTCTGGTTGTGCAACGCAAATATGATTGATCAGTGTATTTTCCAATGATCAACCATGGTTTAAGTCCCTAAAAGCAACGTCTTGACTGATTGATGAATCAGGTGAGATGATCAATCATTCCAATGCCAATTCAAAAGTGTAGACTTTTAAAGCATGAGAATATTTTTTCCTAAGTTCTCTAGAATGTTCTAAATGATGTTTATGATGATCCTACACATGTCTAAGTGCAAATTATAACCTAAAGCTCCAATTTCACATATGTACTTAAGGAAAGGGAGTTTAGAATGCTCTCTTATAGAAGTGATTGAGTTTAGACATTTTTCCATTACACTTGAACGTTAGTCTTCTCGTAGTCTTCTTTCTTGTGGGTACTTCTTCAAGAGATTCTCTTCAAATGTGCTTGAAGTCTTGAATTTTGCCTTGAAGCTTTAGACCTTAAGACACATTTACTCTGGAAGGTAAAGTATCTGAAATACTTAGATTTTTAAGTTGTTAGGTCAACTAAGTTTTTTTATTATCAAAACCAATTTTGGAGTCAACCTATAGTCAATAGAATGTTTGATTAGTCATAATCTTGCCATTGATCAATCATACATGGTTTTGCACAACCGGAAGGATCAATTCATGATTGATCAGTCTAGGGGGATTGATTGATCAGCTTAAAATTTCTAATATGATAGGAATGCATTGACCTATCACTGCGTCAATCAATCAGCCTAAAGTTTGACAAAAATATAATTGTTACACACTATTGATCGATCATTTACTTTTCATTGATCTTTCATTGAGTTAGCTTTTTGAAAACTACCAAAGAGTGACTAGTTTGGCTTGGAGAAGTTATAAATACCCCACCAAATGTGCCTTTGAGAGTTTTTTGGGGTATTTATTGGAAACCCTACCTTGATTAAAGAATTCATTACTTGAATTTCTTGTCAAAATCCTTTTCGAGAGTAAAAGAGACATCCACCTTGAAAATTCTTATTTCCTTTCAACTTTTTCCATGCATTTCATTCAATCAAGCTCCAAATACATTTTTATTCATGCTTCAAAGTTGGAGACTTTTGGATTCCAAAGGAGAAGGTCATCCCTCCACCAAATGCAAAGGGTGTAAGCTTTTCTTCTATTGTATTTTTATATTTCAATTCATAAGCTCATCTAGGACTTTAATTATAGATAGACGAGCTTTCTAGAGCTAGAATCTAGTCAAGTCTTAGGGAAGAATGTTGTAATCATGTACTTGGGCATTCACATGGCCTAAAAGAGATTTAAAAGAGATCTTAATATTTTTTATGTAAAATTTAGCTAATAGAGCTAATTAGTGAAATTTCCCAAGCAAGGGTACTTGGGCAGTGAATACAATTAGGGGAACATTGATAGTAAAACATCCTTGTGTTGATTGTGATTTTTGTATATTTTATTTTATAATCACTGTAATTTTCAAATTAGTACACTTAATTTAAATTGTAAAAACTCAATTCACCCCTTTCTTGAGAAGCCACATGCGCCAACATTTAAAATGTCAAGGAGAAAATAAAATATTAAAATCACATAAATGCTGTTATGGACTCCATAGCATTCAAAGTAGCTAGTAGACCTAGAGGATAATTGATGTAATTTTCTGCATGTTCTATTAGGTGATATTTATGTAATTTCTTTCAGATTTTGTGTTTTGAGTTGGCTGTGTAAGGGGGCATTCCTATTATTTATAAGGTCATCATTTGAATGAAAGGTAAGCTTTGAGTGATAGGTAAATGATATCAGGTTCTCTCTCCAACGAGGCCTAGGTGCAAGCTTCCTCCAAAGCTTGGTTATCTCTCTCACGTCCATTCATATTCTTTTCTCACGAACGTCCTTGCATCAACATCTTCTGTTATGCACGCAATAATATTAAATGTTATGCATGTAATAACATTATTATTTTAGTTATTTTTTTAATATACTTTATTTTATTTCCGTTTTAGGTTACAGGGGTATTTTAGGAATATTGTATTTATAGGGGTATTTTTAGAATATTTTATTGTAAACCCTAACCGGGTGAACCCTATTTAAGGGGTAAGTGTAATGAGAAATGGAAGCATTGAGTATTGAAGTTAATTTAGAGTAAGCTTAGTGTAAACAGGTCGGATTCTCCCTTTGAGATCCAGGTCGAGCTTCCTTCAAAGCTCAATCATCCCATTCCTATTCATCATCATCGTATTCCTCACGTGTCAGATCCGGGACCATAACAACTGGTATCAGAGCAGGAATACGATGCCCATCGAAGACCCATATTTGGCAATGCACAGACAAGTCCGTGAAGTGGCTGAAGATGGTGACACGCTGGAAAGTATACAGATGTGGCGTGCTGGCTGGGTGAAATATTGGCTGACGATGGAGTACAAAGAGGCATTCCTCAGAGAAGTTATCTCCGACGGAGTGAAATTATGGCGAATGAAGAGGTACAGAGAGGCATCCCGTGGAAAAACTATATCTGACATGAAAAAGGGTAACGCCGAGGCTTCGGCTTCATTCTTTCTACCGGCCGAGACTCCAGTGGAGGATTTGGGGGAAACCTCAAATCCATATTCACCCCAAACACCTCAGCACCAGCATCCACCCACACCTCCACCAGCGCAGACCACCGACGTCTATTCCGCGATGGCGACCTCCAAAATTGAGGACTCAACATGTCCCAAATCTGAAGGATATCACGAAATCCCTTCGGCGACACCCACGGAAGACCGTTTCCAGGTTCCCCCTCAAGTCCGAAAGCTCTCTCTTTCGGAAGAGATTTCTGAAATCCCAAAATCAAACCTCCCTTGCTCATGACAAACCACACTCCATTTCGAATGGGAGAGGGAAAATTTTTCAGCCATTTTGATCAAGAAATATTTCCGCAAGCACTCTGTCTCGGCAAATTTCCAAGCAGCGAAGCCTCCAAGGGCTGTTGTTCACCGTCGGAGCAGTCGAAGACTCTGTCGGCGAAATTTCTGTACTGTGTGGTGCCGTGAGGGAAGGAGCCGAGGTTACCGCAATGTCCGATGGCCTCTCTGTTCTGGATCGACATGAAGATGAGGAAGATTTCTGATTTCCCCTGAAGACCTATCGGCGAAATTTCCGCCGAAGGAGGAAGATGACTCCCGATTCAAATTTTCCTAAGTTAGGAAAATTTGATCAGCGCAGGAAGCTGAGTCGTGTGCGGGACTAGGCTTCCAGAACCGAGTCAACCCAGGACAACTCGGACCAGGTCAACTCGAAAGAAAAAAAAATCTTTCGTTGGCTTAAGGCTCTCCGATACCGTGGTTGACACTTGCGTAGACACTACTTCCGAGCTTGAGGACAAGCTCGTCTTCCAGGGGGTGTAATGTTATGCACGCAATAACATTAAATGTTATGCATGTAATGACATTATTATTTTAGTTTTTTTTTAATTTACTTTATTTTATTTCCGTTTTAGGTTATAGGGGTATTTTAGGAATATTTTATTTATAGGGGTATTTTTTTAATATTTTATTTATAGGGGTATTTTTAGAATATTTTATTGTAAACCCTAACTGGGTGAACCCTATTTAAGGGGCAAGAGTAATGAGAAACACAAGCATTGAAGTATTAAGAATTAGGTTAAATCTAGCGTAAAGAGGCTTATAGTTCTCCTCAATGAGCTCTAGGGTTTTCAAGCTTCCCTTTGGCTTGATCTTTCATTTTAATTCTCCATGTCTCCCTACAATCCCTACTATCCGTACAGTAATCCGTGGCAGATCCAAGATCCTCCCAACGAATCCTTGTGTTAGATCCGGGACATCTTCTCATCTTCTCCATTCGGAATCCTTCATCTCAAATCATTTCCATCTAATATCCCGAGCTCATTTCCCCATCAACCCTATTCCTCCACGCCCACTTAAGATCTTCCATCCAGCCACGTCTTTTCATCTTCCCTACTGAGTTCTAGCAGCCCGGCGGTTCATCTCCTGGGTTGAGCTCTCCGTGACTGTTCACCTTCATCATTGGACGTTCCAAGAATCCGAAGTCCAGATCTTCATCATCCTTAACCCTACCGAGTTCCAGCAGCCTGATGGTTCATCTCCGAGGAGAGCGTAGGGTGACTCGATCCATGGCTAGAGACCTTAACAACGTGGTATTAGATAGGACCACCTTGGACGACTCTTCCTCTCCCGGCGATTGGCATACACCCTTGGATGAACTTTGGACAGAGCTTCGGACAGGGATGCAAGAGCTTCGGGAGACAGTGCTCCAACTTCTCCACTCTCAGGGTTAACATGAGGTTCCCCATCTGGGCAGTGCCCCAAGCCCTGCGAAATACCCCAACATTCCACTCCCGACTATGCCTCCTCTGCGTCCTGCTCAGATGGGAGCTTTCACGACAACAACAACTCCATTGTGCCCAGGTACACCAAGTTAACATTTTCAACTTATGATGGGTCTACTGATCTATTAATGTGGTTGCAGCGCTGTGAGCATTTTAATGCGTTGAGGTTTGGGTCCCCTGCACACAGCAATCCCCATTGGGGATTTGGTTAATCTCAAACAGATAAGCTTCGTCGAGGAGTATCATAAACAGTTTCAGGAACACCTAGCTCGCGCTAGTCCGTTTGTGCGTCTGAGTCAGCATGTTAACTTGTTTACTGCCGGGTTGGTGGAAGCTCTACGCCTTGAGGTGGAATTGCATGACCCCTCCTCTTTGGCCCATGCTATGAATTTGGCCAGAACTCCGGATGCTAAACAACGCATCTTAAAAGAATCCTTGGTGTGTCACCCCCCTTGGCCGAGCAGAGTGCCCTCTCGTGCCCCAACAACTTCCAACACATCTCTGCGTCCAGGGCAGCCTTCCATCCAGTCATCCGAGCCTACCAGGTCAGCGGTTCCCCCTCAATTTATTAAACGTCTTTCTAAGTATGACATGGATAAAAGGAGGGCCCAGAGGCTCTGTTTTAACTATGATGAAAAGTACACTCAAGGCCACGTAAGGTTGTTTTGGTTAGAGGTAGAGGATCCTAAAGACAGCCCTCCCCTAGAAGAAGTCGGCATAGAAGAGGAAGCACCAGCCATTTCCCTCAATGCCATCACAGGGTTACACAACACCACTATGATGCAGGTTCATGCTGGCATTCAGGCTCTTATGTTACTTACATTGGTTGACTCGGGCAACACCCACAATTTCCGTAGTCAACCCGCCGCCCACCGGTTGGGCTTACCACTACAGCACAAATCAGGCATTTTTGTTTCGGTAGCTAATGGGGAGAACATTACTAGTGTGGGGTTATGTGCAATAGTCACTTTTGTCATTGAAGGCCACACTTTCCAGGCAGATTTTCTGGTCATTCCGCTTGCTGGATTTGATTTGGTCCTAGGCATCAAATGGCTACAATAGTTGGGTCTGATATTGTGGGATTTTAAGTCCCTCACTATGAGTTTCAATCATAGTCACCAGCAGCTCACGCTCCATGGTATGCATGCTCCCCTACAGTGTTCTCTTTAGACTATCCAGGTTCGGGATTCAGAGGGCAGTCAACTCATGAAGCTTATGGTTGAATTTTCGGACTTATTTCAGCAATCTGCTGCCCTGCCTCTGATACGGTCTTGTGATCGTCATATCCGGTTAAGTTGGGCACTGAGCCAGTCGTGGTACGCCCATACCGGTACCCTCACTTGCAGAAGGACGAGATAGAGCGTCAGTGTGAGTTCATGTGAACTCAAGGCATTATTCAGCTCAATCGTTCGCCTTTTTCATCGCCAGTTCTATTGGTAAAGAAACATGATAACTCATGGAGGTTTTGTGTGGATTACAGGGAACTCAATGCTCACACAGTGAAGGATAAATTCTCATTCCAGTGGTGGATGAATTGTTGGATGAACTTCATGGTGCAACATTATTTACGAAGTTGGACTTGAAATCCGGCTACCATCAAATCCGAGTCCATCCTAAAGATGTTGAGAAAATGGCTTTTTGGACCCACCACGGTCATTTTGAATTCTTGGTGATTCCCTTTGGTCTTTCAAACGCGTCCTCTACATTTCAGGCATTCATGAATAAGGTATTTCGTCCCTTCTTGGCCAAATATGTTCTTGTGTTTTTTTATGATATCTTGATATATAGCCAGAATTGGGGAGACCACATTCAGCACCTATGGCAGGTATTCCACCTTCTGCGTTCACACCATTTATTCCTTAATAAGTCCAAATGTGAGTTGGGAACTTCCGAGGTCACCTAGTTGGGCCATGTTATTTCTGCCTCTGGGGTTAAAGTTGACAGTAACAAAATTCAGTCAGTGCTGGTCTGGCCGACTCCCCATTCGGTCACGACTTTGAGGGGGTTTCTTGTGTTGGCAGACTATTATAGAAATTTTATTAGTAACTATGGTCAGATCGCTGCACCGCTCACAAGCTTACTCAAGCGGAACACTTTCACATGGATCGACGTAGCCGATTCGTCCTTCCAACAGCTGAAACGGTCCTTAGCTTCAGCACCGGTTCTCCACCTTCCTAATTTTGAAGAAATGTTTATTGTGGAATGTGATGCGGGCGGAGGCGGCATTGACACCATCTTATAGCAGCAAGGGCACCCTATTGCATGTTTCAGCCGATAGTTGGCCCCACACCACCACAAATTAGCGGCCTATGAAAGGGAACTCATCGGCTTAGCCAAAGCTATCCAGCATTGGAGGCCTTACCTATGGGGTAGGCACACTGTGATCCGTACCGACCATTGCAGTCTGAAGTACTTGCTGGAACAACGTCTCACGACTTGCCCCCAACAACATTGGATCAGTAAGCTCATGGGTTTTGACTTCTGAGTGGAATACAATCCAGGCCGCCTTAACAGGGGCACAGATGCATTGTCACGCAGGGATGTGTTGGATCCTCAGCTACATGCTATCAGTCAATCGTGAGTCCTTTTACTTGACTCCATCCGAGGTGACATTCAGAACCATCCCGAGCTCCTAGATTTGTACCGGCAGATTGAGCAAGGCACTGTGGATCACCATTGGGCAATTCAAGACGGTCTTATCTTATACAAGAAGCGCCTTTTTCTCCACCATACCTCCCCTCTTCTCACAAGCATTATTTTGGCAATGCACGATAGTACTCATGAGGGCCAGTAGAAAACTTATTTTCGTGTTAGTCGAGACTTCTATTGGAAAGGATTGAAGTGTATGGTTGTTGACTATGTTTCGGCATGCCAGGTTTGTTAGAGGAACAAGGCCGACTCGTTACACCCAGTAGGCCCCTTGCAACCTCTTCAACTTCCCTCTAAGGTATGGGCTGACATCTCCATGGATTTTATTGAGGGCCTTCCCACTTCTGCGGGTAAATCTATCATTCTGGTAGTGGTGGATTGGTTTTCTAAATACGGGCACTTCCTGCCCTTGGCGCATCCGTATACAACAACACAAGTAGCTCAGCTCTTTATGGAGCAGATTGTGCGTCTGCATGGCTTACCTGAGTCCATCACCAGTGATCACGATGCAGTCTTCACCAATGCTTTTTGGAAAGACCTCTTCAAATTACAAGGTACCAAATTGGCCTTCTCCTGGGCCTACCATCCTCAATCTGATGGGCAAACTGAAGTGGTGAACTGCACCCTTGAGATCTATTTGCGGTGTTTTGTGGGGGACCACCCCAAACGGTGGGTGTGTTGGTTGGCTTGGGTGGAGTACTGTTATAATACCTCCTACCATACGGCACTCGGCACCACTCCATTCTAGGCGGTCTACGGTCATGAGCCTCCTCGCCTCCTCTCTTATGAACCAGGTTTGTCTTGCTTGCCGCTGATTGACCAGGCCCTGGGTGAACAGGACACGATGATTGCACAGGTCAAGTCTCACTTGCAGAAAACTCAGGCCACGATGAAGCATAACTATGACAAGCGTCATAGGGACCTTTATTTTGCTCTGGACGATTATGTTTGGTTGCATATTCAGCCTTACCAGCAACGTTCACTTTCAGCAACACGGAGGCACAAACTTTCCCCAAAATTTTATGGCCCCTTTCAGGTCTTAGCTCGCATTGGCAAGGTAGCTTATCGCCTGCAGCTCCCACCAGACGCCCAAATCCATGACATTTTCCATGTTTCGCTCTTGAAACCATTTTGTGGCGACTCACTCATGCTGCACACACCATTGCCACCACTATATAATGGTCGTGCTCTGCCCTCTCCAGCCCTTGTATTGCAGGCTCGCCGCATTCACGAGTCATGGGAGCTGTTAGTTCAGCGAACTGACACCGAGACACTTGCTACCTCTTGGGAACCATTCGAGGAATTCTGGCCCCTTTACCCCAACTTTGAGCTTGAGGACAAGCTCTTTCTCCAAGAGGGGGGGGGGGGGGGGGGGGGGGGGGGGGGGGGGTGATTTTATGGACTCTATAGCATCTAGAGTAGTAGGTAGACATAGAGGATAATTGATGTAATTTTCTGCATGTTTTATTAGGTGGTATTTATGTAATTTCTTTCAGACTTTGTGTTTTGCGTTGGCCGTGTAAGGGGCGTTCCGATTATTTATAGGGGCATCATTTGAATGAAAGGTAAGCTTTGAGTCATAGGTAAATGAGATCAGGTTCTCTCTCCAACGAGGCCTAGGTGCAAGCTTCCTCCTAAGCTTGGTTATCTCTCTCACGTCCATTCATATTCTTCTATCACGAACCTCGCATCAACGTCTTCTCATCTTCTCCATTCGGAATCCTTCATCTCAAATCATTTCCATCTAATCTCCCGAGCTCCTTTCCCCATCGAGCTTATTCCTCCACGCCCACCTATGATCTTCCATCCAGCCACATCTGTTCATTTTCCCTGCTAGTTCCAACAACCTGATGGTTCATCTCCTGGGTTGAGCTCGCCGTGACTGTTCACCTTCCCGGTTGAGCTTCTCAGACATCATTGGACATTCCAAGAATCCAAAGTCCAGATCTTCACCATCCTTAACTCTGGAAGACCGAGGAGAGCATAGGGTGACTTGATTAATGCTAGAGACCTTAACAAATGCGTAGATGGAAGAAAAACCCTTGACTTATCCCACGCTTTAGAGCAATTAACTGTATGAAAAGTAACTCTATAGGATAAATTGTACAACATGTGAGAAAAACATGATTTGGAGCTAAGGTCCATGAGAGTAGAATGGAAAGAAAATCTAGTAGCTCTCATGTGAAAAAAGTGACAAAGGTCAAAACATCACCTATGCATAATGATTCATGTTATAAATTTGGAACCATAGGGTATTATGCATTTGAGTGCTCAACTAGAAGATCAAATCTGATTGTAGTGAAGAAAATTTGGATTCTAAAGGAAATTCGAAATCTGTCTTCAAATGTTGAGACGGTAGGACCCAAACAAATTTGGGTACCTAAGGTATCTAGATATTCGAGAAAAGATTACATTCTCTAAGCCAAGCTATATACTAAATGAAATTAACCTTAATAGCTTGAGTGACATGGATTGTGCAAATTGAACTCTAAATTTGATGCTCATATCATTTTAGAGATTTCTTATATGGGACTTGGTCTTGGTGATTGATTCAATGATAATTTAATCATTTAACCTTATATACCAATCCTTGACTAGTTTATGTAGGAATTTATATGAAAATAAAAATCCTATATAAACTATCCCATTAGTAACCATTGGCTGGAGGAGCATTAGATAATCATTAGCCAATGACATGTCAAGGAAAAATTATGTTTGTTTCCAATCCAGTTTAGTTTTTTGAAAATAATATTAGTTGTTGTTAAGGTTGTGCATATTAGTAGCAATGTAATTAGCCTTGATCCATACTTCTTATTGAATTAAGTGATTATAGCTCAAATGATGGACTTATGTCTACGTGAACATTTTGAACTCATATTTTGAAATCCATGTCTATCTTATTCACTACAAGGAATTCATATGAATCCACCTATGCTCAACTAGAACAACTAGGCTTAAGGGTATAAGGTCTACTCACTAAGATAGAGAAGAGAAACTCTTTAAAATGAGTAGTTTTCTTTTCTCACATGGGTTGATGCATTCCCTACCTTCTCGTAGCTTAAAACAAGAATTCATAATTGAAAAATTATTATGCATCTTAACTTTTGGAGTGTCAAGAGAGTATAACAAGCCACTCTTGGATATTAGATACTATCTACCTTATGGCATTACTTGTTAAATTTGGTCTTCAATTATAAGCATCCACTTTCATTAATCAGATAGATAATACTTTGGTAATTCCTATAATCAATAAAATAAAGATAGCTTTTGGTGACTCTCTATGAATCAATCGGTTACCCAAGAATCCCTGATCTGTTACATTGGTGCAAATCAGCTTGTGGGGGGGGGGGGGGGGGGGGGGGTGTCATGTACGTGACTAACATGACTCAGGAGATCTTGTCCAAAGCGTAAACGACGGAATGTGCTTTTCGCCCAAATTTGGCATTCATGTACATGAAACGACCCCTCTTCTCATTTCGTTCCCGCACCCCCTCTATTGGCTTCGGCATCCATCTGCACCCTCTCTCAACTTCGACATCTCACTTCGGTCTCCCTCTTGACCTCCGTCGCAGAGTACGGGAGGCCGAGAGGCTATGCGACGGAGTTCGAGAGGGAGGCCTTCCTCCCTCTCCTCTCTCTCGACCTCTGTTGCAGAGCTTGGGAGGCCGAGCATCTGTTGCAGAGCCTCTTGGCCTCCCAACTTCTCTTCTCTCTCGGCCTCCCTCTCTTATCCTTCTCGGCGTACTGTCGGAGCGCCCCTCTGTCGGCATTGCCCACTGGCCCGCCGCCGTCGACGTTGCCCGCTGGCTCGCTGCTGAGGAAGACGACACACAAGACGATGGTTTAATTTTTCCTAAGTTAGGAAAATTAAACTATCATCATAAAATTTACTAATTTATAATTTTTATTTATAAAATAATTATATTTATTTGTTTAATATATTTATTTATAATTACTATATTAAAATAGTGATTTAATAGTAATAATTAAAATATTGTTAAAATAAATATTTGATAAATTATTTTAGTTTAATTATCCCATTGCTATAATTAATTAAACCAATGGTTTTAAATTTTGTGACAATATATTATTAATTAATAATACATAAAATATATTACATTATTAATAAATTATAAATTTATTTATTATTGTATTAAATTAGTGGTTTTTAAGATATTGGTAAATCAAGCATTTGATCAATTATTGTTAACCCTTTTTTTATTTAATAAAATGAATGGTTTCAAATTTAATATACAACTTAAAAGGAAATTTATTATTAATTAATATTACATACAAATATATAGTGTGTTAAAGTTATGATTAGATCAATTTTTCCTCTTAAATCATTCATTTTTAGATTAAAGTTTATCATATGTTATTAATAAGTTAACAAGTAAATGTATCACTTTCATTTTTGTTATTTATTTATTACTTGTAATTAATCATGTGCGTATTTCATTGGTTCACTTAATTACCATATTAATGCACAATAAAATATATAATTCAATTAATAAATATATTAATATATTTAATTATACATTAAATAACTTATTCGTGTAGTAATAATGGTTGTTTTACCTAATTTTGGGTTTAAAGATTATATTGTAATTAAGTGTACTGTAAGGGTTTAGGGATTCTCTTATTTTTTATGTTTTTCTCATGTTGGGGCACTAACAGTGGAAACTGTTTTCCAGTGCACATGAAGTTGTCAACACTAACACCAAGTGCGAAGATGAAATTCATGTAGATGACTGACATGAACTTCAAAAATCCGTTTTGTTGACTAACCCCCCTTGGTATTCTTATCCAAAAAATCTTAAATTCCATACTCCAAGATTGTTGCTTTATTTTCACTAGTTATCCTAAAATAAATCGATTGATTTAGAGCATGCTAAGACATGTAACATAAAATAAGCTTATCACTATCCAAGGATTGAGAATAAATATAAAACTATTGAGACCTTGGAAGTTAGGTGTCTCCAATCTCAAACTAAAAGAAACAATTAAAACACTTCTAGTATGAGAAGCTTGAACAAAATTTGTGATTTAATTGATTTATGGAGACTAATGAGCGTAGGTTGGTTATGAAGATTAAAAGTTTGAATTAATCTTTGTGTGGAAGATGGGCTCAAGCCCACAAGCCCAAACAATGGTGACATGATGGTAAATAAAGTTATCTCATAAGATGACACTAAAGTAATTCGTTAATGATTTATGTCTCTTATTTACCATAAATAAGATGGACCAATCTTCCAACTCTCCCCTTCAAACTGGGGGTGAGAGAACATCATTAGCGCCCAACTTGCTGCGAATGGTGTATTGGAACTTCCTGTATAAAATGCAATTCATCATATCTTCCAACAATCTTACCTCATTAACCAATCTTGAAACTGGTTCTTGTGGAATTACGTTAACTTAGAAAATTAAAAATAATTTATGATTCAATTGATTTATAGAGACTAATGAATGCAAGTTGGTTATGAGGATTAAAAGCTTGAATTAATCTTACCTCATTCACTAATATGGAGACCAGTTCTTATGAAATTAAGCTAACTTAGAAAATTAAACATTCCAAATTAACTAATTTTTGAATAGCACTTTGTTTTAGCTTAGTTGAGGGTTAAGAGATTAGATGAATTTGAAACCTTAAGCTTAGATTGTTGAAATGCTACTTGTCAAAACTTTTGACTTAGAAACATTTGAAAATTGGAGCCTGCAATAATAAGTTCAAACTTAGAGTACTGTTGTACCTATTACAAGTGAATTTAATCAACAAATATCAACAATTGGTAAATTAACTACATTGTTGACATGAGCTTAGTTAACAACCATTGAATTGCTACACTTGCAAGTCATGTTGTTTGAATATACTTGGATAAAAAAGCTAATTAGGTATTTCCCAAGAATTAGAATGGTTACATATTCAAGGAAAGGTTAGTTTGTTAGAGAAATGAAACCCATGAATGTCGCTATGCAAACTAATGAAGCCTAATAAAAATGGATTTGGACCCCATTAGAAGACAACTAGAAAATCTTTAGATCCGACTACCATTGGAGTAAATGTAGCCCAAAATTGGATTAATTGAGAAATCTTAGATGTTTGACTACTTTGGATGCCTTTTGCCTAGTTTATGGGAGTATATTGAAAATCTCAGTAGCCAAGAATATGAAAAGTTAGGTTTACATTGCCATTTGCCTTACTAGGATAGTAAGAGCTAATCAGTTGGGTAAGTTAAAAAGGAAAAAAAACTTGATTAAATGCATATTAGGCATTATTAATTTGGTGGCCTTTACTATGGAATAAATGTGTTTGTGTTTTTGGATCTTTATCAAGGTCTTGAAAATCTGATCTCATGGACATGGATCAATTTTAACTTGAGAATTTGATTCAATCCATGGTTTTTATTATTGATTCTTATACTTGTATAGAAACTTAAGTGTAAGTAGTTCTTATCTCATTGGCTATAATAGTTCAAAGAGTATTTTACATTTTCTTAGTGCAATTCAAGTTTGCATACTTATCGTAAACAAAAAATTTAACTTTCACCCTCTCTAGAATTGTGAAGATCTCAATGAAAAATAGTATAGATGCATGAAAATGATCTTCACAAAGTACATAGGTCTACAAGTAGATGATAAACCCTATTCCAAGATAAAAATTTAAATCATGTTGTTGTGCTTACAACGGTGGAACCCACTTTTGAGTCCCGGCCATATTCATTTTTTTAGTATGAAGCCATATTAGTTAAATCCCTTACAACTCAAACATACATTGAAGAATCTAAACCATATCTGCAAATTAAATGAAGTTTTGTATAATTCGAAGTAAACTCTTAGAGCTTATGACTTAGTGAATTCTTAGAACAATATGGGTAGAAAAGAGATGTGGATAAAACCTTGTTTATTATGAGTCAAGAACAAGATTTGATTATTGTCCAAATCTATGTGGATGATATCATCTTCGACTCTACCATTACCTCATTTTTTAAAGAATTTTCTTAAGTCATGGAGAATGAAGTTCATGTGTGAACTTTCATTTTTCTTTGGACTTTAAGTGGTGCAAACTGAAAATAAAATTTTCATTAATTAATCCAGTCATACGAAAGAATGCTTTAAAGAAATTCAATTTGAAATGTATGCATACCCATAAGTGCATATTTTAAAGTTAACTAGGATGACTCTAGTAGACCCGTAAAATCAGAATTATATAGAAATATATTAGGGTCTCTACCTTTCTTGCCAACTAGTGGATTATGCTTTCAATTTTCCCTATACACTATATTCCACTTTGATCCTATAGAATCACACCTAATGGTTGTAAAAAGTTTTTTTTTGTGTGGATATTTAGGTATTTGATCAACATTCACCCTTATCTACTACAAAAATTTGAGTGCCGTTAGCTTATGGAAGAACCCAACTAACCAATCTCAGTCCAAACACATTAAAATTGGACAATACTTTACACAAGAATTGGTTCAAATTAGGCTATTCCAAAATAGAATTTTTTTCGTACAGAAAACCATAAATAGTTATTTCCACAAGCCCTTTGGAGTTGATTGATTCTCAAAGCTAGGAGGAGAACTAGACATGAGCAACCCTCCTTAGACTAGATAACTCAAAATTAGTGAAAGTGAAGGGTATCCCCATTTAAAATGAACTTCAAACTTAAAAAACCAGGAGTAATGTCTTGGATAGACACTTCTCTACTTTTGTCTTTACTTGTGCCTTATTTGAGTATTATCTTTTTGATGTATGACAAAAAAGCGCAGGGGGGGGGGGGGAGGGTAGATGGGGAATGGTGAGTATGACATAGAATAAGGGGGAGTCTACAACATATAGGAAAAAATTAAAACAAAGACCCTTGCATGCATAAATCAAAGGAGAGTTAACTATTATGCATGTATAAATCTAGGGGAAGCCTATATTTAAGGAGTACCCTTGTGTTGTACTGTTAAGAACATTTAGGACTTTATTTTATAAGGTTGATGAATTTTTGGAATATGCATAGAGATATGATCTTTTGGAAATATCATACCATTTCCAAAATTACCAACATCTGCTTTAATTTATATAAACTTCAAACTAGGAATTTTGTCATCATAAAAGGGGAAAATGTTAGAGCAATGGTATAAACATGTTTGTCTCCATTAATTTGATTATAACAAATTGGGTAAATTAAAAGTGTGCTACTAATGGTGTTATCAATGTATTTTAGACACATACCTTTCAACATAAATATTATGAGATCTATGGCAAAAGATCAAGATAAAAGAATGATCAATAGTTGCCAAGTAAAGACTGAAGATAAAACACATTCAAGATTAATGCTACAAAGAAGAACATACAAAAGAAGAAGACTTAAGAATTGAAGACTAGAGTGAAAGTCACATAAAAAATCTCAAGAACTTTAGCAATGTAAGTTGATAGCCAACCAAACTTTAATTATTAAGCACATTTATGTTATGGAGCTTTAGGGTATGAAATATGACAACTCCATATTTTAATCAAATGTATATAAATGTTTTACAGTAGTAAATCCCTTAAAATAGCCTATATCATGCTAAAATATCAAAACAGTACACTAGCATATCGCATGATCGATCAACATATATGGGCTTGATCGATCATTCAAGATACAATCTCGCATAACTTATAAAACGTGATCTATCATTGGCTGAAGCATGATCGATCATACAAAATGCTACCATGAAGATGCTATAAAGCATGATAAATCATCTCTTGTTGCATGATTGAACATACATAACTCTCCATAGCTAGTTCTATAAAGTATGATAGATCAATAAAAATGTTTGATCAATGAGTTTTCTAAAAGGTTGAAAACTCATTGATTGATGCCCTAATCGATCAATAGGCTTATGGAACACAAAAAATATTGTCTTTAGACATGGTTGCTCAATCATACCTTTTAACTAATCAATTATCACTTTTTGTACCTTTTCAAAAATGATAAAAAAAAAATGGCTACTTTGGTTGGAAAACTTATAAATTGGCCCCCAAATTCACCGTGGACAAAGAGTTGAGCTTAAAATTATTATCTTTGGGCTTAAAATTTTGATTTTACCCTTATGAAGAGAAAAAGTCTGAATTTGCATAACACTTTCCAACTTTCTTTAACATTATTTACATTGAAAAATCTCTCAAGCTCCACTATGTCTTCTACCGTGTTTAAAAATTTGAGGGTTTGGATCTCAATTGGAGAAGGGTGATCTCTTCAAAACATAGTTGCAAGTTTATGTTTCTTCTTTTGTATTTTATACTTTCTTTTATAGAGGTTCTATAGTACCTCAAAGCTAGAAGAATTGACATTCTAGAATCTAAAACCTAGGAAGGGAGTGCCAACTAGAGCCAAAATGTAGTTTGTATTGAATTTCTTGGGAGAGATCAATTTGTGTGATTGGGGATTACAATTGACTTAAAGAGAGCCTATTTTTTTTTTTATATTGTTCTCTCCCTTAGATATACTGGTAACATAAAATTTACCACAACATGTTGAATATAATACCATTTTTTGGTCCTTTTACTACTTCTTCCCTTGATGTTATGTTACCACAACATGTTGAATATAATACCATTTTTTGGTCCTTTTTTTACTTCTTCCCTTGATGTCGGGTATAAAAAGACATAAAGTTTCAACTTGGGCAAAAAAAAAAATATATATATATATATATATATATATATATATATATATATATATGGGAGCAAAAATCACTTCTAGCTGAATGACAAAACTTCATACACCAGTCGAGAAATGTTCAATGTTGAAAAATCCACTCACCTTCAAAGGTGAATAATAAGGCCCATGCTTTAGTGCACCAAAAAAAGTACTCACAATTTAAGGGTAGCTAAAAAAAATCACCACTTGGGTGAATAAAAAAACTTGACTCATGCTAGATTAGGGCACACTCCTATTTTTTGCTAGTATTGGGTCTATAATTGCTTTGTAGTGATGAAAAAAAATGATAAACGGAAGAAATATTAGAGAAACACAATGATAATGACACCTATACTTTAGATGGAATGAGGCGACTATGCAATACTCATACTTTCAAAATTAACCCTAAATTTAGAAATCAAACAAAAGGAGGTGGCAATGCAACACTCTATTTTCTAAATGCAAAAAAAATAAAAATAAAATGGTAATGAGAGTGACTGGTGTGCTGTCGCAGGCAACCAAAAATAAAAACCTATACTCCTAAAAATATATGTAGTAGTGCGAGTAAGGATCGATCCCACGAAGAGTGATTAGTCTACTTTTATGCTCCGTGAACAAGGATGGAGAGATTTGAGTATAATGAAAACACTTAAAAAAAACAACTTAGAAACAATTCAAATTAAAAGAATCGAAATCAATCAAGAGAACAAACCTTGGTCAAAGTCAACATCCACCATCAGAATTCCACAACTGATCATCAATGCAAGCAAATATCATTTCACACTTGAATATTTACTTGTTGGAACTATCTTCCTGTCTCTCCTTTCGTAGTTAATTAGAAAACAAGCGATCCAATTAACCCTAACTACTAAACAACACAAGACAAGCGCTAAAGGTTTAATCAAGCAGGAGCCTTAAGAATTAGAGAGATCGATGAAGCTAAACAACACAAGCACACGCGGCTGAATTTAATTTAGTCCAACGTTCTTCTCAAGATCTAATAATTCCTGACACAACAAATCATCAAATCTCAATTGCTTCACAGCTTAGAGAGATCAGACAACTACGGATTTGACATCCAACTTAGCAGTAGATTGCAACGAGTAATAAACTAGTAGGCCTCCTAGGAATTAAACGAGGCAATCATGAACGAAAATTTCAGAAGAACATCTGATACTTAAAACATAAATTGAATGATGAAAATAAATTAGATCTCACAGTTGTATTGATACCAAGGGTTCAGTTTCCTTTGATCAAGTCTGAAAGTTTAGCCACACAGGGCCATGAAGAAATCTGAAGAAAAAAAGTAGAGAAAGAGAGAGGAAAAGCTGGAGAAGAGAAAATAGGATCTGGGGTGCCAAACTCCTTTTTTCTTTTTAATCCCCTCCCTTCTCCCCGTTTAGGGTTTTTCTTTTCTTGCATCTGGTTTGGGTCACAGTGCACGTGCCACGACTTCAAGCCTAGTTTCAACCTGGATGCAGCCCGTATTACTCAAAATTTAAAACATAAAAGTTATATAAAGTTTTATTTCAATTCTATAGTATCTTGAATCATCTCCATCCGATTTGGGATTAGAGAGTTATGCCCAGATTAATAATCAATGTCAAAATTTTCCAGAATCGACCAATTAACTTCGTTTTGCACTCAACTTTGCCATTCGCATCCTAAATCAAAATATAAAAATAATGAGTATATTTAGGCACCAAATAATTATAAAAACCTAAGAATTAAGAGATAAAAATATAATATTTTGCATTCTCATCAATGACCGTTTCTTTTTTTAAATTTCTAGGTGTGACTTGTAATGGTAGAACTATAAAAAAATAAGTTGGACCAAGTATGTGTTATGACCCGGATCTAACACATCGATTTGTAGGGAAGAAGAAGAGAAGAAAAAAAATAAAGCCAAATGGAAGCTTGAAAACCCTAGGTTTGTTAAGGAGAATGTACACCCCCGAGCTCGTTTAGGATAACTCAAAACCCTTTGTTTAACTCAAATTCAGACTTCCTTTTTCCCATTCCATTTCCTGTCTAAATAGGGTTCACGTCCACAAGGTTCAAGATTTGCCCCTCCACGGCATTTAACTTGAAAAGTAAACTTAATGACTAAGTAACTGACACAGCTAGAGTAATTGACTCAGCCACGACATCTCTGCATGACTCAGCCTGCTATTGGGTTCATAACATTACACCCCCTATAGAATGAGCTTGTCCTCAAGCTCGAAGGTAGGGATGCGTGCCAAAACGTCGCTGCATCTCCCCACGTAACATATGTGGCATCCGCATCATCCCACTTGGTGATAAAAGTGGCATACTCAGGCCTTGCTCTTCCCTCCATCAGTCCTGGAATTGTGTGAAACAACCTCCTCATTTCAACCTCCATTTGCAAGGCTGCACTTCCCACACTTTTCGTGGTCATGGCAGAAGAGTATCTTTATCTAATGGTCATGTCCAAGAAGAGTTTTAGTTTGAGTTATGTTTGTCTTTTATCTATATTGAGTTACTTAATTATGCTAGGACTTATCTTTAAGTGTTAGAGTTTGGGTGTAATTGGGACAAAGGGAGTTTTATTGTAATTGGACTCTACTACCTTCCTCTATTATAAGTAGAGGTTCATGTACTCTAATTATAATAAATCAATAAAGTATTTTTCTTTTCCATAAATTCAACAAGAGGTAAAAAACGTAAAGCAATCTAGGGGTGTAGGGACTAAAAAAATGACTACGAACCTACACTTAGGGTTTAGGGTTTAGAGAAAAGGATCTCATTGTCTCTGTGGGTTGACCAAGTCATTTCATAGAACCTTCTCTGATACCATGTTGAATTTATGGAAAAGAGAAATACTGCATTGATTTCATAAATCTTATTATAATCAGAGTACATGAACATCTATTTATAATAAAGGAAGGTAGTAGAGTCCAATTACAATAAAACTACCTTTGTCCCAATTACACCCAAACTCTAACACTTAAAGATGAGTCCTAGAATAATTAAATAACTCAATATAGATAAAATACAAACACAAATCAAACTAGAACTCTTAGGATGTGACCATGTGATAAAGATGCCTTTGTGCGTCATTCTCTGTCTTCCAACTTATGTGAGAAGGATGCCAACTTGTGGTAATCATGGTGGGTCCTACTTCTTATGTGCTTGGCCCCATCTTGTGGAGCTTCCTTGGTCGTGTGGCCCGTCTTATAATACTCTTAGATATGTGGGCCTTCTTGGTTTTGTGGGCTTGGGCCCTATCTTCCAATAGTGCCTCCTCACGATCTTGACCTGGCGCTTGCTCCTACTCTTACTCCTGCTTCCACCACTCTTTGCCGGTCTACTTACCTTTCTCGGCCCACTCATTGGTATGGTTTCTCCTCCACTATCTCTTATGTGGCTGCTTTATCCTCTATTTCCATTCCCTCAAGCTACAAACAAGCCATGGACCATGAGTGTTGGCAAAATGCAATGCAAACAAAACTTCGAGCACTTGAGGAGAATCACACTTGGGATATTGTTCCTTGCCCCCCTAAAATCAAGCCTCTTGGGAGTAAATCGCTTTTCTCTGTAAAAATTCGATCTGATGGCTCTTTGGATTGGTACAAAGCTCACCTAGTAGCTCTGGGCAATAAATAGGAATATGGGATTGATTATGAGGATACATTTGCTCCTGTTGCCAAATTAAACACGGTTCGAACCATCATAGCTATTGCTGCTTCCCAGTCATGGCAACTGCATCAGATGAATGTGAAGAACACCTTTCTTCATTGTGATCTTTAAGAAGAAATTTACATGAAGGTTCCCTCTGGTATGACTAATTCTCCTCAATATGTTTGTAAGTTACGGTGTTTTCTGTATTGACTCAAGCAAGCTCCCCGAGCTTGGTTTGACAAGTTTCGCAATACGCTTCTTACCTTCAGGTTTACACAAAGTCAATATAATTTTTCTCTCTTCTTCCACAAGTCTACATCGGATATAGTCATTCTCTTGGTCTATGTGGATGATATTATAATTACTAGCACTGACAGTGGTTTGAGTACTAAGGTTCAGCAGTTGTTGTATGCCACTTTTCATATGAAAGATCTTGGATAGCTCACCTACTTCTTAGGATTAGAAGTACATCTCGGGCCAATGGTATTTTCTTAAACCAACATAAGTATATTCAAGATATTATTACCTTTGCTAGTTTGGAGAACACTTATTCGGTTGATACTCCTATGGAGGTAAATGTCAAATACAAGAAATATGAAGGGGACCTTCTAGATGACCCTACTCTTTATTGGCGCCTGGTTGGGAGTCTCATCTACTTAACCACTACCCGCCCTGATATCTCATATGCAGTTCTTCAGGTCAGTCAGTTTATGTCCTCTCCTTGGCATCTCCATACTGCTGCAGTTCGACGCATCATTCGCTATCTTCGAGGTTCTCCTACTCGTGAGTTATTCTTTCCTACCGGCTCATCCCTTCAACTTGTTGCTTATAGTGATGCTGATTGGGTTGGGTGTCCAGATCTACGTCAATCTACTACGGTTTGGTGTATGTTTTTAGGTGATGCCTTAATTTCTTGGAGATGTAAGAAACATGTTCGTGTTTCTAAATTCTCTACTGAGGCCGAGTACCGTGCCATGTCTACTGCCTGTTCGGAGATTGTATGGCTACGTGGTCTTTTTGTGAAGCTTGACTTTCTTCAGACTACTTCTACATCTCTTTATGCTAATAACACTAGTGCTATTCAGATTTCCACCAATCCCATTTTCCTTGAATGTACCAAGCACATTGAGGTTGATTGTCATTCTATCTGAGATACCTTGGAGAGTCGAGTGATATCTCTTCCTTACATTTATTCAGATCTCTAAGTGGCTGATGTCTTCACCAAAGCAATGAATTGACAGCGGCATCAATTTTTGGTTAGCAAATTATTGCCGGTTGACTTACCAATATCTATTTGAGGGGGGGATGTTATCATATATATATATAATAGGGGCATTATTGTAATTTTTTGAGGGTTATCACTTATGGAACTATATGTTCCTTAAGTTCTCTATCTCTATATCAAAAAATCATCTTGGTATCAAATTATTCTCGGGAAATACTTTGATATGGTCAGCCTTGAACTTATCTTTGTCAACACCTCTGCTTTTGTACTACGGCTTCCTTGTATTGTTTCTCTTCTTGAAGCTTCTTAAATATTTCTGTGAATGAGCCATCATTAATTAAAATAATAGAATCAATTTCTTTATCCCACAGAGAACCCATACGGGGATTTGAAAGTCAATTAGTGTAATACGTGTTGTCCACTCTTCTTCAAAGTTTCTGGTTGAATAAAATAACTTTCTGAAGACCACCGTCATGAATTGAGCTACTAATCAGCAGTCCGTGATATTGTTCTTTTTTTATGAGCAAATTGTATTTGTGATTCACCTCCCCGAGTTGTTCAACCAGAAAAAACTAAGATTGATAAGGAAACTCTTCAACTAGATTCCTATAATTAGAGAAAGAAGGGAGTTTAAAGCAAATTTAAAGGGCCCTTGGAATAGGAGGTTGTGATTCTGAGTTAGGAGGAAACAAATTAGGATTTAGGATTTTAGGAATCAGAGTTTGGCATAAAACATGTGAGAAATAAAACACAATTGAAAAGCTAACTCACAAAGTAAGAAGGACGATGAATAAAACTAAATAAAGAATAACACCAAAACTTGGAAAAGGAAAATTGAGACATGGGAGGAAGTCATAGTCAACTCATAGAACTTGCTTTGGTACCATGTTGAAATATATAGAAAAAAATAATTTCTTGATTACGTGTAAATTGGGTACATTGGGCCTCTATTTATAATAGAGGAAAAATTAGAATTATAGTATAATTAAACTATTGCATCCAGTTAGGGGTGGCTTCGAATCGAGCTGGCTCGCGAGCGCCTCAAGTTCGGTTCGGTGCCGGCTCGGTTCGATTCGTTATATATCGAGCTCGATATCAGAAATGGGCTCGTTTAGATTAACGAGTCAGCTCGCGCAGAACCAGGTTCAGCTCGTCGGCTTGCGAACCAGCTCGTTAATTTAACGAGCTGCGATTCGGGAATCGGGGGGAGTTAGGAAATGTTTTGGGAAAGAGAGTTTTGTCTCTTCTCTTCTGTCCTGCCACCTAGGAAATGTTTTGGGAAAGAGAGTTCTGTCTCTTCCCTTCCGTCCTGCCACCTAGGAAACCCATACTTCTCTGCCATTTCAGCACGATTTTCTCGCGAAAATCACTATCCGTCGATGGGTATTCATGGGAAATGGGGGATTTTGGTCTTCAAATCCCTCATTGTCCCTCTCCCTCTCCGATTCCTCAATCTCTATCAAAGACTTCGAATTTTTCGTCTTCTATCTTCTTCCTCTTCGATTTCTTCCTCTTCTATCTTCTTCCTCTTCGATTTCTTCATCCAAACTTCTTCCTCGCCGACAAACGAAAGCCACGGTCTGACGAGAGGTAAGATTTTTATTTAATGTTTTTTTTGCATCACCGACCTAACCCTACAAAATTTCTAACTCTAGTTTCGTTTCAGCAATGATCCTTCATTCTTGGAAAGGTTTTGGAGATATCCCCGAACGACGAACACTCTCTATTTCTGTAAGTGTTGATTTTTTTTTTCACTTTTATCTTTTGTACGTTTTCTTCTTCTGCAATTTTGGTGTTGATTTTTGTTTTTCATTTTTATCTTCTGTACGTTTTCTTCCTATGTGATTTCGGTGTTGATTTTTTTTTTCATTTTTATCTTCTGTCCGTTTTCTTCCTTTGAGTTTTCTGTGTTTATTTTTTTTTCATTTTTATCTTCTGTAAGTCTAGCTAGCCTTTGGTTGATAGGACTCTAGGATTATGGGATTCATTGTATATGTTCCAGATAACATTAAATACATCATTTTAATAATATTTTTACCACTTTTTCCTCAATCAATAAGTTTATCTCGTATTCATTTTCTATCATGTGGTTTTTTTTTAAGCATGAAGAGAATTTAGCAGACCATTTAGTTGATCATTATCTTATTACTCACAGGCCTAAATTTTGACCTTCCAATTTCCATCTATATTGCTATCAGCGGTATTGGTTTTAAATGCATAAAACTTCTGTTCCCTCTTAAGAATCTGTTTAAGCTTAAAAGGATCATTCATCCTTTGCTTGGCATTGCATTCTATACTATCGTCATTCATATGTTGTCCTATATTTGGTATCCTATACGATTTTCCTATGGACAAAATCTCAAAGCCTTTCTTCTAGTCACAATATGTGGATTATCAACATTTTCAATGTATAGTGCACATATACTTTTTCTAGTTCAGTACTTATATTGATCTCTGTTCATATAGATTGTGTCCATATTAATTATATTTTATCTAGTAGTGGAATTTTTTATCCAAAATGCAATGATTAGTCTTTATCTTTTTTCTGTAGCTTCTATTGTGACTTGGTTCTGGTTTTTTTTTTTCAATAACTTGAGAGAATTAAAATTACGATAACATGCTCTTTGAAGCAATTGTGTAGACAAAAATCATGTCCTAACTGTAAAACTATAAAAAAATACCTTTCTGGTGTGATCAGAGCCTATTCTTTCTTCATGTGTCTTCTTCTTATTCCTATTCCTAAATATAATATTGTGGCCCATAAAACAACCATAATAATTAAATTTTTGTTCACCAAAACACAACTTTTTTTATGCATATGGAAGTCAACCCAATTTTGTTATGTTAGACTAGTAACAAGTCTAGTAAGCATGTATTCATCATACATATTAGAATAGAACATTTTGAAATACAGTACAAATTTTTTATTTCTAGACCCAATATTTTGTTGAATTGATACATTGGATACAAAAGGATGTAAATTATCTCTCTTTTTTGCAATCGATTTTTATCCTTCCTCTTCGATTTCTTCATTTGAAGTTATTCCTCGCTGACGAGACGAAAGCGGCGGTCCGACGGGAGGAAATATTTTTATTTAATATTTTGTTTTTTATTTTTTTCGTCACCGACCTAACCCTACAAAATTTGTAACTCTCGATTTGTTTCAGTAGTGCTCCTTCATTCTTGGAAAGGTTTTTGGAGATATCCATGAACAATGAACACTCTTTTTGTTTTTGTAATTGTTGATTTTTTTTTTATCATTAATTTCTTGGTATTGAGGTTGAATTTCATCAGAATATTAGAAGAGAATGTGGGTGTGCTTATTTCCTTCTCTTAAAAGTTTTTAATTTTTTATATAAAAAAATGATCGATATATTGGATTGGAAACTATTGGGTGTAGGGCTACAGGCTCAAAGAGACCTCGCTGCATTGAAGGACAAGGGTCGTTCCCGATTGGCACAACGTCACGTACTTCCTCTAAGAATAGACAAGTTTGATAAATAAAATTAGGCCTAATAATAGACTCCTTAAAAATAGGGAGAGAGAGAGAGAGAGAGACATTGAAAAATAAATCATCCAGATATAACAGAATAATGACTACCTCATATATTTTGTTAGAGATATAAGAAACTTAAAGATTAGGGGTATTTGGGTAATTTTAAATGAATGTTAAAGTCAGGGGTATTTGGGTAATTTTATTTTAGAATATTGTATTCTAAAGTTGTAGTTAAAGTAGAAACCTCCCTAAGGAGGTACATACAAGTTCCTACTTTAGCACTTTTGAATCTTTTGATAATCTTGCTTTGTCTTTTCCTATCAATGTCATTAAAGTGTTCCCCCTAGAATTATTAATCTTCTTAGGCATTGTTCTCCTTATTGCTGATAAGTATCTTAAATTATGTGTAGGATCTTTGTTGTTTGGATAACTTTTTTTTCTTTATGTTTTTAATTTGTAATTTTTCTTTTTTTTTGTAGAAGTAAGAATGTCAACACCTCCTCAATTGACATCAATAATTAACACTAGTTCTAGTGTGGCTATAAATAGTGACTAAACTCCACTAGAGTCACTACCCTCTGTCATAGAAGTGGGCCCATATGAAATTACCATAAATGAAGATAAAGATGACTCTACCCATACTTCAAAAAGACAAAAAAAGTCTCATGTGTGGTTGGAATTCAAAGAAGTATCACTTAATGGTACAAAAAAGGCACAATGTGTTCATTGTAAAGTCAATTTGAGTGTTATTAGTAGTGGAGTGACCACACATATGAGTTGACATTTGAAACGTTACACTAGTAGAAAAGTGGCAATGAGAAAACAAAAAACCTTAAACTTTCAACCAATGGGAACGGGGTCTAATGTTGATCAGAGTCCATCTAGACTTGCTTTTATAGATTTTGGAGGAAAATATGATCAAGCTAAAATGAGAGTACTCATTGTTCATAGGATTCTTATGCATGAGCATCCATTTATGATAGTAGAAGTGGAGGGATTAGTTTTGTAATGTAGATGGCAAATATGAATTATGAGAAAATATCCGTAAGACCATTAAGAATGAGTGTATGGAGGTGTATGAGGCAGAGAAAAAGAAATTAACAATTTTGTTAAAAGAAATTAACAAGATTAGTCTTACCACAGATCTTTGGAAGTCCCAAAATCAAAAGATTGAATACATGGTTATTACTAGGCATTTTATTGACAGTAATTGGAAGCTACAAAAATGAGTCTTGAGTTTTGTGCACTTTCTTCCTCCTCCTCGTCGCGTTGATATAGCATATGCTATTTACAAGTGTTTGAAAGAGTGGGAGATCGAAAATAAAGTTTTTAGTATTTTAGTTGATAACGTTACATATAATGATGTTTGTATGAGAGTTTTGAAAAAAGATTTTTCAAGGAAAAAAAATTGGTTTGTGGTGGAAAGTTGTTTCATGTGCGTTGTTGTGCTCATATTTTGAACTTATTGATAATGTGCATGAAAGTGTCAAATTCATAAATCTGTCTGAGGTTAGACCTTACACTTTTTCTAAATTTGTACAACAATTAGAACTTGGTGAAAAGAGGTTGGTTATTGATTGTCAAACTTGTTGGAACTCCACTTATAACATGTTGTCTTCTGCATTAAAATTCAAAGATGCATTCTCTAGATTTAAAGTTAGAGAACCAGCTTATGAATGTTTGCCAAGTCTTGATGAATGGGAAAATGTTGACATGGTGTGTGAGATTCTAGAAGTTTTTAATGCAGTTACTAATATAATTTCTGGGAGTGACTACCCTACTTCTAATTTGTACCTTTGTGAGGTATATAGGGTAAAAGAAGTTCTTAATTTTCATTTTAAAAATGAAAATATTTTCATTAGGACAATGGTTAGTAGAATGAAAGAGAAAGTACTGGGGTGAATGCAATTTATTGGTGGTTGTTGCTTCAGTTTTGGATCAAGGGTCAAATTAAGGTTGATCGAAATGTGTTTTCCAGAGATATATTCTAAGGAAGAAGCTACAATGAATATAAATTTAGTTTGATGCACCTTATATGAGATCTACGATGAATATGTACTCTTATATAACGTGGATATTAGAAATGAAGAGATTGCTTCAAATACTAGTTCTATGGTTGTTTCCACAAATCGTAGGCCTTCATCAAGTTCAAGTTGGTCAAAGTTAATGAATTATGTGGAACAAGTGGATGTAGTTAATTAACCAAGGTCAGAATTGGAAATTTATCTTGAAGAAGGTGTATATAATTGTGAGAGAACTTCACAATATGATTTTAATTTTTTAGAATGGTGGAAAGTGAATCATATGAAATTTCAGGTATTATCTAAGATGGCAGCAGACATCCTTGTAATTCCCATATCCACAGTAGCTTCAGAGTCTACATTTAGTGCTGGTGGTAGAGTAATAGACTCATATCATTCTTCCTTGGCTCCAAATATAGTTCAAGCTTTGATTTGTGGTAGTGATTGGGTTCAGGCTCTTCACAGTGCAAAAAGAAAAATCAAAAGGTGAATTTCTTTGATTAATTATTTATTATGATATTTTTTAGTTTTATTTATTAAAATTTTGTTTTATGATTACAACCTGAGAAGAAGAGTGTAGAGAAAATGCTACCAGCTACATGATTTTTTATGTTTTTCTCGTCATGGTAATTTTAATATTTTTAACGACATTAAGTAACTAGTAGTGGAAGAGCATTTTTTTTTATCTGAAAATAACTAATTTTATTTTTTTGTTTTTGTTATAGGTGGAGATTTTGTTCATGCAGGGACGTATATCATTTTCTAGCATGAAGAGAAACAACTATAGTTTGTAAACTTATAATGGATTTATTGTTTTTATTTGGGTGGTTGTAAATTGATAGTGATATTTCATTTAATTTTGTTGTGTTTGATTACTGTATGGAGTTTATTCATAATATTATGCAGTGTATGGAGTGTTTAGACTATTTTATGGAGTGTATGGAGTGTATAAACAAATTCATGGAGTGTTTATGGAGTGTTTATGGAATGTATAGACAATTTTATGGAGTGTTTATGGAGTGTTTATGCAGGTACTATGTATATAGATTATGCCCAATTTTAAGTAGAGGTCATGCAGAATTTTATACAGGTATTATATACATAGATTATGCTCAATTTTAAGTAGAGGTCATGCCCAATCTTATACATGTATTATATATATATATAGGTTATGCCCAATTTTATATACAATTTATTTGATATATATTTTTTGAAAAGTTTTAAATGTATGTTGAGGCTTGAGCTCGGTTAAAATTTTTGGGCTCGAGCTCGATAAAAATGTTAGGCTCGAGACAAGGCTCGACTCGAAGCTCAGCTTGAAATATTTAAATCAAGTTTGGCTCGAACATAGGCAGGTTCGGGCTCGGCTCGGCTCGATGCCACCCCTACATCTAGTCCTAATTATAATCAAAGTAAACAGAAATTAAAAAGAACTAAAATAACTAAAACACCTATGAATTGAGATACTCTTGTGAAACTTCCTCCAATGAGACTCCCATTAGATTCCACCATATTATTTCTCCTTCTTTGGGACTTCATACTTTGAGAGTCAAATCAGACTCTTCCATATTTCTTCTTCAACAAAAAAATTCTTACTCAATTAAGCATTTGAGTAATTTAACTCAAGTACCATTTATTTAATGGGATGGAAATGGTAAGGGTTATTAACTACTAGATTAACAATTGCCTAATTATATATAAGAGTAATTCAATAAATTTTCATGTTTGAGACAAAATATGAGTTGATTTTTTTTTTAAGGATTTTTGTATATTCTTCAAAATATTTTGTTGTACAGTCAAATGACATTGTTTTGAGGCTTCTATATATATACACACAAGACAACATGAGTTTTTATTTTTTATGGTTTTATAGATTTTAAAGTCATTTTTCTTACTATTCTACTTATTTACCCAATTACTCATTTTACCTTCTAATAAATAGGTAAAAAGGGTATATTAAACAACTTATTACATATATAGATAATACCACACACCGATATACCATGTGTAAATAAGATGGAATAGGAAACAACTTATTCCGTTCAATTTATATATCATTTACAGCCCCAGTGATACGCAGTTAGAAGTGCCATGGACGGAAATGCGCAAGACGAAGCCAAATATGGGTATACTAGAAATACCATCAGAGGGAGCTTTCCAAAATTATATGGCAACCCCAAGCCCTCTAGAAGCCCATTCAAGGGTAACAACACCTTCACAAGGCCCAAAAAACACGAATCTAGCACAAAACAGCCAAGGTTGCAATAGGTAAGGTACAAGGGCACGAGGCAACATGCTTAGGGTGCACGACCAGCAGTAGCACTATCATGTGGCCAATAGCTAGCTAGTTGGGTGGAAATTTGCTTTGAAATATGTAATTTGAATTATTCCTACCAAAAATGGATTGGGATAATGTTGTTTGAGACAAATAGGATCACAAGATATTGTTAAGTTGTGGAACCTAATTAATGCCCTACACTGAGTCAGTACGTGGATTGACCTTCATGGTAAGATCGTCGTGGGGATCGGAAAGGGGGCGGGAAGCCCCGCTCTCGGGGGTGAGGGGGACAAGCCCCTGCCCCAGACCACGATATATTAACAATTGTTTCATTAAAGACAATTTGGGAATTTCACTCTTGTAAAGTGTGTTAAGAAATAGTCCCACATAGATTAGTGGATACAAAGATCTTGAGTTTATTAGTAGGGAAAAATGTTTCCTAAGTGGCTAGTCATTTTGGGATAAGGCCTTCGACCCAATTTAACATGGTATCAGAGCAAGCCACTCAGTATGTGGGTTATGTGGGTTTTTATGATTATCATCACCGAGAGGGAGCTGGAGTTGGAGCCCAAGAGAGGTTAGAGAAACACCTATAAGTGTGTGTAGTTTCTCTTGTAAACTATTTTATCTTTATAGTGGATTATTGTAGCAGCAGAAGATAGGATGTAGTCTCACCTTGAGGTGAACCTGTATAAATCTTGTTTGTATTCTCGTGCTTGCTTTTTTTCCTTCTTTCACGATTATTATGATTACTCTCGTTAGTTTGGAATTATGGTGTCTAATTCCTAACAAGTAGTATTAGAGCTTTGGTTCATGATTGAGAGCAATGGCTGGCGGAGAAGGATCAACACTTGTACTTAAAAAGTTCGATGGTATGGATTTTACGTTTTGGAGGATGCAAATCGAATATTATCTTTACAGCGAAAAGCTCCATGCACCACTTTTGGATATGAAACCTGAAGGTATGAAAGATGATGAGTGGAACCTCCTCGATAGATAGGTATTGGGAGTAGCCCGATTAACACTGTTTATGAACATTACTCACAACGTGGCATCAGAGAAAACCAATACAGGGATGATGAAGATTATGTCTGACATGAATGAGAAGCATTCCACAAATAATAAGGTACATCTCATGAAACATTATTCAATTTAAAGATGAAAAAAATACATCAGTGGCATTACATTTGAATGAGTTCAGCACAATTGTCAAAAAATTGACCTCCATTCAAATTAAATTTGATGATGAGATTTGTGTTTTAATTCTTTTGGTGTCTCTGCCCAAATTGTTGGGAGCCTATGAGGCCTACGATCAGTAACTTTTCAGGCAATGGGAAATTGATCTATTGGTGTTTTGGATACTATTCTTGCGGAAGAAGTTAGTAGAAAGGACTCCAGAGAATCATTGACACCTAATTCTGCCCTAAGTGTTGATACTAGGGGCAGGAACTTCAAGAGGAATTCAAACCAAGGCAATGGTAGAAGGAAGTCAAGGAATGGAAGAAGCAAGTCCAAATTCGGAAGGAATGTGGAGTGCTAGAATTGTGGCAAGTCTGGACACATAAAGAAGAGCTACAGAGCACCGAAGAAAGATGAAAAGAAAAAAAATACTGCAAATGCAGTGACTGAAGAAGTACAAAATGTTTTACTTTTGCCGGTTGATAGCCCTATTGACTCTTGGGTGTTAGATTCAGGAGCTTCTTTTCACACCACTGCACATCGTGAGATCATGGAGAATTATGTTGCTGGAGATCATGGGAAGGTGTATCTTGTTGATGGAGAACCTTTGGATATTGTTGGTATTGGTAATGTCAGTTTGAGGATGTTAAATATGGGTCAGTGTGGAAAATTCACAAGGTAAGACATGTAACAAAACTTATGTGTAATATGATCTTAGTAGGGCAACTTGATGATGAAGGTCATAATGTGACTTTTAATGGTTCTGCCTGAAAAGTCACAAAGGGGACCATGGTTGTTGCACAAGGAGTTAAAAGTGGAACTTTGTACATCACTTCCAGTTGTAGTAATACGGTTGCAATTGTTGATGTTGTTATTGATTCTGATTTGTAGCATTAAGACTCGGTCACATGAGTAAGAAGGGAATGAAAGTGCTTAAGTACAAAGGGAAGCTACCAGGGTTGAAAACTATAAACAATAGTTTATGTGAAGGATGTATCTTCACCAAGTAGAAAAGGGTTAGCTTTTCTAAGGTTGGAAAGGAGCAAAAGATGGTAAAATTGGAGTTGGTTCACACTAATATGTGGGGGCATTCAATTGTTACTTCCCATGGTGGTTCTAAATACTATGTGACATTTACTGATGATGCAAGAAGAAAGGTATGGGTTTATTTCTTGAAAAATAAATTTGATGACTTTGATACCTTCAAGAGATGGAGAGCAAAATGGTTGAGAATGAGACAAATTTGAAGGTGAAGTGTCTGTAGTCAAATAATGGGGGAGAATACATAGATGATGATTTCAAGTGGTACTATGCTGATACTGGAATCTAGATGAAGAAGATCATTCCTGGAAAACCTCAACAAAATGGTGTGGCTGAGAGGATGAACAAAAATTTGAATGAGCGTGCTAGGAGCATGAGATTGCATGTGGGATTGGCAAGGATGCTGGTCTTAGGCTATTAGCACCGCTGCTTATTTGATCAACTAAGGTCCTTCAGCACCATTGGATTGCAAAATACCAAAAGAGGTCTGGAGCGGCAAAGAGGTAAACCTTTCTTTCTTGAAAGTTTTTGGTTGTGTTTCTTATATTCATATTAATTTTGCAGCTAGAAATAAACTTGATGCTAAATCTAAAATATGTTTCTTTATTGGCTATGGTGGTATCGAGTTTGGTTATCACTTATGGGATGACCTAAGTCATAAGGATATCAAGAGCAAGGACATGATCTTCAATGAAGGTGACATGTATAAAGACAAGTTGAGAACAGAGTCTGAGAGCACAAGTGATGAAGGCAAGAATTCTAAAGTGATTCCATTGAGAGATCTTCTAGTTATTGAGATGGTGAATATCACTCAGGAAGACTAGAAAAAAATACCCCAAGAAGTAAATCAAGACATTCCTATGACTGAACTCAGAAGATCTGCCAGAACTAGTAGACCACCATAGAGGTACTCCCTTGCACTGAATTATATTTTGTTGACTAATAAAGGTGAACTAGAGAGTTATGAGGAAGTCGTGCAAGTTGATGAATTAACCAGGTAGGAGTTGGTCATGCGGGATGAGATGGATTCATTATTATCCAACTGCACATGATAGTTGACCAAGTTACCAAAAAGGAAGAAGCCCTTGAAGAATAAATGGGTGTACTAAATAAAAGATGAACATGATGGCAGCGAGCGGTACAAGGCAAGACTAGTGGTAAACGGATTTAAAAAAAAAGACATTGACTACAGAGATTTTCTCTCCTGTAGTAAGATTGACTACTATTATAACAATGCTTGGACTAGTGGGAAATGAAGACTTGCACTTGAGCAGTTGGATGTAAAGACAACCTTTCTTCATGGTGGTTTGGAGGAAGAAATTTACATGATGTAGCCACAGGGTTTTCAAAGCACAAAGAAAGAAAAAAATAGTGTGCAAAATTCAAAAGAGCTTGTAAGGTCTTAAACAAGATCCAAGACAAGAAGTCTGACACCTTTATGAGTAGTAATGGATTTTTTGAGGTGCCAGGTGGATCATTGCTATTATGTGAAGAAGCTTGATGACTCCTACATCATTCTACTCTTATATGTTGGTGATATGTTGATAGCAAGTGCTTGCAAATAGGAAATAGATAAGTTGAAAAGGGTTTTCCATGAATTTTGCAATGAAGGATTTGGGTGCTGCAAAATAATCATTGGGATGAGGATTACTAGGGATATTGATGTCTGGAAACTGTCATAAGAAAAATATGTGAAGGTGTTAATCAGATTCAACATGAATGATGCAAAACCAGAAAGTAGTCCTTTGCTTAGACACTTTAGGCTATCTAAAGTGTAGCCACCTTCTACAAAGTAGGAGTGAGCCAACATGGCCAATGTGCCTTATGCTTATACTATTGGCAGTCTCATGTATGCCATGGTGTGCACTACCCGAGACATAGCTCATGCAATGGGAGTTGTGAGAAAATATATGAGTAATATGGGTAAACAATATTCAGAAGCAGTGAAGTGGATTCTCAGGTATTTGAGAGGCACTATAGACTTAGCCTTATGTTTCAGAAAATCAGACTTGGGATTACAAGGTTATGTAGATGTTGATATTGCTGGAGACATTGATGGCAGGAAGAGTACTATTGGATATGTATACACATTGGGTGGTACATCAGTTAGTTGGGTCTCTAAGTTGTAGAAGATAATTTCTCTTTCCATTACTAAGGCAAAATATGTTGCTATGATCGAAGCTAGCAAAGAGATGGTATGTTTGCAATCTTTGTGTGAAGAATTAGGTCTCAAGCATCGAAAAAATGTGTTATACTATGACAATCAGAGTGCTATTCATTTAGCAAATAATCTTGTTTATCCAAAGCACATACTGGTGCATTATCACTTCATCAGATCGGCTCTAGAAGATAGAGTCTTAGCACTTGAGAAGATTAAAGGAAGTTAGAATACGACTGATATGTATACAAAGACTGTTTCAATTGAGAAATAGAAGGTGTGTGCAACTTCAGTTGGACTTCTCTCTGAGGATTGAAAAGTTTTTGCCACTATAGAGGAGATATTAATCATGGATTAGTCTCCAAGTGGGAGATTGTTAAGTTGTGGTGCCTAATCAATGCCTTACGCTAAGTCAGTACATGAATCAACCTTGGCAGTAAGGTCGTCGTGGGGGTAGGAAATGGGAGGGGGGGTGTCCTCGATATATTTATAGTTGTTTCATTAATGAAAGTTTGGGAATGTAACTCTTATAAAGTGTTCACTTTAGTTTTCTCTTTATAAGGGGGGAGGGTGTGCTCTATTGGTAGAGGGAGATGGAGTTGTAGCCTGAAAGAGGTTAGAGAAAACACCTGTAAGTGGGTGCAATTTCTCTTATAAATATTTCATCTTTATAGTGGATTATTGTAGCGGCAAAAGATAGGACGTAGTCTTTCCTTGAAGCAAACCTGTATAAATCTTGTTTTTACTCCCGTTCTTGCTTTTTTTCCTTCTTCCGCTATTATTATTATTACTCTCGTTAGTTTGAAATTAGGACATCTAATTCCTAATAGAGATTTGACTCTTTTTGAATTTGAATAATAGGGGATTTGGCTTGCTTATGTGGTGAACTATCATTGGCTAATGTAATATATGGGATAAGGGTGGCTTATCCTTAATTACCTATAAATAAGCCTTGTAAAATTGATGTATTCATCTAAAAAATTATGCAGAGAATACCCCATTTTTGGCAAAGCTCATTTCTCTTCAATTTGGCTTAGTTTGCTCTTCAAAAAAAGGCTTACAGGCCTACTTTTCACCCAAAGTAAGCTAGGCCGTACGCCAAACCTTTAGGATCAAATCCTAGCCTGATATAGCGGTGTGACAACTGGTATCGTTGTAGAATCATTTCAGCCATGGCTTCCTCGGAACTGAGGATAGAAATTTTCCAAACAAAGGTAAGAAGAAAGTCTCCGAAGTTGAAACCCAATTAACTTCTTTTGAATCTAGGTTTGAGAAGGTGGAATTCCAACGCTCAAATTGGGAGAAAAATATTCAAGAGGTGGTAGACATCCGACAACATAACCTTGAGGCGATTCAAGGGTTAGAGGACAATGTTCGTAGTACTGTTGTCGTGCTAAAAGAGGACACGAGTAACAACCTTGACGAGATGTGATCGGAGCTAGAAGAGATGCGGATGAGAATGGGCATTCTTGAAATGAGTCATTCTAAATGGATTAGGTGTTCTTGCACTGATGAAGATCGTTCTTGAACCAAAATCGTATAATGGTGTAAGTGATCCAAAAGTCATCAAAAACTTCTTGTGGCAAGTGGAACAATGCTTCAAAGCTTCTAAACTATCAAAAGAAGAAATAGAGGTAAGTACTGCTTCCATGTTCCTTGTTGATGATGATGCTATTTTATGGTGGAGGAGGAGAATGGCTGATGCTGAGAATGGAGAAGAGTCGGTAGACACTTGGGAAGATTTCAAGCACGAATTGAAGCACCACTTATTTTTGAAAATTCCGACTACCCAACACATAAGGAGCTATCCATGAGTACATCCAATCCTTTACTTCATTGACGCTAAGTATTCCTAATATGATCGATGAGAATCTATTATTTTTCGTTTTTAGTGGGACTTCATCAATGGGTTGGGCAAAAATTAAGGCGTCAAGATGTGAAGACTATTGCTCCTACTCTAGTAATCACTAAAGCGCTGATGGATTTTTAGAGAAATTTTGACGAAAGTACCTCCAAATCCAAAAAAATTGATAAAAATGGGCACAAGGAGAACTACAGGAAGAAGCAATCTAGGAACCGAAATTCCAAGAATAAGAACTGGAACTCTATAAATAGGGATAAGAAGAAAAACTTTGTGGACAAATGTACTTCTAAAAAAATTAATTGATTTATTTTTGAAGGTTGTCATATGGCACAGGATTGTTCAAAAAAGAGGCAATGTAATGCCATCAAAATGGACAAAGCCAGTGAGCAACCAAGTAACCAACCTAGAATGGGTTCAATGATGTTACTTAACTCCATTCATGCCCACATTAAGAAGTCTACAATGTTGCCGGTAAGATTTAAACAATAACTCCTCTATTGAGATATTCTGGTCAATGACATTAAAGCAAAAGCCATGATCAACACGAGGGCTACCACACTTTCATTTTGGTGGAAGAAACGAGACAATTGAACCTACAATGGGAGCAAGATGATAGTCTTATGAAGGCTGTCAATTCAACGACCAAGGTAGTGCTTGGTGTGGCGAAACACACCCAAATCATTGTCAAAACGTGGGTAAGCTTTCTCAATTTTATCATTGTTCACATAGATGATTTTCATGTAATTTTGGGCATGGACTTTCTTTGTAATTGAAAGGCATTTATAATGCCCTATTTGGAAGTTGTAGGGTTTATGAATGAAGTTGTGGCTTGTATGATTTTGAAGAATGGGGATAATGTAAAGAGGAAAGCCCCACTATCCAGGTTAAGAAGGAACTTGGGCAAGGAATATACTTTTCTTATTTCTTTGATAGGTAATGAACAATGGGTTGAGAATCAAATTGTGTCGGGTGACATTGAAAAATTTCTAATGGAATTCAAGGAATAAATGCTGGAGGAATTTTCAAATAGGTTACCTCCATGGAGGGAGTTTGACCACATGATAGAGCTCAAACCAAATGCAAAATCACTAGCCAAAGCACCCTACCGCATGGCACTGAAAGAATTGGAAGAGCATCGAAAACAAGGTGCTTGAAGCCAGGTTCATCCAACCTTCTTAATCTCTGTTCGATGCACCCGTACATTTTCAAAAGAAGAAGGATGGTAGCATGAGGTTATACATCGACTATCGGGCATTGAACAAGGTGACGGTAAGGAACAGGTATCCAATTCCCCTCATTGCGGACTTGTTTAACCAATTCTATCATGCTCATGTTTTTGGTATGCTTGATTTGAGGTTGGGTTACTATCAAGTTGGAATCGCCGAAGGAGATGAGAAGAAGACCACATGCATAACGAGGTATGGTTCATATGAGTTTCTAGTCATGCAATTTGACTTGATGAATGCGTCAACCACTTTTTGTAATCTTGTGAATAAACTTTTCCAGCATTTTCTGGATCAATTTGTTTTCATCTATTTGAACAACATAGAGTGCAGAGATGGAACATGGAGGAGCATTTGCATCACTTGAATAAGGTGTTTGAGATGTTGCAAAGGAACTCTCTTTTCATCAAAAGGGAGAAGTACTAATTTGCCCTATCGGAGGTTTCTCTTTTTGGGAATTGGATTGGAGGAGGACAGATATGGATGGATGAAAAGAAGGTGCAAGTGATTGCTGAATGGTGCCTTCTAACCAAGTATTAGAGTTGCGGAGCTTCCTTGGGCTCACAAACTACTATTAGAGATTTATTAAGGGATTTTCAGCCTTAGAAACTCCCTTGATGGATCTTTTGAAGAAGCAACAATGACATTGGTTGAGCAAATTCCAAGAAGCGTACAAGTTTCTTAAAGATGCGGTCACCAAAGAACCAATCCTGTGGCATGCTGATTTCAGTAAGCCTTTTGAGGTAGCTACCAATGCCTCTAACTTTACGATTGGTGGAGTTTTAGAGCAGGGAGGATATCCGATCACTTTTGAGAGTCAAAAGCTTAATGAGATGGAATGGCGCTATACTATTCAAGAATTAGAAATGATGGCCATAGTGTATTGTTTATGCACTTGGTGCCATTACTTTTTTGGGGTCGAAGTTCATAGTAAAGACATGAAACGTAGCATCTAGCCACTTCCTCATGCAAAACAATCTTAGCCCAAAGCAAACTCAGTGGCAAGACTTCTTAGAAGAGTTCAACATGCTGCTTGACCACAAACCTAACGCGAACAATAATGTAGTGGATGCCTTAAGCCACAAGGCCGAACTAGCTACACTTAAACTAGAAGCTCTTTCTTCTCTCATCTAGGTTCATACAACATTAACCGATCGCATCAAGGTAGGTCTTTGGAAAGACTCACAAGCTCACAATTTGGTGGTGGTCACCACTCTTGGAGGTACACATCATTTTTTTTGGCTGAATGAGGGCCTTTTATTCACAAAGAGGGGATGCCTTTTTGTTCCCAAACACGATGGTCTTCGATGCGAATTGTTGTGGGAATGTCATGACACTAAATGGGTGGGTCATCTGAGACAAAAGTGAACTCTTTCTCTATTAAAAGGTAGTTAGTATAGGCCTAGAATGGTGCAAGATGTGGAAGAGTATGTTCACACTTGTCTTATTTTCTAGCAAGATTAGGTGGAAGGGCAGAAATTTGGGGGTTTACTCGAGCCCCTACCTATTCCAAGAAGATTGTGGGAGTCTGTCTCTATGGACTTTATTTCTATACTAAAGAAAGCCAAAGGCCTTGGATTCATTATGGTGGTAGTGGACTAATTATTGAAGTATGGTACATTCGTAGCTATACCCGTGATTGTACGAAGGAGGAGACAGTGAAAACATTAATGGCCGATGTGGTCAAACATTGGGGAGTGCCTAGCACAATTATAAGTGACTGAGTTCCTCGATTTTGTTAAAAGACACCCACGTGTGTATGGGTAGGATGTCTAGTAAATAAGAAGAACTTCCATAGAGATGGCATAGAGTTATAATTATGCAAGTGGGTGTATGTCCTCTTATGTCTTTTGCCTTTTGAAGCATGTAGGCCTAAGGGCATTGTAATAAAACACCTTCACACAACTATAAATACAACCTCAAGGCATGGGTAGAGTATTTATGCCTCTTCCTCTTGGCTCAAATTCATCCACATACTTGTCTCTCTTTTCCTCTTCTTTCTCTCCCTTGGTTTCTTCTATCCTCTCCCCCAAGAGCTAGTTCCTCTCTTCTCTTATTCCCTTGAAATCTCTTGTGTTTATGTGTTGGCCCTAGAAATCAACATGATATCAGAGCAAGCAAAGACCTGAAATGGAAAAGGATAAGAAGATGGAGAAGAAAGGGAGGAAGAATAAGAACAAGAATAAAAAGATAAAAAGAAAAAGAGTTTCTCATTTTTTCTTTACTCTTCTTTCCCAATTCTAGTTTTTCAATTGGTGTTTTATTTTCTTACCATATGTTTCCTATAGAAAATTATATACTTTTGGAGATATTTGAGTCTAGTTTCCAACTAAAAAAATTGTTGAAATCAGTTTTTTTGTAGAAAGACAAAATGAAATTTGAAGCAACAAAGGTTAATCAGTTGAAAATTTTTGTGTAGTAGCAAAAAGCCTCAACTTTCTAATTGATTTGCACCAATATGAATGATAATTTATATTAGGAATTATATGTCAAAAGAAAAATAAGTGATTTTACTTTCTATCCCAATAAACCATTTCCAAATCCATTCTTTCTAGAGAGAGATGTCCACATTGGAAGAATCAAAGGTCATGATGGTATCTGAAAGAAAATTCGAATTTAAGCTGAACTGTTTGCTTCACTTTTTGAGTTGCTAATGTTGGTTAAGTTTCCTATTTTTTTTTCAAAATCCAGTCAACTTGAGTATCATTCCTTCATTAATTTTTTTCTTTATTTGATCTTGCATCACATTAATTTCTTTAAGAGAAGTCTTTCCCATATGAGTTTAGTTTTTTTTTTTTAACCAAGTCTAAAATGTTTGAATTATAAAGTTTTTTTTCCTATTCTAAATTCCAAATATTAGTGTCCTAAATCTTCCTTATATGAGAAGTCTATTTTTAGAAAGTTGTCATTATTATGTTCCACCTCAAAACTTTCTTATTGGGGTTTTTTTAATTTTCCTTAATCAACATGTTCATAGAGGAATTATTTTCTTACCTCCTTCTTGAGTAAAACCCGGTCCATCTGTAGGTCTAATAGCACTTCCTTCTTACATGGAAGTATGAAGAGTTGAATTGTGCACCTCCTTACTTTTTAAGTATGAGATCTACTATCTTTCTATCCACTCCCTTAATCTCTTAAAGTACTTTCTTCAATTTGGTTTTGTTAAAATCACTTCAGAGCAATGTCTATAGACCCACTACCTAAAAAGTATAGAGTATGCCCAACATCCAAATTGAGTCAAATCTTTTTACTCTTCCCCCAAGAAGTGATTTGTGTTTGAGCTACCTTTAAAAAGTGAGTGGTCTCTTTGTTGTGCCCTATAGTTGGGTTGTTTTATGCCTTTGAAATTGAATGGAGTGTGATTTAGACTATGATCATTTTGACTGGTGTATGAAGCTTTGTCGTGCGACTAAGAGTGATTATTCTCCTCACACCATTATGTTGTGAAAGTAGGATCTCTTGGTAAAGAACAAAGTGATCCCCAACTTGAGGGGGAGAAGTAGAAGAAGAAGTACAAGACAGAGGTAACTAATAATGAAGAATTCCACATTTTGTGGCAATCAAGTTTTATGTTGCTAGAATATTAAAGTAATGGGTAGTCAAGATGAGAACAAGATGAAGACTACAAGTAAAATGTGAACAAGAAGAAGATGAATCAAATCAAGGCAATCATAATTTCCTTTTACAACCACACAACATCGGAATATCATTTTCAAGCACACAAGTTTCTTGATGAAGATTACTTTCAAAGTTAAGCTACAAACACCAGCATGAGGGGGAGTGTTAAAAGACACCCACGTGTGTAAGGATGGCATGGCTAGTAAATAAAGTGAACTTAAATAGAGATGGAATGGAGTTTTAATTATGTAAGCTAGTGTATGTGCTTATATCTTTTTTCTTTTGAAGCATGTAGCCATAAGGGCATTGTAGTCATTGTAAACACCTTCACAAAACTATAAATACAACATGTAGTCATGGGGTAGAGAATACAAGCCTCTTCCTCTTGGCTCAAATTCGTCCATATACCTCTCTCTTTTCCTCTTCTTTCTCCCCCTTAGTTTCTTCTCCCCTCTCTCTCAAGAGCTAGTTCCTCTCTTCTTTGGTTCCCTTGAGATCTTGTATTTATATGTTGGTCCTAGAAATCAACAATTCACAGGTAAGTTCTAGACTGAATTGTTCTAAATTCTAGGAATTACCCTTAACTTTCTTACAAGTTTCCATTCTCAAACCGATGGATGGATGGAGCAGATCAATGCCATATTGGAGGAATATTTATGATATTTTTTAAATGCTAATCAGAATAACTAGCTAGAGCTACTTGATGTGGCCTAGTTTTCATATAACTTGTAGAAAAATGAATGCACCGGCCATAGTCCATTCAAATTGGCGATCAGACAACAACTACACATGCCTCATAGCGTACTTTTGAGCAAGTATGGGAGGAGCCTTATAGCCTTGTTAAAAGATGGAAGGAATGTATCGATCTTGCTCGTGCTCTCTTACATAAAGAAACAAAGCAGAAGGAGAAATACAATGATAAAAAAAAATATGACCCTTAAGTTCAAGGTTGAGGACCTTGTGCTTTTGAAAATCTGCCCTGAATAGTTCCGTTTTCTATGGACAAGGAACAAGAACTTGATAAAGAAGTATGAAGGACCATTTACCACAATCAGAAGTGTAAGAAATGTTGCTTATTGGCTACAATTACTTGCCCACTTGCAAATCCACAATGTCTTTCACGTACGTAACTTGAAACCTTAGAATGAAGATCTCTCAAACCCCTCACACACCATTGGACTTCAAGCTCCCATAGATGTGTCCACCACATTTCCTCATAAAGTGGAGTACATCATTGCTAATGTCAGGACTTCAGGAGGTATGAGGCCTAGACAAGCCGCATTATAAGGAATACTTGGTGAAATGGTTATGCTTACTGGAGAGTCAAGCCACATGGTAGGTAGATGCTGAGTTATGCCAATGTTAAGAGGAAGTTGCAGCTTATTTGAGGGGCAACGTGATGAGGACATCCACATTATGGTTTTGGGAGCATGATACACAGCTGGAAGTGCCACGGACGGAGATACGCATGGTGGGGCAAAATATGAGTGCACAAAAAATACCATCATAAATTGCTTTCCAAAATGGTATGGCAACACCAATCCCAGGGCCCAAAAACATGAATTTGGTACAAAATAGCCAAGACAACAGCAACTGGAGAGTAAGGGCTCGCGCACATGGCCAGCAGCAGGATAATTGGCTGGGTGGCAGTTTTCTTTGTGTTGGAAGATGCGTTGAATCCCACAAGCTAAAGGTTAGAAGCCCACATGTCAAAGGAGTGGAAAAGTGGTAATTTATGATAAGTTCCATAAGGATGGCATAAAGATGTAAATACGTTGTCTGATTATGTCTTTTAATCCATTGAGTTGTAGCCCTAAGGGCATTGTAACACTATATATATGAGCTTTGGCTAAGAGGTAAGGCATTCAATCCTTCTTCTCTATTTAAAAAATCTTCCAGCCACCCTCTCTTCTCCCTTGACGCATTCTCTCCTTCTCTTAATCCAAACTCTCCTCTCTCACGTCCTTCTCCTGCCTCTCTCCTTCTTCTTCCACGTTAACCTAGAGTCCTTCTCATGATATCTTAAATTCTAAATGGTATCAGAGCTTGGAGTTTAGGATCCCTATTCAAGTAATTATGTCATCCATTCAAGAAGTAGTTTATAGAAGTTTTGCCATGAAGAGATAGGTAAAGTTTTTTTTTCATATTCCTTCTTTACAATTTCTATTTTTTCTATTCCTGAATTCTTGACTCACATAAATTTAGATAATCTTCATAAAAAATGTGAAGATTTATCTTTTATGACTAAAAGGATTTTCATCTTGTAGCAAAATTACACGATTGATCAAAAGTTGGTTTTTTTGTTTTTTATGATTTTAATTAAGTTACCTTTATCTAACTTGGATCAAACATCATTGATATGGGATTTCGACATATATTGTTGTCAATTCTATAATATAACGCTACTCATGGGATTGGGTTATGTTGTTAGATGACTGTCATTTGGTTAGAATTTCAGCATTTACTTATTCCTGTTGTTTCTTTCTACTTTTAAACTTCAACAATTGAATTATTTTGTTGAAGTATTCTCATGAGTTGAAAATTATTTTGCTAAGAAATTGCTCTCGGTTTGCCAAGAAAGGCTTTGTCTAAATTTGCTCTCGGTTTTGTGGTTGAGTTTGGATTAAGGACAGTTACATCTATTCTCTTCTCTCTATTTGCTAGATAAATATAAGAGAAGTCAAGTAGTGGCTGGTTCTTGTTATCACTTGACAAAAGCACAAATTTTTTCCATGATTTGGTTCTTATTCTCGTGAAAATATTCTATACTTATTTTTCATTGGTGGCTAATTTGGTCTACAGGTGCTTTAAATTACGTTGTGTAATTGTTATTGAATAAGTCCTTTGAAAATTGATCTCAATAGTTGATTTGCGTCAATATGGAGAGTGGACATATGAGTAATAACATTGACATATTCTGAATTACTACAATTCCACTAAGAGGTCTTTCCAATTACCTCATCTGGTCACAATCGATATGGAGGGTTCTCATTACTCGTGACCTTCTTAGTTATGTTATCAAAATCCCTCCTCCGATTGATGAAGAAGATGAAGCCTACCACAAGTGGGTTAAAACCAATAACATGGTTATTAGTTGACTTATTAACAACATGGAAGAGCATGTAGCTAACAATATGGTCCACTTGGAAACATCCAAGGATATTTGGGACACATGTGCTAAGATCTATTCAAATACCGCCTCTTAACAAAAAGTACATGATATTTTCCAAAGTATGTTGGCTACCAAACAAGGAGATAATATTCATGAGTTTTTGGCCCAATTTCGTGGCCGTCTCCAAGAATGGAAAATTGCTCAACCATACTCTACCAACATTGTTGTTCAAGAAAAACAATAAGAGGCTCTGACAGTAGCTATTTGCCTTACCAATATTAACCCTTATCTAGAGGTAGCTAGGACTCAGCTTCTTAGTTCCTCTGCTCTTCCCTCATTTGATGACATTAGTGCCACATTGTTATGGAATCCTGATCTATCTCCTCCTTCTTCGATAGATGCTCCATCAGCTATGTTCTCTAGTAATCGGGGTACTTCATCCCAATCCCAAGGGTGCGATAGAAATACAAGAGGAGGCCGCAATAGGGGTGGTCAAACAGGTCCGACTCATTCCCACACTGAGCCTCGATTGTGCACTTACTATGGTGGTCAAAACCACCTTGTGGATTCATGCTGGAAACTCCATGGCAAGCCTGATTGGGCCACAACAAATCCAGCGTTAGTTAATGTTGAGAAAAAGGAGGAAAGGGCTGATGTTCCTTCCGGGAATGTGACTATTATTGAGAAAGACTATGCTATAATTCAGAAGTTGAAATCCATATTGAAGTCCTCTTCTTGGATCACTGACTTCAAGGCTTCCGAACAGTTGTTAGGTAACAAACACATGCTTCATTCATTGTCTCCATGTTTTCCTCATAAATTTGTCACTATTGCTAATGGTTCCCAAACCCAGGTATTTGGCAAGCATTCCTCCTCTCTTACCACGTCTATTTCTCTTCAAGATGTGTTGTCAATTTTGGTTAAATTTTCTCTCTGTTAGTCAATTAACCAAATAATTGAATTGCTCTGTCACCTTCTCACCATCTTCATGTACATTTTAGGATCTAACTACGAAACAGGTGATTGGTGGTAGCCATGAAAAAGGGGGAGTATACTATTTTACTCTTCCACCAGTAGCTATTGTTTCATCTACTACATCCGTAGCTCAACTTTGGCATAACCGGCTTAATCATTCATCTATCTCGTCACTTCGTTCTTTAGTTCCATCTCTTAAATCTTTGTCTACTTTCAATTGTGAGGCATGTCAATTAAGTAAGCATATTAGGAGTACACATTCTCCTCGTCTTACAACTACCAGTGCTACTCATTTGCATTAATACATTCTGATGTATGGGGAACTTTAAAGGTCTCTAACATTTCTCAAGTTCAATATTTTGTTACTTTTGTTGATGATTTTACCGGAGTGACTTGGTTGTTTTTATTTAAAGAACGATCAGAATTTTTTTTCTATTTTTTAAAAAATTCAAGCAATGGTAATGACACAATTTGGGAAGAAAATTCAAATCCTTAGATCCGATAATGCTAAAGAATATTTGTCTAATGAGTTTAAACCATTTTTTTAGGGTAATGGGCCTATTCATCAAACATCATGTGCTTATACCCCTCAACAAAATGGTTTTACTAAAAGAAAGAATCGCCACCTCCTTGAAGTTGCTCGGTGCCTCCTCTACTCCATGAAGGTACCCAACTTTTATTGGCCTCATGTTCTTACCGCATGCTTTCTCATCAACATGTTACCTTCATTATTGCTTAGCAATCAAACTCTCTATTATGTTTTGTTTCATGGTGAAGATCCTTTTTCTCTTTCTCTTAAAGTGTTTGGTTGCACATATTTTGTTCATGATACTTCACCACAAAAAAATAAACTTGATCCTCGGTCTTTGAGGTGTATTTTTTTTGGAAATTCTCAAACTCAGAAAGGATATATTTGTTATAATCCTACCCTTCGAAGGTTGATGGTATCTCTGGATGTGACTTTCTTTGAAGACACTTATTTCTACTCCTCACATGAGGCTCCTCCAGGATTTAAATTTTCTCCAACAACTCCATGCCTGCTTGTGCCATTTACTGGAGATATTACTCAACCCCCTGAAGCACTGGTCGTCCCCTCACCTGTGGAGTTGTTGGATCCACCCGAGGTAATTCTTTCTCCTCCTCCTATGTTTGGGCCTGAATTTAATACTCAAACTATTGCGTTACGAAAGGAATGCCGTTCTTGTACTAAGTCTCATCCAATTGCCAATTTCATGTCTTCTCATCGCCTATCTTCTGAGTGTGTTCAGTTTCTTGCTTCTCTTTTTTATGTTTTCATTCCACAATCCTATCAGGAGGCCCTGAAGCATCTAGGATGGAAGGAAGCTATGGATGAAGAAATTCATACATTATATGAAAATTAAACCTGGACATTGGCATAACTCCCCATAGGGAAAAGATCGGTTGGTTGTACATGGGTATTTACAGTGAAACACAACCCAGATGGGTCGGTTACTCATCTTAAAGCACAATTCATTGCAAAATGATACACTCAATGCTATGGGATAGATTATGAAGAGAATTTCTCTCCAGTTGCAAAACTGAACTCAATACATAAATCCTATCTATTGCTGCTAACTCATCATGGCTCATATATCAACTTGATGTAAAAAATACATTTTAAAATGGTGATATACGAGAAGAAATTTATATGTTTCAACCACCAGGATATGTGGTTGAGGGGGAGTCCATATGCTGGTTAAAGAAATATTTATATGGGCTTAAATAGTTCCCTGAGGCCTGGTTTAATAAATTTAGTCAAGCACTTCTACGATTTGGCTTTCATCGGTGCTCGGTTGATCACTCAATACATGTTAAAGATACTATCAAAGGGAAGATATTACTGGCCATGTATGTTGATGATATTATCTTGACTGGAAATGATTCTCATAGTATACAAGAAGTGAAGAATATGATATGTCAAGAGTTCAAGACTAAAGATCTGGGTAAGCTCAAATATTTTCTGGGTATAGAAGTCATTTAGTAAAAACATGGGATAGTATTGTCTCAAAGAAAATACACTATTGACCCTGACCATAGAACGAGTAATTCGACGGTGGGAGAGGGTTTCTTGCAATTCTGAATAATAACCAGGTCTCCTTGTTTTGCTCGGTCGACCTATGGTGACGAATTGGAGTGATTAAACAGAATGGAACAAGGGAAATTGAGAAATTGATGGAGAGGAGGGAATCAGGCTCTTCAAAGGGAGTCCTGCACCTTGGGTTCCTCAAGGGGAATGCTGACCCTAGGTTCCACAAAGGAGAACGCTGATCCTTGATAATTTTTGCTTCCTTTTCTCATTCCATTTGATAGCCTCTTAAAGCCAAGGCCCAAGATCACAGCTATTACAATAATGCCCTTAAAGGCCTTCCTACTTAACATTCATGAAATAAAGAAATAAAAGAACATGTAATGCCTAATGTCCTTCACTGCTCCATTGAGTCCAACTCATTTGCGTCGCCTCTAGATGACTCGTCCTGCTTTCGAGTCCACAACATCACTCCCTTCCTAAAAAAATGAGGTTGTTCGCAATCTCGAACGTGGGGTAGACCTACTAAAAGACGTCGATGTCCTCCCAAGTTGCATTGATGGCGTTAGAGTGTGACCATTGAACTAACACTTCTCGGCATTGCTGATTCTACCGAGCGTATCAAATCTTCGTTGGCATGATAGAAAGTTGCCCATCTTCCATGGGTGGTAAAGACGAAGTGTGAGGAGGGACGCTACCTTTGAATTTCTTGAGGAATGACACATGGAAAACATCATGGATCCTGGCGTCTGGAGGAAGTTGGAGTTTATAGGAGACTTCACCCACCCACTGAGAATTGATGAATGACCCAAAATATTTGGGCGAGAGCTTGGGCCTATTGCCTGTCATAGAAGATTGTCGGTAATGCTAGAGCCGTAGCCAAACCTAATCACCTTGGTTGTACTGAATTTCTCTATGGCCTTGATCATAATACTCTTCCATCCGTGCTTGGGCTTGCCATAGGCGGAGGTGAGTAACTACTAACAACTGATCCCGCTCAATGAGAGCTTTGTCAACTGCATCCACCCGGGTGGACCCTTGAATATAAGAAAGAAGATGGGGGGGGATCCCTGCCATAGACAATCCGGAACGGGGTCTCCTATATGGCCGCATGGAAGGATGTATTGTAGGCATACTCCGCCCAAGGGATACATTCTATCCATTATTTTAGACGGTCTCCCACCAAACACCGTAAATACATTTCAATGGTGCGGTTCAACACTTCTGTCTGGCCATCTGATTGAGGATGATATGCTGAAGAATAATTTAATTTTGTGCCGCATAGGTGGAAAAGATCATGCCAAAATGGACTAGTGAAGACGACATCCCTTTCACTGACAATTGACTCCGGAATGCCATGTAGACGAATAATGTGGGTAAAAAATATTTACTACTGATGCCGCTGTGTAGGGGTGTTCCAAAGGAATGAAGTGGCCATACTTTGAGAATCTATCCACGACCACAAGAAGAGCAGATTTCCCGAAAGACTTCGGAAAACCTTCAATAAAATCCATAGAGATATCTGACCAAATCTGTGTGGGAAGCTGGAGCGGTTACAGCACCCCTGCTAGGCTTAAGTGCTCTGTCGTGTTGCGCTGACACATAGTACAAGCAGTTACATATGAAGTAATAGAGGATTTCATACCGTCCCAATAAAAATCCCTCCTGATCCGAAGTAGTGTTTTCTGAATTCCTTCATGATAGCTGTTATGATAAGTTGATAACACGGTGACAATCAGAGGAGAAGATGGAGGCAAATAAATGTGCCACTTGTATAGAATGATGTTGTCATGAATGGTCCAAGATGAGGGCATTTTTCTAGCTTTAATGTGCTGATATAATTCCTACAAATCCGGGATGGTGTTGTGTGTGGTCTTGATAGAGTCCAATAGTGTAGGAGTGGGATGACTGATGGCATTCAATTGTGCTAAAGTTTCAGATCTATGCGAGAGAGCATCAACTATTGTATTCAATCTACCCGCCTTATGTTCAACTGTGAAATCAAACCCCAGTAATTTACTTGTTGGAAGATAAGCTCAAGCCCAAACGACCAAGGAAGGCCCACATATGTAAGATTATTATAAGATGGGCCACACAACCAAGAAAGGCCCATAAGATGGGCCCAAGCCCATAAGAAGTAGGACCCACAATGATTACCATGAGCGGACATCCTTACCACATCAGTTCGAAGATCAAGAAGGACTCACAAAAGTATCTTTATCTTAGGGTCACGACCAAGAAGAGTTTTAGTTTGAGTTATGTTTGTCTTTTATCTATATTGAGTTATTTAATTATGTTAGGACTTACCTTAAGTGTTAGAGTTGGGGTGTAATTGGGACAAGGGTAGTTTTATTGTAATAGGACTCTACTACCTTCCTCTATTATAAATAGAGGTTCATGCACTCTGATTACGACAAGTTATTGATGTCAAAGAAGTATTTTAATTTTCTATAAATTCAACATGGTATAAGAGCAGGTTCTGTGAGTTGACTTGGTCAACTCATGGAGGTAATTTGATCCTTTTCTCTAAACCCTAAACCCTAGGTCTAGGTTCGTAGTTATTTTTTTCAGTCCCTGCACCCTTAATTTTCTTTGCATTTTTTACCTCTATACGGAGTTTTTAATATTGAAAATTAAATATTAACGGAAATATATTTGAGTCTACTTTAAAAAGAAGAATGATTTGTTCCAATCGAATTTATCTATAGAGGGATATCACTATTTAAATGAGCGAAGGTCAGATTGTAAAAAGGTTCTAGCAGCAGTAGAAATTTTCAGATTCTAAGGTATTTTTTGTTATCAAGAACTAGACTTTATATGAAGATATATATATATATATATATATCAAAAGAAATATCTGTAAGTCTATTCTTTTTCCTAATCAACCAATTTTTTATCTGAGTTATGTACAAAGAGAAATTGATATTTGAAGCAGCAAAGGTCAAATTGAAAAAGAGGTTCGAGCCGCAGCAGAAAGCCTCAACTTCCGAGGTATTTTATTCTATCAATAAAGAGACATTATATGGAGAATTATATATAAAAATAAAGATACATAAGTATATTTTCTTACCTATTCAACCAATTCTCTTTATGATTTTTTTATAATTAGATATTGATCTTTGAAGAGTCAATGGTCGTTCAGGAAAAATAGGAGAAACAGAACTTAGTTCGGCCAGATGACAGAGACCAAAACCTATCAGATTATTTATCTTCTGATAATTATATTTTATGAAGAGATTTTACACTTGGATTAAATTTATTTAAGTCTACTTTCATTAGGAAAAAATTTCATGTCAATCTGATCTATATTGAAAGATATATTCGAATTGGAAGAATTAAAGGTCATGTTGGTATTCTGTTGTATTGAAAAAACCGAATTTATGCCAATTTTTATGCCTCACTTTTTGAGTTGATCAGGAAAATATCTCACATCTCCCTGGTTTGAGGGCTTATTTATAAATCTCTGTTTTTTGGGTTTATTGCTACATATATGATATTTGGTTCAAATTGGGATCCCTGCCATTACCTCCTAGCTTGAGGGGGAGAAGTACAAGAAGTCCAAGAAAGAGGTAGTTTATTCCTTATGTTGTGGATAATTTTATGTGACCAAAATATTCAAGAAAGGTGGAGCACAAAGATGAAGCTTGTGCACCAATGAAGAAAATTTTATAACGGATTATTTCATGGGTTCTTTTACAAAGTTTATTATTTGGTTCATGTTATATATGTTGGAAGATGGTCGTGTTATATTCAGTTGTAGCTATTATGTCTCTTTGGGGACATTATTATTGAATAAGAGGTGGACTCATGTCATCATTTATTTTACCCCGTCAAAATAATCAAAATTGTTTGTGGTTGGGAGTCCACGACGGAGGAACTTCATCACCGTCAAAAAGATGAAAATTATTTGTGGTTGGAAGTCCATGACAGAGGAACTTCATCCCGTCAAAAAGATGAAAATTATTGGTGGTTGGAAGTCCATGACGGAGGAACTTATGATTACATCTACGTAATCCCCCCCCCATCCCCCCCCCCCCCCCCCCCCCCCCCCTTCCCCTGTAATGGCTTTTATGTTTCCTACCACTTGAGAGTCGTTGTTCTGTGGAGGGACACGGTGGTCGATACTTCAGAGCAATGCCGATAGACACACTACCGATAGCAATGGAGTGTGCCCTACATCCAGCATTAGGACAAGATTATGAAGCAATTGCTTACCGGCTAGGAGTGATTTTTACACTCACTTATATAATGCCGCAGGGCCTCATGGAAGGACGCAACAGCGTGAGGGGTAATGTTGGAAAATGTGACTTTTAATACAAAAATATTTTATAAATCATTTGTAGCAAGCTGGGAGTTCATGTTGTTCTCTCACCCCCTGCTTGAGGGGGAGTGTTGGAAGATAAGATCAAGCCCAAACGACCAAGGAACGCCCACATATGTAAGATTATTATAAGATGGGCCACACGACCAAGAAAGGCCCACAAGATGGGCCAAAGCCCATAAAGAAGTAGGACCCACAATGATTACCATGAGCTGACATCCTTATCACATCAGTTGGAAGATAAAGAATGACTCATAAAAGTATCTTTATCTTAGGGTCTCGACCTAGAAGAGTTTTAGTTTGAGTTATGTTTGTCTTTTATCTATATTGAGTTATTTAATTATGTTAAGACTTACCTTACGTGGTAGAGTTGGGGTGTAATTGGGACAAGGATAGTTTTATTGTAATTGGACTCTACTACCTTCCTCTATTATAGATAGAGGTTCATGTACTCTGATTATGACAAGTTATTGATGTCAATGAAGTATTTCACTTTTCCATAAATTCAACATTACTTATCCACAGCTACTGAGGGGAAGTGGAAATGCGCTGATCCAGCAAATATTTCAAACTATAGTGGTCAGTGCGGATGATAAAATATCGACCCCATAAATAAGGACGCCAGTTGCGTACTACCTTCTCTAGACCAATAAGTTCACTTTCATATGCTGGTAATTTGTGCTAGTGTAGTGGGAGTTGTCGGTTGAAAGAGGCAATAGGATGGTTTGCTTGTTGCAGCACCGCGCCTATACCATCGCCGGAGGCATCACATTTGACCACGAAGACCTCCTGAAAATCAGGTAACTGTAAGACAAGTGCAGTGGCTAGTGCTGTCTTGTGAGTCAGGAAGATTGTGCTCATCTCATCACTCCACTGGAAGGCTTTGCAACGTAGAAGATTGGATAAAGGTGCTGCGAGGGCCGCATAATTAGGAATGAACTTTCTATAATATCCGGCTAAGCCCAAAAAACCCCTTAAAGCTGAAATGTTGTTCGGTGCAGGCCACTATGTAATTGCTGCAATTTTTCTCATGTCCACTGTAACCCCTAATGTTGTAATAAAGTGCCCCAAATAAGTTACCTATTGGCTCCCGAATGTACACTTGGTCCTTTTTAAGTAAAGTCGATGGACTCGAATAAGTTGGAAAACCATGTGCAAATGTTCTAAATGTTGAGGTCATGACTTGTTGAAAATTAAGATGTCATCAAAGAATACGAGAACAAACTTTCTGAGACAGTCAGTAAATACCTCGTTCATTAACACCTGAAATGTGGAAGGGACGTTGGAGAGACCAAATGGCATGACGATAAAATCCAAGTGTCCGTGATGAGTACGGAATGATGTCTTCTGAATATTCGGGGGATAGATACAGACTTGATGATACCCTAAACGCAAGTCCAACTTCGTGAAAAACTGAGCCCCATGTAGTTCATCTAATAATTCATTGACTACCGGAAGAGGAAACTTGTCCTTTATAGTCTTGATATTTAATTCTCTATAATCCACACAAAATCTCCAATTATGGTCGTGTTTCTTGACCAGTAAGACTGGAGAAGAGAGAGGAGACGTACTCCTTCTGATGAGGTCCTGTTCGAGCATCATTTTGCATTGCTTTTCAATTTCATCCTTTTGCGAGTGTGGATAACGATAGGGCCGCGCCACCACCACCTCAGAGCCAGCCTTCAAATAAATTATGTGGTCACATTGTCTCAAAGGCGGAAGGCGTGTAGGTTCCTGAAACATATCGGAATAGTCCTCCAACAATTGTTCTAAGGATGTAGAGGAATGATGTTGTTACTGGAGTAGATGTAATTGTGGCTAAACTTCAGCCTTGCGCCCCTGAAAAGTTAACTGGTGGCCTGCCAACTCAAAACTCATGGTCAAAGCAAAATCGGTCCCAACGTTTGCAGCCATTTAATTCCGAGAACCATATCAAATCCGGCTAGAGGAATAATAAGAAATTCTGCATCTGATGACCCTCTATGGGAAACATAACGGCCTTGTTGATCCCATAACTTGGAAGTTTTTCTCCATTAGCCATTGATACTGAAGCTACTGGGCGAGGTTGCACCTGAAGTTGTAACTGCTGGGCTGCATTGAAGCTTATAAAATTATGGGTACTCCCTGAGTCAACCAGACTTAGGAGAGGTTGCTCGTAGACTAGAGCACAAAGTTGCATGGTTTTGGTGGATTAGAGGCCAGTAATGGCGTGGAGAGAAATTTTAGGTTCTTCCTCCACTGGCTCTGCGCTCTCTGGAGCTTCCTCCTCATCATCCACTTCTAACCAAAACAACTTCTGACATTGATGGCCAAATGTGTACTTTTCATCACAATTATAACATAAGCCTCTGGACCTTCTGTCTTCCATCTCTACCCTGTTCAATTTTCTGATGAATGCTGGTTGAGACGGACTAGGCTTGGGAGCTTGAGTGGGATTTGCAGAAGCACTTAAGCGCCATGGTGGGGTTGTGGATGTGGTTCTAGCAGCTGACCTGCTACCTTGCCAATTAGGCCGACGATTCTGAATATTCTGTTTGGCCTCTAGTGTTCTGGCCAAATTCATTGCCCTGGCTAAATTAGGGACAAAGGAGTTTCACCTCTAACCTAAGAGACTCTGTTAAGCCTATAGTAAAGAACCCCACCTGTTGATCCACCCAAACCATCTTACTGGCTCTGGCCAATTTTTCTTGAAAGGCCTTCTGATATTGCTCAATTGTGCCGGTTTGGCGCAGCAAGACTAAATCCCCTAACAGATTGCTCTGAGCAGGAGGTTCAAACCTAGTAGTACACAACTCCTTAAACTCTTCCCATTCCAGTTTGGATTCTCCATTTCTAATTGGTGGCCCCATAGCAGTTCTTCATCAAGCATGTGGAAGGCAGCCAACCCCACCTTGTCTATTTCAGCCGTCCTTTGATGTGAAAAAAATTTCTCACACCTATAGAGCCAAATCAAAGGTTCCTCGGATCCCTTAAAAATTGGAAAGTCCAATTTTTTATATCTAGGGATGGTCCCACTACCTGGACCAGCACTCACGCCACTTGCTGGGTGCTCTGTTCATCCATCCAATTGGTCCCCTTGTGTGGTCACAAGGCTTCTCCCTCCTTCCTGAGGGGTTGGGTTTCTTACCCCTAAACATTCATCTAACCTATTAGATAAACTTTGAAGTTGCACATTTACCTGGTTAGAGATTTGAGAATATCTGCTGTCCACCAACGTAGCCAGATGCTCCTCACTTTCTTCCTGCCTTGGTACCACTTTAGCACATATCATTTCTCATATGCTGGCTAACAATTCAGGGTTGTCAGAGGACTCTCCCATCCCGACCTGGTCTGATACCAAGATGGTGTGGTCTCTGACCATTGAAAGAGTAATTTGATGGTGGGAGAGGTTTTCTTGCAATTTTGAATCAAAACCAGGTCTCCTTGTTCTGCTCGATAGACCTATGGTGACGAATTGGGGCGATAAAACAGAAAGGAATAATGGAAATTGAGAAATCGATGGAGAGGAGGGAATCAGGCTCATCAAAGGGAGTCCTGCACCTTGGGTTCCTCAAGGGGAACACTGACCCTAGGTTCCACAAAGGAGAACACTAATCCTTGATAATTTACTAATTTATGCTTCCTTTTCTCATTCCATTCAATTGCCTCTTAATGCCCAGGCCCGAGGTCATAGTTATTACAATAATACCCTTAAAGGCCTTCCTACTTAACATTCATGAAATAAAGAAATAAAAGAACATGTACTGCCTAATGTCCTTCACTGCTCCACTGAGTCCAACTCATCTGCGTCACCTCTTGATGACTCGTCCTGCTATCGATTCCACAATATACACCTTGGATCTTCTTGAAGAAACAAAAATGAAGGGTTGTAGACCATTTGATACACTATGGATGCGAATGAAAAATTATGTGCTACGATTGGAGTAGATGTTGATACTGGAAAATATCAAAGACTAGAGGGAAAATTGATCTATCTCATGGTAACCAAGCCAGATATATCATATGGTGTGAGCGTGGTAAGTCAATTCATTCACAAACCATAAATTACTCACTAGAAAGCTTTGGAGAGAATACTACGATACCTAAAAGGTGCTCCAGGAAGAGGATTTCTATATAAAAAATATGGGCACTTAAATATAGAAGATCAAGTGGGACTCACAAAGATAACCACAAGGTGGTTGGAAGATCAAGGACTCACAAAGATAACCATGAGCTGGCATCTTTATCTTATGGTCACATCCTCATAGAAGAGTTCTAGTCTGAGTTATGTTTTCTTCTATTTATATTGAGTTATTTAATTATTCTAGGACTTATCTTTAAGTATTAGAGTTTGGGTATAATTGGGATAAAGGTCGTTTTATTTTAATTGGACTCTACTACCTTCCTGTAATATAAATAGAGGTTCATGTACTCTGATTATAATAGGTCAATGGACTATTTCTCTTTTCCATAAATTCAACACTATGAGAAGAGGATCATGAATTATTTTAGAAGTTTAAAAGTCTAATGGTTGCTCCCCAAAGCAACACAATTGCTACTACTGGTACCTCTTCCTTTCTCTCATGCTCTAGAAATTCACCTTGGATCATTGATTCTAGAGCCTCTAAGCAACTCACAGGTAAAATTAAAAATTTGTGCTCTGTGACACCATGCACTTTAGATCGTTTTGTCTCCATTGCAGATGGATAAAAAACAAGGGTTCAAGGTACCAACTAGTACATCCACCATTTAACCATTATTCTCACTTTCTAATGTCTTTTTTGTCCCTCAATTTTTGTTGAGTCTTATGTCGGTGAGTCAATTGACCAAAAGACTAAATTTTTTTGATTCATTTTCTATCTCGTTGTTTATTTTAGGACATCAAGATGAAACAGGTGATATGTGGCAGGCATAAGAGAGGGCTCCTTTACTATATGGACCCAATTACATTGACAATAGTAGCAGTAACCACAATAGAAGAAGCTTCCAAATGGATTAAAATGCTAAGACATCCCTCATTAGAAAAATTAAAAAGCTTAGTTCTTTTGATTCATTTGATTTCACAATTGTCATGTGAATTTTGTAAACTTTGGAAACACCATAGATCGGTTTTTCAACCCAGGCAAAACAATATTTCTTTTAGTCCTTTTACTTTAGTTCATTCGGATTTGTGGGGATATGTTAATGTCCCAACTATATCTCAATCTAAGTATTTTTTATATTTGTGGATGATTACTCGAGAGTTACATGGTCATATTTGATGAAGGGCAGGGCTAAGTTATTTCCTATTTTCACCTCCTTTCATGCTATGGTGGAAAGTCAGTCTAAAACCAAGGTCAAAGTCTTTAGGTCTAATAATGCAAAAGAATATTTTTCCCCTTCCTTTCAAAAATTTTGCAAGGAAAAAGGGATTATTTATCAATCGTCCTATGTTTATACACCTCAATAGAATGGTGTAACCAAAAGAATGTATCACCATCTTGTAGAAGTTGGCCAGATTATTATGTTGGACTGCTTGTTTTTTTATTAACCATATGTCCTCTAGTGTAGTCAAAGGTGCAACCCCCTTTCACAATTTGTTTCCTGATTCAGTTGCCTTCCCGTAGGAACCTAAGGTATTTGGATGCACATATTTGTTGAATTTATGGAAAAGTGAAATACTTCATTAACATCAATAACTTGTTGTAATTATAGCACATGAACCTCTATTTATAATAGAGGAAGGTAGTAGAGTCCAATTACAATAAAACTACCCTTGTCCCAATTACACCCAAACTCTAACACTTAAGGATAAGTCCTAGCTTAATTAAATTACTCAATGTAGATAAAAGACAAACATAAATCAAACTAAAACTCTTCTTGGTCCTAACCCTAAGATAAAGATACTTTTGTGAGTCCTTCTTGATCCTCTAACTGATGTGATAAGGATGCCAACTCATGGTAATCATTGTAGGTCTTACTTCTTATGTTCTTGGGCCCATCTTGTGGGCCTTCTTTGGTCATGTGGCCCATCTTATAATACTCGTAGATATGTGGTCCTTCCTTGGTCGTGTGGGCTTGAACTTATCTTCCAACACTCCCCCTCAAGCTGGGGGTGAGAAAACAACATGAATTCCCTGCTTGCTGGAAATGATGTATAAAATATTTTTGTATAAAATGCACATATTCCAATATGCCTTCATCTTCCAATACTCCCCCTCACGCTATTGCGTCCTTCCATGAGGCCCTGTGGCATAATTGAGAGTAAAAAAACTCCTAGCCGGTAAGCCATTGCTTCATACTCCAGTCCTAATGCTGGATGTAGGGCACACTTCATCTTCTATAGGTAGTGTGTCTATCGGCATTGCTCTAAAGTGTCCACCACCGTGTCCCTCCACAGAACAACGACTCTCAAGTGGTAGGAGTCATAAAAGCCATTACAGGGGGGATAATATAGATGTAATAATAAGTTCCTCCATCATAGTTTCCCAACCATGATATTTTTTGACAGGGCCTACATAGAGTATCCTTCGTCATGGTTTCCCAACAGTGATATTTTTTTACAGGGTAAAATAAATGATGATATGAGGGCACCTCTTCTTCAATAATAATGTCCCCAAAGAGACATAATAACAGTGATATTTTTTGACAGGGCCTAGATAGGGTATCCTTCGTCATGGAAACCCCAACAGTGATATTTTTTTACTGGGTAAATTAAATGATGATATGAGGGCACCTCTTCTTCAATAATAATGTCGCAAAAGAGATATAATGGTATCAGTTGTATATAACATGGCCATCTTCCAACACATATAACACGAACCAAATAATAAACTTTGTAAAAGAATCCATGAAATAATCTAATATAAAAATTTCTTCTTAGATACACAAGCTTCATCTTTTGTACTCCCCATTTCTTGAATATTTTGGTCACATAAACTTATTCACAACATATAAAATAAAATACCTCTTTCTTGTACTTCTTGTACTTGTCCCCCTCAAGCTAGGAGGTAAGGGCAATGATCCCAACTTGAACCAAATATCATAGATGTAGCAATAGGCCCAAATAACAAAGATGTATAAATAAGTCCTAAAACCAGGGAGAAGTGAGATATTTTTCTGATATATCAACTCAAAAAGTGACGCAAAACAATCGGCTTGAATTCGGATTTTCAATGTAACAGAATACTAACATGACCTTTGATTCTTCCAATGCAAATATATCTTCAAATATAGATCAGATTGACATAAAATTTCTCCTTTTAAAAGTAGACTTAAATACCATTCATCCAAGTATAACTTAAAGTTATTAAATATAATAATCATAAGATAAATAATCTGATATATTTCGGTCTCTGTAATCTAGCCGAACTAAGTTTTGTTTCTCCTATTTTTCTAGAACGACCATTGACTCTTCCAAAATCAATATCTCCTTATAAAAATAATTCTCCATATAAAGTGTCTTTTTTTATAGCATAAAATACCTCGAAAGTTAAGGCTTTCTGCTGCCATTCAAACCTCGTTTTCAGTCTGACCTTTGCTGTTTCAAATATCGATTGCTCTTTTTAGATAACTCAGATAAAAAATTGGTTGAATAGGTAAAATAATATACTTACAAATATTTTTTTTATATATATTTCTCCATATAAATTCTAGTTCTTGATAGCAAAAAATACCTTAGAATCTGAAGAATGCTGCTGCTACTCGAACCTTTTTGTAATCTTACCTTCGTTCATTCAAATATCAATATCTCTCTGTATATAAGTCCGATTGGACTAAATAGGTTTTCTATGGAAATTAGACTTAAATATATTTCCTTCAATATATAATTTACAATATAAAGAACTAATTATAGAGGTAAAAAATGCAAAGCAAACTACAAGTGTAGGGACTGAAAAACATAACTACGAACCTAGACTTAGGGTTTAGGGTTTAGAGAAAAGGATCACATTACCTCCGTGAGTTGACAAAGTCAACTCACAGAACTGTTCTGATACCATGTTGAATTTATCGAAAAGTGAAATACTTCATTGACATCAATAACTTTTTGTAATTAGAGTACATGAATCTCTATTTATAATAGAGGAAGGTAGTAGAGTCCAATTACAATAAAACTACCCTTGTCCCTATTACACCAAAACTCTAACACTTAAAGATAAGTCCTAGTTTAATTAATTAACTCCATGTAGATAAAAGGCAAACATAAATCAAACTAAAACTCTTCTTGGTCGTGACCCTAAGATAAAGATACTTTTGTGAATCCTTCTTGATCTTCCAACTGAAATGATAAGGATGTCAGCTCGTGGTAATCATTGTGGGTCCTACTTATTATATTCTTGGGCCCATCTTATAATACTATTAGATATGTGGGCCTTCCTTGGTCGTGTGGGCTTGAACTTATCTTCCAACATATTTTATTCATCACTTTGGGCCTCCCCAAGGTAAATTCCTTCCTCGAGTTTTTAAGTGCATTTTCTTGGGGTATCCAAAGATCAAAAAGACTATGTGTGTTACTCTCTGCCTTTTAAGAAAACATTTATCTCAGTCGTTAGCATCAACCATATTTTTCTGCTAGCTCTCCTTCTGGTTTCTCATCATCTACAGGGATGCCAAAACCACTTATTTGGGTGGATTATGATTTTCAGACTATGGACCAGCCTTCTAAAGACACTCTTTGTACACTCGTCGATCAGTCACCTACGGATTCTTCAGATGATCCCGAGGTATGTTCTCCTCCTTCATCTCCAATGGTTTATGGACCACCTTATGATACTATGCCCATTGCTCTTCTTAAAGAGCCTCACTCCACTGCTGGTAGACCACCATCCACTTCACACCCTATCTCTCATTATGTTTCCAATCACTACTTGTCTCCAAGTTGTCTCTTTGTTTTTTCTACAATGTCTTCTTTCTTTGATCAGAGGTGGAAATCTGCAATGGATGAAGAGATTGATACTATGTACCATAATTCCACTTGGCATTTGGCCACTCTTCCTCCAAAAAAAAGGTAGTCGATGTACATGGGTCTTCTCCCTAAAGTATAATCTAGATAGTTTTGTTGCCAAATACAAGGCTCGGTTAGTTGCTAAAGGTTATACTCAGTCTTACGATGTTGATTATGATGAAACATTTTCTCATGTTGCCAAGATCAACTTGACCAGAATTCTTATTTCCTCTAGTAGCCAATTATAAATGGGAAGTCTTCATATGCCAATCACATGGTTATGTGGTTGAGGGGGAGAAAGTATATCGGCTGAATAAAGCAATATATGGGTTGAAATAGTCTTTGTGGGCTTGGTTTGATAAATTTACTACTGTGGTTACAAAACTTGGGTTCAAGAGGTGTGAAAGTGGACACTCAATGTTTACCAGAAATTCCACTAAGGGCAACATTCTTATGGCGATATATGTGGATGATATTGTTATTAAGTGCAGTAACCTTTGTGGCATTCAATAAGTAAAGAAGGACCTTAATAAGGAGTTCGAAACCAATGACCTTGGGTTTCTCAATTACTTCCTTGGCAATTTAATTATTCAATCCAAACATGGTATAGTCCTATCACAAAGGAAGTACATACTTGATTTGTTGAACGATACCGAGATGCTTGGATGCAAGCCTACGGACACACCTATGGAACGTAATGTTAAGTTATGTGCAGGAACAGGTAGTGATGTTGATGTTAGTCGGTTTCAAAGGTTAGTCGGGAAGCTGATCTATATTATAGTCGCAAGGCTAGATATTTCCTATTCGGTCAATGTTATCAACCAGTATATGCATCAACCACAACAATCACATTGGGTAGCGTTGGAAAGAATCCTTCGGTATCTCAAGAAAAGTTCAAGTTAAAGGCTACTATATAAATGTCACGGTCATACAAAAATTGAAGATTTTACTGATATTGACTAGGCTGGGTCCCCTGATGATAAAAATTCACCTCTAGTTACTACACAACTATTGGGGGCAATCTAGTCACCTGGAGAAGCAAAAAACAAAATGTAGGGGTTAGATCGAGTGTGGAAGTAGAATATCGAGCTATAGTACTTTAAAATAAGTGAATTGTATGGTTAAAATCATTCACGACTGCCAATCTTTATTGTGACAATCAGGCAGTTATCCATATTGCAACAATCCAGTCTTTCATGAGAGAACCAAGCACAATGAGGTAGGTTGTAATTTCATACGTGAAAAACTTCAAGCCAAAATAATATCTTTGCAATATATCCCTTTGAAGAATCAATTGGCAAATATGTTCACAAAGGCTATTGATGCAAAGTCACTCACAAATACTTGCTCCAAGTTGGGAATATTTGATGTTTTCTCCCCAACTTGAGGGGGAGTGTAGAAGTTTTTTGAGTGGTTATCTATGTAATTACAAGATTGAGTGACATAACCTGTAATTCGTCGTCAGTTTTAAGTGTTCTATTTTATTCCTATGTATTAGGGTATCCATGCCCCACCTATATAAATAAGAAAGTGAGAGGGAGGAGCTCAAATTAGTGCTTTCTTAACCCCTAAAGTTTCTCTCCTCAACTTTGCCTTCTCATCTTCTCTTCTTCTTTTGTCTTTTTGGTTTTTTCCTCTTCTTCCTCTCAAACTAAGTTATCCATGGATTAAACCCTAGAATTCAACAATACATGCGTAAAAAAAGGAACTTGAGTTATTATATAATTACATATGATGCTACTCACTCACTTAATTACATATAATGTCCCTATCTTCTTTAACGCTCCCTCTCGAGCTAGTGAGAAAACATCAAAGATTCCCAACTTGTAACATGTCTTTGATAGGGTTTTTTAAGTAATGGCCCTTGTAAAGATATCTTCAAGTTGATTCTTCGATGGGATGTACTACATGGATATCACATCAGCTTCCAACTTTTCACAAACAAACTAACAATCTATCTCAATATATTTCGTTCTTTCAAGAAACACATGATCAGTTGCAATGTGAATAATTGCTTGATTATCTCAAATGAAGTTTCATGAATTTAGTTATAGAGAAACTCAACTCAGTCATGAAGGATTTGAGCCATAGTAGCTCACTTACTACATGTGCCATAGACTTGTACTTAGATTTTGCACTTGACCTTGCCACCACATTTTGTTTTTTGCTTCTCCATGTGACTAAATTTTCTTCAACCCTTGCATATTAGTCAAAGGTGGATTTTCTATAATATGGAGAACCAGCCCTCATTATTAGTATGTCCATGGCATTTAAGTAATAACCATCATTCTGAATTTTTCTTTTTAAGTACTAGATAATCCTTTCCAACGTTATCTAATGAGATTTCTGAGGTCGATGCATGAATTGACTGATAACACTTACTAAATAGGATATATTTGGCCTTGTAACCATAAGATAAATAAATTTTCCAACTAACCATTGAAGCTGCCCCACCTTAAACACATATTTTAACCTTTATCTCCATAGGTGTGTCAGCCGGCTTACACCCGAACATTCATGTTTTTTGTAACAAATCAAGAACATATTTTCTTTGTCACAATAATATACCATGACTGGATTGAAGGACTTCACTACCCAATAAGTATTTAAGGAGTCTTAAGTCTTTTATTTGGAACTCCCTTTTTAAGTCCTCCTTGACTTGATGAATATGTTATGGACTCCATAGCATCTAGAGTGGATAGCTGGAGAAGAGGATAGATTGGGGTTTATTTGCAATTTCAATTCATTAGGGGTTTGTTTGCAATTTAATTCATTAGGGGTTTATTTGTAATTTGTTGAACTTATGGCTTTTGGCATGTTTTTCCTAATTCCCTATATAATGACGTGAGATGAATGAAATAAACTAAGCATTGAAAAAATTAGAATTAAATAGGTCGGATTCTCCCTTTGAGGTCCAGGTTGAGCTCCCTTCGAAGGCTCAAAATATCACAACAATCCTCCCTATTCATCGTCTTCCTCGCGTGTTAGATCCAGGGCGTAACATCTTGGTATCAGAGCAGGCACACAATAGGCCACGAAGACCCATGGTTGGCGATGCACAGACAAGTCCGTGAAATGGTTGCAGATGGCTATGCAGTGGACGAGATACAGTATTGGCGTGATGCATGGGTGAAGTATTGGCTAACAATGGAGTATTGAGAGGCATTCGCTCGAGAAGCTGTCTCCAACGGTAAAATGGGTGACCAAGTAACCACTTCATCCCGTCTACCAGCCAAAGCCTCTGCGGAGGGTTTGGGGTCAATCTCAGATCAGGAGGGGCAGAGAGGCTTTGCGTCACCACAAATTAAGATTTCTGGGCATGAAATTTCAAAGCCAAACAACGATGACGATTTGGGAAAATCGGAGGGGTTTTTAGCTACCACATCATCGGCGTTGGTTAGATTGGGGGAGACCTCAAATCCGGAAGCACACCAACACGACTTACGGCGAGCGGAACCCCATCCTGATCTGCAAAAGGAATATCTTCCAGTGACTATTCCGATCGGGACACAAGCGGCAAAGCCCCAAAGGGCTGCCCTTCGCCACCATAGACGGACGAGGCTCAGTCTGCACCGTCGAAAACATGTCTAGTGGGATCTAACTTCCGGCCACCACCTTCCCCTCCCACTCCAGTTCTCGGCAGTTCCGCGGGGAACCCACTTCACCGTCATTTAGGGTAAGGCTCTGCAACGCCAACGCATTTTCTGTCTCTATGACATTAATTTTCCAAGCTTAAAAGGGGGCTCCGAATGCTGGGGAGCTGTTCAACATAATGCCTCAATGTCATGTTGTTGGCTGGTTGGCAAAGCCAATGCGAGTCATTAATTTTCAGGAATCATGGCCAGCTTCCACTTCAAGCAGCAAATGGCCTTACCGATGCCTTCCGTCAACAAATTTTTTTCACCGGATTAGAGGACTGCATTTGGTGTGTCATTGGGTGCTTTTCATATTGGTGTTGTGAAAACATTGGTGGAGAACAAGCTTTTGCCCAGGATAATTGCAGGGTCCAATGTGGGATATATCATGTGTGCAATTGTTGCAACTAGGTCATGGCCTGAACTTGCGACCTTCTTTGCCGATAATTGGCATTCTTTGCAATTCTTTGATCAACTTGGTGGGATTTTTCCAGTTGTTAAGAAAATTTTGACACATGGGCCAGTTCATGATATCAGGCACCTCTAGAGGTTTTTGAGGCATCTCATCAGTAACTTAACATTTCCAGAGGCTTATGATATGACGGGACGGATTTTGGGGTTCCCTGTTTGTTCTTCAAGAAAACATGAGCCCCCGAGATGTCTTAATTACTTAACATCACTTCACGTTGTTATATGGAGTGTTGTAATAGCCTCATGTGCTTTTAATGGTCTCTTTGAGACTCAGGTACTAATGGCTAAGGATAGAAGTAAGGGGTCCAACACTTCCATGCGGCGGTGGAGGGATGGGAATTTGGAGATTGACCTGCCTATGATACGGTTGCAGGAGTTGTTTCATGTACTCCATTTTATTGTTCGCCAAGCGAACCCTCACATTGCACCTCTATCGAGGTTGAAGGATCATATTAGCGCTTATGAAGGCACTTTTGCTGCAAAGCTTGCTCATCTTTTGGAAATGGAAGTAAAGCCTAGATGCAGTCAAGTTCTAGCACTTGGGTTTCCACTGGGGGGCATTGCCAAGCTGTTTGCTCCAGAATGGGAGGGAGATGTGATTGTTGTTATGTACTATGGCCTCGGGCTTGCGAACGGGAATTATACCTTCCCTCTGGCATTTGTAGAGTTCACAGCAATACCTGCATTGCTAGGTCAAATGAAAGAGGAAGAGATCCCATTCAAAGAGTCTATACTTATTTTTATCATGAAATGGTACGGAATGGCTAGTTTTCCTGGGCAGGTTACTCAGTTTTGAGGGAAATGAAGGATCTCTCTAACTGCCAACCACCATTCAGATCCCATAATGTTGTTCTTGATGTATTAGTTTTTGAAACATGCCACACACTTACTCCAACGGTTCTTGCTCCAGTGCTCCCTCCTGGTATTCCTCCAACTGTTTATCCATTCTCCATTGTCATGCAAGCCTTATGTGTCGTGAAAGTGGTTGGTATTGTAGTTTTACTTCTTGGAGATTCAGAGCTTCATCATACCCAATACATCTTTGGTGTGGTTATTTTTGGTAGTCCAGATGCACAAGTAGTCGTCCACCATTCTGGCCATTCCATTGGTTTTGGCTCAGATGTTTGGTCACTGGGCTGTTTATTTGTCCACTTTCTGTAGGGGGGACGATTTCATTGAACAATTTATAGATGAGTTTTTCTTGCTTCTACCAACTGAAGAACATGTTGATGTCTCTCTCGCCTTGTATGGCATTTGGATGGAGCACGTGCCGCTAACACTGACGACAATGAGGCATTCACGTATGACTTTGGTTGGAACCAGCCCACATGATGCTAATGCTCTGCAATGGGCTCTGTGAAGGCTTGGCGAGAGCTAGATCTGTAGCGTTGGGTATTTTTAAGCAGAAACCCTCTACTTTATTGCAGGTTTTCGAGAATGTTCAATCTAAGGTTAGTGTTGTAGTTCTTGGACAAGCAACCCCTGTTGAAGTGTCCAATCCTCAATATGACAAACTGACACACTATGGGGGGGGGGGGGGGGGGGGGGGTTAGTCCATAATGAAGTGGAAATGAAGTGAAAAATTGAATTGAAGTGAGATGAATTGCTTCCACTTCAACTCATGTTTGGGTGTTAGTCCAAGCCAGTTGAAGTGGTTGGAAAACAGATTCCAGTGTTAGTGCCTGGAAAACAGATTCCAGTGTCCTTTTCTAAATAAAGAAGAGAATGAGTAACCTTTAATGATTACAATTCATTATATAAATTAATATCCTAATTACGTGTGACTAGAATAAATTATATAAAATTAATAAAAAAATTAAAAAATAGCATAAGGGAATATAATAAATAAACCTAATGGTTTAATTAATTATAACAATTGGATAATTAAACCAATTAATGATTATAGTTTGTTATAAATTAAAACAATAATTACGTGTGACATGGATAAATTATATAAAATTAATAAAAAAATTAAAAAATAACATAAGGGAATATAATAAATAAACCTAATGGTTTAATTAATTATAGAAATTGGATAATTAACCAATTAATGATTAAAATTTATTATAAATTAATATACTAATTAAGTGTGACTAGAATAAATTATATAAAATTAATAAAAATTAAAAAAAATAAGGGAATATAATGAATAAGCCTAATTTTTTAATTAATTATATAAATTGCATAATTAAACCAATTAATGATTACAGTTTATTATAAATTAATATACTAATTATGTGTGACTAGAATAAATTATATTAAATTAATAAAAATTAAAAAATAACATAAGGGAATATAATTAATAAATAAATTATTTTTTAATAACATAAGATATAATATAAAAATACTTACTAAATAAAATTAAAACATGTGACAAAAAGGTATAAAATGACAACAACGAATATAATTAGAGTAAATTATTTTTAACAACGAGTTTGTGCATTTAACATCATCAACTTACTAGTTTACTAGATACGAACGACAACATACATGTTCAAATGCAATAAAGTACAACTACTAATAATCACTCCACATGCTAGTTGTTATGGCATCTCGAAATTGTGCAGCTCTAGTGGATTCTAATGCACGACGCCTCCGCATTGTTGTTGATAGGTTGCCTTCATCCCCAAGATCATCGCTATCATCGCTATCTTCATCCAAATTTTCACCTGCTAATCGGACCTCATCACCTCCTCCACCTACCTCATCATCGGAATCATCATCTTCCGATTCAAACATATCATTGTAATCCTCTTTACGTATATAATTGTGTAATATGCAACAAGCTATTACAATTTTCATCTAGATCTTATAAGAAAACGGAGGAGCGACTTTCAACATTTGGAATTGAGCTTTTAAAGCACCAAAAGTTTGTTCAATAGTATTCCTCAAATATGAGTGTCTTCGATTGAATAGCTCTTTACCATTTCTAGGAAGGTTGTCTCCAAATTCTTGTAAATGATAACGAGTTCCTCGATATGGAGCCAAAAATCCTGACACATTTACATAACCAGCATCGACTAGATAATATTTACCTACAATACAAAATATTTTCCACATAAGATAATTGAAGATAAAATAAAATAAAATTACTACATAACAATATATTATTTACCTTCAGGTACACAGATTCTATTTCGGCGAGTCAATGCGTCCTTCAATACACGGGAATCAACCACTGATCCCTCCCATCCAACAAGTACATAAGTGAATTGCATATCAAATATACATGCTGCCATCACATTTTGTGAGAGATAGCCCTTTCTGTTCCAGAACCTTTGTTGTTCTTCAAGTCGGATGTTTGTTTTGATATGAGTTCCATAAATAGCCCCAATACAATCCTAATTATATTATTTCAATTAATACAAGTAACTATAAATATTAATCTAAAATTGTTCATTAGATGCCAAGTGATGTTACCTTAAAATACGGATTAAACATTGGATTGTTTAAAATCTTCAAGTGAGTCCGTTCTGAAGGCCGTTTGATGTAATCAGGCCGAAGTTTGATAATAGCATTCAACACCTTATTGAAATACCTACTTATAGTCCAATTTGATCTATCAAACATCTCTGTTGTGACACTATACGCTTGTCCTTGAGCAACAGTTAGGAGAAAATATGCAAGTTGTTTTGCCACTGAGATGGTCTTTGTAGGTGATAAAAATCATTTACTATAAAGTATCTCTGCCATTTTTTTAAACACAATTTGATTCATACTGTAAACTTTTTGAAATTTAACAGGTGATTTTGCTAATGCCTTTTGCAAATAAATCGGACCACCAATCCCTCGAGGACGTAATGCACGTCTATACCTATAATTGAGATAGTATCTTCCCATAATGTATATAAGACATGTCAATAAAATCATTCTTGTATTCCTATTTTTGTCTTCCATGGAAACCTGCAAATACAATCACCACAACCACAATGACGACTACAACAATAATTCATGTTTCTTCCTAAATGTCATAAACACAAAAACATACCCTTATCTTCAATCATAAAATAATAGTGTACTTAAAACTATTGACTACATTTCACCAGCATAGTATTTAAGCCAATTACGTAGCTCTTCCACTGGTAGCTTCGTAAACATGTCCTTCTTCATTGGTGTATCTAACAATAGAGGAGCGTGAAACTTCATCTCTACCGACAGGTCCGGAATTTCAGTGAGGGCTTCATACCAATTCTCTCCGGCGGTTTTATCATCTTTAGGTTGTAAAGATTGCAATAAGGTGGTAATTCTTGTAATTGTATCAACGAACATAATACTATCATCGGTGGCCATTTGCAATCTCTTTCTATGACGACTTGAAGTTGATCGGTTAGTATTTGGAGACTGATCATGTGCCGACTCATTTTTTGTGAAGAATGGCGAAGGAGTATCTCTACCTAAATCAACATCCTCGAGCATGTCCAAGATCTCATTTTCTTCCTCATGTTGGACATCATTGCACATGTCTTCGTCAGTTTGACTTGCTCTCCGCATGGCTATTGAGTTTCCCACTACCAAAGCCAATTTTTCATAAAGAGGGCAGCTTTGTTGTCTATACTTTTCAGCTTCTCTATGCTCCTACAAGTATAAAACATCATTTAGACGACTTAGAATAGAGTTCTAGTAATGCGGAAAACATACAAAATTTTTTACAGTCAGTCATAATTTACTGACCTTGATATAGTCTTGCCATACAGAATGACATGCAGTAACTCGAAGTGTGGTTGCATCTCAACTGAACCCACTAGTGTTGAGACAGCTTGTTACTGCTTGGTAAGTTTTCTTCCATGATCTTGTTTGATTCTTGAGCTACTCAACAATTTTTTTATTAGTTGTGTCTTCATTGAACCTATTGACACAGTCCAAATATACTCCATGCTTCCAAACCCCATTGGGCATCCTGTTCCCCATATTGACTTGCTCAACCAAGAGATCGAGCATTTTGTTGTCATCATCGAAGGTCCAAATGTCATATGATCGAGGAGTTTGTTGTCTTCTTCCAGCCATTTATAATCTAAATCCGAGATGGTCCTCATAGAATTTTTTTTTATCAGACAACTATTACCCGTTGTAGTAACTAGGGACACATAGTAACACAACCAACAAATAACAAAATACCATGTGGTCGATATTTATAACACCAAAATCACCTCACCGCATGGTAAGAGCATTCCATAGCACTTCAAACATATTCAACAACATTCTAAAACATTTTAAAATTAATCTAACTAATTTCATTGCAAATGGCTAGAACAATGCAAAAACAAACTCATGAAGTCCAAATTCATCGAACACCCCTGGTAGAGCCCCATATGACTTCGCGGTCCCTACAAACTGTACATCGTTATTGATGGGGGTCGGGTTTCGTGGGCTAATGGACGCCCATGTAGGCGACTCAGCCTTGTTTGAATTGGACCATGTGGTGGATATTTATAACTCCAAAATCTCCTCACCACATGGCAAAAACATTCCATAGCACTTCAAACATATGCAACAACATTCTAAAACATTTCAAAATTAATCTAACTAATTTCATTGCAGATGACTAGAACAATGCAAAAACAAACTCATGAAGTCCAAATTCACCGAACACCCCTGGTAGAGCCCCATATGACTTCGCAGTCACTACGAACCGTACATCGTCATTGATGAGGGTCGGGTTTCGTTGGCTAATGGACGCCTATGTAGGCGACTCAACCTTGTTTGAATTGGACCATATGGTGGATATTTATAACACCAAAATCTCCTCACCACATGGCAAAATCATTCCATAGCACTTCAAACATATTCAACAACATTCTAAAACATTTCAAAATTAATCTAACTAATTTCATTGCAGATGACTAGAACAATGCAAAACTAAACTCATGAAGTCCAAATTCACCGAACACCCCTAGTAGAGCCCCATATGACTTCGCAGTCACTACGAACCGTACATCGTCATTGATGGGGGTCGGGTTTCGTTTGCTAATAGACGCCCGTGTAGGCGACTCAGCCTTGTTTGAATTGGACCATGTGGTGGATATTTATAACTCCAAAATCTCCTCACCACATGGCAAAAACATCCTATAGCACTTCAAACATATGCAACAACATTCTAAAACATTTCAAAATTAATTTAACTAATTTCATTGTAGATTACTAGAACAATGCAAAAACTAACTCATCAAGTCTAAATTCACCGAACACCCTTGGTAGAGCCCCATATGACTTCGTAGGCACTACAAACCTTACATCATCAGCCTTGTTTGAACTCGACTAAACCCCCTAAATCCTATACCCTAACCGAGAAACCTACAAATTAAAATAAACCCTAGTCCTTAAAACCCCTAGCCCCAAACCCTAAACGCTAGTCCTTAAAACCCCTAAAAGTCCCAAACCGTAAACCCTAAACCCTAGACCCTAAAACCCCCAAAGCCCCAAACCATAAACCCTAGACCTTAAAACCCCTAAAAGCCCCAAACACTAAACCCTAAGAACTTAAAACACTATCACCCTAAAAACCGAGAACCCTATGTTTTAAAAAAAAAAAACAAAAAAAACATAAACCCTAATTCTAGACCTAAAGACTAAACCCTAGACCTTAAAATCCTAAAAGTCCCAAAACCCAACTTTAATCCTGAAATTAAACCCTATCAACACGAATTTGAACCCTAAATCCCATAAACCCTAACCCTAAATCCCACAATTAGGCCACAATCAAGATAAATTACGCAAAAAAATTAAAATTAACTCAAATACAACACTAAATTAGTTGAAAAAAAATTAGGGTTTCGGCTTACCTTCTGAAATTTTTGGGAAATCACCGCCGAATGGGGAAATGTAAGCCCAATGGAAGAAATCGACGCCTAACTGTCGAAAATCAAAGAATATTGAAGGAAATCGAAGGATATCCAAATCGAAATAGGTTAAATCAAAGGAAATCGAGGGAGGAGGAAAGAGAAGAGCGCAAAAGAGAAGGGAGAGGGAGGCCGAGAGTGAGAAGAGATGGAGGCCTAAAGGGAAAAAGAGAGAGGGAGACGATAGAGGGAGAAGGAGGAGAAAGGCCGAGAGAGAAAGAGACGAGAGAGGGAGATGGGGCAAAAACGAGAGATAACAACAGAAAGTAGAGGGAGCAGAGAAAGCAAAGGGAGCAGAACAAGAAGACGAGAGCCAGCAGAGGGAGCAGAGAGAGCAAAAACGAGAGAAGAAGGTCGGGCGAAAAAATTTGTCGGGAGACAAAGGCCGAGCAAGAGGAGAGGAGAAGAGGAAATGAGAGGGATTTTTCGTTTGGGGGGGGGGGGGGGGGGAAGAAGCAACGTCGCTCGTGGTAAGTGAATGATTTTAAAAAAAGGGCGAAATCAGTTTTTCGTCGTTTTTGCCTGAGGAGATGAAACGTGTTATCTCGCTTCAATTCAAATCATTTTGCACTAACGCCTTATTTGTGATGACCTAGGTAATGCGGGGGGAATTCACTCCACTTCATTGTGGACTAACCCCCCCCCCCCCCCCCCCCCCCCCCCCCCCCATATATTTGAGATTGAGGATCATTTCGCTAAGGCCCAACAACAAGCCTTTCGACTGGTAAAGCGACACAAAGAGATGGGACAATCTCTATTGGACTTTGGGCAGACAGTCATGCTCTTGGGTGTTTGTGAAGGCGATTCTCTTGGGAAAGCATTTTCTGAGCTTGGGTCAAAATCAGAAGTGTTATCATTGAAACTCCTAGAGGAGGCCCATAATCTGCTAATGAATTTTGAAGAATCTTTGAAGGATTATGTCCGAGTAGTGAAATCTATAAAGGTTACAATGTCTGATCGAGCCAATGCTTTCACACAGCAATGTGAGTTGGCTGAAACAACACAACTACAGGAGATTAACTTGGACACTTTGATGCTGATACAGATCTTTCTCCCATGCAAAGGTGCTGACCACATTCTCCTTGATAGGCTTGCGGAAAATGGCAAGATATATCCAACACGAACAGTGCTCCACCTATCAAATTCTGCAAAATATCGCTTGAGAACTCGGGCATTTGCATACAGAAAGCTTGATTCATCTGAGTACCACATCTAGAGCTCAATCGTTGCAACAGCCTAGACTATAGTTGGTGCAGAGAGAGAGAGAACGTACTGGCTAATGAATCTGAAATGCTTGAGGCAGATTTGGTTCTCTTAGGTGTGGCAATAGTTGCATACAACCTAAAAAAAAAAAATTGCTCCTCTACTTGGTTGCTCTACTTTTGTAGTCCAGTGCGCTGACGCTGATACTGCGGTTGACATTTTACATAGACTCAGCCGTCGGCACGGGCAAGCCAACCTATCTTCGAGCTTGAGGGCAAGCTCGTTCTCCAGGAAGGGAGTAATGTTATGGACTCCATAGCATCTAGAGTAGATAGTTAGAGAAGAGGATAGACTGGGGTTTATTTGCAATTTCAATTCATTAGGGGTTTATTTACACTTTCAATTCATTAGGGGTTTATTTGTAATTTGTTGAACTTATGGCCTTTGGCATGTTTTCCCTAATTCCCTATATAGGGACGTGAGATGAATGAAAGAAACTAAGCATTGAGAAATTTTGAATTAAACAGGTCAGATTCTCCCTTAGAGGTCTAGGTCGGATTCTCCCTTTGAGATCCAGGGTTGAGCTCCCTTCGAAGGCTCAAAACATCACAACAATCCTCCATATTCATCGTCTTCCTCGTATGTTAGATCCGAGGTATAACAGAATACCACTAGAATCATTGCCCGTAATAACAATGACCTCTTTGTCTACACAACATAAACAACAAACTACCCTAAATGGGTTCTCTTAACAAACATTGATCTAGGCTTCTTTGCAACTCTTTATTCACATTGTGATGTACTGAGATTTGCATACACACGCAATCGCTTTAGCCTATAAATTGTTTTTTTAATTTATGTAGTAGATTACAATTTTTGCATGGATGGTCTTGGCAAATTTTTATATAAGCTTCTTTGTCAAGGCCACCTTGATAAGAGATATTTTAACATCAAATTGAAATAACGACCAATCTAAATTTTTAATAATGTATAACAATGTATAAGAGTTCTTTAATTATCTTCAATTTTGCCATAAGATTATTAAGTTTTTTTTTATTTTTTGGTAAAATATTCATTATATGTTTGTGAATTTTGTAAATCACATAACTACATATCAAATTTTATTTTATTCAACAATTTCATCTAGAGTACTCAAATAAAAACTCGCTACGAGTTCAATAGTACCTAATCACATTGTTGAGCTTATTTACGATTTGATTTGTAATTAACTAAAACCAGATTGACCAACTAAGTTTTGACAATTACTTGCTTGCTTGGGTTAATCCAAAAAATAGGGTACATAAGCTAGCAGCTCCACCACTATTTCAAAAATTGGGTAAGTGTGTTGCCCACCTCCTTCCTTGAGTGAAGTCTACAAGATAGAGGAAAGAGTGAGGAAACCTCCCTTGATGTGGTATAAAAACGAGGAAAAATATTGTTGCTCTCTGCCATTCTCCAGGTGTGAGGGAGGTGACCCTACCTTACCCAACTTTGAAAATGAAAGGGAGATGGGCTTTTCTGTAAAAGAGAGGTTGGGGAGAGGGTAGGCCGCCCTCTCTCTCTCTTTCCCTCTCTTGATGTGGAATCAAAAAGAGGAAAAATATTGTTGCTCTCTGCCATTCTCCAGGTGTGAGGGAGGTGACCCTACCTTACCCAACCTTGAAAATGAAAGGGAGATGGGCTTTTTAATTATTTTTAGGTAATTAAACCAATATGTGGAGCTATCTTTGACAAACCCATCATTCTCGGTTCATAAACGATATCAGTATCCATTAAAATCTTTATCACTTCAACAGATGATTAAATTGCATACTTTAGTTTAATAATAACAGTTAACAGTTTCGCATTTCTTTTACCACAAAACAGAAAGGACGACTCCAAATCCATCTCTTAATTAACACGACTGTCTAGATACAAAATTTGAGTCAACCAGGTCGAGTAACGGGTCAACTCGGCGGCGGAAGAGCCGGGGCACCAACTCATGAATTTCCATTAAAATAGGGTTTTTTATTAAAAATAAAAGTTACATGAAGTGGGTCCCGCTGTTTCTGAGCGGATTGTACTTGAGGAACGGTCGACTCTTTGCATTCAGACATTTCGCAGTCCGGAGACGAAATCTTCGGAATGTGGTAGCGAGTGGCTTTTCATCTCCTAAACCTCTCATCTGCGTCTCAAGAGAGTTTCAGCTACATTTTGTTAGTTTTAATATTTTTTCTGAAGGTATAAAAAATAAAAATAAAAATGGAAAGCTGTCTTCGCCGCTTTCCACGTCTCCGTCCCTTTGTCTCATCTAAGCTTCCAGCTACTGTGCGCCAGGGTGTTGTTAGCTGTTTATGAGGCATGAGTGCGCGTACGACTTGGATTAGTACACTCTTGCCGTCAGCAAATCGACGAAGATGATTTGTCATTTGGGGGAAGTGGGCATCTCTGTGAAGAAACGGAAGAATCGTGCGCCGCTCGCTTCGTGTCGGTTCATCTGCCAATGATGAAGGAGTTAAATAGTAAAAGAATAAAAAAAGTGGAAAATATATTTTTTTAAATAAAAAATAAATTTCTCTATTTATTTAACCTCACGTAATTCGGGGGTCATCTTTTTTAAATCTGCCGAGGCCATTTCAAAACCCTTTTCGTCGGTTTTCTGTTTCTTCTCAATGGTTATGGAGAACGCGACGCCTACAGCGATTTCCCTTCCATAACCTCAATGTTAGTCTCTCAATGATCAGAATCTGACCTTCGTCGATTAGACTGTCTGAATTTGCTCACAGAAATTCTCCGTTATTTTGGACTCTCTGTCTTTGCCTTCGTTGATTCCTCTTTTTTTAAGGTAAGTTATTTTTCCTGGTTCTGTTGGGTTTCTGTTCTTAGATCGGCTTTTGGAAATGAGTTTTGGTTGGAGTCTGGGACGGTGTTGGTCTTCATTTTTGTGAATTGCCTTTCTATTGTCTGATTTCACGGTGGATCTGCCAGATCGGTGAAAAGGGAGGAAAAAGTACTATATTAGCAAGAAATGGCTCATAAGGTGGATCACGAGTATGACTATCTCTTTAAAATCGTCTTGATTGGAGATTCCGGTGTTGGCAAGTCTAACATTCTCTCGAGGTTCACGCGTAACGAGTTCTGTTTGGAGTCCAAGTCAACGATTGGTGTTGAATTTGCGACAAGGACACTTCAGGTACCTCCCGATCGGCTTGATTATTTCTGTTTATCCATTTCAAGTTGTCACCGGCTTGATGTTGTCTACATTTTGGGAGACGTATATGAGAGTTCTTTTGAAGCTCTACTCTCTAATTTAGTATTAAGTAAGACTTCTTTTCTGGAGGATTACTTATAATATTTCTTTTTCTTTTTTGACCTTATTGCTTCGATCTTGTTCTTCTGAGTATTGTAGACTATATGAATTAGCTGGCTGAAGTGATCATTTCATTATATGTTTTCGACTTTCTTTTTAGAAGTAATGATACATTAGATAGCCAGTTGATCGTTTAATTTCGAGCTGAAAGCATTTGTCAATATTGTTATCACTTGCTCTTTAAAAATATAATTATCATTGTTAGTGTGTTGTGAGTTATTTCAATTACATTTTTTCTTTATACTGTTAGTAATAGTTGTCAAGTGATATGCTTGATTTGCTTGTCTCTCGTCCTTTTTTAGCAATTGATTACAAAATATGTTTTGTTCTGTCCAGGATATGTTTGATGATACTTATATGTAGTCGTGCATGTATTTGTTCTTGTCCATGATCATCAATTCTGCTAATAATGATTTTTTTTTTTTTTTTGTATGAAGGATGTAAAAAATTCTTAAAAAGATCTAGAGTTTTCAATCACTAAAAATGTGAGGCTGTAAGCTTCTTCTCTTGAGAAGTTGCGAAGACTTTATCTGTTAGGCTTTAATCCTTTTTTTCCTGAGATAGCTACATTTATTTATTCATTTAGTATCATCCTTACATATCACATACTGTTCCAACTACTGGTGAAATGAATTTTGGGTGGAACAAGTCATGAAAGACACTTAAGGATGTGGTTTGACAAGACTTTTTAAATTTAAGCATACTTACTCCCTATTTTATCTAAGGAATGGAGATCAATGTTAAGCATAAGTTAGTTATAACTGTGATGTGTTCCACTACATGTTACATATAAAATTTGCCATAAGCAAATTAACAATATTTTTCAACCAGGAAATATTTCTTTAGCAACTCTCCTGGAAGATTGATATGAATTGATGAAACATCATTTCAAGTATAGGAATTAATAATCTTGATGGTACTTGTTCTTTAAAAGGCATTACTCTTTCCTCTCTATATACATCTGTCTGCTCTCTGGATATTTGATATTATAATGTGATGTAAGAATAAAGATGCCGGTATATGGACTTGATTAATTCATTCCTTGAGTGTTTTGATATCAATTAACCTTGTCTCCATTTTGTCTGTGCTCTGTCCGTCCATATGTTGAATAATTATTCACCGAAGAAAGATATTCTATACTTGCTGAAGGAAATAGTGAGACCATGAATGAATGCTTGTTATTAATTGAAATTGTATTAAACTGAAGATTGCATATGCCATGTCCTAGCAGCCCTTTCTTTCAGAAATAATATGGATGTTAGTTGCACAAAAAAGCTTGAGGTTGGATATTGTCTACTTTTGGATGTTATTTTTGTTGAGGATGTTCTAGAAAATATTCAACTTTCTGGTGGTGGAAGCGGATAATAAAAATTACAGGTAGGATAACATCATTCAGTTGCTTTATTCACTGAAGATGCTTTGTACTTCATTTGGTCTCTATGCATGTGGACTTCTAGTTTTGTAAGCACCTCCATGAGTAGTCAATTTGTGGTCGATGGATTCCTCAGATTCTTCCCATCTGATATTGCCCTTTAAGGAGAGGGAGGCAATTCTTGCTGTACCTGCTCTACATCATTTCTACAAACATTTTTGAATTCACAAATTTGTCTGCATGTAGTGTATTTGATCTTTTTACTGAACACCAGTAGGTTTGATGTTAAGTATGAGGTTTGACAGGTAATGAAACTCCTGGGAACATTCTAACTTGCTTGTATACCCAAGCATCTGTGGAATATTTTGTATCATTTATCTCTCACCTATTTAAGTGTCTGATGGTCACTCGTTTCAAAACAGGTTGATGGAAAGACTGTCAAGGCCCAGATATGGGATACTGCTGGTCAAGAGAGGTACCGAGCCATTACAAGTGCCTACTACAGAGGTGCAGTTGGGGCACTTCTTGTCTATGACATTACAAAAAGGCAAACATTCGATAACGTGCAGAGGTGGCTAGGTGAGTTGCGTGACCATGCAGATTCCAACATTGTCATCATGATGGCTGGGAACAAATCAGACCTCAACCATTTGAGAGCTGTCCCTGAGGAAGATGCGCAAGCGTTGGCTGAGAAGCAAGGCCTCTCATTTCTTGAAACCTCAGCTTTGGAAGCTCTGAACATTGAGAAGGCCTTTCAGACCATTCTGACTGAAATATATCATATCATAAGTAAGAAGGCTTTGGCAGCACAGGAGGCTGCTAGCACTCCAGGGCCTGGTGTAGGGACAACAATAAATGTTGGTGATGCGTCAGGAAATTTGACAAAGAGGAGCTGTTGTTCTACTTGATCACTCGGCCTTCCCAGTAGCTTGTAATGAGAAACGGCAAGCAAATTTTTCGCAACTCACGCATCTATAAGATTTGTAGAATATTTTCTACTAGTTCGTCAAGTTTCTACTCTAGGTTGTGGGTCTCTTTCTTAGATTTTCATGCTTCTGACTAGCATTTGGCAATAGTGTCTCGAATAGGGAGTCGGTGCAGCTATGCATGTGTAGTCTTTTCTCTCTTTTCATTTATTTGGCTTTTGCATTTTGTTTGGTTCGGAGATGTTCCTAACTTGTAATAAAATTTGTGTTACCTTTTTTCCTTACTAAGAACGATATATCAAAGGCGTCTGAAGTGGTCTGAACCTAAATGGAAATTTTTTTCAGCCGTATGCTTTTCAATTTTGGTGCTTAAGCAGGAATTGAACTCTGAAGTGTGACACTTGTGCCTTGGGGACTATGCTAACACCACGGAACTGGCTTGTGTGAAACATTTCACACTTGACTAGTAGCACATATTGCATGACTTACAGCTTGTACACGTGTCGTGCAACCCCGGTGCCAGGTCTGGCGTATCCATTGAGCTTCTTTTGTTATTATGTTTCTTCAAGATTTTTTGACCTTTCGGTATGAAAAAATCAGGATTATCATTTGTGGAACCTGATCCTGTATTATATTCAGATGCTGTTCAGAAACACGAGTGATTATCTTTTTCTTCCTCTCTTAAGATTCTTTAGGTACCTTTTGGTATGAAACGGAATTAAGGCTATCAATTTATGTGGGACTCTGATCCTGTTTTACATTGAGAATGATGCCAGTGATTATCTCTCTTTCGGTTTTTGGCTTTTTCCTCGTTTTTGCAGACGGCTATTTGCTTCATCTAAGCCTCTTTTTTTCCCCTTTATTTGTTTTTCTCCTGTTATCTTTTTTGCTCTCTTTCTTTTCCCATAGCATCGATGTTTTTCTCCTCACGACTTGTTCCTCAGACTCTGCTAACAGGACTAAAGTGGGAGAATCAAATAAAAGAGAGCCAGAGGAGTAATCGGAGAGTGAAGATATCAGTGGGCGTGCAAAGATGGTTTTCTTTTGGCTTTAGCAAAAAATGTTTAGTTATTTCTGTGCTGAAGTATGGACCTTGGGCCTTTATGTCAGTTACAAATCTATTCACAAGTTTGAGGTACAAATCCATTATAACTAGGATTTTTTTTCTTCAAATGTTATTTCAAGCATCTGCTGGAAACGGGTCCCAAAAGTTCCTTTAAATAAGTTATTTTAACTGGATCAATAGAAAAATTGAGTACCTTTGATTGAGCTTAGATCTTAAATATGTTTTTGTATATTCACTGAGCTTTAGAAACTCACCTAACTTAGTCTATTTAAGTGTTACAAATCTTTTGGGTTTGTTAAATCCAATTGTAACATTTCATGTCTTAAAACCAAAGTTGGATAAACAAATTATAATTGTAGATGAATAAAAAAATCTATAAATTTTAACATTTCCTAAAAGTATATTTTTTAATTAATTAATTATCGAATAGCAGATATGAAAGAGTCTTACATGACGTTCACAATAAGAAGTCTCACGAAGCAAGAATTAATATGATGGACTCTTACATGAGTCTCGCAAGTGGAGGTCTCACAGAAGAGTCTCAGTTAAAGGTGTTTTAGTTATGTTAGTCTTCTATTTATGTTTAGTTGTTCAATTATTCTAGGACTTATCTTTTAGTGTTTAACTTTGGGTGTAATTGGGCAAATATTTAATTATAATTGTATTCTACTAGTTTCATCTATTATAAATAGAAGTTCATTGTACTGAAATTATATCAAGTCAGTGGAGTTTTCTCTTCACCCAAAATTCAACATGGTATTAGAGATGCTTCTATGAGTTGACTCGATCAACCCACAAAGATAATGTGATCATTTTCTGATCTATCATCTCTAGTACTTTAGGTTCATATTCTATTTTTTTTCTTTCTTTTCTACCCTAGTACCCGTTGGTTTATTGGCATTCGCACATCTATATTGAACTTTTCATATTATAAATTATATATTTATAAAAATATATTCGATTTTACTTTCCAATGCAAGAAGAATTTTGGTAATCAAAGTTTTCTCGAAAGATAATATATTTGAAGCAGCAAAGGTCAAACCGAATGAGAGGTTCGAGCAGCAGCAAAACACTTCAATTTTTTAGCCGTTTAAGCCATAAAAAACATGACTTTATATGGAGTTATATATGTCAAAAGAAAGATATTTAAGTCTATTTTCCACATTATCAAACCAATTCTCAATCTGAGTTTTCAAGAAAGAGAAATCGATTTTGAAAGGGTCAACGCACATGTTGGTAAAAGAAAGAGTACTCAGATCGACAAATTCCAAAATCTATCAAATTCATTATCTAAAAAAGAAGTATATTTTATAAAAAAATTATACTTTGGATGAATTTTACTAATTTCCTCTATTCTAAATAGAGACTCGTTGTACTCAAATTATATCACGTCAATGAAGTTTTCTCTTCCCTAAAAAATCAGAAGCTCATTGTACTGAAATTATATAGTGTCAGTGAAGTTTTCTCTGCTCCCGAAATTCAACATGGTATTAAAGCGGCTTCTATGAGTTGACTCGGTCAACCCAGAAAGATAATGTGATCATTTTCTGATCTATCATCTCTAGTACTTTAGGTTCGTATTCTATCTTTTTTCTTTCTTTTCTATCCTAGTACCAATAGGTTTATTGGCATTCACACATCTATACTGAACTTTTCTTATTTTAAATTATATTATGAAAGTATCTTTGAGTCTACTTTCCAACACAAGAAGAATTTTTGCAATCAAAATTTTCTCTAAAGAGAAATACATATTTGAAGCAGCAAAGGTCAAACCGCAAGAGAGGTTCGAGCAGTAGCAAAAAGCTTCAAGTTTTTAGCCATTTAAACTATCAAGAACATGACTTTATATGGAGTTATATATGTCAAAAGAAATATATGTAAGACTATTTTGCACATTATCAAACCAATTCTCAATCTGAGTTTTCTAGAAGGAGAAATCAATTTTGCAAGGATCAATGATCATGTTGGTTAAAGAAGAAAGAGTACTTAGTTCGACCAAATAACAAAGTCCAAAATCTATCAAATTCATTATCTAAAAAAGAAGTATATTTTATGAAGAAAAATTATACTTTGGATAAATGGTATTAAATTCTAGTTTAAGAAGGAAAACTTTTCATGTCAATCTGATCTACATTTAATGAGATATTCACATTGGAGTCGGCAACGGTCAAACTACAAAATGAAGAAAATCAAGAGGTCTTAAAAGATTCAAGAATAAATCTTTTCATGTTAAATTAGATATATATTCAAACATATTTGAGTTTGGTTTCTTGGGTAACAAATCATTTGTGATTTTGAGCTATAATTTTGGAGATATCAACAACATAAGTGACAAAGGTCAGTTTTGCCGAAAATCTTTTTTTTTTTTTCCTATTTTCTTTCACATTGTTTCTCCATGCATTGAGGTGAATTGAGTTTCCTTTCCTCCTAAAATATGAGTTTTTTAGCCAATCTCTTCTATTCAGAGAGTTTTGGTCAGACTTAATCACTCCATGATGTGCTCATTCAAGGTATACAATATCTTGCTTCAATGTTGTTTTCAAGTTTTGCATTTTTGTTACTTGGTTGTGTATCTTCCGCATAGTTGTTAGGATCCTCACAAGCCATGTATCTTGTCACCCTCCTCTCTTCTCTTCCTTCCATTACCTTGCTTGACATTGAGATGGAATAAGGGGTTGAAGGGAATTGAATTTCGGAAAGGAGAATTGGGGGAAAAAACGGAAGAGAGCTTGAAGGAGCTCTTGACCTGTTTATCTAAATTACGCTAGCTAAAGTGAACTCAATTCATAATTCTCATTACCCTAGCCGTCCCCTTAAATAGGGTGGAGGACGTCCAAAACCCTAAAGACCTCTTGGGTTAATGGTTCAAACCAATAAATGCTAAACCAACCCAAACCAAAGACAAAACCAAACCAAGAAACAATTACATGGAAATTGAAAAACACATTCATTAATTCCTACGCCTGTTGGTAACTCGTGATGCTATAGATTCTATAACATAACCCCCCTCCTGGAGAAAGAGCTTGTCCTCAAGCTCGAAGGAAGGATATAAAAGTCGAAATGCTGATAACGGCTCCCATGTGGTGTCACTGGGATCGGCATCTGCCCACTGGACAAGAATTTCCCAATCCCCTTGAATGTGGCGTGCTTGTATTACTTGAGCCGGAATAGAAAGAACTCTGCCCTCATGTAGTGGCGGCAGTGGAGTGTGCAGTAGGGGCGAGTCACCCTGGAAGGGCTTCAATTGGGAGACGTGAAATACATTGTGGATCTTTCCTTCCGGTGGTAGCTACAAGCGGTATGCCACGGGCCCAATTTGGTCCAATATCGGAAATGGACCATAATATTTTGGAGACAGCTTATGGCGCTTGGCTGCAGTCAGGGATAGCTGGCGGTAGTGTTGAAGCTTTAACCACACATAGTCTCCAGGGCAATAAGATGCCTCCCGGTGCTTCTTATCATAAAAGCGTTTCATAGAGTGTCGGGCCTCCTGCAGATGTGCACGTACCTTAGTGAGCATAACGTCTCTTTCAGCTAATGCTTGGTCCAAAGTGACGACTTTGGATGCCCCAGGTTTATATGGTAACAAACGAGGTGGATCTCTGCCATAAACTACCCTGAAAGGACTAGTGCCCAATGTTGTGTGGTAAGATGTGTTATAGCAAAATTCCGCCCATGAAAGCCATTTCACCCATCTTCTAGGTGCGTCCCCCACAAAACAACGAAGATACATTTCAATCGTGCGATTGACAACCTCTATTTGGTCGTCCGTTTGTAGATGATAGGCAGACGAAAATGCCAATTGGGTGCCCTGTAATTTGAATAATTCATTCCAAAAGATACTGGTAAAAATGGCATCCCTGTCACTGATAATGGATGAGGGAATTCCATGTAATCGGACAATGTTGTCCATAAATAATTGAGCAACCCGAGCAGCAGTATATGGATGTGCCAAAGCAAGGAAGTGCCCATATTTTGAAAACTGATCAACAACGATGAATATCACCGATTTACCTGATGAAATGGGAAGTCCAACAATGAAGTCCATGGAAATATCAGACCAGATTTGAGATGGTAGTTGCAGAGGTTGCAATAGGACGGCCGGACTTAAAGATTCGGCCTTGTTTCTTTGACAAATCTGACAAGCAGCTACATAATCAGCAATTGAGCTCTTCATGCCCTTCCAGTAAAAGTCCCGACTGATTCGAAAATATGTTTTCTGTCGACCCTCATGTGTGCTATCATGGATAGAGGACAGGATAGTGTGAAGAAGTGGGGATGTATTATGCAAAAAGATCCTGTTTTTGTAGAGAATGAGACGATCCTGAATCGTCCAATGAGGAGCAGCTGTCCCCTGTTGAATATCCTGATATAATGACATGAGATCCGGATATTGATGTAATTCTTCACGAATAGAATCTAATACCAGTGAACGTGGGTGACTGATAGCATAAAGTTGTGGGGCGGAAATATCCCGACGTGATAAGGCATCAGCCCCCAAATTCGAACTACCGGGCTTATAATGAACCGTAAAATCGAAGCCCATGAGTTTAGTTAACCAATGCTGCTATGGGGATGTGGTGAGGCGCTGTTCAAGAAGATACTTGAGGCTGCAATGATCTGTACGAATGAGAAACGGTCGTCCCCAAAGATAAGGTCGCCAATGTTGGACAGCCTTGGCTAACCCAATCAATTCCCTCTCATATGCAGCTAACTTATGGTGGTGTTGTCCCAACTGACGGCTGAAATAAGCAATGGGGTGTCCCAATTGTTGTAACACTGCCCCTATACCTCCCCCGGATGCATCACATTCCACCACAAAGTCTCCCTCAAAATCTGGTAATTGTAGGACTAGCGCTGAGGCTAAGGCCTCCTTTAACAGGTTAAAAGCCTGTTCTGCTGAAGAAGACCAGTGGAAGGCATTTTTTTTTAGCAGGTTATTGAGTGGTGCTGCTATCTGGCCATAAGATTGGATAAGTTTTCTATAATATCCCGCGAGGCCCAAAAATCCCTTTAATGTTGTGATGGACGTGGGAATCGGCCAATCTGTAACTGCTTGTATCTTGCTCTGGTCAACTTTCACGCCCACAGCTGATATGACGTGACCCAAATATGCCACCTCAGATGTACCCATAGAACATTTTGATTTATTCAAAACCAAATGATGAGAGCGTAGAATGGTAAATACCTGATGGAGGTGGTGGAGATGTTCTTCCCAATTTTTGCTGTAGACCAGAATGTCATAAAAAAAGACTAACACATAGTTGCGTAGAAGTGATGAAAAGACCTCATTCATGAGGGCCTGAAAGGTGGAGGGTGCATTGGAGAGACCGAAGGGCATGACGAGGAACTCGAAATGACCGTGATGTGTGCGGAAGGCAGTCTTCTCCACATCCGCCGGGTGTACTCGTATTTGATGATAGCTCGATTTCAAATCTAATTTAGTAAAAATTGTAGCACCATGTAACTCATCCAGCAACTCGTCCACGACTAGAATGAGGAACTTGTCCTTAACTGTGTGCAAGTTGAGTTGCCCATAGTCGACACAAAATCTCCAAGATTTATCTTTTTTACGTACAAGTAAAACTGGTTAGGAGAAAGGAGATCGACTGGGCTGGATCACACCCTGAGCGAGCATATGCATGCACTGTCGTTCTATTTCATCTTTCTGTATATGCGGGTAATGATAAGGCCACACCACTACTGAATCAGTTCCCAACTTTAAATGAATGCGGTGATCGCAATGCCGCACTGGTGATAGACCCGTAGGATCATTAAATAAATCCGCAAATGATGTAAGTAAAGGAGCTAACTGATCATCACCAGTGTGTTGAAGCTGCAAAGTATGAAGTGCGTTAGGTACCTATGCCACAATGCCTTATAATGTAATCTGACCCTATGGTGCTGAAAATGTCATAGTCCGAGCCTGAAAGTCCCATAATATCGGTCCTCATAACTGGAGCCATTTGACCCCGAGCACCAAATCAAATCCAGCCAATGGAATGACTAGTAAATCTGCCTGAAAGGAATGCCCCTTAATGGTGAAAGGGGTGTTAGCACATAACCCCACACTAGCAATTTTGGCCCCATTGGCCACTGAAACTGAGAGTCCCCTTTGTTGTTGAATTTCCAATCCCAATTGTTGCGCGGCTGGTTCACTGATAAAATTATGTGTGCTGCCCGAATCAACTAAAGCAAGTAGCATGAGATGATGTAACCTGGCCTTTACCTGCATGGTATTAGAACTACGCAGGCCATGCATGGCATGGAGGGAGAGCTCTGCTTCCTGTTGTACCTCTTCAACAATTTCATTTTCAAGAAGCTCTTCTGAATCTTCTTCCAACAGTTCAATACTGAATAACCGTTTACAGGTATGTCTAGGCAGGAATTGTTCGTCACAATTAAAACATAGGCCCTTTGTCTTTCGAGCATCCATTTCCTGTTTAGTCAAAAATTTACGTGACATAGAGTGTGGAGGCACACTGGTAGCCTGATCTGCTCGGTTAGGGGCAGAGGACCCAAAACGTGGACCAGATGCAGTACCCTGTATTTTGTTGTTCCAAAATGGTTTTCTTTGTAAAGACTCTTTTAGAACTCTCTGTTTGTGTTCCACAGCTCTGGCATAATTCATTGCTGAGTCCAAATTTGTCGGACCAAGTAATTCCACTTCCAATCTGACTGCCTCTGTCAATCCAGCATTAAAAATTTGAACATGTAGGTGAGGAGGAACAAATTCACTAGCTCAGGCCAACCTTTCTTGGAATGTTTTTTGGTAAACTTCTACGGTGCTGGTCTGTTTATAGTTGATCAATTCCCCCACTGGGTTGCTGCTAGCTGGAAGTCCGAACCTCAGCTGGCAAGCATGTTTAAAGTGCAGCCAATCCTGAATGGAATGGACATTTCGGTAGTGATGGAACCACATGAGCGCTTCATCAAGCATGTGGTAGGCGGCCAAAGTAACCTTGTCCATTTCCACCGTTTGTTGATGATAGAAGAATTGTTCACATTTCGTGAACCACAGTAAAGGATCTTTAGAGCCATCATATGTAGGAAAGTTAAGTTTAAAGTACCTGGGAACCGTTGATGGTCCTTGTGCTTGAGTGGCCATTGACCCCATTGGTTGGCGCAGGGGTGGATTTGGTGGTGGCGTGAATTGTTGGTGGGGAACTGGTTGTGGTTGAAAATTGGTTGCTGGTGATGGTGTTGGTGCTTGAAGTGCAGCAAGTTGTCGGAGGATGGTTTGTAGAGATGATTCCAGTGTTTGTAAGGTAGTATTGATGTGAGAAATTTCAGTACCTTGAAGAGTGGATCGTTGTTGAAGTTCTGAAAGTACTTGACGTATGTCCTCTGGAGAATAGGAATCACCGAGGGTGGACCTGTCTGATACCACGTTGTTAGGTTCCTCACGAGCCATGGATCTTGTCGCCCTCCTCTCTTCTCTTCCTTCCATTACCTTGCTTGACGTTGAGATGGAATGAGGGGTTGAAGGGAATTGAATTTCGGAAAGGAGAATTGGGGGAAAAAACGGAAGAGAGCTTGAAGGAGCTCTTGACCTGTTTATCTAAATTACGCTAGCTAAAGTGAACTCAATTCATAATTCTCATTACCCTAGCCGTCCCCTTAAATAGGGTGGAGGACGTCCAAAACCCTAAAGACCTCTTGGGTCAATGGTTCAAACCAATAAATGCTAAACCAACCCAAACCAAAGACAAAACCAAACCAAGAAACAATTACATGGAAATTGAAAAACACATTCATTAATTCCTACGCCTGTTGGTAACTCGTGATGCTATAGAGTCCATAACAATAGTTAACTCCAAAAAATTGTGGTCACCCTAAAACTATTCTACTTGGTCAAGTTTATTAAGTTCTATCGTTATAGACTCCTCTAATTGTAAAAAAAAAAAGAGGTCACTTTGGAAGTATGAGTGTTGCATAGTCGCCTCTTTCTAGTTAAAGTTGTTTTCCTCGAGTATATTTTTACTTTATCTTCTAATGTTTTCATCAATTTAGAGAAATTCCTAGACCCACTACCTAAAGAATATAGGAGTTTTCCCAACATCCAACTTGAGTCAAGTCTTTTATTCTTCACCCAAGAGGTGATTTGTGTTTGAGCTACCCTTAAAAAGTGAGTAGTCTCTTTGTTAAACCCTAAAGTTGGGTCGTTTTCGACCTTGAAATTTGAGGGGAGCGTGTTTCAGACTATGGCCATTTTGACTAGTGCATGGAGCATTTTTGTGTGGTTAGGAGTGATTTTTTTCTCCCATATTGTTTTTTGTCCAAGTTGGGTCTCTATATACTTTTTATCCCCAACTTGTGGGGTAGAAATAGAAGAAGTATAAGAAAGAGGTATTTTGCTCCACATGTTGTGATAATTTTTATGTGACCAAAATATTCAAGAAAGAGGGACCACAAAAGATGAAGCTTTTTCATCTATGAAGATTTTTTTTTCAATAAAAAAAAATTGAAGACCAAAAATCCTTTTTATTGCAAGTTGAAGTTATAAACTCCAACTTGAGGGGGAGTAATGAAGAGCAGATATGGAAGAGTCTTACATACTCTCATAGTAAGAAGTCTCATAGATCAAGAATTAATAAGGTGGAGTCTTACCGAAGTCTCACAGGAGGAGGTCTCACTAAAGAGTCTCAGTTGAAGGTGTTTTAGTTATGTTGGTCTACTATTTATGTTCAGTTGTTCAATTGTTCTAGGACTTATATTTTAGTGTTTAAATTTGGGTGTAACTGGGATAAGGGTAGTTTAATTATAATTGAATTTTACTAATTTCCTCTATTCTACATAGAGACTCGTTGTATTGAAATTATATCAAATCAATGAAGTTTTCTCTTCCCTAGAAAAATAGAAGCTCATTGTACTGAAATTATATCAAGTCAGTGAAGTTTTCTCTTCTCCAAAAATTCAACTTGGTATTATAGCGGGTTCTATGAGGTTACTCGATCAACCAACAAAGATAATGTGATCCTTTTCTCTAGTACTTTAGGTTTGTATTCTATCTTTTTTGTTGTTTTTCTATCTTAGTACTTGTTGGTTTATGGGCATTCGCACATTGAGGATGGACCCATTTTGGAGAAAGCAACAGGGACAGAGGTTCAGTGGCTTCCAGGGAAGAACTTGACATAGAAGGTTTTGGAGAAGCCTAAAAAGGGATCAACGAACACCAAACCCATCACAAAACCTGAAAAGTGTGAAAGTTTCTTTAATTTCTTCAATCTTCCACAATTCCCTGATGATGATAATGATATTGATGCAGAAACTGCTGCACAACTTCAAAATCAAATGGAACAAGACTATGATATTGGATCCACCATCAGAGACAAAATTATCCCACATGTTGTCTCATGGTTTAAGGGAGAGGTTGTTCAGGGTGACGAGTTTGATGATATAGAAGGGGATGAGAATGAATATAATGAAGATGTTGATGAAGATGATGATGATGAAGAGGACATTGCTGCCAAAAACATGCGAAAGAAGGTATATGCTAGACGAAATGTGAAGAGAGGAGTACCCCATGAGGTAGGCCAAGAGAGGCCCCCAAAGTGCAAGCAGCAACAGAGACAATGGTTCAGGTGGGGTTGACGAGAGAGGATGGTATGGAGGGGGTGTAATGTTATGCACACAATAACATTATTATTTTAATTAATTTTTTATTAATTTTCCTTATTTTATTTCAGTTTTAAGCCATAGGGGTATTTTTGGAATATTTTATTTATAGGGGTATTTTTGTAATAATTTATCTTAAACCTTGTACGGGTGAACCCTATTTAAGAGTAATGAGAAATACAAGCATTGATTTTAGGTTAATTTTAGGTTAAATAGGCTTGGAGCTCTCCTTGACGAGTTTTAGGGTTTTCAAGCTTTCCCTTGGCTTGATCTTTGTCTTCCTCTTCCTCTTGGACCGTAACAATAACACGACCATCTTCTAACTTATACAACATGAACCAGAATAATAAACCTTGTAGAAGGACCCATGAAGTAGTCATAATCCGATATAAATATTTTTTCTTGGATGCATAAGTTTGGTGCTCCCCCTTTATTGAATATTTTGGTCACATAAACTTATCCACAATATATGGAATACAATACTTCTTTCTTATACTTCTTCTACTTCGCCCCCTCAAACTGGGAGGTAATGGCAGTGATCCCAGCTTGAACCAAATATCATAAATGTAGCAATAAGCCCAAATAACAGAGATGTATAGATAAACCCTCAAACCAAGGAGAAGTGAGATATTTTCCTGATATATCAACTCACAAAGTAACACAAAATAATTAAAAAAAATAATTAACTTAATACTAATTGACTCAGCCCTATGCTTCTGCTTGACTCGGCCTGCTATTGAGGTCATAACATTACACCCCTCCTGGAGAAAAGCTTGTCCTCAAGCTCGAATGTACGGATGCATGCCGAAACATCGCCACGTCTCCTCAAGTAGCATATGTGGCTCAACCCACTAGACGACACAAGCTGTGTAAGCTGTGCAATGTAACACCCCAGACGGAGAGATTGCGGTATTAAAACCCTCCACCGGTTCCCCCTATTGGCCAAAATTTTCCTTTTTATTCTACTCTACCTCGGAGTTTGTTCCTATCCTGTCATCTTCAAACCTCCTTTTCACTCACTTCCCAGCTCTCATATGCATGGTAATCTGTTTGTAGCTCATGCCTGCAAATTGGGCATGAAGTATGCTCATCTAGCCTTGGCTTGAGGCAATTTGGGTGAAATAAATGCTTGTAAGGCAACTCCTGCATCTTGTCATCTATAACCAAGTGCTCCCTGCAAACTGCACATTCTATCTCTCTCCCTAGCTTCACTAAGATTTTATGTGTGACTGTGATGATTGGAAGCCTGGAAACCGCTTCTTTTGAGGCTGGAGGTGGCTTATTTGGTCCAGCCCCAATTTCCTGTAGTGAGTCTACAATGACAGAATCAAGGTCCTGCAACCCAGTGATTTTGTGCATAGTATGTACCCACTCTTCCAGCATTGCAGCAGCAGCATCATGACCAAAATTGGTTGTTCTATTACTCTCCCCCTGTGATTGAAAGCAGCACTAACCCCCTCAATTTTCAGCACTGGGTTGTAGACATTAGGCAAAGGACAATATCACACAACTCCAAAATTTGCAAGTGTTCCTCGAATCCAGAAATTGTATCACTATGAAACATTGAGGTAGTTCTAGCACTCAACCCAACCACTCTCTCTATGACAGCAGCACCATTAGTTATTGGGTCATAATGCTGTTCATATGCAGTGTGCATAGAGTTCCACGTTACCAGATCGTTGCATGTCATGCCAACAAATACTTGGTTGGCCTCTCCTTTCCATCTCCCTAAACAGCTTTAGTCCATGGCCTGGGTGTCTGCCATGTAAATATTCAGAAATCATACTAGTCCACATCTGTGGTTTGTTGGAAGATGTTGGAGTGAACTGGACACTAAGCTCAAGTGCCAAATGGAACTGACCTGCTCGATTGAGAATAGTCACCCTACAGACATAGTTTTCAGTCATTGGAGCTAGTCCATGTTCATCAAATTGACCCTCATTTTGCACAAAAATACCATGAGCGCAAGCACTGATCAGACCCAGGTAAGTTACCTCTTCTAGTCCAACGGCATGAGTTTTCATTTTACCAAACAATTCTATTGAATCCCTGCATAACCCATGTGCTGTAAAACCAGCAGGTTCCTCTATGGATCCACAGATAGGGTACATATCAATCATCGAGTTTCTCAAGGCCAAACACAACTCCAACACATTGTGGACAGCAGATTGGTGCATCTTTATCCCTCGGTGAGGACAATGATTATCCATGCTCCAGAAATGTGCAAACGTGGGGCTGCTATCATACATAGTTAACTATTTTGTAGGCATTTCAGCAAGTATAAGATCAACCCACTGCAAGAGATTGGTTATCCAAACTGTGGGAAGCAAGAAAATTTCTTTTTACGCATGTAATGCCACTGGCTGTGATGTAGCTCTAAATTTCTTAGGCTGTGTAAGAGACACATCGTTGCTAAGGGTCTGAATAAAAAAATGTAGTTTTTGGCAGATTGACCTTCAATACTGCTGGAACAATGTGTAATGCTGAAAAAAAATTTGACTGTAGCCATCCCACACTTTGCATATACATCAATCAACTTTGCACCATTATCCTAGTTGGCAGCCTCTAATGTTCCACTGGCAGCACCCAGATTTGCCGCGGATGAAATAAAGTTAGTCTTTCCAAAATGAAGAGGGGCACTTGCTGCATAACTTAATGCATAGCAATAGTTTGAATCGACATTTGTAGGCACGCACGTCTTCCTTTGTGACCAAAGAATTGAGATTGTCCTTTGAACTGTCCTAAATATTGATTTATCAGCTTTCTGTTTTTCCAAATTCTGCTCACAGATCTTATCAACGGTCTTCACTTCGGCATTCACATGATTCTCATGATCTATAGATGCACCCTGCGATTCCACTTTTTTCTGTACATTTTTCATGTTCTGGTCAACTTCTTCAAAATCCTTACTGTCAGTTTTCATCTAATGCTGTTGTGCACCTTTCTTCACTACAATAACTTCAACAATTTTAAAATTCGTCATCATCTTAGTCTTCATTTGTCTTCCTGAAATCTGTTTGTGAGTAATTTCCCTTCAACAATTCTTGGTTCTGCACTATTTTTATCACATCCCCCAGAGACAAAACCCTTTACCTCAATCTCCCCATTCTCTCTCATCTCGGCCACAATGTCAAACATCTCCTTATGATCATGAATAAGGAAATTGAACATATCTGTCCCAGATCTCACACGGTGATTCATAGGGAAGAAGAAGAGAAGAGACGAATCAAGCCGAAGGGAAGCTTAAAAACCCTAGGTTCGTTAAGGAAAATACACACCCTTGAGCTCATTGAGGAGAACTCAAAACCCTGTTTACTCTAAATCAAGACTTACCCTTTCTCATTTATTTTACCGTTAAGTAGGGTTGATGTTAACAAGGATCAAAATAAAATATTACAATAATGCCCCTGTGGTATATTAACTCTTCAATAGAAATAAAAATTAATTAAAATTAAATTAAATAAAAATAATTAACTTAATACTAATTAACTCAGCCCTGCACCTCTGCATGACTCGGCCTACTATCGAGGTCATAATAATTAACATGACTAAAACACCTTTAAACTGAAACTATTCTGTGGGTCCATCTTATGGGCTTGGGCCCATCTTCCATCATTGATCAAAGTTCTTGCTCGAGACCTGGTTTTTTCTTTTTGTCTTTTATGCAAGAGGAAGAATGGCAAGGATTTAGAATGCTATCTGGACTCATACCTCAGTTATCTCCATTGAACCAAGGATGTTTTTGAGTCCCAAAATATAGAACTCTACCTAGACAGTCTCTTTGGCTATCTTTGGAGGTCTGTGTTGGGGACTATCTGCTTCCACGCCTCCACGAAGATAGTATCAGTGGTTGAAGTAGCGAGCATGTCTGTTGAGAAGCAACGACGGCTACTGCCAAAGACTCGAACCAAAACACAAGGAACTTGCCTAAGCATTATACACTTTCTTCATTCTACTTCTACGTGCAACTTTTGAACAAAACTCCTATCCCATTGTTGATGATGCCTCCTGATAGATGTTGGTTTTGATTCGTTGGAGTGAGTGACCTTACCATTAGCCGATAGAGCTTTCTGTTAAGAAATTCACATTTCCTATTCTAATTTGGGTAACATATTTATTATGTAATTATATTTTTTATTATTAATAGAATGGGCTGAAATTAAGTGATCTAATTTTGTTAAGCCCATTAAGGAATGGGTCATGGATATGGGCCATGAATATAGGCCAATTGAGTAGATACCATAGGGAATTATGAGAACCCTATATAAAGAGACACAACATGGTTCTGGTCCCCAATATACTAAATCACACACAGTTTTTCTTCTCTCCATCCGGAAGAGAGACGAAGGTCCCATTGAGGAATAAGGCGATTTAGTTGAGGAAAACCACAACATCAATATCCGTTCTTATTGTTCGTCACAGTAAATTCCGCATCAGAAGATGAAATTCACGGAATGGATCCAGGTATGTTTCCAATCCTAATATTCTAGCATGTTGTAAATTTTGGATTAGAATTTACTATTACGGATTCCAACAAGTGGTATCAGAGCAGTTCTGTTAGATTATTAGGATTTCTAGATTAATCCCGTGGAGTGCAGAAATTTTTTTTCTCCACAGAATTTGTCTCGTCGGCGTCACTGTTGGGTGGAGGATTGCGCTGCAGCGTCCGCTGGGACACGCTACAGCGACTCTGATAGCCGACCACCGATGGAAGCCACCCCCACCATCTCTCTGTGCGTGGCAAAGAGGTCGACGGAATCCCCCCCCCCCCCCCCCCCCCCACCATCTCTCTGTGCGTGGCAAAGAGGTCGACGGAATCCCCCCCCCCCCCCCCCCCCCCCCCCTCCCCCCCCTCGCTTCTCTCTACGCGTGGAAGAGGGGGGGACCGAAGAAGCCCATCGATGCAGCGACGTCTGGCAGGAAAGGGGGCTGCGACAGAGGAAACCTGTCGTCTAAAACGTTCTCCATTTGGGTATCATGTGTTTCGTCGTCGCCATCATTTTTTTATCGTCGGAATGAACCCGAACAGTGATCGGCGGGCCAGAGCCGTCGAGCTAACGGCAGCGCCGAAAACAATGAGGCTAGTGCTACAGTGCCCGTCGAAAAGCTTGGGCGACAGCAGCGCCTGTCGGGAGGGCTGCCATCGCTGTTGGGCGACAGCAGCGCCCGTTGACTCCACCGGGTGAGCTGCAGTGGGCGTGCGTCCGTTGGGCAACTGTTGTGCCCGTTAAAAGCAACGAGCGCGTTGCTATGTCCGTTGGACAAATTGAAGCCTTGCCATAAAAAAAATCTTCTCAAGGTTAGTAAAATTTACCTAACGAGATTGACTCGGGCGAGTCAACTCGAACCAGTTGCTACAGATCGGGTCGACTCGGGCTAAGCTGGCTCGACCGAGCTGAATTTTGCATTTGGCGTATATGCCCAATAAGGCTGCTCATATTTGTTTGTTACATTTGACTAAATGTTTTGTCTATATATATTACATTATAAAGCATTTATTGCAGCTCCAAGGAAATAAAGGCCAACGTCGCGGTGCCACAGTGTTGGGCAACTGAATAAAAAAAAACAAAAAAAAAATTATTTTGTTTAGTTGGTCTAGTATTTTCAATCAAATTGTTTGAAGCTACATGTTGCCAAAGTAACCTCTGTAGTGGAGAATAATTTGACTAGAAATACATAGATGTTTGTACGGAGTTATTTATGCAAATTGTGCTCGGCCCAAAGGAAGACACAATTTGGCCAAATAAATAACGTATCTGTGATGATAAATGCATGATAATTATAAAGACTTTTCATGTGAACAATAGTCGATCTAAAGAAAGGCTATTGTTTGATAGAATTGATTGTCAGTATTTGATCATTGCATTGAGAGTACCACTTACAATTAATTTCTCTGTCCAAAGACTAAGAATTAATGTTGTACTAGGTATCTTGAGATGGGTCCCCAATTTGGATTTTATTTTGTACTTGTCTATTTTTCTTTATATGACATGTTAGTTAATGTGAGTATGCTTGTTTATTTTGTTCTTTATACAGTTTTTGTTGCTACTGCTTCAAATGTTACTGTTCAAATAAGTAGCATTCCAATGTTAAATGGGACGAATTTTAAGGCTTGGAAAGATACCATAGAAATTGTCCTCGGTTGTATGGATTTAGATCTTGCATGGTTGAAGAAGCTATTGGTATCAGAGAAATATTGCAAATAAGTTCACGTGGTACGAAGCGAAAATTAAGTGAGAATTCCGCCACATTATGGCACAAACGTTTAGGACATATCTCTAAACAGAGAATTCAAAGGCTTGTGTTGGATGGAATTCTTGAACCCCTAGATACTACAAACTTCCAAGTTTGTGTTGAGTGCATCATAGGTAAACAAACAAATGTTAGAAAATTAGGTGCCAAAAGAGCTAAAGATGTCTTAGAACTTATACATACAGATATCTGTAGTCCATTCCCTACAGCTTCATGGAATGGCCAATAGTACTTCATTACATTCATAGATAATTACTTGAGATTCAGTTACCTATATTTAATACATGAGAAGTCACAATCCTTGGACGTCTTCAAGTCTTTCAAAGTTGAAGTTGAACTTCAACTTGGAAAGAAAATGAAGGCTATCAAATCTGATCGTGGTGGTGAATACTACGAACGGTATGATGGATCAGGCGAACAACGTCCAGGACCCTTCACGATTTTCCTCAAAGAGTGTGGAATTGTTCCGCAATACACCATGCCAGGCAAACCTAGCATGAAAGGTGTTGCAGAGCGAAGAAATCGAACTCTTAAGGATATGGTAAGGAGTATGATCAGTCATTCCTCTTTGCTAGAGTCACTTTGGGGAGAAGCTCTCAAGACCGCAGTGTACATCCTTAACAGGGTACCGAGCAAAGCAGTTGCCAAAACCCCCTATGAACTTTGGACAGGCAAGAAGCCTAGCATTAGGCACTTGCACATTTGGGGTTGTCCAGCTGAGGTGCGGCCTTATAGGCCACATGAAAGAAAACTGGACTCAAGGACGGTTAGCTGTTATTTCTTTGGTTACGCTGAACGCTCTCGGGGTTATAAGTTTTACGATCCCACATCACGATCATTCTTTGAAATGGGAAATGTGAGATTCCTTGAGGATATTGAGTTTGGAGGGGAAGAAAACATAAGAAATGTTGTCTTTGAAGAAGAATCTGTTATTGATAGTGATCAGGTCTTCATACCTATTGTTGTTCAAGACACAATTCAGGATTTTATTCCTGACATTGTTCCAAATCAAGACCACAATGAGATTCTTCCTCTTGCACCACCTTTAGTACAAACTCAAGAACCTCAAGAAGTGACATTAAGGAGATCCACTAGGGAGAGGAGAAATGCGATTCTAGATGATTATATCATATTTCTCCAAGAACATGAGGATGACGTCGGATTGATAGAATATGACCCAATTAACTTATGTCAAGCCTTGCGCAGTTCTAACTCTCAAAAGTGGATTGATGCCATGAAGGATGAGATAAAGTCTATGAAAGACAATGACGTTTGGGATCTCATCGAGTTGCCTAAAGGTGCGAAGCCCATTGATTGTAAATGGATATTTAAAACCAAGAGGGATTCAAAGGGCAATGTCGAGAGATATAAGGCCTGTCTAGTCGCTAAAGGTTTTACTCAATGGGAAGGCATAGACTATAAGGAAACTTTCTCTCCGTTATCTTTGAAAGACTCTTTTAGAATTATAATGGCATTAGTGGCTCATTTAGATCTAGAGCTACATCAGATGGATGTCAAAACTGTGTTTCTCAATGGAGACATTGATGAGATGATTTATATCGTACAACCAGAAAACTTTGTATCTGGTGATCCAAAGTCTATGGTCTATAAATTGAAAAAATCTATCTATGGTCTCAAACAGGCTTCCCGTCAATGGTATCACAAGTTCCATCAAGTCATAACCTCGTACGGTTTTGAAGCGAATGTTGTTGATGACTGTGTATATCATAAGTTCAATGGGAGTAAATACATCTTCCTGATATTATATGTCGATGATATTCTACTTGCTAGTAGCGATATAGGCTTACTGCATGAAACCAAGAAATTTTTGACGAAGAAATTCGAGATGAAAGATCTTGGTGATGCCTCTTTTGTATTAGGTATACAGATATTTAGAGATCATTCGCAAGGTATCCTTAGGTTGTCACAAAAAAGCTATATTGATAAGGTGTTGAGTAGATTCAGCATGAAAGATAGTAAACATGGAGACACACCCATCACTAAAGGAGACAAGTTTAGTCTCAAACAGTGCCCTAAAAATGATCTTGAAAGAACAGAGGTACAGAAAATTCCCTATGCATCAGTAGTAGGGAATTTAATGTACGCTCAAGTTTGTACTCGTCTCGACATAACATTTATAGTAGAAATTCTGGGCAGGTATTTGAGTAATCCGGGTATGCAACATTGGAAGGCAGCCAAACGCGTGATGCGTTATTTGAGGAGAACAAAAGACTACATGCTTACTTATTGGAGATCATACAATTTAGAGATCATTGGGTTCTTTGACTCCGACTTTGCCGGATGCCAAGATAGCAGACACTCCACATCAGGTTACATCTTTATGTTGGGTGAAGGAGCTATCTCATGGAAGTCTGCTAAGCAGACTCTCATAACTTCTTCAACCATGGCTGCGGAGTTCATTGCTTGTTTTGAGGCATCCAACCACGGAATATGGTTGCGAAACTTTGTCAATGGGCTATAAGTGGTAGATAGCATTGACAGGCCATTAAAGATTTACTGTGACAATAACTCAATGGTATTTTATTCCGACAACAATAGGAGCTCGACGAAGTCAAAGTTTATTGACATCAAGTTTCTAGTTGTTAAGGAGATAGTTCAGAATAAACAGATTTCTATAGAACATATAGGGACAGACTCTATGCTAGCAGACCCATTAACCAATGGTTTACCGCCTAAGGTCTTTCATGAGCACACTGCTCATATGGGCGTTATTTCTGAGGATACCTTGGTTTAGTGGGAATCATTTTTTGTACTATATGTTTGCTTTAGACATTGAGTTATTTGATTTTTAATAAAATTGATTGCTTATTATTTTATTTATGAACCTGCTTGTGTTTTTCTATGTGCAATGTTCACATTGCATAAAGGACTATGAAAAGATCTCACTAAAGACTAAAGAAGGACCAGTTGGAAATAGGCATGTTTGAGATCACATTGCATGTAATTTCCATGCTACTCATCCATATTTGATCTATGTCATTGAGTGTATTAGTATGGTGATCATCATGGTTTAGTCACGAATGTAATGTGATGAAAGTCGCGGTGGTTCCATTATTAATATATACGATGGTTCCATTATTAATAGTATACAAATGTGCGCCTAAAGAATTGTGATATAATTGTTTCAGGAATGATATGTAACCCAAGTGGGAAATTGTTAGGAAATTCACATTTCCCATTCTAATTTGGGTAACATATTTATTATGCAATTATATTTTCTATTATTAATGGAATGGACTGAAATTAAGTGATCTAATTTTGTTAAACCCATTAAGGAATGGGTCATGGATATGGGCCATGAATATGGGCCAATTGAGTAGATACCATAGGGAATTATGAGAACCCTATATAAAGAGACACAACATGGTTATGGTCCCCAATATACTAAATCACACACAGTTTTTCTTCTCCCCATCTGGAAGAGAGACGAAGGTCCCATTAAGGAATAAAGCGATTTAGTTGAAGAAGACCACAACATCAATATCCGTTCTTATCGTTCGTCACAGTAAATTCCGCATTAGAAGATGAAATTCACGGAATGGATCCAGGTATGATTTCAATCTTAATATTCTAGCATGTTGTAAATTCTAAATTAGAATTTACTATTACGGATTCCAACACTTTCTTCATGATCCAACTATTGTTGGCAATAAGAAAGTAATGATCCAGTTCCCTCACATTGGATAAGGAGTCTCAAGAACTTTGCTCCCCGTTCTCGTGATATCTGCTCGATCTCTATCAAGATACAGAATAAGAAAATAGAGGCTTCCTGGAACGTCAAGACTGCTACGTTCCAGGAAGCCTCTATTTTTGGCAGATACCAACTTGTTTCGCCTTTAATCAAGCATATCTGCCAAAAAATTGGTATTTCATTCCAAAAGAGGATTGCAATTATCTCACTAGAGTATCCCAACAAAGTGGCTGGTATATCGAGTTGACTTTGTTCGGATTTCCTGGTATCTTTGGATGTTAACTTGGATAAAAACTCTGATCTCCTCAACCAGCTGACTTATCTCCAGATCGTCCAGAGAGCACTCAGTCTGGCACTCTGTTGACATCGTTATTATTGGCAGGTTATTGATTACATCTAGATTCTTGTCGTTGTTCCGAGTGATTGACGGACTACATTTCGGTGGTGCCTGGCCGTCATTCCCTTTATTCCAGAAGTTGTCGACCCTGCTGATTTCTCCGCTTATCTCACTTCTGCATAGCGGTTTTCCGAGTTATCCATTGTTATTGCTGTCGATTCTCCATCACTGTGCCAGCATCATTGCTGTTTCCGGAGACAATGAATTCTCACTGTGAGGACAAGACAACGATTTCTAGAGACAAGACTTCAGGAGACAACGACACTACTTCGGAATTAAACTACCGCCAAGTTAGGTGGCTGTTTGTACTTAATCTGCCAGGTTAACTCAACGACGGGCGACCAGACTGATTCTGTTCCACTCGGTCTTGACTCGGCTCAACTCGGACTCGAGTAAGCTTGACTCAGCCCACTTGCTCTCTTTGTTATATTGGTTGGGGTCTCGAGTAATCTACCGATTTCTACTGTGACTCGGCTATATTGGTCTGACAGTGACTCGGCGTGACTCGTTTACCTCGGATTATTATCATAGATTATCGTCAGCTTATTACTTGATGCATTGCTTACTTATTCCAGGATAGGCTAGTTAGGGTCCCTTGTCATAGATCGTGTAACACAGCGTAGGATGGATAGATCAAGAGCTGAGAACCCACTGATGCGCTCGGTTAACAGGGGGAGCAGTCAGCTGCTGGGCTCGGCTGGATCTGGACAGCAGCACCCTGCTGTTCTCGGCGGAAGCTGGGTAGCCACCCACGGTTATGCTCGGTTACAGAACAGCCATACGCTGCTGGGCTCGGCTGGATCTGGACAGCAGCACCCTGCTGTTCTTGGCGGAAGCTGGGTAGCCACCCACGGTATGCTGGTTCAAACGGACAACAGCACAATGTTGCTTGCTGGAACGGGAATGTATTCTCCCTGCTCTGCTCGACCAAACCCGAACAACAGCGCACCGCTGTGCTCGTCAGAATGGAACTGTAATCCCCCTTCTCTGCTCGACTACAAACCGAACAACAGCACCTGAAACCAGTGAACACGTTCAATGCTGCTGTTCTGGGCTGATCTCTATAAAACGGAAGGGGAAGGGGGAATAAGGAGGGATCAAGAGGGATAACTAGAGCTCAATGGGGAACCCCAACGCTGAGCTCGTCAAGGAGAACTGAGGATCCTGTTTTTGGCCAAAATAATACTTCGCCTCTTCATATCCCATCTTCCCTCCTACATAAGCTTAACGCCAACCATAGTTTAGGGAAAAAATTACAAGAATGCCCCTGAGGCATATTTACTCCTATACTGATATAAAATGCAGAAATATAAAACTAAGGTACTCAGTACTTAGTGACTCAGCCACAGTGCCATTGAGTTGCACAGCTCTTTATCGAGTTCATAACATCACTCGCCCCAGGAGAAAGAGCTTGTCCTCAAGATCAATGGAAGGATAAGCCCGGCGAATTGTCTCCACATCTTCCCATGTAACCGCCCTTGCATCTGTGTCAGCCTACTGGATGAGAACCTCCCACTTGTTATGAAGCTGTTGGGCTTGCAAGGCTGTGGTTGGGAGAAAATAACACGCCCCTCCTTTATTGGCGGTAAGAACGGAGGCGGAGGTGGTGCTAGACCCCTGAAGGGTTTGAGGAGGGACACATGAAAGACGTTGTGCAATTGAGTGACTGGTGGAAGTTGTAGCTGGTACACCACTTGGCCAATGCGTTGAAGAACCGAAAAGGGCCCAAAGAATTTGGGAGATAGCTTGTGGCAGGGGCCAGCCGGAGACTGTTGACGGTAGGGTTGGAGGCGAAGCCACACATAATCACAGGTGTTGTATGACACATCTCGATGGCCCTTGTCATTGTATGCTTTCATCTTGGCATGTGCGTTCTAGAGACGTTGGGTAGGTGCTTGAAGTACTTGATCACGGTCCAACAATGCCTGGTCAAGGGTGTCAACTCGGGTAGAACCGGCCATATAGGACAACCACCTGGGCGGATCCCTACCGTAGAGGACCTTGAATGGCGTGGCTTCGAAGATGGTATGGAAGGACATATTGTAGCAATATTCGGCCCAAGGGAGTCATTCATGCCGCTGTTGCGGGTGGTCGCCCATGAAGCACCGTAAGTACATTTCCACAGTACGAGTAACAATATCAGTCTGCCCATTGGATTGTGGGTGATAAGAAGAGGAAAAGTTCACCTTGGTACCACACGATGGGAAGAGCTCTCTCCAAAAGTGGCTGGTGAAGACCGCATCACTATCGCTCACTATGGACTCCGAAATGCGATGCAAACGAACAATATTTTCGAAAAACACTTGAGCGACTCGTGAAGCCATATACGGATGAGTCAAAGGGATAAAGTGTGCATACTTTGAGAATCTGTCAACCACCACCAATAGGATGGATTTGCCAGAAGCTTTGGGAAGGCCCTCAATGAAATCCATGGAAAGATTAGACCAAATCTGTGTGGGAAGGGTGAGTGGTTGAAGGACGTCCGCTGGAGATAAATGTTCAGCCTTGTTGCATTGACAGGTATGACACGAGGCTACGTACTCGGCAATCGTGGACTTCATGCTTTGCTAGTAAAAATCAGCCCTGATCCGATGCAACGTCTTTTGAACACCCTCATGAGTGCTATCATGGTATGTAGATAAAATTACGGCAACCAAGGGAGAGGAGTGCAATAAATAGATGTGATTTCCATACATAATGGTATTGTCACGGATAGCCCACCTGGCGTCCATGGTGCCCGTAGTGATCTTCTGATATAGCTCCCGAAGTGTTGGGTTAGTCTGCTGGTCCTCTTTAATGGAATCGAGCAAGAGAGACCTTGTCTGGCTAACCGCATAGACTTGGTGAGGTTCTTCCATACGTTGTGATAAAGCATCAACCACTTGGTTCAATTTGCCTGGCTTGTGTCCAAAGTGAAGTCAAACCCCAATAATTTGCTAATCCAGTATTGCTGTGGAGACATCGAGATGCGTTGTGCTAGCAGAAATTTCAGGTTGTAGTGGTCAGTGCGGATGAGGAAAGTGTGTCCCCACAAGTAGGGCCGCCAGTGTTGAACTGCCTTAGCCAACCCAATCAGCTCGCACTCATAAGCAGGTAATTTCTGGTAATGTGCTGCTAGTTTCCGTCTTAAATATGCAATGGGGTATTGTGCTTGCTGTAGTACTGCCCCTTGAAGTGTCACACTCCACCACAAATAGGGCCTTAAATTAATGCAATTGCAGGACTAAAGTGGAAGCTAAAGCCTACTTGAGTGCCATGAAAGATTTTGTTGTTGCATCCTCCTAAACGAAGGCGTTGTGCTTGAGAAGATTGGTCAATAGACTGGCCAGTGGACCATAATTCTATATAAATTTTTGATAATAGCCCGTTAACCCCAAAAATCCTCTTAAGGCTGAAATGTTGTGCAGTTGTGGCCAGTTGGTGATTGCTAATTTCTTCTAGGTCCACTGTGACGCCCTCTGTTGAGATGATGTGACCAAGATGGGCGACTCGGGCCTTCCCAAATGAACATTTGGAGTGTTTCACAAAAAGATGATGTGCTTGGAGGAGTTGGAAAACAAGTCGTAAATCTTCGAAATGTTGTGCTCTTGATTTGTTGTAAATAAGAATATCATCAAAGAAAACCAACACAAATTTGCAGAGATAATAACGGAATACCTCATTCATCAAAGCCTGAAAGGTAGACGGTGCATTGGATAACCTGAAAGGCATCACCAAGAATTCGAAGTGTCCATGGTGAGTATATAATGCGGTTTTCTTGATATCTGGCTGATGCATTCTATTTTGGTGATAGCCCGATCTCAAATCTTGCTTGGTAAAAATTGTTGACCCATGTAATTTGTCCAATAGCTCATCTACCATTGGTATAGAAAACTTGTCTTTGATGGTTTTTTCATTGAGCTCCCTATAGTCCACATAGAACCGCCATGTGCCATCATGCTTCTAAATTAGTATAACTGGTGAAGAAAATGGGGAACAACTGCTACGGATAATGCCCTATTCCAGCATGGTCTTGCACTGCCGTTTGATTTCAAAATTCTGAAGGTGTGGATACCTATAGGGTCTAACCACCATTGCATCTAATCTGGCTTTTAAACGGATTTGGTGATCACAGTGCCTCAATGGGGGGAGCCCAGATGGTTCCCGAAGCAAGTCAGTGAACTCCTCTAGTAACTTGTCTATGTTGCTACCCGGTGGTGGCTGCTCGTGTAATTGGTGGACATAGGGGGCAGCTGCAACATGACTACCCCTTAACAACACTGGTTTGCCTTCTGACACAAAGCTCATTGTTAATGCCAAGAAGTCCCATAAAATTGGGCCTAATGTTTGCAACCACTTAACCTCGAGCACCATATCAAATCCGGCTAAAGGAATAACAAAATATTCACTGGTAAAGTGAGTGCTACCAATGGAAAATTGTACCACCTTGCTGACCCCGTAACTCGGAACCTTCTCATCATTGGCGACTGAAACCGTGGCAATTGGGTGAGGTTGGATCCCAAGTCGGAGGTGTTTTGTTGCTGTCACATTGAGGAAGTTGTGTGCTGCCCGAGTCCACTAACCCCACTAGTTCCTGGTCAGTAACCTTGGCGCGCACTTGCATGGTTTTGACCGACTTATGTTCGATAATGGCATTTATGGAAATTTCTGGTTCAGCCTCTACTGGAGTATCCTCTGTTGGTTCTTCTTGCTCTGCCCATGCTTCCAACTCCAACCAAAACAATATTTTACATTGGTGGCCAGCCCGGTAAGGTTCATCACAATTATAGCAGAGGTTCTTTGCTCTTCGGTCGGCCATTTCCATCCTGGTTAATTTTTGGATATATGGGAGTAGTGAGTTGCTGGTTCTAATGGTTGCTGCCATAGTATGGCCAGTAATAGTTTTGGGTGGTGGCACTAGTGGCCCTGTCACCGGAGGCGAATAGTTCCTACCCCCTTACCACCCAGGTGCACTGGATCTCCTCTCTGGCCAACTACTCCTATTCTAAACGTGCTATCTTGCTTCCATTGCCCAAGCCAAATTCATAGCTCGCCCCAAATCAGTAGGCGTGTGGAGCTCCACCTCCAGCGTCAACGAATCATTAAGCCTTGCATTGGACAGATTTAAATGCTGGTCTCTTCGAACTAGGTGGCTTCCTCAAGCTAATTTTTCCTGAAATTGAGTTTGGTATGCTTTCATTGAACCGTTCTGTCTTAACAAGACCATGTCTCCCAAAGGGTTGCTGTAAGCAGGTGGTCCGAACCGCATTGTGCGCAACTCTTTAAACTCTTCCCAATCCGAGACCAGGCGATCCAATTCAACTTGATGGAACTAGAGTTGAGCTTCATCCAGCAAGTGGAAAGCAGCTAAGCTCACCTTGCCCATGTCAGATGTGCCTTGGTGGGCAAAAAAAATTTCACATCTGTATAGCCAAATTAATGGGTTGATGGACCTGGTGTAGGTGGGGAAATCAAGTTTGGTTACTTGGGTACTGACCCTCCACCTTGTCGGTAGACCATTGCACCCAGAATGATGATCTCCTCCTCTGCTATAAGAGTGCTCTTTCATCCTTCATGTGGTGTCTGGGGGTCAGTTTAATCCAGCCACAATCTTAGAGACTCCGCTTGTGATCTGCTCCGTCAGTCTGCCATTCTAGTTGCATTTTCTGCCTTCAATTCTCTGGTAACGTTTTTCAGCTCTTCACTTTGGGACGGGTCCCCCATGTTACCCTTCTTTGATACCAAGATGTTAGGGTCCCTTGTCATAGATGGTGTAACACAACGTGGGATGGACAAATCCAGAGCTGAGAGAGTAAGTGCTTCCACTTCTGTTCTCTACTGGGACTGGATAGAAACTCTCTGGGGTGCTCGACCAGATCTTAACAGCAGCACTATGCTGTTCTTGGCTGGGGCGGGGTATCAACCCACTGATGCACTCGGTTAACAGGGGGAGCAATAAGCTGCTGGGCTCGGCTGGATCTGGACAGCAGCACCCTGCTGTTGTCGGCGGAAGTTGGGTAGCCACCCACAGTTATGATCGGTTACAGAACAGCCGTAAGCTGCTGGGCTTGGCTGGATATGGACAGCAGCACCCTGCTGTTCTCGGAGGAAGCTGGGTAGCCACCCACGGTTATGCTCGGTTACAGAACAGCCGTAAGCTGCTGTGCTCAGTTGGATCTGGACGGCAGCACCTTGTTGTTCTCGGCAGAAGCTGGTTGGTCACCCACGGTATGCTGGTTCAAACGGACAACAGCACACTGCTGCTCTCTGGAACGGGAATGTAATCTCCCTGCTCTGCTCGACCAAACCTGCACAACAGCACACCGTTGTGCTTGTCGGAATGGAGCTGTAATCCCCTTGCTTTGCTCGACTACAAACCGAACAATAGCACCTGAAACCAGTGAACACATTCAATGCTGCTGTTCTGGGCTGATCTCTATAAAACGGAAGGGGAAGGGGGAATAAGGAGGGATCAAGAGGGATAGCTAGAGCTTGATGGGGAACTCCAACCCTGAGCTCATCAAGGAGAACTCGGGATCCTATTTTTGGCCAAAATAATACTTGCCTCTTCATATTCCATCTTCCCTCCTACATAAGCTTGACGCCAAACATAGTTTAGGGCAAAAATTACAAGAATGCCTATGAAGCATATTTACTCCTAAACTGATATAAAAATCAGAAAAATAAAACTAAGGGACTCAGTACTCAGTGACTAAGCCACGATGCCGTTAAGTTACACGGCTCGCTATCGAGTTCATAATAGGGCTCGCTGCAAATTACTTCATGTGTCCTTATTACTCTTAAGAACTTTCATTATTTACCAGTTATTCATTGTTGTATAATTGCATGTATGTTGCATGTTATTTGGGCATTGACTCATTGATGCTACTGCTATTGTGTCTCTTTGATTGAGATATTATTATTGAAGAAGAAATCCTCAGTTGCTTGCTTTGGGTTCATTATTTGCTGACTGTTGTTGGCATTGGTTCATCTGATGAAGATTTTGAATTCTTTTAGGAAAATAAAGCACATGATGACCCTAGTTCTACACCTTATTTTCCTTTGGTTCCCCATTACTCTTTTGACAACCTTTCTCCTACTGTCCTTTTATTTCACTCTCACTTACCCCTTTGGCCAACCCTTTTTTAGAGCATTGCTTTGGTTGGTCCTTTATTTATATGGGGTTTTTTAAAGTCCTTTGGGAATTTTTATTGTTACTTTTTTATCGCAGTCTTGTAAATGACAGGCATTACCCACTTTAGTGATTATTATCACTACATTTGCTTGAAATTATTTGAGGTGTGTTTCAAATTATCACCCATTTCTACCTTTTGAGAGATTGTGCCCGGTGTCGTACTTCTCCTTGGGACGCTATGATGGAGGATCTTATTACTACATCTATGTTATTTGTTTCATGTTGGGATCACTGCCATTACCTCTCAACATGAGGGGGAGTGTTGGAAGATATAATGTAATTACGGTGTCATTTATGTAATTAGTTTATGTTTCTTGTCTCTTCTTCACTCTTACTAGGGTGAAGGACATAATTATAATATTATAATTTTATCTATTATAAATAGAGCTTAAGGGGGAGGGTTTGGAAAAAAAATCCATAACCTCATTCTTGCACCTTTTTCTCCTCACGGTGTGTTCTTCTTCTTTCTTCATCAGGTAATCCATGGAGTCATGAAAATCAACAAGATTTAACTATTTTATTAGTTTTTCTCCTACCTCTTGTGGCTTTCAGGACGTAAGAATGAAACAAGTGATTGGTGGAGGCCATGAACTAGGAGGTCTCCAACAAGTTCGCAATCACAGTGAGTTCACAACACAAGTCCCTTCAAAGGCACAACAGACTGTCACCCATATCTGCAATCTCTTGAACATATGATTCCATCATTATAGTCTTTTCTCATTTGAATTGTGAAAGTTGTAAACTGGGTAAACACCAACAGAGTACTTACTCCCTTCGAGGAGAAACTAAAGGTGTTGGTCATTTTTCTTTAGTTCATACTAATGTGTGGGGACTCTTGAACAACTCTAATGTTTCTCATTCAAAGTATTTTATTACATTTGTTATGACTTTTCTTAGGTTACATGGTTATTTTTACTTAAAGATAGATAAGAGTTACTACCTACATTCTATAATCCTTTTGTGCTATGATCTCTACACAGTTTATACCACCTTAAAGGTTCTCTGGTTAGATAATGCAAAATATTATATGTCGAGAGAATTCTAATCCTTTTGCCAGGATAATGGAATCAGACATTAAACCTCTTGTGTCTACACACCACAGAAAAATGGTGTGGCAGACACCTTCTTGAGGTTGCTTGGGCTTTTCTTCAACATATGTATGTGCCTCACTTCTATTGGTCCCATGCTATCCTTATGACATGCATTCTCATCATCAAGTTTCCATCTTTGGTTCTAAGTGATCAGTCACCCTTCTCCCGTCTCTTTCTTATAGAAGACATGTTTTCTCTTCCTATGAAAGTATTTGGGTGTACTTGCTTTGTCCATTTCACATCTTTGCATAAGACCAAATTAGGCACCAGAGCTATTAAATGTATTTTTTAGGGCTACTCCCATACTCAGAAAGGATACGTGTGTTATAATACTCCAGTCATGAAAATTCTAGTATCCAGAGATGTGACGTTTTTAGATGAGCACCCTTTTTATTTGTCCACTAGTGCCCCATCTGGCTTCTCTCCTTCAAATGAGTTTCCTAAGCCTATAGTGCCAATCGAAGACTCAACAATTCATGGTTGTGATGACTTATCTTTGCAGCCCCCTGAAGCATTGGCTGACACCTCAACTGTGGAGTCTCCAACTCCTTCAAAGGTAATTTCTCCTTCTTCTCCTTGTATTTTTGGTCTTCCCTTTGACATTTGATAAATTTCTCTTCGGAAGAAGACGAGGTCTTGTACCATCTACCTCTCACCCATCTCCAATTTTTTATCGACTCAATCATTATCACCATCTTGTCATCACTTCCTTGCCTCCATATCATCTACTTCTATTAATCGTTCTTATCAAGAGGTCATTTAGCATCCAGATTAGAAAGTGTTGGCGCATGTGGCTTCTCAAGAGGTGGGGCTGAATTGAGTTATTCAAATTAAAACCATTTTGTGCAAGTAAAAAAAATCAGGCATATCAGAAATTCAATGTAAGTACAAACATGCACACACCATGGGGACAAAGAGATTTTTTTTCTCAATATTCCCCTAGTAGTCATTGCCACAGAACCCTTGCTTGGGAAAATTTCAACTATTCCGCTCTAATTGTTGGAAAACTACAAAGAGATTTCGGCCCTCTTCAGCCATATGTACCTCAATACACAATTTTAATACAACCCAATTCCCCAAGAGATTGTTGTTCTAGCTCTAGCTAAGCCTTTCTATCTAGATTATCAGGTTCTAGATTTTGATTTTCAGGACTCCATGGATTACACCATGGAGAAAAGGAGAGAATGCATGTTGGGAGCAAATAGGAGAAAAAATGAGGTTATGGATTTGTATCCTAACCCTCCCCCTGAAGCTCTATTTATAGATGAATAAAAAATAATATTATAATTATGCCCTCCACCATAGAAGAGTGAAGAAGAGACAAGAAACTTAAACTAATTAAATCAGTGTCATATTTATGTGATGACTTCGTATTTACCATCATGCCACTTCTCTTTGACATGTGGGCCTTACTTGGTCATGTGGGTTTGAGCCAATCTTCCACCTCTCTTGGACGTGTGGGCTTGAACTCATCTTCTAACACTCCCCCTCAAGCTGGGGGTGAGATAACATCATAAACGCCCAACTTGTTGCAAATGGTGGATAGAATCTTTCCATATAAATGGCAGTCCATTTTATCTTTCTGCACACCCCTCAACCTGGTGATCTCTTTGTTCTTACCAAGAGACCCAATTGGCATAATATAAGATCGAGAGAAAAAAACCACTCCTAGTTGTATGACAAAGCTCCATACTCTAGTCAAAATAGTCATAGTCTGAAATACTCTCTGCTCAATTTCAAAGGTGGAAAAGTGGCCCAATTGTGGGGCACAGAGTCTACTCACTTTCTAAGGGTAGCTAAAAAAATACTTGACTCACCCTAGATGTTGGGCATACTCCTATGCTTTATAGGTAGTAGGTCTATAGCAATTGTTCAGAAGTGATTTTAACAAGTAATAAGAAGGTAATGGAGAATCGTCGAAAGGTAATATGTTGGGGCCACAATGTGATTTTTTCACCAGAATAAGCAATGCTGACAATCTGTCAACAACTGAGGAGTCTTTCTTCAATAGTAATGTCTCACTCAAAGAGACACAATAAAAACATTGGAAATGAACCTGGTCCCAAATAAAATATACCAAATGATGAAAGTCCTTAATAAGGACTCATGAAATATTCTATTGCGAGTCCATTAAAAGTGCACCAAATAATACTTTGACTGAGTAATAAGTTGTCAATTATCCAAGATAATAATCCAAGTCAATGAATGTGTCATACCGAGTTAGTAGACTAGGTTGAGATGGCCGAGTTAGGCTGACTCGTACTGAGTTGACTCCGTTAAACCCAGCATAACAACAAATAGTATGGTGGCTGACTTGGTTTGAGTTGATTCGTGAGAGTTTGGTGTAGCTCGACAGTAGCGAGATGAATAAAAAAAAAAGTTGAGTTTGGTGTGGTTTGACAATAGAGAGATGGGTCAACCTAGTTCACTGGGTTGACTCAAAAAATTAAATAGACATTCACCAGTATGGTCGCTCAATCGATTAATTGCGCTAAATAGTGTCTTCGTCTTCCTCATGACGTTGGCTTCCAAACAGAGAAAGATTAAAATCAGCTCAGCAAACCAGCTGGTAGAAACTCGGAATGGACAACAACGCGTTAGAGAAACTCCAGGAAGATCAATCCAATTGAATGCCAACAAAGAGAGGAGCCAAAGAAGTAAAATTCCAACAAAGAGATGACCAAAGACTTTTCAAAAAATAGCAACAGAACTGGTGCTTGGGAAATAACCAACAAACCAATTATGATAATTGACTTAGAGAACTGATGAAATTGACAACTTTTTGGTTTAAGATAGTCCACTAAGCAACACCAGTGAAAAAAGGATAGTTTATGGAAGAAATGGCGGAGCATCAATTCAAGTGACCTGATTTAGACACCAACATACCAGGAGGTAATCAACCAGTGGAAGCTAAAAAAGATATGGTCTGGCTAAGGAAGATTATATGGCCTTAATCCGAGTAGTGTCAACTTCTGCCTATGTTTCACTGGCTGGCGACGTCCAAGCATAGAAACTTAGAGTTATTCTTGGCAATAGAAAGATTTTCTTGCTGGGTATATTTTATATTTTTCATGATTAGAGAAAATAATCTTGTGGATTTGTAGAGACTCTAGCATTTGACAGCCCGAGATGAATGACAGTGGATATTGGAGAGATTACCAGAGCGTTCATCATTGCAGAAGGTATTACTTCTCTCTTCTGAGTAACTCTCTCTCTCTCTCTCTCTCTCTATCTCTATCTCATGTGCCGCCATTTGGTTTTGTTTCTCCTACCACAAGTCTGTCTTCAAGATTTAGTTGCAATCTATTGGAATATATGATGTAATTAGGGTGATACTAATGTAATTAGTTTACATTTTTTGTCTCTTTTTTATTTTTATTAGGGTGAAGGGTATACTTATAATATTGGTAGTTTTGATATCTACAAATATACCTTATGGGGGAGGGTTTGGATCAAGTCCATAACCTCTAGTTTTCTCCCAATGGTGTCTCTCTCATTTTTCTCCATGAACTAAATCATGGAGTCCTGAAAATCAACATGGTATCAGAGCATTGATTTTTAGGACTCGTAGCTATGGTATTTTTTTCTTTTCTGATGGTTTGTTTTTCTTAGTTACAACTTCGTTTATTTTTTATTTTACTCTTAGTTTTAGCCTCCATTGAGGGTCTGGTGCCTGACCCCGCTGGTTGGTCTCGTTGCTAGTTCCATCATGGGCACTATCCTTTGGCCCTGAATTAGGCTCAGCTTTCTCAGGCTGTTGCGGGAAGGTTCTATTTTTCTGAGTAAGGTATGCTCCTCTCATTAATTAGCTAACTCTCGTCTTTGGTCATATTGGCTGGTCATTGATCTTTATCCCCCGGTATACCACTGCCATGACGTCATTGAAGTTATATTGCTTGTCTAGTATACTGATTTTGTTATCCACTGGTTTTTGTGTCACTGAGAGATCCAGGCAAGCTTCCAGTCAATTTCTGTTCCCGTACTGAACAACTTCTAGTCCGGTTCCGCATTGCTACCCTGTCTCTGTGATCATTCAGGAAAGGTTAAAGCCATCAGTATCGTCTTTCTACACATGCGTTTTTACTAGCACTAGCCTCGCTGACAAATTTTTTTTGAAGCAAGTCTGGCATTGCTCTCTGCTTTGTTGGATTATTTCCTTTGCCGCGTTAAATTCGAAAAATTATGACTGGTTCATCGCCGTGGCCGCGATGATATGTCTCAGCTCTCTCTGGTTTTGCACTTTGTTTGGAACCAGAGAAGATGACTTTGTTGTGAGACTGCCGAGTCGTGTTTCTGTTCATTGGATTATTTACTCTGTCAAGAATATTGTTTTCGGTGAGTCCTTTCCAGCGTCAGTGAGGGGAAGAAGAAGAAGTTCATCTCCCGAGTTGTTCGGTGCCATGGGGGAGAAGGAGACGTTTCCCGATTTTGCCTCTGCCAGATTTTTCTATTTGCTTCAGAAAAAATTATGGCGGTCAATTAGAAAGCATCTCTGTTGGATTTTTTGAGTCGTCTCTGCTATCATTACTATCCCGCTCTGATCGGAGATCTCTTCATTTTCTGGCTGGTTGGTATCTTTCTGGCTGCTGGATTATTTACGTTATGTTGTGGTTCATCGTTGTCCCGGTTTGTTCGAAAGCAGGGACGACGACTGCCTTATTTCTGCCTCTACCAAGAATCATAGTCCTATTGCCGCTGTCAGAGAAGACGATATTGTTCTGGTGTTTTGAAACTCTTTCGAGGCATTGACAGTAGGAATTGAAGCTTGATGGTTAATCACCATACTGTTTGAAAACCAGTGTCGCAGGAAGAAGAAGCTACTATGGAAAAATTAAAAAGTACCTAAGTTAGGAAACTAGGTCATAATCTTGTGCTGACCCGTACCTGTTCTAGCCCAACCCGGATCGGGCTAAGTTAATCCAGCAACCCGAGCTTACTGCAGCTGCACTAGTATTCTGAGTTAACTCGGACTGAGTCACCCTAGTATGAGTCAACTCGGACACAGTCGACCCAAATTGGCCACTTATGTTTCTGCCTTGTTATACGGGTCTGGGTCACAAGGTTTATACCTATTTTTTCTATGACTCGGCTATATTGGTTTGATATCTTACTCGGTTCGATTCAGTCCTTTTTCTCCAACTGAATTATTATAGTGGGTTATTACCCGGATTTGGTGCAACATCCTTATTTACTAATAGACTCATTGTAGACTATTTCATGTGTCCTTATTAATCTAAAGAACTTCTATTATTTACCGGTTATCCAATACTATACAACTGCACATATGGTCCATGTTATTTGGACATTGGCCCATTTCCGCTGAAGCTATTGTGTCTCTTTGATTAATACATTATTTCTGAAGAAAACTCCTCGGTTGCTTGCCTTGAGTTTATTATTTGCTGACTGTTATTGGCATTGGTTCGTTTGATGCAAATATTGAATTTCTTAGAAAAATAAATCACATGGTGGCATTGGTTCCTCTTTACCCATTACCCATTACCTTAAGCAGTCTTTCTCTTACCATCCTTTATTTGACTCTCACTTACCCTTATTGGCCAACCCTTTTAAAGCATTGCTTTGGTTGTCCCTTTTATTCATATGGGTGTTTAAAGTCCATTGAAACTTTTAATTGGTAGGTCTTTTATCACCGTCTTGTGAATGACAGGCATTACTCACTTTAGTGATTATTTTCACTATATTCGTGCGAAATCCTTGAGTTTGGTTTCGACTTATGTTTTATCATCCATTTTTACCCTTTGAGAGTTTGTGTCCAGTTTCGTACTTATCCTTGGGACACTGTGATGGAGGAGATTATTATTACATTTATATTATTTGGTTCAAGCTGGGATCATTGCCATGACCTCCCAGCTTGATGGGGGGGGGGTTGGAATATATGATGTAATTAGGGTGGCACTGATGTAATTAGTTTACATTTTTTGTCTCTTCTTCACTCTTATTAGGGTGAAGGGTATACTTGTAATATTGGAAGTTTTGATATCTATAAATATACCTTATGGCGGAGGGTTTGGATCCAGTCCATAACCTCCAGTTTTCTCCCAATGGTGTTTCTCTCATTTTTCTCCCTGAACTAAATCATGGAGTCCTGAAAATCAACACAATCATCATTGCAAACTGAAAGATGCTGGTGGCAACGTTGTCGGCGCATGCTTATTTGAGAGATTTGTTGAATTTATAGAAAAGAGAAATACTTCATTGACTTATTATAATCAGAGTACATGAACCTCTATTTATAATAGAGGAAGGTAGTAGAGTCCAATTACAATAAAACTACATTTATACCAATTACACCAAACTCTAACACTTAAAGATAAGCTCTAGGATTATTAAATAACCCAAAATAAATAGAAGATTAAAAAGAATAAAACACCTTTAAATTGAAACTCTTCTGTGGGTCCATATCTTATGGACTTGGGCCTATCTTCCAACATTCTTAGGTATGTGGGCCTTCCTTGGTCACATGGGCTTGAACCCATTTTATGTGAATCCATATCTGATGGGCTTGGGCCCATCTTTCAACACTCTTAGATATGTGGGCCTTCCTTGGTCGTGTGGGCTAGGGCCCATCTTCCAACACTCCCCCTCAAGCTGGGGGTGAGAGAACATCCTGAACTCCCAACTTGTTGCAAATGATGTATTGAATCTTTCAGTATAAATTGGTAATTCTCCATATCTTCCAACACTCCCCCTCATGTAAGTTCTCTCGTTTATGAGGCTCAGATGGCATAGGATAAGTGCAAGTAAAATCACTTCAAACTGTATACCATTGCTCCATAATCCAGTCAAATAACTCATGCTGGATGTTCGACACACTCCTATCTTCTCTATGTAGTGCCATTCCTATTAATGTAGGTATACATTGTTCGGAAGTGTAATAAAAAAAAATCCTCCATCACCGTGTCCCTCCATAGGACAATGACACTCAAGTGGTAGGAGTAATAAATGCCAATTCATGGGGGTATAACATAGAGTTAGTAATAAATTCTGCCATCATTGTGAAATAATATAGATGTCCTTATGGGTAGTGGATGTAGTAATAAGTGATAGATGCCAGATTCTGACATGAGAACTAGGTTAATTATAATAGAATAGCCCTTATAATTGTGTTATAGGTGGTTATTGATCGGTTTTCAAATGAAACATGCATTTATTGAATTTGGCATTAATCACTACTCATATTGCATATTTTTTTTCTCTTGAATTATATTTCATTGCTTTTAGGGTTTATCTCTTCCTGAAATGATTTTTATGGATTCAATTAAGAAATTTCAGGAGAATTTTGGTGGAGAAGGAGATATTTACAAAAATGCCATTAGTGAAAGGGAGAGGTATTTTTAGGGAAAAATCGTTTTGAGGGAAACGAGGGAAGAGAGCTCAAGAGAGTCTCAAGCCAGCCACCGATCAAAAGAAGAGAGACCCGAGAGGGCTCCTTCCAGCCATCGTTCGCCGTGCGCCACTGTCGTCCACCGCCGTCCACCACCGTCCGGCAACCAAGAACAAACCTGAGGAGAGCTCGAGAGAGTCTTCCTCATGGCGAGTTCGACGCTGCCATTTTCTGCTTGCTAGGTCGAGAGGTGCTCTGAGAGAGCTTCTCCGGCGCCGATTCCGCATTCTGACCATCCTCCGGCGTCGATTACGCATTTCCGACCACTTCCCAAGCCTAGTCCGACTCCAACTGAGACTCGAGAGAGCCAGTCAGAGGATTTCGCTTCCATCCCGTCTTCCGTCGCACCACCTCCTCCGGCGCCGATTTTGATTCCTCTTCACTGACGTCGCCTCCACTTCCGACCGCTCGCTCCTATAATCTGAAGCCCTTAATTTCTAGAAATCGCAACAACCTTGAGAACGGAATTGCTGCCTGAGCGAGAGGAAGAAGAAGGGGAGTAATCTGTCATTTTGTAATTTAATTAGTTTCATATAGTTTGAACTTAGGTTTGAATGCTTATTAAATTTGATTTGAGAATTGAAGTTTATCCAATATTTGTTTTCCGAATTTTCTGAGTAATTAGCTAGTTAGGGCAGGATTATAATATAGGTTGGATTCTGGTATTATAATCCGATCTTTGTCCTTAACTCTAGGCACCCGAGAGGGGCTAGACACAAGGATTGAGAATCCAGATTCGTGGTTACGTGGCACTCGAGAGAGGCACGAATCACGATAAAATCCAGAGTTGAAGTTTTCTGTTGTGCAAGTAGTTAATTAGATCATTACTTGAAAATTTAGGATATAATCAATGTTTAGTTCAGATTAATTCATCATATTTGGTTAGGCTAGTTGACTAAAGAATACACAAAATTCAGTCCTCCCTGTGGATATGAGCCTCGCTTCCCGCTAGATTACATGAACAATTCGTATGCTTGCGAGGTATAAAAGCCGATGTAATTAAATTTCACATCAATAAGCTCCTCTGTCACGGTGATGTAACTTATATTGAGGCCACCTCTTCTTCAATAATAATATCTCGTCCAAAGAGATATAATAGCAGCAACTGAAATATAATGAGACCATTTTCCAACATATAACACGAAGAAAAATAATACACCTTGTAAAAGGACCCATGAAATAATTCGATACAAAAATTTCTTCTTAGATGCACAAGCTTTCTTAGTGCTCCCCCTTTCTTGAATATTTTGCTCATAAAACTTATCTACAACATATGGAATAAAATATCTCTTTCTTCTACTTCTTCTACCCCCCCCCCCCCTCAAGCTGGGAGATAATGGCAGTGATCCCAACTTGAACCTAAAATACCTCTTTCTTCTACTTCTTCTACCCCCCCCCCCCCCCCCCCCCCCCCCTCAGGTTGGGAGATAATGGCAGTGATCCCAGCTTGAACCAAATATCATAGATGTAGCAATAAGCCCAAATAATAGAAATGTATAAATAAGCACTCAAACTAGGGAAAAGAAAGATATTTTCTTGATATAGCAACTCAAAAAATGACCCAAAACAATGGGTTTAAATTTGGATTTTCCAATGCAACAGAATACCAACATGACTTTTGATTCTTCCAATGCGAATATATATTTAAATATAGATCATAATGACTTGAAATTTTCTCATTATGAAACTAGACTTAAATAACTTTCATCTAAGTATAACTTCAATTTATAAAATATAATTATTAGAAGATAAATAATCTGATAGATTTCGGTCTCTGTCATCTGACCGAACTAAGTATTGTTTCTCCTTGTGCCAGCATGACCATGGACTCTTCCAAGATCAATATCTCCTTATAAAAAACTCAGATTTAGAATTGGTTGAATAGGTAAGAAAATACACTTATAGATATTTATTTTGATATATAATTCTCCATGTAAAGTCTCGTTCTTAATTGCATAATATACATCAAAAGTTGAAGTTTTCAACTACTTCTCGAACCTCTTTTGCAATATGACCTTTGATACTTCAAATATCGATTTATTTTTGTAGATAACTCCGATTGGAAAAAAATATTATTTTCATAGAAAGTAGACTCAAATATTTTTCCATCAACATATAATTTCCAATATTAAAAACAGTATAGAAGTGAAAACGCAAAGAAAACTAATGGGTGTAGGGACTTAAAATAAAAAAAAATATGAACCTAGACGTAGGGTTTAGGGTTTAGAGAAAAGGATCTCATTATCTCTATGGGTTGACCAAGTCAAATCACAGAACTTGCTCTGATACCATGTTGAATTTATAGAAAAGAGAAATACTTCATTGACTTATTAATTTATGATAATCAGATTACATGAACCTTTATTTATAATAGAGGAAGGTAGAAGAGTCCAATTACAATAAAAATACCTTTATCCAAATTACACCCAATCTCTAACACTTAAAGATAAATCCTAGCATTATTAAACAACCCAAAATAAATAGAAGATTAACATGACTAAAACACCTTTACACTGAAACTTTTCTGTGGGTCTATATCTTATGGGTTTGGGCCCTTCCAACATTCTTAGGTATGTGGGCCTTCAATGGTCGTGTGGGCTTGAACCCATCTTATGTGGATCCATATCTTATGGGCTTGGGCCCATATTTAACACTCTAAGATGTGTGGGCCTTCCTTGGTCGTGTGGGTTGGGGCCCATCTTGCAACAAGATTGTGATGGAGTCCTATCTAGCCACAAGAGAAAGTTACTTTTACATCCACTGCTCGATGATCAGTTCATTAAGGGAATGAAACTTGGCGAGAGGTTCCTCTGTCAATAGGTTCCTTCCCTTGAATTCATCCATCTTGATAATTGTTGAAGAGAAAATATGGAAGAGTCTTACATGACTCTCACAATAAGAAGTCATATAGAGCCACAATTATTATGGAAGGCGGTCTCATAGAAGAGTTTCTACTTAAAGGTGTTTTTGTTATGTTAGTCTTCTATTTATGTTGATTTATTTAATTATGCTTAGACTTATCCATAAGTGTTAGAGTTTGGGTGTAATTGGGACAAGGGTAGTTTAATTGTAATTGGACTCCACTACTTTCCTCTATTATAAATAAGGGTTCATGTACTCTGATTACAAAAAAGTCAATGAAGTTTTTCTCTTTTCCATAAATTCAACAATAACTTATGGGTTGACCCACCTGAAGCATCTCTTATTGAACTTGAGACATTGCCTATCGAGCCCTCTTGTGATACCCGCAGGTTGGACCTATTGTACAGTGGGGAGCCCGCAAAAAGGTACATTACCTCAGGCAGTTGTCAGAGAAGTTGTACTCCTCGGCTATCAGAGAGGTGCAGCCTGCGTCCTCATCCATGAATGTCAAAGTAGATATTCGCATTAAAGAGGAGGTTCCTCTTATGAAGTCCATTGATGCTCCCTTAGAGTCTATGGGAGAGAAACACGTGAGAAAGAGGGAGCATTGGCCTACTTTCAAAGAACGCAAGAGAAAGAAGATGGTGACCTTTGAAGTGGTCTAAAGGTGTCAAAT